>NW_026521788.1:26612500-27292500 GCF_021234435.1 Artibeus jamaicensis | reverse complement strand
AAGCCTCCTCTGTGTATGTACAGGGCAATGGTTTCTACAAAGATATGATATACGGTTACAAAACTGTCCTAATTCCACTATTTTGATCATTTTACATATGGAGAGAAGTCTTGCTTAAATCCAAGCCTACTTGTCTAAGAATAGATGTTAAAAGGAAACAAAACATAAGGCTATGCCAACAGAGGCTGGCTTAAAATAAACTCTCACACTGATAGAAAGTTAATTAGCTCAATCAAACCAATGTCTGATTTTATTAAATGTTAGAAATTAAATGAAGGTTTTAAAATAAATAAGTCAAAGAAGATGTTTCTTGTCTACCCCAACTCCCCCAATTTTTCCCTCTGGATTGTGTATTAATCGGACACTTTCCAAATGAAGAACAGAGCATTTTTTAACACATGATTTTTGAGAGTCCAGTACATATTTTCCACATAATAGATATAAATAATGAACACAAGGCTACATTAATTTTAAATCATGTTAACTATACTTTCTGGATTGAGAATATTTGTAACACATTCCTTCTTTGTGCTATTTCACTCCTCTCCACCATGTCAGTATTTAGCTTGAAATTTCATAATATGAAAATGAACAAAACAAACCTAATCCTAATTATCCCTTGCAGGATCATAAAAACAGCATTAATAAAATGTGGTAAATATCAGTGGTGATCATTACCAGGCCCGCATCACCAGAAAATGAAATGCAGCACCCCAAAGCAAGAAGGATTAAAGCAAGCCCGCCATCATTAAACACACACATATTAGCATATTTGCTGTGTAAGCAGATTTAGTGGTAATAATAACGTTGTCTTTAATCTGAACTGGACAAAAATTTCAATTTTTCCAATGCACAGAATCTGTGGCATATGTATACCACTGTCCCTTTTTCAAAGCAGTGTCACATGCATCTGCTATTTCACTTTCGTATCCCCATCACACTCACTCAAAAGTAGGTGTAACCAGTCTCATTTTACCTGACAACTGAAATTGAGAGAAAGAATAAAGACATGACCTTCCTGGATTCACCTACTGAGTCAACAAACTGAGGTTGGAATCCAAGCCCCCTGGTTCCCAGACCTATGACCTTCTCACTAAAATAACCTTTTTTTCCCCCTTGGGTAAACCATATAGGCACAGAGACAAGAAGGGCTCCCTAGTCATTTTATGGAAAGGTAAAGGACAAAATACAATTAGTAAGAAGAGAAAATAAATAAGGTGTCTTACTGGGGGGGGGGGGGGGGGGGCTGAAGGAAAAACAAAGCAGATCTTATCCAGCAGCTGATGATGTGGGAAATAGGCAATATTCTCTGCACAGCTCTGTTCTATAACAAGGGTTACAAACACATTTATGCAGGTAGGATGGCCAGGAAAATTGTATTAGGTAATGTCAGATGCAGAGGAACCTGACAGGCCAGTGTGTGACTCTATGGCTGTGTTACTTTATTAGTATAAATAAGACCCTATTTACCAGGATGCCAGAGTAAAGTACAAAGTACTGTGGTACGGTTCCTGTTCTAAAATGTCTGGTATGTAAAATTTTAATATACTTGAGGAAATTCAAATACATCGTCAATTATTGACAGGTACTTATGGCTGTAAGCAGATAAGCAAAAAGACACTAGCCTATATAAATAAATATATGCTGGGCTGTAACGACTTAGTTCCTTGATTGGTCTTCCCTCGACCCACAGCAGTTTCCATTAGATCTTCATGTACAATGCACACATCAGCAACAGGATGTTTTTATATCCAGGTCCATGGGCTAGCCATTCTGTTGGCCTTGGGCATCATGCCTTAGAAAACAGGAACAAGCAGGGGCAAGTTGAAATTTAAAGAAAAGAAAAGCCACATTGGAGTCATGTTCAAAAATGTGGGGCCAGGGCCTGGTACATTTCTTTTATCAATAAACATGGGTTTGAGTGAACATATTTTTCTGGGGCTACAGGAGGTAGACTAGAAGACAGAAACGGGCCTTATGAAATCTTTGGAATTAGTTACTTAGCTGCCTACCTAAGACAAAAACCAGTTATCGTGTGAGTTTTAAAAAGCTGGCAGGGGTCATTTTCTAGACCTGTAGCCTTTTGGGCAGGCCACGTGCATAGGCAGTGCCCTCCGACACCTGATGTTGACCTCTCAGAATTCTGGTGCTAAGATCATGTAGTCCAGTGGGTCTCAGACTTCAGTGTGCACCAGAACCACCCAAAGGGCTTGACAAAACACAGACTGCTAAGGCCCCACAGTTTCAGATTCAGGAGGTCTGACGTGGAGACTGAGAATTTGCCTTCTAACAAGTTCTTGGTGATGCCGATGCGGCTGGTCTGGAAACCCCACTTTGAGAATCACTGCTGTCATCCAATAACCTCCTTTGAGAGAAGTAGAAACTCAGACCCAGAGAAGGGAAGTGACTTTCTCTCAGGACCAGTCCCCAATGGCTCACATCCTAATGCTTGATGGACTCCTTCTGTTATGAGTTAAATTGTATTCCCCCTCCCCAAATTCACATGTTGAAGTCCTAACCTCACTGCTTTAGAATGTGATCTTATCTAGATAGAGGGTTGTTGTGGATCTAATTAGTTAAGATGAGGTCATTAGGGTGAGCCCTTATCCAGTATGACTGATAACCCTATAAGAAGGGGAAATGTGGAAACAGACACGCATACAGGGAGAATGCCATGTAAACAGGGCATGTAAACATGAAGGCGGAGACCAGAGTGATGCGTCTACAAGCCACAGAACACCAAAGATTGAGGGCGCACCACCAGAATCTGGGGGAGTGGTTGGTATGAATTCTCCCCCACAGCCCTTGAAAGAAACCAACATGCGACACTGCCAAAATGTTGATCTTGAACTTCTTCTCCTCCAGAACTGTGAGACAATCTCTGCATCGCTGGAGCCACCAATCAGTTTGGGGCACTTTGTTACAGTAGCCCTAACAAACTGATACCTCTTCCTATCAGATGTAGGTAGGGGAGAAAAATCAAGACCTGCCTGAGGGGATATTGCAAAGCCACCCCAGTCCTGTCTCCCTCCGGCTTCCCAGGGGGAATCTCTACACCCCTCGGCTAAGGAACGGAGCTCTCTTGCCTTTCCAAGTCTGTGCACAAGACAAGGCCCTAATAGGCATGTAAATATCAGTAACCTCTTACTAAAGCAACGTGGCAACAGGTCTCAGGGACCCTTCAACACGTTCTCATTCCAACCTGGTATTTCAACTTCCAGGGCTTCAAACTAAAGAAACAAAAATCCACTCAGGGGGAATACATGTACCTCTGAATTGAATAATAGTAAAATAAAATGAAATAAAACCTTGCTACAAGGATATTATGCAGTCATTAAAGTGCTTTTCATTAGAAGTATATAATTATATGGAAAATGCACATGCTATAAAATCAAGTAAAAAGTCAGGATATAAAATACTTGATATTAAAAAAGTAGAATACAGGAAAGAAATACATCAAAATATTAAGAGTTTTTAATTTGGGGGCTGGCAAGACTATTGGAACTATTTTTCTTCTCTCTGCTTTTTTTTTTTTTCTGTAAAAAGCATCTCTTATTTTCATAATAGAGAAGATACCGTGGGGGTGGGGAAGCCTCTTTTTGAGAGTCACAACTTTCTTTTGTTCATCTCAGCTCCTGTTTCCTTTTTATCCTCACGTAGCAACACCACCTGAAATCTGCCAAAGAGTTGACAGTTCTACCCCTGCAAGGAAGGGCCTTTTCAGTTTGGAGACTAGGTTTACCCCATAAAATCTCATTAAAATCATTTTCCTTCCCCATTACAGAAAGTAGCTAGTTAGAAAAATTGTGAAATTCTGCGCTTGTAAAAGGTTTTCTCCCCTTTCTGTCCCTGGTGACCGAGGTGCGTTTCTGCCCTCAGGTCTTTCCAAGTGGTTCTCCCATGAAGAACAATACCCACATTTATCATCCTTTGTCTCTTCAGCTGCTTTCTTTTCTGCAACTGGTTCTTTTTTTTTCTTTCCTTTTAGATTTTCTTTGAGGGGAGGGAGGACCTAAAAACTGTTTAAAATTCTTCCTTTGTGATATTGTCCAAAATTTAGTAGCTAGAGACTGATTTGGGTTAAAAGATGTCTTTTAAATATAACTATCCATGGGGAATTTGAAGTAATGAGATATTCACACTCGAGTATGAATTAGCTCCAGAGCTCTGTTTTCCTTCTAATATGCAGCTGAGACCATTAAACTGAGGATTGGAGTTTTGATGAGAAGATGAATTAAGGTGATTTTGCAGCATGTGGGCATGATGTAGAGAGAGGGCACTGACCAGGATGAGACATTTGGCAGTTGGGAAAGGGAGTAGCAGTGGATAAGAAGGTGGGAAGATGGTGAAGGAAGTGTAGCAAAGGCAATCTAAACCTAGGTTGGAGTTCTGCTACATGGTCTCACTCAAGTAGCCTAATCTTTATATATATTTTGCAAAACGAGAATTTCTGCTGTAGCTTATAACTAATGTTCAAAATGAGCAGAAGTACCAAAGCAATTTTTAAATGACATGACTAACTTATTAAAGGCTCTTAAGCAGGCAGGTCTTGAGATTCCTTTGATACTGAATATTGGTCATTAACAAGTTGGACATGATTTCAATGAGACTGGTCATTTCACACATATAAGCAAACATATGCACATGTGCATATGCATGCACATTTGTGTGTTTATATATAAAGTGTGTGTGGGTGTGTGTGTTTAAATAGGCTTTCTAATTATTTAGCTGATATCTTAACCTTGGAAGGAATTCAGAAGGGTGCAGCAAACTTCCTTGAGTTATATGCACAAATGTGCACATGCATGTGTCAGTTTCTGAGCAGAGGGTCCATAACTTTGACTAGATTCTTATGGGGAAAGAGTTACTGTGGTAGGGACGGATGCTCTGTCAGCCACGTGCTCTGCCAAGCTCTGAGTTTTCACATGCACACCTCCAGCTCCTCCCACAGGAGGTGCTCCACCTAAAGGAGGAAAGCTAGGACGGGGCTGGCTGCTGAAGCCCAGGCCTCTCTCCACAAGGTGAAGGGGCAGTAGGCTTGCCACGCCAGGGACCGCCAGGAGGAGAAGTGAGATGGGGCGGGGGCGGCGCTTCTCACTGGGTTTGCCCGAAGACCATTTGTTAAAAATATTTTTTATTTTTCAATTCCACTTGACATACAATATTATATTAGTTTCAGGTGTGCAGCATAGTGATTAGACATTTATATGCTTTACAAAATGACTACCTTAATAAGTCTACTATCCATCTGACTCCATACACAGTTATTACAATAGTATCCCAAAGACCCTTTTGATCCTAAGGAAGCAAAGAAGTTGCCAATGTTCTCAAATTTTCCTGTCACATTTGAAGGCAGATTCATTCTCTCTCCAAATTTGCTCCCAATTACACATCTCAGGGATGAGTTCCACTCCCCTCCTCATTTCTTGAATATAAAGTTTCATTTCATATAACGTCAGTTATCCAAACTTTTTTTAAATATTTAAAAATCTACGTTTATGAGAAAAATAGGGCTAGTCTTTGTAACCTGAACTCCTCCTTAAGTATGCTCCAAACCCAGGACACATTTTCCATTTCCAGGGGGAGACAATGGTCATTGATGTGTAAAACGATAAGCCAAAACTAAAACAAAGGCCTGCAATAATAAATTCACTCTTGTGAATTTTCCAAGGCAGGAATATGAGCAAACACATTTTCTAATGTTTCAAACAAGGTAACCGGAAAATTTAATTGACCAAAATACCCCATTCCCAAACCATCCCGGTTAAGAATTATACACTTAGTTACAGACCCATTCAATTCCAGCTTCATTTAACATTCTTTCACAGCAAAAAGGTGTGACAAAGGAAGCCTGGCTCTGCCATGAGCAAGGAAGCGAGGTGTCTCTTACACAGCCCTGGCACCGCTACCCACCACCGGCCCCCCTCCTTGCAGCCCTCTCCACTCCTCTCATCGGCAGCAGCCACGGCTCTGAAAATCCATTTCTGCCGCCAGCACATCTTCAGCAAGGCGAGCAGGCTAGAGTTTTCAGTTTATAAACCTGTAACTCGGATACCATCTCCTTTTTGCCCTCTGCACAAGCCCATAAACATCCCCAGCTCAGGCTCGTGACGGGTTCTTTCCTCTAATGGAAGCTCCCTCCTGGATATCCCAAAAGAGAAAGATGTGTCTGGTAAGTGGGAGAGGTCAAACCTGAGCACAGCTATTTATTACATATACTGCGACCAGATGGATCTAACTCATCCATCAAAGCCCTCGTCATCCTCATCACATTAGCTTCTTATAAAAGCCTCCTGCTCTTTCCCCTCCCAGTCCAGCTCTGCCGCTTGTCTCCTCCTCCTCCTCTCTCTCTCTCCCTCTCATGCACTTTCAGGAAAATGAACCCTCTCTAACCCCACTGCTGTTCTCCTTAAATCATGGCTACCCATCACTCTGTGGCTATTTTTAAACTTTACTTTTATCAATACTCATCCTGTAGCTCAGGGAGATATTAAAACTGTACTGGGGCAAGGAAGGGCGTTTCTGACACTTGCTCCCTCATTCATCAGTTCCTCATAGGCCCGTTGGTGACAATGAAAAGATTTCACAATACCGTGCAGCAGAAACTCATTCTCCTGCTCATCCATCATGCTCAACCTAGCAGCAGTCTACTGACCTAATCTGCAATGCCTCGGTACTCACTGGAGATTTCTTAAAGGCACCCTTCATTGTTGTCCATAACAAAGAATAGGCCTGGGCCATTCGATAAGGAGGCTAAATGGTGCAAGGATTAATGAAATATTCCTCCATCTCTGCCAGTCCTGGGTTCAAAGACTGCGTGGCAGGTGTAGCCAAGCATTGCCTCAGAGGCTGAACTCAGCACAGTCCACTCAACTATTAGCTGAATGTGCACAAATACCAAGACTATCGCTTGGGGCACAAAAGAAAGAAGGGCCCCAAATTGTGCATGCCATCGCCAACCCATTTTTTCATTTATTCACTGAGTTGTTCATTTAGCAAATACCTTTTAACCATCTATTGGGTACTAAGTTCTAATGTAAGCATTGGGGTCATAAAACACGAGAAGAGTGAATGCTGGCTGCAAGGAGCTCGCTGGTCAGGGGAAGGGAAAACAAAAAAGCAAAGATTTCAATGACAGAAGTTGTGGCAGACTGCTGACTATACCTGGCATGCTTCCCTACTTCATCCTGTCAGAAATAGAATTCCCTTTTAATTGTAGCAGGGTACCTGGTAGCCCAACCTATTCCTCACCTATTCCTCATCTCAGAAATGCCATGTGACTAAGGTCGAGCTAATGGAATATCAGCACAGTACTGTGTGCAGAGTTGATGCCGTATCCCAAAAAAAGAACGTGGTCATGCTTCATGCTGCCTCCCCTCTTCTGATGGAATGGAGCACATATATAGTGCTGGTTAGCCACCTTTAGCCATGAAGACAAGGACAACTTGTTAAAGAATGGCAGGGTACCCAGGGAGAAGGAGCCTGGGTCCCTAAATGACCTCAGAGAGCAGAAAGACTGGGGCTATTAAATGACCCTGAACTGGTTATAGCAGTGACCCGGGTCCTGGCTGCACAGTCTAGACTTATATGATGGTGGTGGGGAAAGAGGGGACTCAGACATTGAATATCCATTTTGACCTTGAGGGGCCTCTGACCAAAGCCCAGAGGAAAAGGGCTGCCCTAAAGGTCCTTATGTGTTTCACAACTGACATCAGCCCGACTGACATCATTTAAATTCCCAGAATGATGACAAATGAGAGGCAATTCAGATACCCCAATAGACAAACACAATAAGCATTCCTGATTTAAGTTTACAGACCATTTATCCCTTACCCTCCAGCTTGTTCCTTGCTGAACAAAACAAACCCTTCTCCAGAATGTTGTAATTCCTAACAGTCCACACGTTCATTCTGTTAGCTACTCACATGTTTGTTAAACTATTCCTTTTTCAGATCTCCCTCCTTTCTCTTGAACAAAAGCGTAAGCTACCTGAGAGTAAGGATCACATCCTTAGCTTATCTCCCACACACAGCTCAGCACAGGGCTCAGCAAGCAACCGGCACTCAAAAAATATGAGCCAACTTATACAGAATGGGAAAACAAACCAATGCAATAAGGGAGACACTGGGGAAATCTTGTGAAAACAAACCAACTGCAAGCAACATCTGAGAGCTATGGCTTAGTGCTCCCATTACACAGATGCAAAAATACGGTACCTCAAGGCAGGTGGATGCTCAGACCAAGGTCTCACAGCTAGTTAATGACAAACATGCTGCGAGAATGTGGCCTCTTGTGTTGTTATTGTTGTTGGATTTTTCTTCTGCAAAGGTGAAATACCAAGTTTGGCCAGAAACAAATATCTGTGGCTACATTACAGATACCAAGGGCACCTACTCTGACCACTTTTGGTCCAGATCCCTGAACTCTCAAGCCATTCCTGTCTACATATAAATTGCAGTTGAAACATTTATGGAGTGTAGAAGCTGAGATACACAATTATCATAATTTTAATCTTCATCAAGCCCTCAACCCATTCTCCTGGATACTAATCAAGAGGCACCTTAGCAACACTGAATTTAAAACAGCAGTAGTACCTGTAGCCCATCGCAATGCCAAAGCTTTGGCAAGTAAATCTCTAAGTAGAGATCTCTACTTTGCCAAGTAAAATATCCCTATCTTGTAACTGTGTAATACACAGAAATGTTTTATTTAAAATTACTTGAATTTAATGTGCCATTGATTTTAATATTCCATGATTTTATGTACCACTGAGAAAAACAAAGCTGTTAAACTGAAACATAATGCTTCTCAATTGCTTTGAATTTTTATTTTATACTTATTAAAATAGTTCTTTTAGACTAATTTAGACATAGATTTTTATCACTCATGAGCATTTATAAAAAACACTCATACATAAGTGAAATCCATGAGAAAAACTATTTCAAAAAATTGTTCCACTCATTGCCTGACTCTTCAAAATCAATTTCCAGCTCAGAGTTTATCGAGGTTTGTGTTTTCCACGCGAATATCACCTTCTTTGTCAGTCAAGAGTGTGTCTGACGCAGCTACTGACGTGTGTTCTGCAAGTTTGGATAATGGCACCACGTTCTCCGTCTTACTAGGAAATGTTAACAGAAGATTTTCAAAAACTAACCAGACTTAAAGTCTTCCCTCAAGTGGTCCCTCAGTGGTTTCTTGACTGAAACCCTAGGAGTTACAGTTTAGAGAAGTCACCAAGATAGCTGCCATGGCTGCCGCAGCACAGGCAAAGGCAAGTACACTGTGGTCGCAGCTTTCTTTCATAAGACACCATGACTTGGGAGGATTCATCCTTGTCAGTGATGTTGAAATGTGAAAAAACATGCATCTCGGTAACATAAAATTCAGAATTACTTCTGGTGGGCATTTGTTGTCCCATCTTTCCAGAACTACATTCCCTTCTTTGAGGCTGTGCATGAGCTTAGGGCAGGGGCTGCCTATTGCAAGAGGATGTATTTTGGCTTCTGCCCACATAATTGGATGCCTGACTCCAGTCCTAGGACAGCATTCATCTGCCGCAGCCCTAGCTGAGTTCCACACTCAAAGTATCACAGGCCAAAATTAAGGGGCTGGTCAGGCTAGACTCTTATCCAGAGGCTCTAGAGGAAAAAAAATCATTTTAAAAGCTCACTCAGGTTCCTGGAAAAATCCAGTTCCTTGCAGCTATAGATTTGATGGCTCTGATTCCTTCCTGGCCACCTGTTAGGACCCACTTTCTGCTTCTGGAAGCTGCCAAACACCTTCTCACAGGAGCCCCTCCATCAAGCCAGTAAGGGCATGCCAAATCCCTCTCCCGCCTCGAACATCTATGTCATCCTCTTCTTCCTCCAGTTTGAGTAAGCTCTGTTCTTTTAAGGACCATGTGACTAGATTAGGGCCACCTGGGTAATCTTCACATTTTTAAGGTCTGTTACAGCATAGCACAATCATGGCAGTGATACCATATTTATAATTCTTCAGGACTAAGGGGCAAGGAATCTTCAAAGGCCCTTTTAGAATCCTCCCCACCACACTAGCCTTTCTGTGAATGATGGGAGTGACATGAGTAGCCTTCCAATAAAGTCCTTTATTTCATTAAGCTAGAAATGTCTGAGCCCTAATATGCCATTATACTAAGTAGAGCTAAAGACTAATAATATCAAGAATAACCTGACTCATTTGGACCAATGGATAGCAGACAGCACCATTCTTAAATTCATCTAAATAAAGCTAATTTCAATTTCATTTGGGAACAAAGGCCCTTCGGGAAAAAAGGCCCAACAGTATCAACGCAGGGAGGTTACAGCACTGTCCCAAGTATTTCAACAGGAAGCTGGATATTGCCTACCCACCCTCATACAGAACCCTAACAGATGATTTCTATTTAAACAAACTTCTCAAGATCCATATTTTAAATATTATACAATAGGAAAAAAGTCTTTTGTTTTAGTCAATAACTTTGACTCAGACTATTCTAACTGAATCACTATAAAATGATCATTGTCCTATCTAATGGACTCAGTGAGGCCTCCATGCAACAAGTATCCCTCGCTTACTGGTCTTGCCACAACCATTCTTATATTCTTTGCAATGTGTAATCAGAGAGAGGGAGAAAGTGTAAAATAAGAAAGAAAAGGAGAGAACACAAATGGATCTGAAGAAAACCATTTCAGAATTTTTCTTCAATACTTATCTCCAAAATGGCCCATTTGATTCATGAACATCTCTAATGTATATCATCAGTGACTGAAGGAGTTTTTTATATGATTTTTGACAATTTAACAAGTCCTCCTGACAAATTAAATGGTTGTGTTGACAACTTAACTGTACTGCCAATCAATATTTTCAATTACTTTCATTGTCATTCAGAAAAAATACAACATGAGGTCACACCGTGGTAAAACCGAGGAAAGAAAATAAAACGAGGAGCGATCAGTGGGGTGGGGGCGGCAGGGGGGAGAGGCAAACTTCAAGGCAGGGTGTGCCACCCGCACTCGGGGCCTGGGGACCCGGGGTTTCTGGCGCATGTCTGGAAAATGGCGCTTCCCATGAGGTGACTGTCTCAGACTCTACAATGGAGATTTCTCCCTTCCTAGAAGCTATTTAAAACTTATTAGATTTGAGCCATGGACATACAACATTTTATTAAAAGAACCTCTTTTCAGACATTTGCCAAGCTGCTACCACTCCTCCCCAGTTCTCCAGACAGGCCGTCCAAGGACCGCAGGTAACGTTTCACAGCCTTTGCAGGGTCAACTGGTCAGTCTAAAAAAACTCCAGTCTGAGAATGCCGAGGCAGAGGTCAGCCTTCTTCAGCTTTTCAAAGGGGTAGCAGCAAATCGATATTTTCAAATGTGTATTTATCATGCGGGAAGAGAGGTTGCCCATGGAGATCAGAACAAACACAGAAATATTCCAGTTTCTCACTGTCCAGAGAGTATAAATAGGAAAAGATGATCTGGGGTTAAAGGCAGACTTCAAGAATGATGTTTTTTTTTTCACAGTCACTCACAGTAAAAATTTTAAAAGGAATTATCCAGTAGTATGCACCATCTCTCAAGTCAAAGGAAGGCTCCGGTACTGTCCCCAGGCCTCTCCACTGCTAGAGGTTAACTGACCAGGAGAAAAGAGCTCTTCTCTCTTCAGTTTTTCTCCTCTGAGTAGCTGCAGTGCTGTTTCTCCCCCTGCCTTAGACTGTTCTCCCTTCTCCTCTGGCCCTTAGACCAGACCCACTTCTTCCAGGCAGTTTTCTCTGGTTTCACTGGCTCTGCATTCTCTCCCACTTTGCAAGTTCCTCCGGCACTTACTGTCTGCACCCTCACATACTCCCTTAGCTCTGAATCATTTAGTGTCTTGTTTCATTATGTAAATGTTCCACATACTGAGTACTTCAAAAATATTTACTTAATCTCTCTGGTGAACTATAAGTCCCCTCGAGGAAGGACAATGTCAGCCTTCTCAGGACCTCTCACCATAACTGAACCAGGGATGGCAAATGGTGGGTAACAGCTTCCAGCAGTGATATGTTGAAGAAAATTCACAGACAATATCAGGCCTCGCAGAGAGAGGATGCTTTGACTGATTTGGTGGTATTTGCCTTTGGTGATGCATAAATCATTTTCCCTGTTCCTAGATGAAACACACACATACATAGTAGCTTCTCCATATAAAGCTAACTTAAATAATTAATTAGAATTTATGATACATTTGCAATAAACAATTCGGGAGTTATCTATCAAGGCTATCATTAAACTCTAACTTCATTCATTCAGTCACTAAATGTTGCTGAGTGACCACTGAGAACCAGTAGTGGCAAGACAGAGTAGAGTAAGACATGTCTGTGGCTTTTGAGGTGGTTCACCACCTTAGTAAGCAACAGAGATGTGAGTGTATGGCAAATAGTATTGTTAGTAAGAAGAAGTGGTTTCCAAAGAGGACTTCATTTCATTTAGCAGAACTAGGACAATGAATGATAAGGGAACTTAATGTGCAGGGATGAGAGAAATGAACATCTCAGGAAGACAAACACAGAATGTTGACTTAGCCCTCAAAACATATATAATGGCAGTCTAGAAGGAAAAGGGAGCCCAGAGCAAACAAGGTAGGAGGTCATAGGAGATACACAGTAAATTTCTGTCAGAACTCTGGGTAAGACACTGAGACCAGATTAGTGTCTTAGAAAGGTAAGTACTAAGCCAATCAGTAGGATGTGTTCCAAGGAAGGGACGCTAAATGTACAAACTAGCTGAGACGCCATTATAAAAGTCAAGGCAAGAACTGATGAGAATGATCGTGAGGACAGTGTCTATAGAGAGGAAGAGAAGGGGGCAAGCAATGATAACTCTGTTGGCAAAGGATTATGAGTGCTTGACGACTAGATGGATGTGAGGAATGAGGAAGAGTGATAACCCAGTATCCAAAGGATACGGTCATTCATACATGTGGCTAAACAGGGAGATCAACATCTTCTTCATCTTACAAATCCTGGTATATTGGCAAAGGCTCTTTTTGCCTCCAGATACCATGATTCAGGAGACCTTCTGTAAAACCAAAAGAACTTGAGCTCACTAGGCTTCCAGAAAAAATATACCTGTTGCCAAGAAAAAGTCTTCACACCAATATGTGAGAGTCTTGATAATACCCACACTTCCTGCCTTCTGCCCAACATCTTGGGGCAGATTGGAAACTCTAAAAGGCAGAAGAAAAGGGAGGTACTCTCAACAGCATTTGCAAATCAAAAGACAGTTCCTCAGAAAGTAAGCTTCCCTATAAGTAAATAGTGACACCAAAGCCTGCTGAGTCACTAAGGTAGATGATCTTAAGCTTCAAATTCTGGTCTCCAAAGGGGAGAATCAAAACATTGGGCTTCTTGGGACCCCATCACCATAACGGCCTGAGAATGAGAGAGGAAGGGTTAAAGAGAAGCTCTATTCCACTCTCCACACTCCTTCCAGAGACCCCAAATTATACTCCATGACCTGCCCCCAGCCCTCTCTTCCAGGAGAACTGGGTGAGCCCATCAGCCTCTCAAGTTCAGAACCTGAACAATACTTTGTGAATCACATTTCAATCCCCTGGGACACTCTGAGCTTGTCCCCACGCTTTTAAGACATATTGAGAAGCTCTCAAGGCTCAAATATTACACAGCATTGTCAAACCAATCTCTTGATTGCACAGTGTGAAGAAAAATTGACAAGCCACATGATGGAGGTGCAGATTTATGTATCCTCAGGAGAGGTGGCTAACAAAACAATGTCCAACTGATAATAAACCTCTTTTGCAAGTGTCTAACTGCCTCTGGTTTCCCAGGACACCCCTCCTACATACACTCACTCACACGTTCACATATACACACCCTCTCCCCTAATGTCTTTTCTTTGTGACATGTTTAAACATCCTATCTCAGTCCTTGCACCATTATGCTGCTAGCAGTTAGAGAGAGAAAGAGAGAGAGAGAAGAAGAAAAAGAAGCAGCAGCAGCATTTCCATCAATAGAAATGTATGCACACATGCATGTATACACACACTACAAAAAAGAGACTGGAATTGAAGTTTATGGAGGGAAAAGCAGGGCTCTCGAAGCCAATCCTATGCTTGTGTTACTGAAAAACCAATGGATTTGGCTCAGTTCTGTTAACCATCAGCAATTATCTTCCTGTCAAACCTAAAGGTAACAAATTTCCCCATATCCAGCAAGGCTATATCACCAACCGGACACCAACATCATCTGACGGCAAGTAAATCACCACAGCAGCCATGTACCCTGACAGACAAATGCTCTGTCTCAGAAAATCCAGGCCTATCACTAAGAAGGAGAAAAAGGTTCTCTTAGCTGGCCTCGCAGAGAAGAGATTAAGTGTTACAGATTCAGTAAGTACAGTAGAAACCAAATCCTAAATATGAGAATTATTAATGGAACTTACGCCGGTCTTTTTAATCTGTTGCCAGCATATGCTCATCTATTTTACCTTGGTCTACCTCATTTCCAGATGGACATAACAGGCAGGAACAGTGCATTATCCCAGCCTTAATCAGAGCCAACAGCATAAGAACAATGTCCCACTACCTATCAAATGGGAACTACTTTAGCAATAGCTGTTCTTTCATAATGAAGACTGTATAGTAAAAGATACCACTAATATGCCCTGTCCTTGTACTTAATAACATTCATTTCATTTTATGCTACATAATGGGGATATCAGTTCTTAACCTGCTCAGGAACAGAGTACTGCATGATCACAGGGCAATTGGAACCTGGCTGGAATCCCCTGATAACCTATGGGTGGAAGCACCATAGCCCCCCAAGAGGACTTGTAGACTGCTAGTGTTAGACTCTAACAGCAAGTCTACAATTTGAAAGAAGCCACCTTTAACACTCACAATTCCCAACAATTAAATGTGGGGCTAGAATAGATAACATTATGCAAATACCACCAAGGGAACCTCCACTAGATTATAGAGTTGATGTGTAAATGTCTACAGAGAAGTTTGTTTTATTCACCTATTTATTTCAATCAAATAGGAATAGAAGGAATCCCAGAAGATATTGCTGTCATTAATGAAAATACAATATACCTGGGAAGATAAATTTCATCCATAGGATCCAATCACTTAACAAAAACATTGAAAACAGTCAGCTACGATGCTCAGAATTGAGCTGAGGAAAGGGGAGAGACCTGTGAATTGGTACTAGGTGCTGTACAGAGTCAAAAGTGACATTACTGGCTTTACAGCCTGGTACCATGGTGTGTGTGTGTGTGTGTGTGTGTGTGTGTGTGCGCGCGCGCACGTGAGTGTTTAAAACTATCTATTTATTGAGCCCTCACTAAGCACTAACACTGTCTGGGCACTTTTGCATATTATATCACTTAATTTTCACAAATCATCAAGAAATCATTTTACTGCCAATTTAAATTGGGAGTAAATTTAAGTGATTATTTATTATTTTTAAATATTTTTTATTTAAGTAAATAAAAAAAACAAAGAACTTAAAAACTTAAGTCCAAGCTACAAAGTTACAAAGAGTTATCCAGCTACAAAGAGTGGGCCAAAGACTGAAAGTCAGGCTCATTGGCATCAAAGGCCACTTTATTTTCAATGCAGCACAGCAATTAATGATGGAGATCAGCCTCCTCTCACTATGCACGTCCACAGCCACGTGTGGAACATGACTATTACGGTGGCTGCCTGGAGCAAGGCTTGCCAACTGGGAAGTAGAAAGAGATGCTCAGAAGTCTGCACAGCCAAGTGACCTATGACTGAGCTCAAGAGCATCATGCTGCAGTCATCTGGGCCAAGTGATCTCCCAAATCAATGATCCCCATCGAAAACAGACCAGGTGGCCTGGGCTTTTAAAATCTACATGTAGTGTTTGTGAAATCCTAAGTATTAGGTTGAAACACATGAGGCTGACATTTTTGTAGGTCAAAACTGGTCAAATATTGGCAATTTCATATGATCCAAGCTAATATAATAGCAGAATTCAGGGCAAGAGCATGTGGGGTGATTCATCTACCTCAGGTAGACAGGAGTTTTATCCTAGAGAAAATATTCTGCCTCAGTTTCCCATCAAAGATATAATGCTACGGTGAGGTGAGAAAAAGTCCTGGACTGGGAGGGATCTAAAAAACAGAGTTCCAAGCCTGCCTTGCTCCTAACATGGCTTCAGGTAACTTGCCTTCTCCTCTCTGCCCCAGTTTTCTCCTATGTGACATGAAGGTGTTGAACAGTAAGTCCTGGAAACTTCCTTTCAGTTCTGAGATGTTATCGCTGACATCAGAGACTCTTCTGAGAGTGGATGCTTGGCCAAGGAGAATGACAAAGACCATATGGAAATGAGAAGCCTTCAGAGGGCAGGAGGGAACGACCAAAGAAGAAAGGAGCCCAAGAAAGGGAAACTGGAGTTAAAGGTAACACCACTAGTGTTATAAAATTGGAAAGGACCAGACCTAGAAATCCAAATATTTAATAATAATAATTAAGAATGCTTCTAACTGCCTACTTATTGTGTACCCAAAGCTCAGTAAGAAACTGGAATGGGCAGGCAAACCATATTTCTCTTATCATATTCCTCTAAGAGGTTCAGAGACCTTTATAACACACCCGCAAATCACATGCCTTCAGCCAAATGAATCTGGCATTATCCTTCTCAGGATTTATGGCTGATGTACAAATTCCTTGTCTGGTCCTAAATCTGCCATTTGCAAGGGAAGAATCCCAAGGTCCCAGGTGCAGCCACATGCTCCGTGTGTGCCTGAACAGGGACATGATGACATCTGATGACAAGATAGAGTTCAGGGAAAAGTTCTCCAGAATGAGAGTGCTTTGGATTAGAACATCAAACAGCTCATATAGGCCTAGAGGAGAATTGGCAACCTTAAATATAAGAATGATCTGAGTCGAGCTGAACTCAGCCCACCAGTCTGCTCGTGCTCACTGTGCCAAAACCACTTCACGGGCCAAGTGGACGAGAAGAAAGCAGTCCAGTAAATGCCTGCCATGGCACTTCTTTCCCCAGCTGGCTTTATTTCTTTCCCACACTCTACAAGGATTACTCTCTGATATCTCCCATGGAAACTTTACCCAGTGTCATAGCATCTGAGAAGTTGTCTACTCCAGCATGTAGAAAAAAGAACATTAACTTGGCTGAGTCAGAAACACTAGTTCTAGTGCAAAATCTGAACACTGGGGCCCAACATGATGCATAAACATGCCTGGTATGTGTGTGTGCATGCATACAGCATATTTACATCAATGTAGCTGCCTACAATGAATAATCAAGAAATTTCATGTAAATAATCTGTGTGTCTGCCTTCTCCTAAGTAAGAAGATCTGAATTTCAGCTTGCTGCAATGGCGAAGTAGTTTATATTTGACCAACTGAACCATGGATGATAATATCACAACTTTGAAGCAAATATTTTTTAAAAACTACTATATTAAAGCACCAGAAAGCAACAGAAAAAAGGCATAGACTGGATGAAAATTTTGTCTTAACAGAAGTCTGTAAGGCAGAGTGACACAAGCAGAAAGTCATAGTCTTAGTGGATGAAAGAGTCAGGAGGTGGATTTGCCACTGATAGAGCAGTCAGAAAGTGAGGAGACATCCCAGAAAGAAAGAACGCCAAAGGGTGAAATTGAAAATCTGCAAAAAATCTTACAACTGAATCCTTAGGTGACCCTGAACTGCATATTGACTGGGAAGATTACAAGAAGCTGAGTAAAAAATAACAATTGGAAGTCTGAAAGAGCTGTACAGAGATCTCAGCTCCTGATTATCACAGGGAGGCAATTTATAGTTTGAGTCCAGCCAAGTTACCTGACTGCTAGAATAAAAGTGTATACATAATTTTTACTTTTTATAACTGAAACTACAGCCTATCAGTCTATACAATGTATCACCCACAATGCCCGGGTTGCAATAACAAATTACCTGACAAGCTAACAAATAGAAAACCATGACCCACAGTCAAGATATTTCTAAAAAATCACTAGGCAGTAACCCTGCATGACTCAGGTTACAGAATTAATTCACAAGAACTTTAAAGTAGCTGTAACATGCCTGACCAAGGTCTTAAGGAAAAAGATGATTATGATGAATGAATGGATGGATTGATAAGAAATTTTGTCAGAGAAATAACATTTGAAAAAATCCAAACAAATAAAAAATTGAAACTAAAAAGCCCAACATTGAAAATAAAAAAGTATATACTTGACCTTAACAAAATTCTGGAGATGAGAAACAAAAATGTCAGTGATGTTGAAAGTAGATCAGTAGAGATTATCTAACTAGGAAGAGAGAGGAAAAATATCTTACAAAACAATAAACAGAAACTCAGTGACCTGTGACACAATTTAAAATGATCTAACATATATGTAACCACAGTATCAGTAGATGAAAAGGAAAGGGATGGGGCAGAAAAAATATGAAGATCAATGGCCAAAAAAATCCCCAAATTTAGTAAAAACAAATTTAAAAGGAATTTAAATATACAGATATAACAAACACAGAAACCCATAAAGTATAATTTTTTTTTAAAAAACATGCCTACAAACATTACTGTCAAACTTCTGAAAGTCAAAGTTAAAGAAAAAAATCAAGAAAGCAGACAAAGAAAAATAATATTATATACATACAGGGGAACAATGGTTAAAAGTGACAACTGACTTCCCATGAGAAACAATGGAGGCCACAGACAATGGAATGACCTCTTTAAAATGCTGAACCAATTCAAACCAGAATTCTACTGATGAGAGGGGAGAGAGGAGGGAATTCCAGGGGAAAGGGGGAAGGGTTTGCAGGAACAAGTATAAAGGAACACATGGACAAAAACAAGGAGGGGGATGGAAACAGGAAGGAGGTGAGGAGGCCTGGAGGGGTGGGTTGGGATGGGAATAAAAGACAGAAAACTGTACTTGAACAACAATTAAAATAATAAAAAAATATTCTCTAAGAAATATAGTGCTAACTTCATATAAACAGAAATAGAGAATTTATTGCCTAGAAACTGAATGATTAAAAAAATTCAAAGGAATTCTTCAGGCTATAAACAAAAATTACTAGATGAAATTTCTGTTCTATACAAAAGAATAAAGAGCAATGGAAATGGCAAATATGCAATCGAATGTAAAGACAATATTTATTCCTCTTTCAATGAGATACATTGATTTAAAGCAAAAATTTAACACTGTCACATGCTGGTTATATTATAAGTATATGTAAGACATAAGAGTATATAATAATACCTGGCATGTAGCAGATCCTCAATAAATACTCATTCAGTACTGTTATTGAATTGAGATTGCCACCCCTGAGCTAGGTAATTAACCTAAGGCTCCATTCAGCCCCACTCCCCCATGCCATGGCCAATCTCTTATCCATTACTACTAAAAACTACAAATAATTTCTAATAGCACATCATCCAGAAATGTCTTTGTTTAATTTGGATTGATAATATGTCAATATCTCCTAATATAACATTGCAGTCAAGGTATCAGGCCATATATCATGGGAGATCAGTAACGGTCTTGGTTACTTGACAGACAGGAAATCCATGAAAACTCTGCCTATTTGGGGTATCTTTCTCTCTAATGACATATTGGTGAGAGATAATTATGGTAGAGCATGAATGTTGATATTAGAACTAGTTCTATCTGCCTGTGTAATTTTGAGATGTATGACCTAGGGCAGGTTGCTTAAGCTCTCTAAGCTTTTGTTTCCTCCATCTGTGAAATGGAGAAAATAGTAAGTCCATCACAGGGTTGTTGGGATGATTAAATGAGAGAAGATCTATAGGGCTTTTGGCATGAAAATGAGTGAAATAGAAGATTCTTGGTAGGATGACTTAATAATTAAAAGCAGCTTTAAAGTATCGTCCTCAAAGCAGTTAAATAAGTATGAATTCAATAATTCTATCTTATATTACTTTCTTTTCTAAACATATCCTGCTAAGCCATCCAATTCAGAGCCCTTTAACTACATCACCTAGTTAAAGAACAATCATCCTGGAACCACATTCCCTCCAAGCTATTCTGATCTTTCTGGCAGGCCATGCTGCTCTGACCACAAACTGGCCCATTGTTTCATATGAACTTCTCCTCCAAATAACTAAGTCAGCTCAAATGCTAATCTAAGCACATGACCCATGGAATCATGATAGTTCATACTCTGCACCATCCCAGACTCATAGATGATGGGACTTCAAACAGGAGACTATTGAAGACCATAATCAGAACACATCCTTACAGAGGGGAAGGAGCAATGCCTTCTGTGAGCCTTCAAGTGCTAGCCATAAGCTGTGTTGCAACCCATTGCCCCAAATATTCAAGTTCAGGAACAAAGATCCAGAATCTGAATTCTCAGGGTATAGGCCCTCATCACTCAGCTCATTTACCAGTGAAAACTTGACCAAGGCCAAATCCTCCAATGCATCACAACAAAACCAAGAAGATTTAGCCTCAGTCATTACCAATTAAACATGGCCGAGCATGGTGTTTATAATCTCAACTTCAGAAATGAGATGCTTGTCTGGGTAATCACTGGTCAAGTGGCTTTGTACCCACCCTTAACTTCCCGTAAGTGGTTAACTAACAAGCCCATCATTACTACCTTCTTGAGGATTAGAGGTTAAATGTAAGCTTGATTATAAGCCATAAATGTGAGTAATTTGAAATGTTATTGGTTATTACAAAAATATATGATAATAATTTCCTCTTTAATGAAAGGGAACATGTTTATAGTGGTCCCAAGCTCCTTGTTCGGGCTTTGGGAAAGAGATGAGAGCATGATAAACAGCTCAGCTGCAGGATGGGCATCTGGGGTAAGGTGGCACAAATGAACACTCACCACTTAGCAGAGTCGTAAAACTGCAGACACATCACTGCATTGTATGACAAACACTGAGTTTATGGGCTCCTCTCTTGACTGGGCTGTGTATCCCTGGGGAGGGTTGCCTGTCAAAGGAGTCAGAGGAGCCAAAGTAAAAGGAGACCAGGGAGCCCCCTTCCCATTCCTAGCACTGCATGTTAAATGAGGACTTGCCCAAGTAAATTCTACACACTGTGATTAAAAACTACACACAAAATGCATAAGGCACGAAATAATAATGCAGACTGCAGAGGTATAACAACGTATTTTAAGGCCCCCAACCACATACCACATAAATGTGACACGGAAAAAGTGGAATGTGAACAAGAAGCCTGGGAATAATTGGTGAAATTAGAAATTTACAATATAAACTGAATATCACCATTGAAATGGAAGAGAAGACGAGTCCTGTTTCTCAAGGAATGAGAGGAGGGAGTCTGCTGAGGACAGGCTGTTCTCTGTATGGCATGACTGTCACAAGTGCCCGACCTTTATGAGTGGTGTGTGCTCTGTGCAGCTACCCAGGGGGCTTCCTGGTGCCAGGGGGCACCAGGTCACAAGATACTCTACATTCCAGCTAGCTGACTCTCAGGAAAAGGTTCTTGCTGCCCCATTTCAATCAGTGATAGGTCAATCAATGATAGGCCAATAAAGTCAGAGCTCTGACCAAGAGGTTGTGACCCAAGAGAGGAAACAGAATGGGTCCATGGCAGTGAGATGCTGGCATCTCTTCTAAATCCTGTGAGTAGGGGAGAGAAGTCCTAGGACAGCAAGCCATGGTGCCAACGCCAACAGCTAAGAACCTCCACGAAGCAAAGTGGTGATAAAAGCTTTACAACTACCCCTCCTGACGCTGAGTGTTCTCTTTCTAAATTAAAAGTCGTTTTCCATTTTTAACAGCACCAACAATAACCCTTTATAGAGCACTCTCTTTTCACAGAGCACTTTACAGTCATTAGTTATTTAATCCTCAGGGGTGTCTCAGGAGGCCAGCAGGCAATGGACTCACTCACTCTCCTTTCCTTGTCCAGAAGAGCAGGAACCGGCCCACAGAGTACATGGCTGGCTGGCAGTGGTGAAGGGCTCCATCCAAACCATAAGGCAGTGAGTTTGCATTTGATGAGCTTATTGATATTTACAGAACAATTATTTTTTAAATGTCAAATCATTTTCATCAATAAAACCAACTTTTGCTTTTGTTTGCCCTTAGCAAACACCAATGCTAGCTGTTCAGAGTGGTAAACATTTTATTACAACCTTCAAGTTAACAATCCTCCAAAATGTGTTTGTTGCCTGGAGAAGCAGGCAGACATCACCAGTCCATTCAAAGATAATAAACACACTCAGTGAATTATCTACACAGCAATAAATTGGTGTTTCACTAAAGCACTTTGATATATCAAATCAAACTTCAGAAAATCTCAAAAGCCCCCCCACCACCACCACACATATACTATAAATTTTCCTAGCTCTTTTCTGTAATTTTTCACTTAATACTTAATGAAATGCCCACCTAGTATGAGGCAGATACCTTATATGTACCTTATACATAGTAGTTATAAGTGCTATAAGGAACAAGATGTTAACTACACATGGTCCCTGTACTTCCTATCCCACAGGCAAGGAGTGGACATGAGATCTACTCATCTACTGAGTAGATCAAGCTACTATGATATGAGAGAGAAAGCCCCAAGGATGGAAAGCTGCACAGGGCCTCTGGGTGTAAACACTCAGTTTTAGCTGGGGAACCAGAATAGCTTCACAGAAGAGATGGTCTCTGAGCTGGGCCTTGGGAAATGAACAGAAACTACACACGTGGGGTACTAGGCATTTCAGATCTCCCCGAAGCAGTGTGAGCACACGCACAGAGATGAGATCTGTTGGGTGGAGGTTTAAAGGGGGAACATTCCGTTCCATGTCTGGTGTTCAGTGTGAGGAGAACAAAGGCCTTCTCAGAGCATCCTAGTTAAAGAAGCCCCTTTTCCATCCAGAGCCACTTTGTATACAAATAGTTGTACATTGTTCATTTTTTTTTTTACAGTTTGCATCAGAAATTGCCCATGCTAGCTCACATTTCATCACCACCACCACTCCTGCCACTAGAATATAAATCCCATAAACTGGGCATAGTTCCCTTTATTCAAACCCTTGTTCTCTGTCTGATTTTATCTTTCTTCTCCTCAAGGCACATGTGTTGGCACAAATATATCAGTGTCATATTGACACCAATGCTCTGAGATCCCCCAGAAATGGTTCTTTCCCCAGCAGAAGAAAAGAACCATACTGGGCTGGGTAGCATAAATAAAGCTGATACAGCATGGGGGGGCGGAAGCCCAAGGGCCAAATGTCACCTTCCCCAACCCATCCCAAAGTCAAGATCTAGTCTATAGTGACCTCTGAGAGTAACTACTTGGAACTCACAGCCAAAGGTAATGGCATACAGGGTTGGAACCGAGTGTTGATAAGAGAAAGCGCTTGCCTCTTGGAAATAAATAAAATATGACCTTTCCAGATTTTATCAACACTCCCTCTTCCTGTAGGCCCATATTCTTCCCAGTAAGAACTCAGAGAAGATTCTAAGGAAGGAAGCCCTTGATCCAAATTAGATGAGAAGAGATCTTTATAATACCTTCACATTACAAATGGAGAATGGGAACACTGGCCCACAAAACACAGACAATGAGATGCATTTTCTACCCTGGGAGAGTAACTCTCCAAGGGATCCTCAGGACATAAATTCACCATAAATAGGGGGAATAAAAACAAACAAACAACAACAAAATCCACTATGTGTGGGGTCTGGGCCTCCAAATTTGGTGCTATGCAGTGAAATCCTAAGTGGAAACTGACATCTTTCCAGGGTCAAACACAAACATCCTCAATCCAGCCCCTTTGTGTGTAAGGCAGTGTCCAACCATGTATATACTCATAGCTGGCATCCATACCTGACCAGGCCTCTAATAAGTGGAAGAAATTGCTCCCACAAAGTATGTGTTTAGGACCACAAGGATAATTGAGACAGAACGCTAAGCCTGTGTGATTTGAGAAAGGATGGGGGGGGTGGGGAATCCATCTAAAAAGCCTAATCATGGCTAATTCACGGTTTGCGGCCACCCTGGGATTTCATGCAGAGCGCTGGTTTCACTAAGGTAATTGGTGCTATTGAAACGAGCCAGTGCTCTGCAGTTCACTGCTTTCCTCCTCGCCTCTGGGCACGGAGAGGATCAATATTTGTTAGGATTGCTTCTTGTTCCAACAATGTAAGATTTACAATACTAGCTGGGATTCTCACTTTGTCTTCACACAACTCATCAGTGGAACCCAATTACTAACCTCAGACAAACAACATTAACATGAGCCTCTATGCTGCTTTATTGCCCTTCATCCAAGTCTCATTTCAGGGTCTTCAGGCAGTGCCACTATAACAGATACTACACTTTAAAGTGTGCTCCAAGGAATAAATTCTCAGTCTTTCATTACTCGTACCTTGATTTACTTCATATCATCTTGCCGCTATAGACAAAGATAACACACTGTAAATTACAGCCATCCTGTCTTGTAGTTTCAGAGGTAGGGGGAAGGCAGGGAGTGAAGCTTTCTTTGACTTCACAATTAGCAGTGGACCAACCAGGTGCTATTGCTCCCATATTGCCCATGATTAGCTGGTGTTTATTAGAATCATTTGCTAAGTGTAGTTTGGACGCAGATTTTTTCCTCTGCCTTCAATCCTTCCTTTCTGTCAGGGAACCCATTAAATTTTAAAAACTTCAAAGCTAAATGAAAACAGAGTTTCAACTATTCTTTATCGCATCCTCTTGCAAGCTATCAGCTCACGTACATTGGTTCAGGAGGTAACTCAGCAAATTTATTTAGTGGAGAAATCCTTCCAGCAATCAAGCTCCTGTTACTAAACAGCTCAAAGTCTCCCAAATCGGGTGTAATTCTCACCAGTTCCCTCTTTTCTCCACCCCGAACCCAGGTCTAAATAAAAGCTATCTAGCTTTGCCTTAATTTTCAACGAACAAGAAAGCCTGGGTAAGAAAAGACCTACGAAAACAGTCACTGGAAAAAGTCCTTCAAGTTAGCTGTAGCAGTACCCCCTTATTTGCCCTACAATTTCCTCCATCCTCCATCCTATTCCAGTAGCTGATAACTAAGAACATTAGTTTTATGCGACTTGTCAAGCTCAAATGAAAAGAGAGCTAACTTTAATGACACTGCAATTAATCGCCCCAATAGACAGACAGCTAAAAGACAAGATATTGACTTCATTAAGGATAATGTATTATGTCATTAAGTTGGTAGGGTCACCTTGTGTATCATACATGCCTGCTAATATATTGGCATTTTCCTCCAATAAGATAAATTCAGATATGAGTGATAAAACTGATTAGAAAATGTTTAATCTAAAGAGGTGTCTCTCCTTATATCCCCGCTCCACAGCCTCAGGTAGAAGTGAAGCCATAAGAAACCATCACAGATCCAAGATTATCTCAAATACTAGATTCAACACATTTATAATCTGGCGCTTCCTTCTTTCATCTGTACAATTAAAAGGGCATCTTAACTTATGGAAGTTATAGAGCTTTTGGCGACTTGATGATTCACGTGTTTGAGGTGGCGGGGCATTGTTGTTAAACACAGCACCTGTTTTATTTTGAACCTTCACTTGCCCAGACAATCCACATGAAAAGAGCCACATGTTCTTTGTGACATGGGACTAGGGTTTAACCCTGTCAGGACAGGCCTCTGAAGCTACTCGGTTAAGAAAAGGAATTGTAACACAACTCGGTTCCAAAATGGATCATTCTTTTTAATGAGGTAACTTCTCTTCAAGGCTTATCTAAATGGAGTTGGTTGATGTAAATAAAATCATTTTTCATTTAGACTGGAGTATTCACAAATTAAGATACATTTGCCAAAGCTTTTCCTGGCATTTTTATTTTAGATAAATAAGAGTTTTTAAAAAATTATTTCTCTGTCTTCAATTAATTCAGTAAAAATATAACCATAGTTCAAATGTTTTCTGAATCTCAGGAATTCCCTTGGAGAATATTTTGTCATTCTCTGAATTGGTAACTGGTTCTACAATACACTTATTTTGGAGGTGTTGAGACTTCTTCCCTGCTCCCCATTTAAGTATTACAGTTTTCCAGTAAACAATTATGATTTTATAAAATTTCATTCCATCTAAATAAAATACATTTTCATAATTGGGGGCTTAGTCCATGAACAATATTTGGATGAGAACCAACCAAAATTCACTTCAAAATGAAGTGAATCCTCACTTCATACCAGGAAAGGGTTTTCCTCCCCCTCAAGATTTCCCCGTTGTGAAGATGAGCAGCCTGAGCTGGAGAAGTGATGCAGTTTGCCCGCATTCACATGGGAGTTAGCAGTAACGGTAACCCCTATGTGATGATTCCCAGGTCACATGCCTCTCCTCTAAACCTCTTCACACCATCCCCCTTTGTATGCATGTATACATATTTTAAAATCCCCTATTCACATTCAAACATAGAACTTTCTGGAGTGTCTCTCTTACTGGAGTGCAGCAAAACAAGACAACACATTGGGTGCCTTATAAACAAAGGTTATAAAAAAATAAACAGGAGATATCTTACCAATCTCAACCAAGCAGATGACCTAAAACTCATCATCTTCTCACTTAGTCTTTTAGATGAAATAAACAGAATAAAAATAAAAGAGGTGACACACCAGACAGGCCAGAGCAAAACCTTTGATTTGGTGTCCCAGGTCAAACGCAAGCACACCCAACCCGCAGTTTTCCTTTCTGCCGTTGCTACTGACATTAAAATCGCTCGCTTGATTTTCCAAAGCTCCTGGAGGAGGGCAGGACTGACAGCAGCAGGAAGCATCTCAGTTGTTGTGGACAGACGCCTTCCCAGTGGTGTAAGGAGGACCTCCCGATGCTCCCCCTCCAAACTCACCACTAATTACCAGCACCTGCAGCCCTTCATGCCAAGTCATCTCTTTTAACCTGAACCCTCATCTTTTCTATTATTTCCATTAAGGTTGTCAAAACCAGAAGTTTGGGAACCTTTCTCTGTGACCTTGGCATTTCTTTGCAGGCTTAACGTATTGGCATTTTTCCTCTGACTGCATCTCTTCTCATTTGTCATGATTATTGCTGAATTTTTCAACTGTCATTCCCAAACGTAAATCAATGGTTGTCTACTTCCCCTTTGTCATATCTGCACAGCAAACAGCCTTTTCCTTCTAAATGAAGCTTCCTCCCTTTCCATCCATTAAAAGGGCCCTGTCTGCAGGAGAAGTCAATCCTTTGTTAGGTCATTGCATTTATCACGCTTCCAATCAGTGTCTGACACACTTATTCAGCCAGGTCTTCAACCACACAATCATTGTTCATCTGGGGGTTGTGCTGTAATTTATTTATGCATGGTGTTTTCACTATCCATCTTGGGCAGTTTCAAATTTTTCACCCGTGCCCTTCTCCTCCTCAAGACCTTCAGTGCTTGGGGAGAATTTGGAGGGTGGGAAGGAAGAACACAGGGATGGGGGGTGGGAGAGGGTAGAAAAGAAAAGAACAAGGAACTTTGTTTCTGTGGAAGTGGCTGTAAAGCAAGTCCCTTCTCTGTAAGAAATTGAATGCAAACCAAGAGACATTGGATCAGGCCTGAAGCCCCAATTACAGAGCACAATTAAGCCAGGAGATCCCCTGGCCACGAAAAGTGTCCAAGTGGACCAATTCTCGTGATGAGAACAAAGTCCCATCAAGTTTAAAAGTCTATTTATTAACCTCTTTATACGCATATTGGCTCCAACTGTCATACAAAATTCTAAGGGAAAAAATTATTCCAAAAGGGAAAAAGAGTAACCCATTTTCTAAAAATTCACACTTCCAGGCTGCTTAGCTTGAAACAAGCCAGCACGTGTTGCTATGAAACCCTCAGGTGAACCTGGGATCGACACCAACACCTTTAGTGAGAGCCCCAGAGTGATCTCCCAGCAGCACCTGGACCCTGTGCAATGAGCAGGTTTCTCTTCCACACCTACCACAGACTAACCCTTCATGCCTTTACCACCTCTGGTCTTCGTTATCACTCTGGTCTCTGGCACTGGAACACATTGTCTTCTGTTGGAAGAAAATATCTCCACAGAAGGATTTCAGGCCTTCTTCTTCCCTGTAAGTGCTTTCAACTCAGGGTTCAGAGAGTGATTCCTCCAAAGGTGGCCAGGACCCTAATGGCTGCCCAGCCACCTCCTGGACTCTCAACTCTCCCATCAAAATACCCAAAACAGAATAAAACATGGAATGATGACAATTCCAGGGCATGTTTATTGTTTGTCTCCCTACTTTTACCAAAGAAGAGTCCTAGAAAACCAACAGATTCATGCAAAGAAAATAGCTAATGAGAAAAATGTCTCATAAGCATAATTATACATGTTTATACCATAATTAATTGATGAAGCCATTCATCCCTAGTTCATTCCTTACATCAGGGGTGTCAAACTCATTTTCACCTGGAGCCAGTCAGCCTCGTGTTTGCCTTTAAAGGGCCAAAATAATTTTAGGACTGTATAAATGTAACTACTCTTTATCTGTTAAGGAGTTAAAATTACATTCGGCCCTCTGAAGGCAACAGCAAGGCTGATGTAGCACCCAGTGAAAATGAGTTTGACACCCCTGTCTTACATCAGTAGGTGATGTTTTCCCTACTCAGGATCCACAAACACACAACTTAGGTAGATATTAAAGCCTGCTATTGTTGAACAGCTTTCCTGAGGCCACAGAGTTAACCAAGTGGACTGGGGTTTCTTGGTTCTCCAATCACTAACACTACCGAGAATCCTGAGGTTTCTGATGTAGGTATGATTGATATTGTTCTTAGTGCTACTGTTTACAGTTCTTCAGTATGTTATCTGCACAGCTGGACCTGAAAATCATATTTAAGTGTGAGGAGATAAGAGGATAAGCAAGTCTCCTACAACAATCTTTTTATAAGCAAAAAGCTTCCCTAGACAACTATATGAACCTAAAAAATATCCTCAGCAAGAATATCAAAGCACCAAAATATTCTATATCACCACATTCTCCTTTTATCTAATAACTTCCCACATATCTCACCAATCCTCCACAAAACTTGTGAAGCTATTTCTACTGGCGATAGTGGGTTTGGTTACTAGATACACCATTCCAACAAACACATGATCAGAGAAGAATTACTGCTTCATATACATGAAGGCCCTACAGCATCTTACAGGGGTGTATATTACACTATGGACCCTTTGTGACCTCAATTATTGTGTCAGGAAACAACCATGGACTGGATCCACTGCTCCTAACAAACACTGTCTCATTTTGTTTGCAAGCAAACATTGTACTGCAGCCATCGCAATATCTAGAATATGTGTGTATGTTCTTGCTCTCAAAGTCCCCATCCAAGTATAGATGTAGGTACTCAAATCATGTCTTGAGCTATTTCCTTATTAGTGAACTATTAGTGATGCATCAGAGCCAATTTCCATGGCTGAACCTGGAGTGACAGATTGAAGGATGAAGAGTTTGGTGAATCTCATTGGCCAATCTCCTCCAACATCCTCCTAAGACATCCCAGTAGCCTATCCTTGTAGCTTGATCATTTGCTTGAAGGTGATGAGGCAGGATGGTGACAGTTGAGATAAGGGTCCTGTCCACAACTTCCTTAAATTCAGACCTACTGTCAGAAATAGTTTCTGGAAAGCCATGTGTTGAGAGTACTTGTGATTATTTCATAAAGGGCTAGATTATCTCTGAGCAGCTTGAGTCATTTTAAAAAGGAATTTATACCTGAATAATTCTGAAGAATTAAGACTGATTCTCAATGAAGGCTCTACTCAAATAACTTTATAGTTTACAAAGCATCTTCACAGAAACCATTTTTGGTGGATTATGCCAAGTAACTTGACATTATCCTTAACTGTCTAACATTATAATCTATTCTAGACTCTCAAATTTGATGTCTAGTTGGTTACTTAATGCATACAATTCACAAAAGTACTGAACACAGAATGGCCAAGAGGAAGCGATGCCTCTCTCTAGAAGAAACAAAATGATTTTTCAAAAAGTGTTTTTGTGGGCAGATAATTTACTCAGGCTGCTTACTTAAAATAGCTGAGATCCCAGCTGTAAAAAAGAAGAAAATCTTACCTTTTGTGACAGCATGGATGGATCTGGAGAGTATTATTAAGTGAAATGAGTGAGTCAAAGAAAAACAAGTACCCTATGATTTCACTTATATGTGCAATCTAATGAACAAAATAAACTAACAAATAAAATAGAAACTGACTCACAGATATAGAGGAAAGGGAGCTGGAAGATGAGTTAAAAAGGTAAAGAGATTAAAGGAAAAACTCACACACACAGATAACAGTATTGGTGACTACAAGGCAGCAAGGAGGTGGGGGAGGTAGAAGAGGGTAAAGGGAGACAAACGGTGATGAAAGGAGATGACTTGGGATGATGAACACACAGTACAATATACAGATGATGTGTTATAGAAGTATATACCTGAAACCTATAAAGTTTTATTAACCAATGTCATACAAATAAATTCAATTACAAAATAGGTGAGTTCCTTTTGAGCTGTTCTATGGTCATCTCTTCTGTTATAACAACTAATTGGAGAGCCTGAGACAAGTGCATTGCATTTGTGTAACTTTATCTGCCAGACCAAAAGGTTTTAAATCAAAGTCATGTGGCAAAAGAGCATTAGTGTTCATTATTAGTCTTCCAGGCTTATAAGAAAGTATAGTCATAGAAAAAGAACAAAAGACATTATATATGCATTATATATGTACTAACATAATCAAGCTTGGAAACAAGAACTCAGATAAATTCATTACTGGTACAAATCATATTGGTTGATTACTGAAATAGTTCAGAAATTTTTGGTTCTCATAACAACAGCAAAGTCAACTTCATGAACCTGTGATTTGTTGGTGAATTGTGCAGTCTGTGTATGACTAAGGATTCTGTGACCAAACATAGCTTCAATATGGTGAAGCGAAGAAACCACAAGATAAAACATAATTGTAACTCTGGCTGGGTAGTTCAGATGACTAGAGTGTCACCCTGATATGTCAAGGTTGTGGGTTCAATCTCTGGTAAGCAACCAGTGAATGCATAAATAAGTGGAACAACAAGTTGTTATTTCTCTCTCTCTCTCTCTCTCTCTCTCTCTCTCTGTGTCTCTCTCTCATTCTCTTTCTGTCTCTCCACCACTCCTGTCAAATCAACTTAAAAGAACAGAATGGTTTTTGGTTGATACTGATGTGTGAATGTAGACTCTCGAATCAATAAACATTGACCACCCTGAATATGGTTACACTCCTGGCAAAGCCAGCTCCATGGACAGGATTTCCCCCGTAGGAGAATCAGATGTCTCAATGATGCTGATGAGGGAGGATGTTAAGAGCCCCAGAGCTATGAAGTTCTCCTTACTAAAGAGTCTCATGTAAGTGTAAGCATTCTTGGTGAATTTCCTTGAGAAGAAACTTGAAGGAATGAAATAATGCAGACTCCGATTTCACGTTTCCTTTCCATTCCGATCCTCACCTTATAAGATCAATATTGATTCCCAAAAAGTATTTCGGAAATTTTATCCCCACTTAGGAGACAGGGAAATTGATCATTATCATCTTTTAGTTGGGACTCCAGCTGATATCCTAGAAACCTGGGTCTCCTCCACAAGGCTACAGGCATTTTTAGATCAATGGAAATTCTGAACTGAAGGCCCTTAATATAAAATGCCACTCAATGAGCAGTAACATTTTAGACACATAGTTATGTACAAGTTTGGGTGAGATAAAATTTGGCAGTGATCTTCCTGCCTTTTTCTTCCTCCACAGCACCTGTGAGATGACTGACCTCTGATGCTGAAAGTGGGCTCTACTGTGCCCAGCCACAATGACAGCTCCAGAAAGTCTTACCTTTCTTGGTATATACAGTTGATTCTACTTTGGAGAGGGACTTAGGTTCTTAAACTTGTTTTTAACTTGGAGTAAAAGCAGTTTTGGCTTTTAAGCAATCAATGCACTAACTAAAACTAGATGAAATAGAATGGTGTCATCTTCGCCCTTGTCTGTTCCCTGGAAATTGTCTTAGGAATTCAGTTGGAAAAACCCTGCAACTTGGCCTAATGATGCCAAAACTTTGGAGCCTGATTATTTGTCCTTGAGAGATGTTATAATAACTCTAAAAGTCACAAATGCTCTGGTACTGGGAGAATCCAAGCAGACTACCTATAAAGAAGGTAGAGACAATAGAGATGGAATTTTTATTAGGCTTGTGAATTGGATTAAATAACCTCATTTTTAGTATATCTGCTGCTGAAGCAAGCAAAGATGAAATAACCTCAAATCTCAAATTTGGGATTCTATTTTTCTATCATCCAAGATTACTTTCCTTCTAAGAGATCAAAATTTACATTCACAATACAGTAAGTCATCACCTAACACTATTGATAGATTCTATGACTTCAGGTGAAACAATATATAACAAAACCAATTTACCACAGCCTAATTGATATAAACAAAAGTTAAGTCCCTACAGTGTTTCATCAACAGTATAACAAAACAATGCTGAACAAAATAACATCATTCGAGGACCTGCTGTATATACTGTAGTAACAGCAACTAAATGAATATTGCATTCTAAAAGAATACATAGCTGGTACAAAAGCTAGGCACTGAAATGAAGGCTATCTCAGCAACTTTGACAGATGGCTTACTAAGAATGTATCTTAAGAGAGTCTTAACTAATTATCAATAACCTACAATCTAAATTGTTTTCAAGCTAGTCATCACTGAACCCAACTACAGCATCATCATCACCATCATCTAATGTCCACCTACCATAGAATTTTTCTGAGTTATAAATCCAAGAGTAGAGCCATTAGGTTTTAGAGTACATATATTTGATCTGGTCAATACTTCCAGATTTCTCTAAAAGGCTGCATCAGTCTATACTCCCACCAGCTGTGTGCAAGGGTCCCCATTTCCCCTCACCTTCAAATAAGGCACCAAGAAATTTCAGGAAGTGCTATATCTGTGGAAACCCTAAGTTCTACACTGAAAAAAGCTTACCCTTAATCCATTCTCTTTTTGCCTAGTAAATTTAAATTTCTAAACAATGATCGATGGTTCTGGTGAGAATGTTTATAAAAGATCTTAGTCTTAAGCAAAGTAGGTGAAAGAACTACTATTAGATATGTTTAGGCTTCATGAGCCATCAGAAGCAGAATCATAAATCTATTCAAGACTCTCATGATATTTTCTTTAGAATAAAAGCCTCTCAGCATATGATCCAAAGAAGTAGAATGACTGATAAAGTCTGCAGTGTGCCTCACAGTATGAATAAAAGGTAACAAGATTTGCTAAGGTCTCAGGGTAGAGATTGTATTAAGTTATTTTCCAATAGTACCTAAGAATGATTTTTCACAGTATTTGTTGCTGATCAGCCTTATTTTTAAACAGGTTCCCAACTGTCACAACAGAAGTTTGGGAAGGGAGCCCTCAAAGAAAAAAGGGCCTAAACAAATCCCCAACAACCATATATTAGTATCTTCTGGCAAAAGAAAGAAAAAAGTATTTGGGATAAACCCTGGTCATCCTATGTCATAAACCTCAACTACAAGATCCTCAAAGTAATAAAACTGGAACTCAAACAAAACCAAGAACCCTGAACGACTAGCCTAACCTGGTCTCTGGTACTCTGAAGATACTCCTCCCTCAGAAATTCGAGGGCTGTGTAGATGAGGGCCCTTTGATATTAGGGTTATTTCCCTTGCCCCAGGCCCTCAGGTCTCAACTAGGAAAAAGCAACCATCCTCTTTTCTTTGAGCAGAGGAAGCCACTGAACTGACAACCCACTATCAGACAGGAAGGCCATTTGAAAGCCAAGTGCAGGGACAAGTGCCCATCTAACTGCTGGAGGCATACCATCCCAGCCATATGGAAAACAAAGACCTAATATAATTCCTCTACTCTGCAAATTATTAGCTGTGTGATCCTGGGGGAATTACCTTCTCCATGACTTAGTTTCCTCACTTCAAACGTGATAATGAAAGCTAATCGGCCATGGTGGTGGCAGGCATAAATGAGATAGAAGGGGGGCCAAGGACAGTATCTGGTGCATAGGCCTCACAGTATGGCTCTGCATATATCTATCTCTCTATACGCATGTGAGATACAGATTTTATACATGGGCTCTACCAACTCATGCACAAACACATACTTATTCATTCACACAAACACATCGTGCATCATTATGTTCAGGTATGCAAACACATGTCTGCAAACATACCCACTTGTGAAAGGCTCTGTCACATTTTCTCCCCTGGTCACACTTGCCTATTGCTGTGGTCTAGAGTACCGTCCTGCCCTGGGGCACTGAGGTCTTTCAGATCATGGTGATGGTAGAGATGAAAGGGCACCCACTGTGCTTCCACAGCCAACCCCTTCTTAGTCATCACAGAACTTTGAAAAGTGAGAATTGCAAGGCTTCTTAGAAATAACCCAATCTAATGGTTCTGAAACCTATTTTCTAGTTGCTGTAAGCCTCTCTTCAAAGGAAATCTCAGCGAGTGACCCCAGCATGAGAAGCAAACAGAGGCAATGTTGCCCCTGTCAGAATGCTGTGGATACCAGGCCCCTGTTTATGGTGCCCCCTCCCCAGGTGGCCCTGAGATCCTGCCACAGAGACACTGGATTCCAGGATACACCTTGATTTAGCATATGGAAAAAGTGGAGCCCAAGGTGACAGAGTGAATCACCCAGTGCCACACAGTACTTTGTAACAGAACAGGACCTAAATGGAGATCTACTGGCTCAAAAGCCACCACTCTTTCCCCGAGTTTCCAAAATATAGCCATCTAAATATCAGCATTTATATTAAGCATTAAATCCATTTTACTAAACAGTAACTACCTTCGCTGTATATGATGCACCAAGCTTTAGATGTCAACTAATTTGACTTACTCTCCCTTTCATTGCCCTTATATCTTGCTTAATAAGACATTTTATTCAGATACTGCTGAGGTAATAAAGGAAGAAGCGTGGTTGCCAAATGTACTGCCATTTTTATTTTTAGCTTCACTGGAGTAAGGGGTTATTTTCTTGTGAAAAGGATGAAATGCAGCTGCCGGCCTTTTAAATCGTATCACGCAGTCTTGCTTTTGCCCAAGCAATAGATTTCCAGATAACTGCAGCAATCTTCTCAAAGTATAAAAAACAAAACCAAAAACTAAAATAAAAAAATAACCACTGCACCCTTCCCAGGCCCTGCCCAGCCTCAACTGTAAAGCATGGCAAGATGGGCTATTTGCACTCACCCGTGAATCTGCTCAACCCCACCCCCTACGAGCAAGGAGGCCACACCTCAGGCTCTGCAGCTAACAGCACAAAGCTCTGCCACTTCCTACTGTGTTCGGAAAAAAATGATGATGATGACGATGATGATATTAAATGAATATTAACTGAGTGGTTATCACATACAGGTGCTTTGCCAAATGATCCGATAAACTAGCTCATTTAATTTTCACAATAACCCTGTGAAGCAGGTACTGTTATTATCACCATCCCACAGATGCAGATACTGAGGCACAGAAAGGTTAAACAACTCACTGAAAGTCGCCAGGCCTGCTGGGTTCTGAAGTCTGCACTGATAACCAGTACGCTAGACCTGCCTTATAAATAGCCAAGGCTTTGGTGTCAGCAGACCTGAGTCCAAATCTACTGTACTGTTTACTAGCTATGTGTCCTTCGGCAAGCAGCTTAACCTTTCTGAGCTTCACTTTCTTCACCTGTGAAATGGAAACAGCACCTCCAGCTTGAGGTTTCATTGTAGGGAATGTCTTGTTCTCTTGCCTTGGATTTGGGGTCCTTCCCTTAACACTTAATCTGGGCTCAGAGCTACCCCAACGTAATAAAAGGAACAGAGTTCTAATAGGTATGACACAGAAATTGCGAGGAATAAGCTTGGAAAAAAAGAATGATAGAAGAGGGAAGGGGAGAAAAGAGTTTTGCTAGAATGTTTCTCTAGCCTCGCCTATCTCCAAGAAACAGAACACAACCTGAAGCTGAGGAAGAAGAAGGGCCTGTGGGTACCAGCTGAAGACTTACATGGTTTTACAGCAGATTATGTGATATACACCATTTACACTTGGAATCTGTGTAGTCCCAAGGGTAAGAACAAGAACCAATGGGTAGAAATTCCAGGGAAACATACTGGCTCATCCTGAGAGCAAGCTTCCTACTGGTCTCAGGTAAGCTGGTTTATAGGCCACTGGAAACAGTAAGTTCCCTATTGCTGAAGACCCCTGAAAGAACGTTCTGAAAAGTGGGTTAAGCTCCATTCATTCTAGCCCTGGAATTCTTTGATTCTGGAGTTGAAATCCCAACTGTGTCCCCGTAGATCCACCTTGAGACTAGTAGTGTTGCTGCCCAGTGTTGCTGCTGGGGCCAGAGTATGGCGTGGAGCCCTAGGGAAGCCTTCTGAAAGACACACCCACCATCCGCTTCTTACCAGATGCAGAAAGACAGTGAGCGACATGATATCAAACAGGATAAGAAAAGGCCAGAGGTTCCCAGGTGAAAACAAAATCTCCTGCTGGGGCTAGAAGACAGCTCACTGAATAGAAAAACAAATGCTCCTTGTTCACAGCAGAGCTACAGGCCCCCAGAGCAGGGCAATGGCACCATGGCAAGGTGCTGGAGCGTGACGGCACACCAGTGCAACCCGAAGACCTACCCTGGCAGAGCTGGAGGATGTGTGTACGATCCCAAATGGTCACTGATGCCCATGAATGCCCAGGGGAAGTCTCCACTAATTAATCCACTTAATGAGCTATTTCAAAGGACATTGTGTGAATTCAAAATTTAAAAAAAATTTTAAATGGCAGGCTAGCAGCTCACATGTCCAGCCAGGCCCCAGGAAGACCAGAAGCAGAGATCTCCATCTCCAACTGCTTTACTACAACCAAGACCTGAATGCTATCTGTAAGTATTTATTTGTTTACAGAGCACTAGACTGAAAACTTCAGACACGTGCTTTTATTTTGGCTTGGAATCTGGTTTACCTTTGTGACAGGGACACGTCTTCTAGCCATCTTTTTGTTTCTTTATTCTGTTCTGCCCCTCTTTTAACACTGGTAACAGCATGGAGAAGAGATCTCTGGGGCTTTGCTCCTTCCTGGGCAGCTCTTTGACTGATGTTGAGACAAAATTCTAATAAAATCCTTCCCAGAATGCATTAGACACAAAAGAATAACAGGATAAAACAGGAATCAACCTGGCATCTCAGTGGGTTCCCACGAACTAGCAGAAACATTATGCTGATGAAAAGCATGGACTCAAGTGCCAGGCTACCAGAGTCTGAGTCCTAACTCTACCACTTGAGAGCTGTGTGACCTTGTGCAAGTTACTTAACCTCTCTGGGTCTCAGATTCCTCATCTGTGAAATGGCAGTATTAATAGAATCTATCTCAGAAGGTTGCCACAGCATTTAAATGGGTCAATTAATATATAGGAGCATTTAGAATATTGCCTGGCCCAAAACAAGTGCTTATACAAGTGTTTACTGCTGCTACTGCTACCACCATCTTCTTCCTTCACAATGGGCAATCATTTCCTCAAAAATAATGCTTACTGCAAATTACTACAGCAAATCAAAACAATTTTTGTGGCTATATGCAGTTTAAGCATTTAGATGGTTTTCAGAACACTGAGATATCCTAAATGTTCAGATACACAAAAAAATGGGGCGGGGGGGCAAAACTAAGTGTATAGTAGTTTGTATGGACAACAATACAATCATTAATAAGTGATATACAAGAATAAACCCTGTGTTTGGCATTCTCACAATTGTTCACCTACTTTTGTCCCACCCTGTATTTTAAATATGATCAACTACCACATTCCACCCCCTCCGAGACTCTAACACTCCCAAGCCACTGGGGCAATTACATCATAAAGATGTGAAGTGTATTACCAAGGCCTGATGTAAAAATGTTCATCACCAGCCAGCCCCCTGCAAGTTGACCAAATTAACCTCACTGCCAGGAGTATATTAAGGAAGAATAATAAATTATTCAAAACCTAATGCTGATGGAGCAGAAAAATATTTATGGAAAAATCATCAGATTATTGCATTTTAATCATGATCCCATTGTATGGCTAATGCGTTAAGTCCTTTTAGCACCTTGGCAGAAGATAAGCCAGCCCCACAGTGACTTCATATCAGTGTCATCCCTGGGACAAGGACAGCATAACCTGAAGGGAAGAAAAGGTCAGCAGATGAGGCTGTGGACAAGAAAAGCCAGAAATATGCCAAGGCACCCCCAGGTATACTTGTAAGAAAGCCACCTACTCAAGCAGAGTGGCAGGCGGCTATCGGGACATGTGTGTGCCTTCTCTTAAATCACCCTTTTCTTCAAAAAGCAGAGAGAAACCTCCAGCCCCTCAGATTTAATTCGCTGGCCCTCAAGAAAAGGGGAACTATCATAATAGAAAAGAAAATATTCAGAAGCCCACGGAAGATGCCTCCCCATCCCCTTCCACCCGTCTGTGCTCTCCAGAGCTGCTCCCGGCCCGCCCCCCCTTGTTTAATGTCTCTAACTTTATGCCATGTTCTCTTCCTCTTTCAGCACGGCTGAGCAAAGCTGACAGGCGGATTCCTTTGGTTTTCAGGGTATTAAAGCCACTTTCCTGCTCTGACAGCCTGTTCTACTCTGCCACCTTATAGCTCCGGCTTCACACTCCTCTGGGCACCCAGTCCTTCCTGACAGACCACTGTCACTTCCCATCATCTTCTGTATATCCTGTTCTCTCCCCCTCAGCACACAGCCCGACTTTCCAACCAATGCAATTATTTTTTTTGACAAGCCATCCATCAGTTTTAACTTTAAAAGCACTTTCTGCTGATATCCATTGTTAAATCCTTTGCTTTTTTATGGGGCTTGCATGAGAGAATATGATATCAGACATTCAAACTACCAAACCATGTAAATTTACTTTGTTCTCAGCTATGTTTCCAATTTCACGTCCAATTTTTCGGTACATTATGCGTAGTTGTTGTGCTTAATATGATGTTGTCAAATCCCATTAAAGTTCACTGCATTGCACGGCTTTAAAAACAGGTTACAATTTGCATTCTATAAAGAAAGGAAGGAGTGCAGTCTGAAGTCAAGCTGAATCTTATTAAAATTATCTGTTCAATTGTTACATTTGTAGATGGAGTAATTTTGAGGCATTAGCTGAGACACATATGAAAATGTCAGCGTGCCAACTAACGACAATGAGAGCAAAAGGAATATCTCTGTGAAACTCAATAAAGCTCCTTTGCTGGTGACATAAATTTGATGATAATCCGAGGAAATGAATAAGGGACCATCCCGTTTGAATAGGAATTACCTTTTCTATTAAATCACTTTGGTGTGTTTCCACTTGGCCTACATCTTGGTCCTAGGCCACAGTGAGTCTCTAGAGGCTTATTGCACTATAAGGAAGGGGGTAGAGAGAAGTCTGAAAGAGAATTTGTTAAAGTACAAAGTCATTCATCTGAAGAGCATCATACTTGGAAGAGTCTTAAGACATCCTAAAAAAGACTTGTTCAATGAATTTTCTTCCTGTTTGGAACAAGCACAAAGAACAGAGCTCTTCTATGCACCAGCTGCACACAGATAACTTCATTGATCTACAAGCAAATCTCTGAGCACAGAAAACTCACGGGGAAATGAAAACATTCATTGCAAAGTGGGGATGTGTAGGGTGCTGCTGGAATGGATGCGGGATTTACAGGAAGGACTGGAAATTGATTTACGAGATTGGAACCAATAACATTAGTGGTTTCTAGGGGTTTTCCTCTCCCATGCAGTTGCCATCCCAGCTGTATTTATGACAGCGCTGATCTCTACACACCTCATCATTAAATCTAGTCTCTGATTTTAAAGGTACCCATCACTGGCACTGAGCGGAATTATGCCATTGGGGTATTATTAACTGAACCATTGACTTCATTGTCTGTAACAAGTTGAATTTTTGTTTCACACACAAAAAGTATTCCCAGTGCAAACATCTATACCTCCTTCAAAGTTATTTTATTAAGGGCACCGTAATTTTAATTTTTCCAATACTGTCAGTATTTAGGTAAGCCACAATGATAAAGAATAAAATTCAGTGACTATGGAAGATGTAATGAGGTGCTAAGGAAGTTAGTGATGAGTCAGGGAGAAAAGGAGAATGTGCTTTAGATTCTGATTGGATAATGACTCACTGTGTGACCTTAGAAAGGTCACTTAACCTCTCTGGGCCCTCACTTTCCTATTTGTAAAATGAGGATAATTATTCCTTATAGTTGTTAAAAGGGTGAATGAGATAATTCATGTATAGTATCTGACACATCAAAAGAGTTTGATAAACACTGGTTTTAACAGTGTTTATCATCATCAGCATCATTACCACCACTACCAATAATAAATGAAGAACGGAGTTCAGAAAATAAAATGAAAAGAACAGAGGGGAAAAGTCTTACCAATCCAGGCTGGTAATAAAAATGAATGTTTGGGCTAGATTCAGGGACAGCAAATTGGTTTCAATTCTCATGATAAATCTGGTAGTTGGGTGGCTACTTTCAGGGTGTTGTTGAGAAAGACTCTGAGGCCTCACCCACTTTCTGGAGAAAGAGTCCTGCAATTGGTGACATGCCCAGGGTGGTATAAAATGGGTAAGTTGAAAAGAAAGCCATTAATTTGAGGACCCTGCGTCAAAAGTAAGGATAAGGAAGGAAGCATAAGAATCTGGGCAAGGAGTGTACATTTAACCACACAAATGAAAACTAGGTGGCGGAAGGATACTTCCAAACTGGCAAATAAGAACCAAGCAAACAGACAACAGGGCTTTGAACAAGTCCCACACCCTTCCCCTAGTCCCAGTGCATTTATGTCCATGGGCCACCCTGCAACGTCATCTCAACCATTCTGACACGTCGAGAACAGCAAATTAAGCCAAATCCTTTGTTGTCAGGCCAGGGAAGAAAGAAAGAAAGAGACCATGAAGGAAATGCAAATTAATAGCACAATGAGATACCACCTCACACCTATTAGAATGGCTATTATCAACAAGACAAGTAATCATAATAAAGTGTTGGGCAGGTTGTAGAGAAAAAGAAACTCTTATTCACTGTTGCTGGGAATGTAAACTGGAATAGCCACTATAGCAGACAGTATGGAGGTTTCTCAGAAAAGTAAGAAGAGAGTTATACCATGTGACCCAGCAATCCCTCTTCTGCGTATCTATCCCCCAAATTTGAAAACAGTTATTTGTATAGATATAAGCAACCCTATGTTCGCTGCAGCATTATTCACAGTAGACAAGACATGGAGACAACCAAAGTGTCCTCGAGTGAAATTACTGGATAAAGAAGATATGGTACATGGATATAACAGAACACTACTCAACCATAAGAAAAGATGAAATACGGCCATTTGTGACAGCGTGGGTGGATCTGGAGAATATCATGCTAAGCAAAATCAGATGGAAAAAGTCAAGAACCATTTGATTTCACTCATGTGGGATATAAAATTGAAATCAAGAAGTGAACAAACAAGACAAACAAAATTTCATAGATGGATAGCAGTATGGTGGTTACCAGAGGCAGGGGGCCGGGGAACATAGAAGAGGGTGAAGGGGATCAAATATATGGTGATGGAAGGATGCTTAATTTTGTGTGGTGAACTCATAATGCAATATACAGACAATGCATCATAAAATTGTACACTTGAAAACCTACAGAATTTTATTAACCAATGTTACCCCAATCAATTTAATAAAAATTTTAAAATAAAGGAAGAAAAAGGGGATCAAGGTGGCAATGCTTTAAAGCCTCAGAGGAGAAGGCACTCGTCTTTCTGAACAGTGAAAGATTTTCTATAGAGGAAGAGACTGGTTCTACAAAGTAGTTGGCTTGATGGAATGTGGAAGGAATGAAGGTGGGTGCCATGTCTTTTCCTGTATTATTGGGAAGTCTGGCCCCTGGGTGAGCAGGAGACAGCTATCAACTCTGAATAAAGACCTGTTAGAATTCTACATTTGGTTCTTCTTGCTTGCCACAGCAGAAGCAAAAAAAGAGAGATAAAAAGTAAAAGAGGATCAATGGGGAAAGAGGTAGTGGGAAGAACAATTGACGGATGAAGAAGTTCACTTCAAGGCACATTAATAAGTTTAGAGGACAGAAAATGGGGGTGGGGCTGTAAAATAGGAAGCTTATTAATATTAAATGCCTAGTCAGGAAAGATGGAATGGAGGAGGGGGATATGCAAATACAATTTTAAGAAAACTTCCTCAATAAAAGTTCTTGAAATTTTAGATCTTGAAAATAAAACACATTTCAGCTTGGTTTTAAACTAACTTTTGAGAAGCCTAACTCTTACTCCAAGAAGTACCTTCGGGATCTACACAGTAGAAGCATCTCACATAGTGTGGGTTTCCCCACACAAGTACCCAAACCACTTTTTTCTACCTCATGTGGAGACCTTTAACAACAACTCTAAATATTCTCCAAACTGTCTCCCACAGGAGTGGAGACTCAGCTCCATACTCCCTGCCTGGGTGAAAAGATTCACAGTGTGAGTTTCCCTGTTTGAAGGACAACGCCCTATATATGGTGCAGTGCCCCCGGATGCCCGCAGCAGACACAGCCAAGCTCACAATGGCACACTCTCTTCAGACTCTGTATTCATCTTCCTACATGTATATGTCCTGTCTACCTCCAACACGGATGTCCTTTGAGATCCAAGACCATATATCCTACTACTTAATCATCTAGTCTTGAAAACCCACCACCTAATATAAAATAGAGCCTCTGACTTCCGCTAAGATGGAGGAGTAGGTGGAAGCACTGTGCCTTCTCACATAACTGAGGTTAAAAACAACAAAGTTTTAGCAACAAAAACACAGCCAAACCACAGAAAATTGAACTACATGGAAGTCTGGTGACAACGAACCCTTCAGCCAAACTGGTAAGAGGGGCAGAGCCAGCAGCAGAGCTGGGTCGGGCAGGAAAGATCCATCAGACCGACCTGGGCACATGACCCAGGAGCACCAGCAGCCGTGGGTGGATCCCAGGTGTGGAGAAGCGGGCAGACCCACTGAGGGCGCAAGGCAGCGGACCCACTGAGGGCTGATCAAGGTCACACATTCGCATGCAGATAAACCGGTGAAGGAGCGAGCAGTGAGACAGACCACGCAGGCCCCAGTGGCAGGAAGTGGCAGAGGGAACCACCATTGTCCCTCTCTGACCCGCCCCCACATACAGCATCACAAACCAGCCACCTGGGTGGCCCCACCCTGGTAAACAACACTAAGGCTTCACTCCTCATACCTAACAGGCATGAACAGAGCAAAACGTGGCTCAAGAACAACTCAGAGCCCCAAGGCTGATAAATCTAAGCAATGAAGAAATAGCCAAACTTTCAGATGCACAGTTCAAAACACTGGTGATCAGGATGCTCACAGAACTGGTTGATTTTAGTCACAAATTAGAGGAACATATCAAGGCTAAACTAATTGAAATGAATGGAAATGCACAGGAAACCAATAGTAATGGAAAGGAAACTGGGACTCAAATCAAAGGAGTGGACCAGAAGGAAGAAAAAAAAATGACCGAACAGAAAAGGATGAAGAAACAAGATTTCAAAAAATTGAGGAGAGGCTTAGGAACCTTCAGGACATTTTTAAATGTTCCAGCATCAAAATTATAGGAGTACCAGAAGGGGAAGAGGAACAGCCACCTCTGGAAAACTTATTTGAACAAATAATAAAGGAGAATTTCCCCAATCTGGCAAAGGAAATAGACTTCCAGGAAGTCCAGGAAGCTCAGAGAGTCCCAAAGAAGTTGGACCCAAGAAGGAACACACCAAGACACATCATCATTACATTAGCCAAGATTAAAATGAAGGAGAGAATCCTAGAAGCAGCAAGAGATAAGGGGACAGTCACCTACAAAGGAGTTCCCATCAGACTGTCAGCTGATTTCTCAAAAGAGACCTTACAGGCAAGAAGGGGCTGGAAAGAAGTATTCCAAGTCATGAAATCCAAAGACCTACATCCAAGATTGATCTATCCAGCAAAGCTTTCATTTAGAATGGAAGGACAGATAAAGTGCTCCTCAGATAAGATCAAATTCAAGGAGTTCATCATCACCAAGCCCTTACTATATGAAATGTTAAAGGGACTTACCTAAGAAAAAGAAGATAAAAAAGATGAACAGTGAAAGGACAGCAAACTCACAGTTATTAAGAACCACACCTAAAACAAAAGCAAACTAAGAGGACAGCTAGATCAGGAGCAGAACCATAGAAATGAAGATCACATGGAGGGTTAGCAACAGGGGAGTAGGAGAAGGAGAAGGGGGGAGAAGGTACAGAAAATAAGTAGCATAGACGGTAGGTAGAAAATAGATAGGGGGAGGGCAAGAATAGTATGGGAAATATAGAATCTAAAGAACCTGAGACACGTGGTCATAAATTAAAGGAGGGGAATGGTGGGGGAGGAGGTGTGCGGGGTGGAGGGGAATGAAAGGGGGAAATAGAACAATTGTAATGGCATAATTAATAAAATATATTTAAAAAAGAAAAAATCTTTAAAAATAAAATAAAATAGAGCCTGAAGACATACATTTATTTGAGGAATATCAGACAGTAATGATCGAACCTAAAATAGTACATAAAAATCAGGTCTCTAGCAACTTGGTGTTTTTATGTATTTATTATTTTTTGTTTATTGCCAAGTCTCATATCCTATTAAAGATTTACATATTAGTGGCAGAAATATTCCTGTTTAAATATCTAAAGAGCGATTCCATTAGTTTCTCCCTACATTATTAATTTGATTGGTTTTAAATTGATTGGATGTGAGAGGCATTAGACAGGCCACCCACAAAACAAGCTCCCTTCTCACTAGGAAACTGCTCTAGTGAAACAAGCCAGCCTGCCCACCACCCTCCGCCCATTTCTGGACTGGGGATCATGTCCTTGACCACAAAAAGTTGCACTCAAAGAGAGGAAGCAGCTCTTCTGGGGGATTCTGCAAGTCATACGTGTTTATTGAGCACATCCTATGACTGGTATTGTAAAAGCAGGCTGGGCTGTGTTTCATTTTCTATTCTCTTTCTCTTGGCTATTTGAGAATGTGCTAGAAAATTCTAGTGCCAGAGAGGAAGGAGGGTCTAGGATGTGGTATTATACTAAGGATAAGAAGACTCAGAACTGGACTCAGCTCTGCCATAAGCAGCTATGTGACCATCCTCCGGAGCTTTCCTCTCCAGACCAGCCCCCTCATCCGTAAAGTGCATGGGGAAGGTTGTGTCAGATAGATTGTAGCCCTAACCTGGTGTCAGTCAAACTCAGATTCCTGTCAATTCTTCTGGACTAAAATTACTGACATTACTGCCTGGGTGACCTCTACCCTTTGTTTTCTTGTAAAACATCTGGCTTTCTGCACATGAGATTTCTCCAATCATTTCTAAATCATGGACATCCCCAAAGAATGTTCATAGGAAAATTACATGTGGTTATAATGTAAGTCAAATGTGCCGTAAGCAAAAAAGCCCATGTGACTAGTCACAAATCTGGACTTCTTGAGCGTGGTATACATTGCAGTTTTGCTTAGGATAGCACTTTCTGACCTGAAGATGTGTGAAGGTCTCTAAGGAATTAGCACTGAATGGGGAGAGGCTTTCCAAAAGGATGTATCAACCAGGCCCAGGGGCTCAAAATGTGGGGATGGCCTGAGCAGGGGGAGATAAGTACCCCAAACCCCAACCCCAGAGGAGAATCAGGCTTGAGTATTGAGTTGCAAGCAAAGGAAAAGTAACAAACCAGATTAAGGTCGTCACAAGAGATCTGGACAAAGTGGTGTTGACTTTCAGAGAGAGAGAGAACACAAGAGGAAGAGAGAGGAAGAGATTATAATTCAGGGACAATGCATTTTTGAAAGTTGAGTGTTAAAAATTCTGCCTCCTCAGACACAGCAGGGAAGCACCACAAGGACCGAACACAAATGGGAGCATTTCTCCAAACCCACGGGGCCACCTCTGGACCTTCTCTGGGCTGTGCCTCCCTGGGAGAGAGGAAATACACCCAGTCACACAGATGCCACCACAGAAGTGGCAGTCTTTTAACTGTGGCAACGATTTTGCCGAATGTGCTAAGAATTCCAAATAGCTTCTTTTGGTGTGTGACCTCTGGAGTTTTCATGAAATGAGCTCCAAAGACTCCCAATTCTGAGATTCCACGAATCTAAAAACTTACTGTCACTCTGTTATACAGAAGTATTTCTGCATCTTAGAAGAATGAGTGAGTGAACTCCAAAGTACCAGGTGTGGAGCTGCTTCCACACCCCGGTGACACAGACTGGCAGCAAGCAGCATTCGGTGTGCTCCAATCCACCTGCATGACACCAAACCGAACAAAGTACTTAAGATGAAATCACCTCCACCACCAGAAGATTTTCTAAATAGTGCCAAGACAAAGGATATGTAGAGCAGCTAGATAAACAAATCTTGAGCATGTGCTGTCCTTCTGTTTCTTAGTCAATCAAAGTTGAACTTTCCCTTTAGCATTAGGACTGTCCACGATGAGCCTTCTACAAGGCTGTGCAAAGGAGGGCTGAGAGCAGGAGTGCAGCCAGGCTGCACAGCTCAGCACCTTGGCTCTGCCTCGTTTGCTCTAGGACCTCAGTCAAATCACTAAAGCTCTCTCTGGACCTCCATTCCCCCTCTCGAAACTGACATGATACTGCCACCTGTTTCCTAGCATCACTGTGAGGATTAAATCCTAAGATACGTAAAGCATGTAGAACCATGCCTGACACTTAATAGGCCCTCAAAAACAGTTCTTTTCTCTATTTACTCTCCAGGACAAATCCTCCATATCTATTATGTCACCGTCTCCACTGTCCTTTCCCAATTCCCAGCTATTAGAGGCTTGTCCTATCCAAGGCTGCTCCCTTCATGTACAGTGCCTGGGTCCAAATATAACAGGGGTGTGACCGATGTCTGTAAACTGAATAAGCAACGAAAGGCAGGAATGGAGCAGGTCCTTGTGAAGGCCCCCACACTCATGCTCATCGACCCCAAGGTCAAAGACCCCCTTCTTTGCCTGGCATGATTCCACACACCATTCAGAGCTCAATTCAAGACATCTGCTCCATATGGCAGTGTAGTAGTTAAGGCAAGAGTGCTACAACTGGACTGCCCGTGTTCAAATCCTAGCTCTCCCACTTACTAGACCCTAGTGTGACCTATCATATGTCTAACTCTGCCCAGGTGCCACATACCAATCTGAACATTTCATTTCCATTGTCTCATTAAACTCTTACAGAAAACTAGGAGGTGCAAACTATTATTACCACTTTGAAAGGCAAAGACACTGAGGCTTACTGAGGTTTATTTGCCTAAGGCTATGCTTCCAGTAGTATCTGGTGCAGGGCTGGCTAGAGAGGTCACATGATAATGGTCTATTAATTCATATTTGTTCCCACTCCAGATTCCATTTGGCCTTGGTCTGACCACACCAAAATCCCCAGATACAAGAAATGAGCTCTCCATTTGGAAGGGGTTTTTGGATGGGCTCTTCCCAGAACTGAGCCCAGAGCCTCCTGACCTGGGGTCAGCAGATAGCACAGACCATGAACAGCACAGAGCCCTGTTCTCTAGAGCAACCCACCTCCAGGATGCGCTGCTGCCAAGACCCCAAGAACACAGCCAGGGCAGCCCTGAAGCCGGCACCCCCAGCTGCCGGCACCCATGCTGCTACATGGGGCAACTGACAGGGCAGAAAACACTGGAGCTGCCTCTGGCATCTGCACACAAGGAGCGGCTACACGCATCCCAGATGGTGCTGACATCCCACCCCCCATCCTCACACACTCTGTAACTTACTTGAGATGCTGCTCCCTCTGTGTAGCCTGCAGAGCCAGCACCCTGTCCTGCCTCTACTTCTTGGCGGAGGCCATCGCAGGCCCTGCCACCACCTCCACACAGCAAACTGTTCCTAGGTTTATGCAAATACCAAGGAAACCAGAGCCCTAACACAGAAAGACATGCAAAGAAACAACTTAGCATAAGGTCAACAAGCCCCCTGATGAAAAGTGTATACAGTGCTCCATCTTCAAAATACAGCCAACTCTCTGTTTTCCTGCATAACCCCTAGGCTAAATAGGCTAATGAGATTCACAGACAATGTATTAAAGGATGAAATTTTCTGCACAGCTCGATTTCTTTCTATAAATAATTTTTAAACTATTACCCAATAATGTATTGTAATAAAAAGGCTGACAGGGTCTTGCTGAACAAGTAATCACTGGCGTGTTTTTGCACCTGGAGATGGAGAACTTTCTTATTATATGCCCCTGGTGATTTTTAGGTGTTTCCATAAAGCTGTTGCTATTATTTATAAGCCATGAGTTACTTCCCTTCACTGTATGCTAAAATTAACAAAACTTATTTTAAAGATTCAGAAAAGCAGGGCAGACTAGAGGGTGTGCACCAGGCAGCCCTGGAGGGGTGGGGGTGGAGATTGTTAGGTCACTTGTGACTTTCCACAGGGCAGAAGGCAGCATCTTTGGAGATGAGGTGACCTCGTGGGGATGAGGCACTGGGAAGCAGCAACCCACCTGGGAAAGGGTTGCCTCCACTCTGCTGCCTCAGCCTTGCCAGCCCAGACTTCCAAGGGGAGCCCAGCCAGCAAGAGCCACAGGTGCTGGGCAGTCTCTGTTGCCAAACACTGACCTTCCTACCCATACTCACTGTCTAAACGCCTTGGTGCTTGGTACTTGCAGAGTAAGCATCCTGCAGAAACAGCTCATGGGCTGTGTGGTCAGTACACAAACGTGTGTGTGTGCGCACGCATGCTTGTGTGTGTACATACCCCATGCCCATTCCTGGCACTCCTAGAGCTGAAAGTCCAGATGAAGACAAGGTGGGACTATGAAAACCATCAGGTCCTTCCAAGTCCTCTACAGATTTCTGTGCTTGTAGGATTTACACCAATGGGTCCATTAAGGCCTACTCAAGTTCTCTACTTCCAGACCCACTTCAAATGTTGAGTCCTCCAAGAAACCTTTCCTGTTACCCACCATGAGATGGGATTGCCTCCCCACTCCCATTAAGTCTATACCAAGTGTGGCCACTTGGATGACATCTGCTGGTTGGCCCAGCTTTCTAGGTACTTGGGTTCTTATTTCTCACGGGACTAAGTAGATAGGCTCTTGAATAGACCATGTCTATTCGTGTCCATGATGCCACTCAGTCCTGCCTCCTGCATCAGGTAAGGCAGTACAGTTCAGTCTAGAAAAAACACCAAACTTGGGGATGACACTGAGTCAAGCACAGGTTGTCCTGCAACCTGTGATCTTGGGCAAGTCACTCACTCTCTCTCAACCTCCGTTCTCTCGAATGTTAAATAAATGAAAAAGGTTAGACATGAAAACTGCTAAGGTCCGTCAGCTTTAAATTTCTCTGACTTTATAATACAAAGCTTTGGTGTTTTAGTCGATAGTGACATTCTAACTTAAACCAGCCAGATAACAATTTATTTTTTAAGTGAGCCAACCTATGGTTTTGGGGAGAGAAGGGTATATTTTGAGGATTTTTCTTCTCTTGCCACTGAGTCACACCACCGAGACTTTGACCTCAGCATGGAGCCACAGCCACCAGAGGTTATGTTGCCCTATGTTTCCAATATAACCAATACAATGCCTGTCCACTGATATATCTGAAGGACATAAGATAATTAGTTAGCAGACTTCTTGTCCACAGAGAAAGTTGTCTGTCTTTAAGGCGTCAGAATAACACAAATCAACCCAGTTTACAAAGAAAGATCATTCGCAAAGGACACAAAAGAGGTTAGCTAACTATGAGATCTGTATGCTAGGTGACATCATGATGAAGACATATCAATCACAATGCTGGATCCATAAAAGGGAACTAACGGATCTTCTATCTTGCCAGAATATGCGGCTCTGATATTGGAAGAGAGTATTCATTGATCGAAATATGCTTAACTCGGGACTTCCGCCAAGATGGAGACGTAGGTGGAGGAACGACCTCGCCTCTGTGCACAACCAAATCTAAGAACAACTATTTTTAACAGCAGTCACAACCAAGCCACACGGAAAATCGACAATACGGAGTCCAAAGGACAACTAGATACTCAGCTGGACCGGTACGAGGAGCGAGGCCAGCAGCGGAGCAGGTTAGCAAGAAAAAATTCCCGGGGCGGTACGCGGTGCGCGCAGGCGGCAACCGAGGGCGCTGATCGAGAGCAAGCTGGCTGCCAGAGCGCACAGGGAAGAGGCGTGGCGGTTGGTCCGTTGGTCGCGCGCATTTACGTGGGGAGAAACCAGTGAGAAGGGAAGCCAGCGCGGGGCAGCAGGCTCGCACAATTCTGATCGGATAAACAAGCCCCAGGTGTGTGGTGTGACTGGATGCGCTGGGCGAGTGGAGAGGACCGCCCACTGCTCCCTCCCCCGCCCCCACACACAGCGTCACAAACCAGCAACCTGGGTCTCCCCGTCCTGGTAAACAACTAAGGCTTCGCTCCGCTCACTTAACAGCACGAATAGACCAAAAATGGCTCTAGGACAACTCAGAGCCCCAGAACCGATAGACCTAAGTGATGAAGAAATAGCCAGTCTTTCAGATGCACAGTTCAAAACACTGGTTATCAGGATCCTAACAGAACTGGTTGATTTCAGTCACAAATTAGAGAAACATATGGAAGCTAAACTAATTGAAATGAATGGTGATACAAAGAATACCAATAGTAATGGAAAGAAAATTGGGACTCAAATCAAGGGAGTGGACCAGAAGGAAGAAAAAAATGATCAAACAGAAAGGAATGAAGAAATAAGAATTCAGAAAAATGAGGAGAAGCTTAGGAACCTCCAGGACATCTTTAAATGTTCCAACATCCAAATTATAGGGGTACCAGAAGGGGGAAAGGAACAGCCACCAGTGGAAAACTTATTTGAACAAATAATAAAGGAGAATTTCCCCAAGATGGCAAAGGAAATAGACTTCCAAGAAATCCAGGAAGCTCAGAGAGTCCCAAAGAAGTTGGACTCAAGAAGGAACACACCAAGGCACATCATAATTACATTAGCCAAGATTAAAATGAAGGAGAGAATCCTAGAAACAGCAAGAGATAAGGGGACAGTCACCTACAAAGGAGTTCCCATCAGACTGTCAGCTGATTTCTCAAAAGAGACCTTACAGGCAAGAAGGGGCTGGAAAGAGGTATTCCAAGTCATGAAAACCAAAGATCTACAACCAAGATTGCTCTACCCAGCAAAACTTTCATTTAGAATGGAAGGACAGATAAAGTGCTTCTCAGATAAGACCAAATTCAAGGAGTTCATCATCACCAAGCCCTTATTATATGAAATGTTAAAGGGACTTACCTAAGAAAAAGAAGATAAAAAAGATGAACAGTGAAAGGACAGCAAACTCACAGTTATTAACAACCACACCTAAAACAAAAGCAAACTAAGAGGACAGCTAGATCAGGAGCAGAACCATAGAAATGAAGATCTCATGGAGGGTTAGCAACAGGGGAGTGGGAGGAGGGAAAGGGGGGAGAAGGTACAGAAAATAAGTAGCATAGACAGTAGATAGAAAATAGATAGGGGGGAGGGTAAGAATAGTAGGGGAAATACAGAATCTAAAGAATTTGAGACACGTGTTCATGAACTAAAGGGGGAAATGGTGGGGGAGGGGTATGCAGGGTGGAGGGGAATGAAGGGGGGAATAGAGCACATGTAATGGCATAATCAATAAAAAAAAGTTTAAAAAAAAAAGAAATATGCTTAACTCTGGAGAAAGAACTGGAAAAATGCACCTGTTAAAATACATCCCTGCTCACCAAAATCATAATTTGATGTACTTACATAGCAGTGTAAGTGCATTCTTATGATGCAAATCATATGGACAGAAAAAAAGCTGTATCTCTATTTTCCCAGCACATGGGATTAATGAAGTTACAAGTTCATTTTTAAACTTAACATAAAACACAACACACTAATAGGAGAGGTGAAACACCCCTTGTAATAAACTAGCTGTTTCAACAGCTGGAAGCTAGAGAGCAACCAAATAACAGTGGGGAAAACAACTTCCAGCTGCAATTTTCTCTCCTTTTTTGATCCTTTTGCAAGTATGTGTTGCATGTGTTTTGACTATTTTTGAAAAGAAGGAGAAAAAAAGAAAACAAAACTTTGGGCAGTCTCCTCACCACAGTTGCTTTTTGCAGGGCTTTTATTCAGATGATAGCGCTTCATTCAGTAAACCTTTTCTCTGAAATTGTTTCTGAAGAAACATGGGGAGACAGGCAGGTGTTTTTCCAGGAACACTGATAGTCAGTGGAACTGCACAAGGAAGGGCCGTGTAGCCAAAGACAGAGAAACGTTCACTTAATGGGGAAGAGGACTGAGCCTTTTGAAGGATAAGTTCACAAGGGATTCAGGAAGAAAAACAAGCAAATAGGAGCCCACTCACCTTACCCAGACAGACAAAAAGCCAGACCCGACTCCTTGGGCTTCATGACGTTTTCCCATACTCTCACTGTTCTCAGGGGCTTCCTGACATGAGCCACAGGATGTACCTGGAATGGCTATCGGGCACTGTTCCCTTCCCAGGGTCTGGAGGATGAACTCCAAGGCTTCCTTCCTCCTCATGCAAAAATTCTACGGTTGTGTGAGCAGAGTGTAAGAGTACTTAGCTTAGCCTCCCCATTAGCCAGGTGGGGCTGACTTCCCTATCAGCCATGGGGAACACACTGCCTAAGGACCATGAGACTTTAGGGGGCCACAAAAATGTTTACATGTTAGTAGCAGAAAAAAAATAATGTTAGGCTGAAGATAGTTTAATACATAATATTAATAGATTTTTCTTTTGGTACTCTTTATGCAGGAAGTGGCCCACAGAGTCCGTGTCTACGGCTCACAAAAGTCAAGAGGAGTCCCTAACTCCAGATCATTCCTACCCCCTTGCCTTTGCACGCACTTCGATGCTCTGCTTCAACCTTCCCTCCCTTCAGTGCATGAACAGACTCGATTTCAACCTCTTCCCTGGTTGCTCTGATTACTAACATTGTTCTCTCCTCTGTTTGAAATTCCCCAGCAATTAGAGAGCCCACAATAGCTTCACACTCACAAGTTTCCATTTCTCCTCTATAGTACTCCTTCATCCTAAGAGACAAACTCTACCCCTCACTTCTAAGATAGAAAGAAGGCCCACCACTGCCCACAAAAATGGTCTACATGACTCAGTCTCACATTCAAACCCCTGGTAATTAGAGCCCCAGTACCCTCTCCTTACATTTGCCATTCCACCCCCCCCCCCATGTACCCTGAAACACGGCCATACAAGATACTCACCGTTTTCCAAGAAGGCCTCACATTCCTTGCACCTCCAGGCCTTTGTAGAAGAGTTTCTCTCACCTGGGATGCCCTTGCCTCTCATAAATTCCTAATGAAATCCTTACACACCAATCTTTAAAGGGCTAGTTCAGGTTCAACCCTTTCCAAGAAGCCTTCCCAGATCCTTCTATTAAGACTACATCCTTCCTTCTCCTACTTTTCCTCAGCACTTTCCACATCTCTGCAGCATTCATCAGAAATTTCTGTCAAAGGAACTTGTGGATCATGCAAGACCACTTAGTGTGAGTTGCCCCAGAAGCAGATGTTGAAACAAGATGCCAGTGGAAGTATTTGGTGGTAGGTAACCCCAGGAGTGGGAAAGTGGGGAGGTCAGACAGGGAAGAGAAGGAAGCAAATAATGGAGCATGATACCTGGTCAAGCCAGATACCAGTGTGGGCAACTAGAGTTTACTGCACCTGGGGATCTCTGGGAAAACGTGCCTCAGTTATCCCAATCAAGGGAGATGGGCTGTTTATCCACCAACACCTCTCAGTCACTGGTACAAGTAAGGCTGCTCCCAAGGGGCACGAATTCTCTGGCACATTTTCAACCACCTTTGTCACAGGCAAAGGTGCTCCAGAGGCCAGAGAAAGTTCTCAGGCAAACAGTTGCAGGTGCTTACAGCTGGCGCCTGGCTGGTATACATGGAAATTGTAAAGCTTAAGAAGGCATGGGAGCCCACTGAAAGCCTTTGCTGCAAAAAGCACGGGCCTCTGCAGCCTGCAGCACCCAGCAGAACCCTGGACATGTAGCAGGCACTCAGGAAGTGCTCACACAAAAGAAATCATTTTTCAGCTTTTTGAAAGCAGGACCACATTTTATGCTCTATCTCAAGGTAGGTACTCAAGTCATGCATACTAGCTGAAGAACAGTGAGTGATTTAACTCACTGTCCTACCTCCCAAATGAGACCATGCCAAATAAATTGAATTCCTGTATTATTAGCCATTCTCTATTTCACAAATGTTATCTAATTTATGCAAGTATTACAGACCAACCTTGCCTTGTGAGGTTTAGTAATGAAAACAGTAATAAAGATTTTTAAGGAGTTAAGAAGTCTCATGAGGAAACGCACTTATATCTAGAGGAACAACCCAAGAACATTACAGAATTCTGGGCAACTCCCTAAATGGCAGCATCTTTCATGCAGCCTCTGGCACCTCAGCCTCTCAGGTGGTACTGCCTATACCCAGGAACTGGGATGGAGAATATCCTGGAGTTGTTCAATGACCCCCATCCCATCCCTCCAGGTTTCTTGTTATCATACCATGTCACATTGGGTACACTGAGAAGTGGCCTTGGGGCCCAGCCTACACAGACATAGCCAAAGAATCAAACAAAGAAAAATAATGTAAGCTCACGCAATAGCATCAGACAAGGGAGGAACAAGCCAGCTTGTCTTGCCAATTTCAAAGCAGAACAGATGTTTCTGCATCTCCAAAGTACCCGCCCTCGTAGGACACCAGACATAGGTCATCCATCAGTCATTCATCTTTATGATGAGTTGTAGCGGCCAGCACATAGTCAAGATTAATGCACATCCTTTCCAAGAAATGCTGTTTAATGGCAAGGATGTGCTGAGGGCGATTGCTCATGCCATTTCATTCCAGGCAACAAAACCAACCAGTTTTCATTACTAAACTAGGAAAACAAAATCATGCACAGTGTCTCGTTCCAAGCAATGGACAGAATAACCCATGGGCAGTATTTGAGGTGAGGTTTGCCTGGCTGACCTGGCCAACTTAGACCTGAGACCATGAGGTTCATTGGCTTAATCAAGCAATACAGAACCAGCACATAGCAGACACGGCTTCTACTCATGGTTCTGCTGACAGCATCTTAAGGAAATCACCTCTCCTCTCTGGGTCTCAATTTCCCTTTCTAGATAATAAAAGGATAACTTCCAAGTCACCCCTTGCTGCTTTAACATTGTGTTTATAAACTTCTAAGAATCCCCCTGCTGGAATACACGTTATATTCATCTCTGAAGGGGCAACAATAAATGGGACAACAACATGTAAATCCTCCAAAATGTTCCTACCACCACTAATATAGTTTCATCTGGGTGAAAGGAATGCTCCTATTATTTTTCCCTAGAATGTTTTAGTTCTAAAGAACTAACAGTCCCATGTACAATCTAAAGAACTAAAATTATCCAGAGGAAAATTGCTTTATGGTTTAATTACAAAAAATCAGCAAAGAAAAAAACAGAATTTGAACACAGCTCTTAAATGAAAATTTGATTTTATTCCCCCATCTATTCTAGAAAAGTCACATAAGAATTACTTTGACCACCAGAGGGCTATCCATTGAGAAGGTGCATTAAATAAGACATAAGGTTTTGAAATTAAAAAATGAAAAGTCCCAGTTACACAGTGTATGTCTATAAAGTCCTGTTGGCTGAAGAAGAAAAAAAGAACTTGAGTTTCTCCTAATTATGATGTACTTTTTTATTACCATGATGAAGAAAAATTCCAATCTCTCCTAAATTCCAGAAAAGCATCAAAAGACTTTGGTGCAAAGAACCAAAAGAAACACAAATTAGCTATCAGAGGTTTCAGAGCTTTTTGACCAAGATATTACTCTTACGCCCTCCTGTTTACTTGGTCAAAATTTAGCACTACTTGTAAATATGATGTGTTTTTAACACAGGGGTTGGGCAGAGCCAGCACTGTGGGACATTCACTACCTGACAGGCTTGTGGCTGTCCTTTATGTGGGTTAACCTGTTCAGTTCTCAACTTCTGGCCAACATGGGGGCGTAGGTAGATACACTGTGCCTCCTTGCACAACCAAAATTAGGACAACGAAAATTTAGAAACAAAAAAACAACCAGTACTGACAGAAAAAACTGCATCAAATTTTGCATTAAGCTTGAACATTCCTCCATAGAAAATACTTGGATAATTCAGAAGGCTGCAGCTATGGGCAACTGGTGATTGGCAGCTTCATCAGGACAGCATGCCCATTCATGCATCGCATCTCATACAGAGGTTTTTAGAGAAACATTGAACCACCCAGGTGACTCAGCCTTCCTACAGCCCAGATTTGATACTCTGTAACTTCTGGCTTTTTCACAAACTAAAATCACCTTTGAAAAGGTGATTTTAGAGATTTCAGACCATCAGTGAGATTCAGGAAAATATGATGGGGCAGCTGATGGCAACTGGGAGAACTGTGTGAGGTCCCAAGGTACCTGCTTTGAAGAGGACTGAGGTTTCATTGTTCTATGCACAATTTTTCTTGCATCTTGTATCTTCTTCAATAAATGTCTCTATTTTCCATATTACACGGCTGGATACTTTCTGGAAAGACCTCATATATCTTACTTGTGTAGCTCCCTTTCTATATGGTTGAGCTCCCTGAGATCAAGAATAGGATCTTTTTTTATCTTTATGTTCCCAAGCCTTAGCCTAATATTTAGTTTGTAGTAAAAATTTCAACAAATATTTGAATAAATAAAGGGATGGTTAAGGTAAGGAGAGCTGCTGTAACAAATAAACCATGAAATTGGGGGGACATTATAAATGTTTATTTCTTGCTTATGAAAAGTCCAATCACATGTCCAGAAGATGGCCTTCCACACAGTGATTCAGGGACCCAGGCTCCTTCCACATTGTGGCTCTACCAATCCTTATTCCTTAGTCCTTTATCTATAACTGAAAGATAGGGAAAGAAAGCATGTAGAGCCTGTGGTCAGAATAGTAATTAGGCCCCATTTGGAGCAATGGTTGTACTAGAAGGTAAAGTCCCAACAATTCTTCTTCACTATGGAGGAAGATAACTTTGGTGGACAGCTAGCCAGACATTTGTTCCACGGTGATTTCAAGAGAAATGTCAGCATGACAGCAAGACTCAAGTCATAAGAGATGTCCCCAGAAGAAAAAAGTGAGTCCTTAATCACTTTCTACCTAAAAACACACAAGTATGTAAATACAGCTGTAAAGATACAAAATTAATATTCCTCATGAAATTTTCATTGCATTTCACCATCACACACTAGACTTGCTACCTACTGGCATACAAATGGTTGAAAACTAAAATACAGATCAGCCTAGGGTCAACAATCCCACCATGTACAAAGTGTCTGATTCCTCCCTACAAGAGGGTTCTAGTGGAGAGAAAGCAGAACTGGAAACTAATGCCATTCGCCGGGACCCGCATAGTGACCCTGGACCAAATCAATCAACTTTCCTAGGCTTCCGCTTCCCTTACTTGTCCATAGGAAAGCCAATATCTGCTTTTCCAAAATATTTTCAATATGAGGACCATGTAATAAGAGCTATAAGAAATCTATAAAATAGTTTAAACCCTCCAAAAAATACAGGGCATGGGACCATCACACAGTTGTTTTCTCAATCAAATGGTGATTCTTCCAATTCATTGTCATGACGATTAATATGCTTCTGGAAACCTCATCAGTCAGCCCAGTATTTCCACCTTCACCTCCCCAAGAGCCATGCTCAAATCCATGGCTCAGTCAACATGTTACTGTGAAAGAATCCTTTAATCTCTCTGCGTCTGACCACACCTATTAACTGAGTACAGCAATGGCTTGCAGGTTTAAGTGGGAACCCAGTCCACTACTCCCTTGAGGGTCCTTCTTCCAAGACCCAAGTTCTGATTCTCAAGTTTGAGCCGGTGGTGTTAGACATGGATCTCTGGCCACTGTGGAGGTTCTTCCCTCCCTTTCCATGTATTTTAAACAATTTGACCAGGTGGGAGGTGCAGATATTAGCTGCAGCTCTTCTCCAACGTTACTGTAAAGTAACAGCAGAGTACCAGGCAATCACTCTTTAATGTCAGCCATAACCTTCATAAATGGGTTTGTAATGAGAAACCCTTGTTTGTCACAGAGAAGGTATGATTGATGCGGCCGATGAGTGAAATGAAGCCACAGTGACCATCTCAATAACATGAACAGCTGCCAAATATTCATTTAGCAGAATGAGTTTAGAAAACTTTGAGCAGATTGCTTTCACAAGGCTGCCTTCAACAAAAGGAAACATAATTAACGAGCTAATATCAGCATGTGTCTGGCTAAGCTAATGAATATCAAATTACACAGAAACCTGTATAAATCATCATTACCCTGAATTTTAATTGAACTTGCAATTAAACATGACAAATTTTATATACACTAAACCTTTAATTTATACTTTCAAATAAGGAATAATTTATCATTTTTAGTATTTCATAGTTAATTTCCCAATATGTGCACTTCTAATTAACAAGGACAGACAGGCATTTAAAAAAACACACACTCTCCTACTCTGTTCATAACAATAATCTTCCCCTTTGTATACATCAGAAACCCAAAGGCCAGGAGTACGAATGCCAAAGAACCTTCTTCTATATTCGAGGAAAGATCTTATAGCTACGGAGAATGAGGGAGATGCTTTTACTTTGTTTCTCATCTCTTCCCTGGAAAAAGAGAGATTAAAAAGCAAGACCATGTTAAAACAACCTGGCCACCTCAATTACCAGCGCAGCCTTGCCCCCCAAACTCCAGTTATGTTCAGAACATAGGGCCCCCTTTGCTGGAAAAGCGAAGCATCCTGTGTTTCAAAGCGGCACCACCTTAGAAATAAACTGCCTTGCTCCAGAGTCAACGCCAAGCCCATTTGTTTTACCTGGCCAGCCGGTAATGAGCTCGCTCTGTGGATGGATTTGTATTTTATTATTATAATTACGCCACCATTATAAACACACCTCGAGCAACCTCAGCATAAAAGGCAGGGAATGCTATTAAAATATACATATAAACACACGGGGAAACAAGACAGGATTGTAAAAGGGCTGCAACAGAAACTAATTGGGTTTGCTTTTTTTCCTTAATCCCAGCCTATTAATATGGTAAGCAGTGTGGTCTAGGGAGTAGCATGCTGAGAACCACAGATCACAGTTCTGTACCTGCTTCGGCCTCTAATTGGCTGTGTGACCACAAGCAAGATGTTTCACTCTCTGTGCCTCAGTGTTCTCAGAGGCAAAACAAAGATAATGGAGATAACTGCGATTGCTTTAAACATGTAAAAGTAATTTGACAAAGAACACACTATAAAACATAATAGCATCTTCATTTTCTAGCTATGGAGAAGACGAAATGAAAAAGCAGACAATAGTTGATGATGCTCATGCATGTATCTTTTTTTAATGCAATGGTCACATTAAATATTTGCGATTTAATTCCTATTTCCTCATTTGATATATGAAGGAGCCCAGCAGATATTATCATCCCCACTTGAAATATCAGAAAGCAGAGCCATGGAGAGGATCACTCTGTGAGTCAGGTGCAGAGCTGGGCTAAGAGCCTGGACTCAAAGCATCTTGAATGTGGCTCTTCTGACCTCACTGTGTTGCCTTCCTGCACTCTCTCTTATAATCTGAGATTAACAAAACCTTCCAGTGGAACCTCGGAGACAAGCACAGAGATCAGCACTCCCACCCCTACCCCGATCAGACTATGGCTCAGTTAAATCTCTTAAATCTGGAGAGAAAACAGGAACCACTACCCAAGAGCAAATTTGAAGGCATGAAGTCAACAGCACAGTGTCTATTGCATGGCCAAGAAAGGAAGGACATGCATCAGCCAGATTATCGAAGGCAGAGAACATGAAAGACTACCAGAAATGTAAAGGAAACAAGTTGTAAGGGCCACTCTGGCTACCCTCTTTCATTGCAAGCCCAAAGGCTCCAGAAACTAAACTGATTCAAAAGAGCCTGGGGATGAAAGTCAGTTAAATGAAGAGTCTTTTTGAAAAATTAATTCCTACGTCATTTCAATTGCAAATTCTCATTTTGTTTCTAGAGGTCCCCTGGCCAAAGGAAACTGAAAAGAAATGAGAGGCGGCAGAGAGCTGGGAAGTTTAATGCATTTTCTGGAACACAGTGCTTGCCCAGGCCTATGAAGCAAAGGGACAAATATTTTCACACATTATCAGATAGCTGAGTAAAACAGCCTCCACCAGAATTTACAACTGAAGGCTACCAGAATTTACAACTTGTGAAATTGTGCCTGTCCGTATTTTCTCATTATGCTGGATGCAGCCTGCAGATAGAGTGTGCACCTTCTTTTTCCTTTCTCCCCCCACTCCCCTCCTTCCACTGTCTCACTACTTCCTAGTTAAACCTTGTCTCAAGTTATCAACACTCTCTGGAGAGATAAGGCTCCTCTCACTTACAAGCTGTCACTAATAATCGAACTTTCAAGACTCCATCTCTAAGAGAGACTCCCAGAGCCATGCAGGTCACGAGAATTAACTGCCACCAGTCCTTGCAGAAAACTCAGCTCATCAATCTATAGCTTTCTCATCATAATTAGAATAACGGCTTTGAAAATTTGGGCTGATGTTGACTTGGTCTCAGGCCGCAAAGAGCGCTGATTAAAATCTTGGTGTGAAAGTTAATGATAAGTGCTGGTGGCGTTGCTGTGGAGACAGGGACAAACAATTCCCTCGCTGTGACATTTTCAATGTCCTGGAGAAGAAAAACTGTCCTCTTTAGTGTGGCAGCGTATGAAGCTTATTTATGGCTACAGGGCTTGGTGGATTGATGACTGTCGTAACATACTGTCAAATCCTTTACTGACACATTCATTTTTTTGGAGCCCCTGGTACAGCAGAAATAAAATAATAAAAACAAAACCAGAGGGAAAATTCTCCAGCAAACCACAGACAGCCACCAGTGAGTGGATCTTCCTTTCGCCATAGGACCTCAGAATTAACGGACCAAAAGACTTTGCGCTTCCTGGCTCCATCACCAAGAAGAAAAAATAGACATAATCAGAAATTGCTGAGTAAGAAAGAACAATATTACAGCCACCACACCAGCCCAGGAATGTCTGCTATCAAAGTAAGCTATTTGTAAATACCAAAGATTGGTAACTATGAATAGGCATTCCCTCCCTACTTATCTTAGAGGATGATGGCTTAGAAATCAAAGGAAGGTTTTGGAGAACTCTCCCAGCCCAAGAGACAAACTGGTGCAGTCCCTGCTATCATTACAGAATATTACAGAGTATACCAGACACCATGGTCACTTCAATGATGTTCAATACAGAGATACTAATCTCTGAAATCTATGGATAGCTTTGTGGTTCACAGAACTCGTTCACATTCAGCATTTCCTTTGCTCTTTATTACATTGCAAAGCAAGCGTCCTAATCCCCCATTTCACTGACAAAGAAACTGAGGCTCAGCAAGTTTAAGCGCTACTCCTAAAGAGACACAGCTAGTTAAGCGGCTGGGCAGAGTCTTCCAACCTAAACCTTCAGTAGTCACAGTGAGTACCTAGGCACTCTCTCACACCAGCAGTCCAGCCCCACCAGTTCTGAACTGGTTTAGCATAGGTTCTGTGAAAAGCCTTTGGTTTGCTCTGTAAAGTGACTGTGTTTCAGCAGCAGATAAAGGGACTCCCAGTGATCACAGCTAGTCCATAAAGACTGCTCAAGGCTCTGACATTTTTCTAGTTCCTTTCATTCAAGGATCCTAGTCATCATCATCATTATTGTTGTTGTTATTAATAATGATAATGAAATAAACTATGCAAATGAAGGGAATGCCTTTAGCCCTAAAATGCAGGCAGTAATGTGGTAATTTATCCAATAATGGAATCGCGAAGTGATTTTATTTGCTTTTATGGCTCCTTTCTTTCAAAGGAGCTGGGCATCAATAATGGCGATAGTAATGAAATCAACTATGCAAATGTGGAAATCGTTTTTACCCTAATGCACCAATTTAGCCAGCGAAGGGAATTCAGCACAGTCTGATGTGCTTCCCAACACCAAGGGCTTTGATGCTGACCTGGACTCTGTTACCCACGGGTCATGATTGCTTTCCAAGGCATGGCCTTGTCACTGTAAAGTTGGGTAATGGCCAATACCTTCACTCTGAGGTGTAAGATTTAGATAATACCCTCACTATTTAAATATAGAGAGGGATTTTAGTGTGAAACCAAGATATATTCATTTCGACATAATTCATTTTCTAGGCTGAAATGCCACAAAAGAGCCCTGTGGGTCATCAACTGGGGCCACCAGCCTGGGGTCACCAGCTAGAGCAGAATCTCTTTGGGTCCATCCATTTCAGTACAGCTGTGGAAAGCTCTCTGCCAGATTCCCTCTTTTAATCTGCCTCTGATCTGGATTCAGTGAGGGCATTTCTCTGGCTTGATGGTGGGACCTCTGAAGGTCCCCAGGAGGGCACAAAAGGAGGCCATGAGTACAGAATGCCCCGCAGCCACTCGGGGAGGCTGGGGGACCTCACCTCTTTTAAGCCTGAGGCGATTGCTCCTTACTTCTCCTTACCATGAGGAGCACACAGAGAACAGAATGCAACTGAGGCCGAGAAGAACAAGAACTTTGCACAGATGTCTATCTAGTACTTACTACTGAGTTACAAATTTGAAAAGCCCATGAGATCTTTGAAGATGGAAACCTTAACTTATTTTTCTTTGTGTTTCCAGATCTTGGCACATACATGGATGTCAAATAAATAGAAGAATCAAAAGAAAAAATATGCATATGCAATACTGCTCTTATATCCAAGTAAGCAGAGTCCTCTCATCCCAGGCCAAGTGCTTTAGAAAGCCTTATTCTGACTTCCTCCATCTTCCCCCTACCCCTATTAGATAAGGAGTCCACAGGCCAAGGGCCTTTCTAACCTGGAGCCTATTCTCCAGTTAGTAGACTATGTTACAAATACCCAGGACCCCCAGATTCCCTTTTTGAACAACCCCGAGCTTCTTCTAGGGCTGTGAGGACCTCTTCTCTGGGTCCTACCTCCCAACAGTATATGGTACCACCAAAGCCCATGCTCCTTAGTACAAGGGGAAGCCAAAAAATAGCTGTTGGTAGGTGGAATTTAGGTGAGCAAGCTGGGCATCCACATGCATACATATATACAGAGGCCTCTAGTAGACAAGAATGGAGCAGGGGGTAAAAGAGAAGGGAAGGGAGCATCAGGCAAGAGCTTCATGTGTACTCTCACCTCAGCCCCACAAATATTAGGGGTGGACCTATATATGAATATCTATGTCCATCCTTTACTTTAGCATAATTTGACTGCTGTCAAAGTGGGCCAGAACCCTGGAGTTGGTGAGGGCTACCTGAGGTATGAAAGAAACATGATTACCTCTCTCACTTGGACTGGCTGATGACTTGTGGAGGAGAGAAAACGACCACATGAAAATCCTTGGTTTCTAAACAGATTGTCCATATTAAAATAAATAAGTAAAAAGGAAGTCAGTTCTAATTAATTCATGGCCATCAGTTTCTCTTGTTCTATTAGTTACTATTGCAGCAACACACTCTTGAACGAAGTACCAAAAGCTTTCATTAGAATCATTAACATAATTTGATAACTGATGGTATTTGATTTCTGACTTTTGCACTTTGACTTGAAGCTTGGTGCAAGATGTAATCTCACTGATTGTCTGGTGTGTTTTTTTTTCTCCCCACCCCCACCATGAACACTTCACAAGACATTTCTTTGTTAACTGTAATTAATGTTCACATTTGTCACAAGTTGTATTATTTGGAAAAGCAGTCGTGATGATAAAAGATGTGACAAAGACACACACATGTCTTCTTATCAAAATGGCTTTATCCTAATTTAGGATTGGGGAAAAATAAATGAAATAAGTCAAGCATGTATTTGTTTTCACAGTCTGGATGGATTGTTTAAAGTGATGCCTCTTGGAGAATCCAATGCAATTAGCTTTCACACACACACAAAAGTGTCATTAAAGCCTGAGTGAAATCTAAAAAAAAACAAGGAAATTTGAATTGAGGTTGAACAAGCCAGACTATAAATCTGTCTCACTTTTCCAATACCCGCAGATGCTAGAGAAGAGTGGCTGTACCCACACCACTGGGGTTCAAGGTGACTCGCAAAGAGGTAGAAACAATCTCTCTCAATCGGTCAATCAATCTCTCTCTCTCATCCCCTCCTACTTTGCCCCTTTCTACTCTTCTTTCTTTCTGTTTCCTTCCTTCTCTTTCTCTCTCTTTCTCATTATCTTGAATTTTCTACTGTTGAGCAATGGAAAAGACACCTAGGCTCTACATAAGGAATCAAATAAATATTTCTAGCCAAGGACTGCCTTTCTGACTTCACTGTCAAGCACCAGATAGGGGAATCTCTCGACAAATATGCTTTTGGGGCAAGTACTGTCTTATTCAGCCAACAGGACACACTTGAGGCTCTTTGTAGTAGGCCTTTGTGATCCCTATGAGTATGTGATAAGCAGGTAACAGTGTTCTGTTTATTTAAAAGCAAACAAACAAAAAAAGCCCATGGAGGCCGGGGGATAACATGTTCCAAGAAACCCAAATGCCCAGTAAGATGCAGAGTTGGCATGGAGCTGCAGCGCTGTCCACTCAGCCTGACAGAAACATCGAGTGTGGGTTCAGGAAGCGCCATCTGTGTGCATGAACCACTCCAGGGGTCTACTGCATGAGTAGGACGCGCTGTGCTCGCATAGCTGAACAGTGGCCCAAATCAATCTCTCCCTGCCTTCCCCTCCCCCAACCCACTCTTAAAGGGGTTTCCTCCATCAAGTACTAATGGTCTGCAATTTATTTTAAAGAGGCTATTTTGATCCTCAAGAAGTACTTAGGGGAGCTGGGAACCATAAACACCTCCTTTTTAAAAAATTTGTTTCCTTTTTCCCAGCCTGTAATTTAACTCTGACTGGCACCATTCAAATCAAGTGCTCCAAGGCCAGACTCCCATCAAGGCCAGCTCCAACTTGGAGTACATTTTTACGACCAAGTTAGAAATCCCTTAAAACAAGGTTTTCAGAGGGGAACATTTGACAGACTTAACTCTTGTGGTGCAAATATGCCACAATGACATAGCAATTAGTTATTCAAAATACGGGAAGGGATTACAAGCTTTTTCAAGTCATTTCATAAATATGTCCTCTTCTGGTATACAATCAGTAATTATACCATTCTTACTCAACTGTAAACTTCCTGGATATGATTTATATCTCATTGAAATCAACACAAAAGTATTTGTTTTCTCAAAGGAAGGGCCCTGGCTCTAATCTCCAAGGCTCACACACATCAAAGCCCAAGAACTACTGTTCTCCTTCACCAGTGTAAATAAAATCATACACAAATGTTTATGCAAATTAATAGAGCGAGTTCTGTCAAGAAACATTTATCTTCTGGGCCTGATGTAGATTTACATAGTACTCCCCTAAGAACATTCCTACGGGAGACCTGAGCCAACTACATTCCAGTAAAGGGGAAGAAACCAAAGGCAGTTCTCCTAGGCTCTGTCCTTGTCCCTGCAGAAATAGAACCTCAGGAACAGTGCAAGCCTGAGTTGAATTGGGCACCAAAGTGGCAGGTGGATGTTTTATCCACACCTTATCTATTCCATCCCCAAACCCAAGAGGCTGATGTAGCTGGCCACTGTTACTTAGAAAATAAAGATAAGAAGACATCTCTGGCTGAATGGATGTCCTTAGCTGTTAGTCCCAACTTACATATAAGAGTCATCTCTTCACTATCTGCAGAATTGGCTGCACAGGTAAACAGAAAAGATGGGTGAAGACAGCTCTAGGATTACGGCTCTAGGATTAAGACAAGCTACCATAAACCCTTTCTAACACTAGCACATCTAAACAATTTTAGTCTCTGTCTTTACAAATAGCATGGTAAGCATACCTCTGTCTCAGAACTAAACATACAACACAGAAAAGATCAGTATCAACATTTGCCTTCTCTACTGGTTTATACATTTATTCAAGGCTATACCTACCCTGCTACCACATCTGGTAAGAAATGTTTGCTGAAAATTCTGAAACCAGTTTGGTAGAAGTACCTCTGCTAGAAAAGTAAGCACCCATTTGTTTGAGAAGGTTGGAGCTCTTGAATTTTTGGCCTACAACCAAAAATCTGACTTCCTTCAATGTTCTTCTCTGCATTTGAATATTTTACTACAAGTGAGAAGTTTAAGCACCCTGCATCTAACCAGACTAAAACCTGGGATGTAGGAGGGCCGAACATCACCATTTGTTCACCTGTGTGCAACCAACACCCAGCACAATGGCAGGCATGGAGTATGTGTTCATAAACATTTCCCTGTTGAAAGATGCATGGATGCATGGTTTCAGCATTTCTGAAATGTCAATGTTTCTAAGGGCATTTTCACTCCTGGATCCATGTATTGTTCCAAAATCCCACCACAAGGGCTATACTTCAAGGTCCAAGCCCTGGACCAGTAGACCCCTATTTAAGATATGAATATCAGTAGGCCTCACCAAGAAGTAAATTGCACCCCAAAGTTACCTATGAATTATTCTGTAACCTGGAATATATTTTCCCATAAAAGCAGATCTATAGAACATAATCAGGCTTCTCAGTGACCCATAAAGCCTTTTACCTTAGACATTTCTTAAGGTTCAGACTATGCAAAACCTGAACTCTTATTTTTTTTCTTGTTTTGGGGGAATTTCTTGTTACATGAGGTCTTGAAGTGGGTAATGCTGGCTCCCAAGTCCCAGCAGAAGTTGAGTCCATACCTCTCCTCTCCTCACCTCCAAAGCATTTGCAAATCCTTCAGCTTGGGGCCTGGAATTCTTCTTCCTGAACTTAGAATCAAGAGCAAGTGAGACAAAGGCAGGGGGTGGTGACAATTCATTTGAGAAGAAGCAATGTCAAGCATTGGAGGCAAAGGTCCTGGCCTCCAAAAAGCTGTCTGGTGTCCTGTTTCTGGAACATTTGGGACTGTTTTTAATGTCTGCCCCTTCTCCTCACCAGGTCCTCTATCTATAGTTTATTCTGAGAACCTGCTAATGAATTCCTTGATTTTTAAAATATTTTTATTGTTGTTCAAGTACAGTTGTCTCCATTTTCCTGCCACCAATCCCCCACCAATCCCCCCAACCCTAGCCATCCCCACTGATTAGGAGTCTTTACTGGTACCTCCATGGACCAAGACCAAATCATGTATATTTGCCTTGAAAAATAGTAGGAAGAAGTACTCTAGCAAAACTAGTCCATAAACAGCATAGATTGGTCCCATAAACAAAAAGAGATTTGCTTCTCCTGTAGTATGAATGACCATTTTGATGGTCAAATAGACCATTTGACCATTTTGATCAGAAGTAGCTGGACTGAACTTAGAAGAACCATTATTCTGCCCGAAAAGACCTACATAATCACTGATAAATTTCTTAGTCACTTTAGCTTCAATTTCCCTAGCTGTAAAGTGAAAGGACTGATTGCTGGATCCCTAAAGTTCCTAACATTTAGTATATTATAAACCTAAGGATTGGTAAATGTGAGAAAAAATATTTCAGGACTAGGAGGTATTCTACAAGCCCTTTGTCAACTTAGAAATTTCTAAGCATCCCTAATGTACCCCTAACATCAGAAGAACAAGAGTTAGCATTACGTGCCCCCCCTACTTCGGCAAGGTTCTTGACCTTAGACTGTGATCTTGATTAGAAAATGAAAGGCAAGAACCCTGTAATGTTAAAGGCCTAATTAACTTTGTCATTAAATCAAACTCTTCAACTTAACCTTTGGTTCTAGGGAAAAAATTGTTGATAGGAAATTCTGCTACTCATTGGAGAGCTATTGTCCATTCTAAGAGGCATATTTAAATGTATTACTACCCCAAACACATAGCTAAATAATCTTATTACATGGGGTGGGGTGCGGGGGACAGGGAGAATGGCCACTGGTTCAGAGCAGGGCTGAGTGTCTGCTAATGTTAAATACATTTCAGCTTTTCTATGGTAAGACCTTAATTTCAGAGATTTATAACCAGTGTAAATCTGCCCTGAACAGAAGCCTGACACAAAATTACTTTGCCCAGTAGCAATTTTTTAAAGTTTTGGACTAAGTGCCTTTTATTCAACTTTACAACCTAAAAAAAATTGAAACTAAGCAAAGCACCATAAGAACTACCTTTAGGCTACAAATATTCATACGCACACAGGTACACATACAAATGCATGTTCCCAGAGTTAGCACCGTTACATCTGAGCTCCTGTGGATCAGAGTCCATGTCTCATCATGGGGCCTAGCAAAGGAGGAGAAGGGTGAATAAATGTTCACTGATCTCAGACAGCCTGACTTCTGCAATAGATAGACTCAGTCCTTTCTGTGAAATCACCACCCACATATAATATCTAAGCAGTCATGGCCACTTTGCTCAGTAAATCTCTGTTTGGGACAGCAGGAGCTACTTATTCCAGGCTCAACACTTCAATAAGATTCAACAAGGAGGCCACCTAAGCACACAGGTACCTATTATACATCAGGTGACAACCAGAAAATCTAAGTGTTTCAGAGGCAATAGGCAGTGGAGGTGTGGAAATATAAAAGGAAACAAATATATTTAGACTATCAATAAATAATATGTTAGGTGGGTACTATTCTAAGTGCTTTATACATATTAACTTATGTAATCATCATCATAAACCCACAAGGCAGTCAATACTGCTTTCCTTATGTTCAGATGGAAAAACTGAGGAAAGTTTAAGTAAATTACTCCAAATCATACAGCTAGCAGGTGGTGAAGCCAGAATTGGAATCCTAGCATTTCCCAACTTTGTGTTATACCCATTAATGCCAAAGTTAATGGGTGTAACACAAATGGATATAACACTATCTCCAAAACAGTGCTGTCATTATTCCAACACCCATGAATTAGTGTAAGAATGAGAATCATAATAGTAATAAATGGCTAGTATTGATGGAATATGTATTATGTCACATACTTTTTATACACTTCATATCCATTAGCTCCATGTTCTCAATATTCGGATGAGAGGGATGCTTTTATCACCCACAACATATAGAAGGGAAAAAATGAGATGCAGAGGAGGTGATGTGAGCTGCCCGATATCATCACCAGGTTGGTAAGGAGAGTTCTGGAACTGTCACCCATATCTGTCTGACTGCAAACCAATATTCGACCCATTTCACACTACTCGCTTCCCGAACAATTTCTGTGATGTTGTGACAGAATGCACGATGTTTTGGCCATCATGCTAACAATTTCTTATTCTAACATCTCTCCATGTTCTAAACACAGACCCACTCTTCAGAAAGGGTTTCTGCTCTCCTTCCCATGCCATTCTCAATGCTACTCCACTCAGTTCCTTTGTGCCAGGCATCCTTTCCGACTGAGGACTTTCCAAACCTTGCTCAGGCCATTCTAACACTGCAACACTTGGAAGTTTACTCATTATATCATGTATGTCAGTTTTCCATTCCCACTTATCCCTGCCCCAGTCCCAGGAGTTGTAAGAGCCTGGAGAGTGGATTCAAGCAGCCTGGCTTTAATCACAACTCTGACACATTTCAGCAGTGGGGCCTTGGACAAGTTACTGCTCTATGCCTCAGTGTCCACATATGTAAAATGGAAGTGCTATGTAGGAGTACCTACTTCATAGGGCTTTTGTGTAGATTAAAAAGATGACACATGGAAAGGACTTAAGACAGCATCAGAAACATAGTGAGGGCTCAGTCAATATTTGTTTTTGTTGATGGTGCTGTTTTTGTCAATAGTTTTAGTTTTAACTAATTTCTGCTTCCAGATACCCTCTGCTTGAATTCACCCAGGACCTGACAGTCAGATTCAGTTTAAAACACCACTTTCCTCCTATTGCTCATTGCCTCAAAAGCTTCCCATCATGCAGTGAATGAAGTCCAAATGCTCATGATGGGAAGTGAGGTCACATAAAAATAGTGGTCACCACAGGATTTACCTCTGGGTTCCAGTGTAAATTTCAATTTCCTCATTGGGTCTTCAAGTTCTTAGGAAAGCTGCCCTGTTCCCACTGGATTTCTACTCTTTCTCCAAACAAGCCCACCTCCAGGCCTGAGATCAATGGTCACTTTACCAAATAGTCTTGCCGTACTCACTTTGTGGCACTATCCACATCCTCTTCGTGCCAAACTCTAATTCCCACCTGTATTCACCCAAATCCTACCTACCCTTCCAAAGCTCTGCTTCTTAAGCTTAATTAGGCATCAGAATCACCTGAAGAATATTTAAAACATATTGATGCTCAAGGGGTTTGGGTTGAAGCCGAGGCATCCTCTTTTTCAAACACCTCCTGGTTGATTTTGGGTACCTCGTCATGCATCCAAAAGGTTTATGCATCCTCATGATACCTGGAAGCTAGGTCACTTCTGCTTTCCAATTAATGCTGAGCATTATTCTGTTATTTGACATTTCACACAAGTGTGTCCGGCCTCCCCAAATGGACTAGAAACTCTCTTAGGGCAGGATGTAGATCTACCTGTTTATAAATACTGGGGCCAATGTTATGCACCCCTCTTCTAAGTAAACATGCATGGTTTTGATGTGGGTTTTAGTCTTGAGTCACTGGAGAACATATTTTCATGGCAGGTGGAGATCAATGACATGTTTTGGTACTGTCATGATACCCAGCATCCACTGAGCACTCAATAAATATTTGTAGGCTCAAGTGGCAAATTAGGTGCTCAGTAGCGATTAGAAGATACTAAGTCAGCACTAAAAAGCCAATGCACCTGCTGTCGAACATGCTCATTATAGAAATAACATGAATAACATCATTCCTACCACGTGAGTTTAATCCAGTGGACCTTTCCTGAGAGCCAGCAATCAGCATACTGAAAGGAACTAGCCACCTTACGTACAATGGCAGTGGTCCTTCACTTTGATCAGGCTTCTATGACATCTAACCATAATCAAGGTCTGTATGACACTATTCCTCCCCACAAAGGCTTTACCTCTCTGTCACCTACAGTTCTCCAAAGGGGCATGTGAACTGAGGCAAAAGAGCTGTCTGGCCAGATGAGCTCCTCAGGCTCCCCTGAATCTTTAAAAATAATCAATGCCATGAAGATTAAGAAGTTATCTGTGGTCTCGTAGGTCCCTGAGAAGCAAACCAGCCCAGGACCAGTGAGTAGGGCTATGGCACTGGGCAGAGCCCTGACCAGAAGCTTCCATCATGCTGGCCACATGTGCCAGAGGCAGAACTTTAAGATGAGTATGTGATCCATTATCAGATGCTATTACCATCCTACCATAGCCGAAAGAAAGAGGCTATTAAACATAATACATAAAATAACATTTAGTAAGGAAATCTGGATAATTACTTAGTAAAAAGGACATTGAGTCAGGTTCTAAGCCATTGCCCTGAATTGGGAATGGTATTACTTATGTCTTAAGTTAAATTGAGTAAAACTTCCTAAGCACTCCCTTAAAGAACACCTGTAAGTAATGAGTTGGAATAGCTCATCCATCCTGCTTTGTGCTGCAGTTCTGAAGAGAAGGCCCAGGTTACCAGCCACCCCACGCAACCCACAGCTCTCTGGTCTGTGCCGACTCAAGGTGACAAGATCACCCATGCTAGTGTGGAGTAAGGGTTCCCCTGGTGTGCACTGGAGTTGGTGTAGACAGACCGAAGCTGAAGCATTCGATTGATAACATATTTTCTTCCCTTTGTTGCAATGGATGAACATTAAAATGCATTCAAAATTGGAGTAGGCAGAATATAATGAGCAAGTACACTATGTGGAGAGAAAAATTAAGCTCATTACATTCTAGTAATACCATTCCAGTCACCAAAGCCCATTGATCATCACCATCGCACTAATTCCTTCCCTGTAACTGGTACAGAATTAGAGTGATCTCATCTACCTCATGACTCTAAACATCACTGTCATATTAATAGAAACTCCCAAATTTCTATCCTCAGGCCTAGACTTCCTGAATTGGGAAGCTCTCCCAATTCAGTAACCTTCTTAACATCTGCACTTCAATGGCTAACAGGGATCTCAAATTTAACAAGTCCAGAAACCAACTTGTGATTAGTCACAGATCTGCTCATCCATGCCAATCAGTGGCATGTCCCTTCTTCCCATTGTTCTTCTGTCTCTAATGTAGCATTCCTAATCAGCAAATCCTTTTAATTCTTCCTTCCAAACATCTAGAATGTGACCATGTCTCACCATCACATGGCAACCACGCTCATCCACACCTGAACTACTGTGACTGCCTCCTTATTGGGCACCCTGGTTTCACTCTGGCTTTTGGGCTGGTTATCCCCAAACCACCACCATACTCATCAGAGTTTAAACTCAAGTCAAATTATGTTCTAAGCCTTCCAATGGCTTCCCAGAATCCTAACCAGAGCCTAAAAGTCCCTACATGACCCAGCCTCTGAAGCACTTCCCAACCTCATGTGTCATGGCACTCCTCTCTTGCCCACCTCTCCACACTGGCCTCCTTGCTGTATCCCAGGCACCAAACAAGATCCTGCCTCAACGTTTTGTATGTGCTGTTACCTCCACAGATACCCACCCCATTCATCCTGTCACCTCTTTCAGGTCTCTGCTGAAACACCATTCATCATAGAGGCTTTCCTCTATGTCCCTTTATGAACAGCATCTACCTCCTCCTCACTCTTATTCCCCTCACCACACCCTACTTGTCCTCATACCATCACTACTTCCTGACACAGACATGCATGTTGGTTCTGTCTCCCTCAACACACCACACAGGAGAATGTAAGCTCCAAATGTAAACATTTGGTTTTTGTTTTTGTTTTAGTCACTGCTCTTTCCCAACACCTAGAACAGAATAGACCAGGAGTGTCAAACTCATTTTCATCGGGGGCCACATCAGCCTCACAGTTGCCTTCAAACGGCTGAATGTAATTTCAACTCTTTAACAGTTAAGAAGTAGTTACATTTATACAGTCTTAACATTATTTTGGTCCTTTGAAGGCAACTGCAAGGCTGATGTGGCCCCTGGTGAAAATGAGTTTGACACCCCTGTAATAGACCCTCAGGAAATATTTGTTGAACGTACAAATGGAAAGGTACATAGCTCTCACCCACTGTTAATTGCTTTCATGTTAAGAGGCTGGGCTGCCATTTGGGGTTGACTACTGACATAAAAATCAGTATTATCTTGCTATATGATTCTACCACTCAATATTAACAAGCACCCTTGTACATTTGAGTCACATTGCAGTTTGTAAAACATTTTTCACATTTAATTATCTCAAATTTAAATGCTTCTCACTACGACTCTGTGATCCAGGTAGTTCCAACAGGTAAGACCAATAAAATGGTGTTAACATCTAACCCAGGCCCCATGTCCTCACCTTATACACATTCTTCCTGTTTGGATGAGATGCTGCCTATATAGCTGGGAAGAGAAGGGCGGGCCTTGCCCTGTAAGTGTTCACCATACTCCATCTGCACAAAGACATGAACAGACATGCACGGGACTTGGGGATGACAAGTCAAACATGCAAGTAAACTGCTCCCAGCAGTCATTCCAGGAGAAACAGGATATACTGGTCCACATCCACTGAGGAGCTTTAGCAGGACCTCTCACGCCACATCCATTGCCACCCACACCAACCCTTCTCTAAGTTCTAATACAGAAGCTGAGAGGATAGTAATTAATGATCAGAATAACAGAACACTGGCTGCTGCCCATTGGATTCAACAGAGGAGTTTTTGAAAAGTAGCAAATGTCTGGTCCCACCCCAGACCCACTGAAGCAGGAGAGTGGTGGAGCCTGAGCAAAGCTCCCCAGGTGATTATAAAGGGCAGCTATTGTTGCCAAACATCATGAAGGACTTTACCATCGCAAAGTGCTTTCAGTTGCATTATCTGCTATAATCATCCTAAAGGTCTTAGGTGGTGGGTGGAGCAAGTATAAATACCCCCATTAGAAAAAAAAATGAGACTCTGAGAAAGAGACTGACTCACCATTCCCTGGTTATATAATCAGAGATAGAACTGGGGCCAGGTATGGTTCCAGAAATGAGTAGTGAAGTATGAAGCAGTGCTTTCTAGCCTTAGTGGGACTGAGAATAACCTAGTGATCTTGTTAAAATGCTGGATTGTGATTCAGTAGATGCAGGATGGGGCCCAAGACTCTGCATTTCTATCAGGCTCCCAGGAACTGTTGATGATCTATGGGCCACGTTTTTAGTAGCAAGGACCTAACAAACACACATCAGCCATAACTTAACTGAATCCACTTTTGTTTCTCTATGCAGGGAAGGCCAGGAACTTTTTAAAAGCATCCTGGATTCAGTAGAGCCAACTTCAATACTATACAACATTTAGTTGGGTCAAGTTCTATACCATACTACACAAGTTCTATACCACAACCAGCTGGCACTCCCAACCTTCTTCCCTTCTACCTGTGTGCACCAAATCAATCTTGTACCATTCTATGAGGCATTGTGCAGAACACCCTCATCATCATTACCAACACACATGCACACATGTACAAAGAAAACAAATCTGCCAAGATTTAAACTTCTTTGTGAGTCTCACACACCTGCCAAGCAATCCCTCCTGTCCATTCAGAGGACACTGGCATTGGATTCTCATATCACCAGCAAAGATGCCCTGCCCATCATCTGTCATGTTGGAATCAATTACAACCTGACACTGCTCCATTCCCCGTTATTACCCCTTTATTATTCAGGGGTGGGTACACTATTCTGAGGTCATTTTTTAATGTTTGGTGTGCCTTTTAAATATCAGCCACCACATATATAGAGAGACTTCAAATGACTGTCTAAGATATTTCATTTTAGCCTTAAATCTTTAAATATACTTATAAATTTTTGACTTTAATACATTGCCTAATGTCTCTTCCCTCCTAATGGAAATAGATCCCAGGTAATACTCATTAGCTCTATCTCCTTAGGGCCCTCTCCTTTTAAGATGACCTTGCATCTCAAGATTCAGCCCTGGGTTTGATCAGCATGCGATGTACTAAGGTTGCTGGTTTTGAGCCCCAGCATGGACCTGGACTGGGTTGCATCAAAGGACAAGGTGGCCATGTTTCTGCTCACCTTGAACAGGTTCTTCTCCCACCAGCCTTTGAACCACCAAAGCTGGGACACCTTCCATGTAACTAATGTCTACTTACCCTTCAGGTCCCGTCTTAAAGTCTTGGCCTTCCCTCACCTGCCCAGCCCAGTCTCTCTTGGATGAACCTCTACAACCCCTATTTTGTTTTGCTTCATTTTTATTTAACCTTTATGTTTTTCCCATTACCATTTAGTCCCATAATACTCCCCTCCCCCCAGCAATCTCACACTGTTGTCCATGTTTATGAGTCCTTTTCCCTTTTTGCTCAATCCCTCCACCGCCTAGGTTCCCCCAACCCACTAGCTGTCATCTGCTCTCAATCTATGAGTCTGTCTCTGTTTTGTTTATTAGTTCAGTTTGTTCATTAGATTCTACATATGAGTAAAAGCATATGGTATTTGTCTTTCTCTGCCTGGCTTATTTCACTTCACATAATGTTCTCCAGGTCCATCTATACTGTTGCAAAGGGTAAAATTTTCTTCTTTTTTATGGCCGAGTAGAATTCCATTGTGTAAATGCCCCATAGTTGTTTTTTGAACAGTGCAACTTAACCCTTAATTAAACATGACTATGTAGTATAAGAATTCTATCTCCCCAGCTGGGGAAGGCTTGGCCCATTCCACACCCCCCTCATGTGCCTGGTTTGAGGCTGTGCATAAACAAGTGCTTGGTAACTAACTGCTGACTGACTTTGAAAACTGACAGTGCATGTGCTTGGTACCAATATGCCATCACTGCAAGTCCAGCTCTGACTCTCAAGCAACTTGACAGTTCTATAAATGTCCCAGCATAACCACCAAATATCACCACTTCTTCCTTGCTGTCGGGTCCCTTTCCTCTTTAACCTAAGTATGATTTAGTACCTAAATCTGATCCACGAAAATATATTATAATCCAGACTTTTCTGGTGAAAGATCACTGATACCACAAGCAAGCAAGGAGGAGCAACTCAAGACTCTAGTAACCTCTACTCAGAAATGCAAAGAATTTCTCCCATGCAAGCCTTGATGGCAACTCCTCCCAATCTGAGAAAGTAACTGAAGGGGAAGACTCTATTCATATTTTCCCTAAAAGCTGGAGAAAGGAAAGACAACTTATGGTGTTCTTCACAGTGGTCTTAATTTCAGCTTTGAACCTGAGAATCTGGCTCACTGTATTTATCTCTTGTGTGTACCTCTGACATGATATCACTTGCTAACATTTTATATTCTTTACCAGGCTGGTCATTAAGTTTCTTTGATAGAGGTTGACTTTGTCTCAGCCTCTCAAGCCTCCACAAACTCCCTTCAGTGGGGATTTTCCATTTCATACCCTTTGATACATACATACAATGGATATATGTATGTAGATATATACATATATATGTGGCACATATATATGTATATATGATGTGTATATATACATGGCTAACTCTTTTTTAAAAACTTTGCATTCAGATACTACAACTTATAATTGATCTTTATGCTACAGCCTAACTTCCTGTGCCACAGTACAAATGAACAGATGAAAAGAAATATTCAGCCAAATGGACAGTGAGGCACCTTCTAAGAAGACATTTCCCAACCAGATTGCTACAGAAAAATCCCATTTTATCCTAATATCTATTTTCTGAATCTTGTCATAGTTCCCATTAATATTTACCAAAATCTTGACAAGCAAATATTTCATTTTCCTCCTCCTACTGAGGCCATATTAAATAGCCACCTCCCAAATTAACAAGATATGATATTACAAATATGTGTATATTGATGACCCAGCTGTTATTTGTACATTTGAAGTATGACATCTACAGTCCTATGTTATCAAGCAGAAGTAATTAAGAATAAACAAGTGGGTGTTAATTGGATTTAATGAAACAATCTCCAGTCAGCCTGAGCCTATTTGCCTCCTACTAATAATTATGAACAGTAAACACTCGTGCTAATCTCCTTATTCTTATAGAAGCCAAACAGAGATGCAGTATTAACTCAGCTAATGACTTGTTTTGTCTGCAGTTTACTTTGTTCTAAGCTAGGAAACTCATACTTTGCCAAGCCATCACCAGTTGCTGGGCCTAGACCAGGGATGCAGTATTCTTAATGACAACAGTTCATTGCCATCTGACACGAAAGGACAGATATTAATTGAGCTAACCTTTAAATGTGACTATATCTGAACATGTGAATGCCAAAAAAAATCTAAGTTCTAAGTTTGTATTAGTCTAAGCTACTTGTAGACCAGGCACTCATATGCCCAGAGCTTCATCAAACGGGACAGTGTTTCAGATGTAACTCTTAGAAAGTCTGTTTCCTCCTGGCCTCTGCCACTACAGAGTGGGGGCTTGCTTTTGCTCATATTACATCAGGAACCTTTTGGCTGTTGTATGACTATTATGCAGTAGTGAACTAAAACAGTCTTATTGAGAGTGACCATTAGAAACATATTACCGGCCATTAAGCAGATGGTTAGATGTTTTTAAAGAGCTCTTACATAGTAATAGAATCCAGAGTCATTGACTATATTTATTACTCTCCCAAGAAAGTAAAAAAAATAATAAAAATATTGAATGTTTGTTCCAGAGTGGTTAATTTCATTCTCCCAGGATCACCAGGAGGTCACTTGAAGAGTCAAAATGGGCAGCTGGTAACTGGGTTTTAAAACAGGCCTCTGAACAAGATGATTAAAATTCATTTCCTTTCTTTCGTATCATAACCCAGGTAGGATTCCAGCTGAAGACCCCCCCTGCCTGATGATGTAGAATCAGTGTTTTAAAACAGGTATGCATCTGGACCAGAGGCTTGCAAACTTCTGTGAAGGATAAGATAGCAAATAGTTCAGACTTTGTAGGCCGTAAATCACATGTCAAGAAAACTCAAAGCTTAAGTCATAGCATGAAAGTAACCACGATGATAGTAAATAAATAGACATGGCTGTGTTCCCATAAAATTTTATTTACAAAAACAGGCAGCTGCAGGATTTGGCCTGTGGGTAACAGCTTGCCAACACCCGAGTTAGAGCATACTGAAATCCACTAAATTGAGGAAACTATTTTGGGGGAAATGAATCTTCTACCCAGGACTCCAGCACTACCCCATATTTTAATTCACAATCATGAAGATTTCATTTTCTCTGATAGCTGCACTTTTGAAAATGTACTTGAATCAATATATTCTAATGCACCATTATTTTCTATTAATTCATACTTTTATCTGAAATCGTATTCTCATTCTGGGACTGAATGGTAATGAAGAGTAGTCAACAATCCACTCAGCAAGTATTGCTACAGAACTTCATTCATAAATACATTTTGCTATTGTTTTACGTTTATATTTACATATTGGATCCTACCTAGATCACAGGATCTAAGCTTCCTCAAGCTTAAACCTCAAGCTTTAAATCAAGCTTAAACCCAGTACATAGTACTGGGGATTTGTTCAAATTATCCACATTCACACAATAATATCCACCCCCACACACACCCCAACACACACAGTATCCACCCTTCGAATCACTAGTGTAATAATAGAGGAGAGTTTCTGCTGAACTCTACTATGAAATTTGCCATTAATTCAACACCCACCTGCCCAAATCTAAGAGCTCTTTAATCCATTAATGAGCTTCAGTATTAAATACACAAATGTTTATGCATGTCCTGTAAACTGAGAAGAAACAGACTTTCAAGTTAGTCAAGAAAAAAATAAAAATCTGAAAGCAGCTTATGGAAGGTCAGAATTCCTCCCTATGTCTCCAATTTGAAAATAAAGGCCTCACAATGAATAGCTTGATGAGGACAGGGTTCTGCACCACAGTGAGAATTTTTCTTTTATTTGGCAAGCAATAAAATCATTAAGGTAATATATCACCATTGCTGCTAACAGAATCTCCTTGTGTCATCTCCTCCAGTGTGCATGCAAGCAGAAGACACATATCTGTTGTCTCTTACTTCCGGAGGTTGTAAATGTAAGAAAATTGTCATCATTAAATTGAATATAATGGCCCCCTCTCCCCTTTCCCCTCTCCTTCTCTCACTCTGTACCCTAGCTCAGCCTGACACATACCTTGTAAATGTCAACACAAAAGTATGTTCTGAAGACCAATGGGCAGAAAGTTCTGATTACCCGCAAAAATCCATCATGTGATACTGAACATATTCACCCCTGCAGTGAGGGGAAATGATAATTGCCTTGCTGTGCAACATAGAAGAAGCCGACCTCCAAGTGTCTGTGCCAGTTCTAACATGTAATGAAGATGGGTGCAGACGAAGGCCACTGCTGAGCACACCAGGGGCACCATCAGGCGGCCTCACCTCTGAGGCGTGCTGCTGATGGACACGGGCGGCTCTAATTATAGCCCACTTGTCACACTCCAACATCTCAATCCAGGGCAGACTTCCCTCGGCACAAGGGGGAATGAGGTTCATCTCAAGACCAAGATGAACCCCAGAACGTTCCCAGCTAGTGCTTAGAGAGGATTCACACCAGGAAGCCAGCCTCTAAGGGAGACAGAGGAAGGAACATGGCAACTTGAGCTCTGCCTGGACAGTGCCTGGCCCGTGTGCTGTGAAGGAGAATGCGTAGCTTTGATGTCATATAGCTTGAGAGGTCAAAGAGAAAGCTCGGAGCAAGCAGCATGCTGAGCCAGCAAGGGGAAGGAGGAGGCTTCCTGACCTGAGGAATTCTGCTCAAGTCCTTGCTGTCCATAGGTTGTCAGGGGCTGTCATTGGGCCACAAGGACTATTTGGCCTTGAGCATTAGTTATGTTATGTAAATTATGCTTAATGAAAGCTCAGCCTTGGTCCATAAAAACTTAACAATGCATTTGTCTTCATTTGAGAGTTCCCCAGCAGCCACCACCTCCCTTTACAGACCGTGTTAACTTGGCTTTCACGGCTGTCCCTGTCTTGCACAGCCAGCACCAGGAGGGCCTCAGCAGAGAAAGAGAAGTTGGCTTACACTTAATAAGACAAATGTGCCATCGTGGAATTGGCATCAGGTGCCCCACGTACACGTGCAGGATGGTGAAGCAGATGCAGCCATGCCTGTCTCTCCTCCCCAGGCCCTCTTTATGAACAATGTTCAGATGGCTGGAAAAGATAAAACTTAGTTTTGCATTCCTGAGAGCTGGGTGTCACCTCTGATTCATCTGGAAGCATTTATGAAGTACCTCCGGTATACGCGATACATAGCAATGTCATACCTCTCTCTCTGTGCACATGACAAGCAGGCAACAGTTTCTGACTCCCCATCTTGACATGCCCATGGCCAATTTGTAGGTACTCTATACCTGCTGCTCTCAGTTATATGCCAATCACCTGTGAAGAAGAAATCTCAAGTCTAAACAAATGTTAAAAATTCAGTTGCAAGTTTCATGGCGTGGCATGGCTTGGATGTAGTCTTTATAATTATTGAACATTTAAAAAAGTTAAACACCTTACTATTGGCTACAAAGCCTTTCAGGGACAGATCCTTCCCACCTCCCCAGGCTCAGCTCTGTACCTGTTATTTTCTCCCCAAGAGCCGCACAGGCCCCCTTCTCAGTGCCGTGTGATCACCAAGCTTTGTTTAGTCAAGAATCTTTGCACTTGCTCTTCCCTCGACCCTCAATGTTCTTCCTTCCTCCCCTCTTTCCCAATTAACTCTACCCTCTTCCGCCCCCAGGGGAGACCCCATTTCACCAGGGAAACTTTCCCACAGCTCCCTAAGTCAGATGCAGTCCCATCATAACACCACGCTTTTTCTCTCCCCAGACCCAGCCCCCGGTGTGAAGGGACATCTGTTTGAGTCAGTGACAGTATGTGTGATTCGTTAATGACTCTCACCTCCACTAGACTGTAATCTCCATGTGGATAGCGGCCATGTTTATTCTTCGTCATCGCAAAATCCTTAGCACCAAGCATACAGTATGCAGCTGAACCAATTTTTGTACATTCCTACATCTTGATTGCTTCTCCATGAATGTGGAAAAATTAGCAAGGAAATAACAATGTTCACCTTCATTACATGGGAAAAACAACCGAGTGACCCTAACAGTAATTCAACATTTAGAAAGAGCTACCAAGAGAAGCCAGGTGGCCAGGTGGACTACAGGAGAGAACGTCTTCAAGAAGGGAACATCCCTTCCAGACAGGACAGCAGGCAGATAGGTCAGCTGGCCTTTCATTAACCCTGCCATTCCCGTTTTCTGTTCTGGCAGCCTGACTGTTCAGCCTTGGCAGCCACATCTCATCACCTGGTACAAGAGCCTCTCTACTCCCAGAACATGGACTCTTTTGTTTTCCAGGCACCAAAATACAGAAAATAACTACAATGAAGCACCAGGCTGGTAAATACTGGTTTTCTGGAAGTCAAAGGCCAAAGTGAATTGGTTGCCCTGACCCAAAGCCTAGCAGAGGAAAAGGGGAAAAATCCCCAATAAAAAGAGGCACCTGCAAAATTCCTCTTTGTCATCTAGATATCAAAGGATCTTCATTGAATTAGTTGGTCGGAACTTCCTGGAAAAGGAGATTCTCCCAATTTGTTCATCTCACAAAGGAATTGTGCGAATCCTGTTTGACCCCTGTTTTTCCAATCTAGGGTATGAATTTAGCTAGATTTGAAAATGTTTTAGGGCTTACACAGAAATTTGTAAAATGTCAGTGTGAAAATTTTAATTGAGTTATTAGCAATATCTCTTCTTTGAATGACCTTTTAGTACTCCTTATAACATATCACCTCCTTTTACTATCTTCTGGCTGACAGTTCTAATATATTCCTTCTTCCTAGATGATATCATCTGTCCTTGGGTGGAATTAACTAAAGCATTCTACATTCAGAGGCTGACATTAATCCATAGCCCCAGATTTGTACCAGCTGCTGGTATAAACACTGTTTCATGCACTGGGTTTCAACAATGACTATAAGAAATGCATACTATTCACTGGACACTAATGACATGCAAACAGGAATCAGGATGACAAACAGAAATAATTTTTCCTATTTAATTGGCTTAAATTTGTGTTTACTGCATAAATCTAAGGGAATATTTCTAGGTTCATAGGAATTTTATATTTCTCATAAGAATCACATGTGTAGAAGCAGCTAATCCAAACAGGAAATTAGAAGGATGGACAGCAAATGAGTGGTTTGTTTGAGTCACTTTCTGATACTCCATAAAGGAAATACGGAAAGTACAACCCCATATTCTTCACAGCCCAGACATATTGCATCATTCTAAGGAATGGAAAAAGTAAATCAACATGGCACATGCCTATACGAAGGTACATTCAGAGTTGAGAATCATCAAAGAGGGAAAAGAGAAAGGAAACCTCTCCCTGAAAAGCCCCAGTTCCAACAATTCCTCATACAAACCTCAAGGCACCCAAACCCCATGTCCTGGTGTGGACATGACCAACACCAACCCGAGCAGGAGGCTTGAATCTCCTCTGCCTTCTCCCAGTCTCTTCCCCCAGACTTTATATTCTTCTGGACACAGCCTGCGTCCATCAGTGGGGCAACAAGCAGTGACATCTCTAGGGATCTCTCCAGCACTTTCCATCAGCACAACCATGTTACTTAGACTCTGAGGCAGTAATGACCACCATGAATGCCAGACTGCTGATGCAGGTCTTGGGGCACGTGGTAGCTGATAATTAAAGTGTGGCAGGAACCCAGAGGGAGGAAGAGAGTTTCCAAGGGTCAGGAATCTGTAAGCAGGGTTAACAGAAGCAAAATTTTGCAGAAACCAAGTGCATATTCAGGAGTTCTGTCCCTTTTCCTGGTACCTCACCCCTGTTGTATCTACACACTGCATCTGCTGATCCTTGTGAGAAAATGACAACCAACTCACACCACCTGCCACCTTGGATGACTAAAGTCATAAGTCTGCTACTGCCATTGCACTGGGATATTGAAATGTTCCCTATAAGATTACACCTCTGTAGGCAGGCAATTGAGAGCTATCCTGAATAGTAAGGTTACCCCTGTTAGTAGTCACCTGGGGAATGGCAGGTGTGTTTCCAGACAAGAAAAAGATATCTGAAAGAGCAGACCTAGGTAAGTGTGAGAGAAATACCTCCATTGGCCTAGGTTTGGAAGGTGCTATGTATTTAGGAGGGTGTTCCTCATGCTGTGACATCAAGAAGGCATCTACCACATGGAAGCCAAAGGCACCGACTGAGGGCCCAGGTGTATTAGAATAAACTTGATGCCTCCCAGACCCTGGGAGGCATCTAGTCAAGGCCAAATCGGAACCCTGGGCTCTGCAAGCTAGACTGACTCCACTCCTGGTACTTCCTCAATATCTCTGTTTTCTCCCTAAGAACTTGTCCAGTCTGTCTCATTTGTTCCAGGAAAGAGTGAAAAACAGCTTACCCTGGGGCCCAGTATGGCTGCCTCATACAAGGGAAGATCAGGGCAGTTAGATCATCAGTCTCTGCCCTCCAAGAGATTCCTGACTAATCCAGGAAAGTTCTGGGCTTTGCTTTTACCAACTAAGGTAACATTTCCTTATACTACTTCCAAGTCTTCAAAACTTATCCATCCTATTTCCCTCTAGGTTAGTTTGTCTATTAGATAAATCTAACTATTTACACTCTCCAATGAACTAACATATTCCATTCATCCATTTATCCACTTAACTTATGTCCATTTAGTACAAGCCTAGCACTGTATTAGGTATGGGAGCTGGAAATGCAAAGAGGATGTAGGCCACGCCTTCCAGGGGCTCAAGTCCTGACTATGAGATATTGTGATGCCACTTATCTTAAGATGGTAACTCTACAGGTGGGGATTTGAATGGCTATGTCACCCAGGGTGAAGGAGGTGCTCTGGAAAATGAGTAAATCCCACCAAGAAGGCAGATGCCTCCTCTGCCCAGGCATGATGCCAAGCCCCTACCCAGGACTCCATGTGACAGGAAGAGATTCAGGAAAGCAGTAACAAGAAACTCAGTTTCCTTCAGTGAGGAAAGGGGATGCTAAGCCCAGCAGGCAATGAGCTGTACCAGTCCTCACCTTGCAGAATGCAAGGTCGAGACTGTGGTCAAGAATATGAACTGGAGAGTCAGACAGACACAGGTTCTTTGTCTTATTCTACCACCCTGGCCAAGCCTCGGGTTTGCTCACATAGGACAGGTGGCAATCCCTGTCCCCCTATGCTTGTTGTAAAGCAGTAGTTCTAAAGCAGTAGCCTACAGAGTCAAAGTAACCTGAGAACTTTGAAATGTCAATTCCAAGCTCCATCCCAGACCTCTTAAATGGGAAACACCACTGGTGGTGGGGCACAACTGATCCTGATATATTTGGAAGTTTGAAGACCAGAGATGCATGAATTAAAAGACCAAAGCTTGGCAAGTGCTTCAGAAAGTGCTAAGAGTGTAGGAAGCCCGAAAGCATGGTCATTGTATCATGCAGCCCTAGGAAAATGATCTAGAAAAGGATGTGAGGGGTGAGTTAATTTTTGCCAGAGGTCAAAATCAAAAAGAAACTTCAAGTGCTCTAGCAGCCTGCATCTGAACCCCTACATGAGTATCAAGATGCAGGTTCTTAGGCCACATTAAGCCACTGAAAATAAATTGGGGAGGGTGGGCAAGACCTGGGAATCTGCAAGTCTTTATACAGGCATCTACGAGGTAAATAGTCTCTAACCGAGATTTTGTGTGTGTGTGTGTGTGTGTGTGTGTGTATTGTCTTTTGTGATTTATTCTTTTATCTAGTGTTTATATCTGCATCTGCCTCACAATAGTTCCTACAAGGACCCCTCTTTTCAAGCTCTCCTTTCTGACACTTTGGTATAAAGCTTACTTTTTCTCTCTCTTGCTCTGTCTCCCTCCTTGCTCCCTTCCCCAACTGTTCCCCTTTCTCCCTGTGTCTCCCTCTCCCTCTCTCCTGGATTCCTATACTGGCTTCCTAGTTGCTGGTCCCATTTCTAGCCTTCTCTCTATTCTGGTCCATTCTTTCTAATAACTCCCTGGGATAATATTTCTAAAATATAAATTTAAAATTGCACTTCCTATTTAAAAATTAAAAATACAAACAAAAAGCAACCTTCATTGCCACCAGGAATATTTTATGGAAATGAATTCCATGTCCTTAGCTTGTCCCAAAAGTCCTCCCCAGGCAGACTCCAGCCCTGCTGCACCCACTTCTCTCCAGGCATCAGGCATCACCACCAGGCTCCAACTTCTGCTCCTAATCAGCCTTCCTCTTCCCTCAGAACAAATAACCTGTTTCCTTTCTCTATAAGAAGAAGTCTCTCATCCTTCTCCAAATCACTGACTCATCCACTGAACTGTTCACTGTCATCTTCACTAAGACAAGAGCTCCAAGAAGGAAAGACTGCTTTATGCATAGTCTACACCTTGAAAAATCTCACCAGAAAGCCCTGGCTGGTATAGTTGATTGAGTGCCTTGTAGTTGAGTTTTCTCTCTCTCTTCCTTTCCCCTCTAAAGATAAATAAATAAAATATTTAAAAAAAGAAAAAGAAAAATCTCACCAGAATTAGCATGAAGTAGTTTGGAGATGCAGAAGCAGGCCTCTTCACTACTTTCCACTTAATGAACTGCCAAGAGTAACCACCACACTTCCATCCCTAAAAAACATGGGCTGTAAAGTGACTTCTGGCAACTGCAACACACAAATCACCATTGTCCAACATGATTGGGGTTGGCAGATGGATGAGGGACTGATACAGGCATGTGAAAGCTTCTAGGCAGAGGTGTACCTGCTAGTGAATGATTACTCATATTCCCTGCCTACCTGCATCTATACCATAGGTGTGGCACATGGATAGCCTGGTGCCCGTGGAGCTGACTTGATACTAAAGAGGAAAGCCAAAAGTTGGATGGAGCAGTTATACTTCTTTACATTCACCCTGGGGAATAGAGCAAGGAACCTAACCTTCCACCATTTACCCTTTGCCATTACAACATATTTTTATATATTTGATAGATAAACTTTACAAACTTTAGGTCACTAGGTAGCTTTGATCACCTAAGAGTACTGTTCAAAGTTTGGTCAACATTTTATAGCACAGCATCTTAGAAAGAGCACTGAATTATAGAGACAAAAAATTTAGGTCTCTAAAATGTAACTCTGCCTTTTATTAGTAGTGTAACCTTAGGCAAGTCACTGAAACTCTTGGGCCCCAGTTTCCTCATCTGTAAAGCAAGGTCACTATTCCATGTTGTACCAAAGTCACAGACGTGCTATAGCATTACCTGACATAACAGAGAGGAATGTGCTTTGCCAATGTAATTCATTATTTCCATTACCATTCTGACCGTTTTAAAATCATGTCCCATGTAGTTATACAGCTGTCCAGATACCTTTCCCTTGTCCCCTTTCTGAGAATATTTGTGATGGTACTAAAAACTAAAAAACCTCTTTAGCTTCTTCATCTTTCAGAATCCAAGCTTATGAGATCACATCCATTCTTCTGAAATCTGCTAAGTCTTACATGTGCTTGCGTCCTCTAACTCTACTTGGCTCTAAGAATGAGCTTGGACCCTTTATTTCCGCTCTCTTTTACTTAATTCTTTTTTATTGATCAGAGTCATTTGCTTATTCATTATCCTAGGGCATGTGTTCTCTTCACTGAAGTGCCTCTCAATCTCAAGGAGGCTTATTATAGGTAGGAGGATAGGATGAGTGAGCAAGTAAGGGAGAGGGCCCAGGTGATAACAAATATGAGTCTCTTTAACACTTCTATAAGCCCACCAACTGGTACACAAAGAAACAAGAAAAGGTTGTTTTGCTCTAAGCACTGGCACACCCCTTGCTTGCTCTGCCAAATCCTGGTACCTCCCTCTCCCTATCCCTCCCCAATCTCCACATCTGATCTGATGCTATATGAGGACAGCAAAGTCATGATTAGTCACTATTCTGCCACCGCTCCATGCTAATGACAGCCAGAAGACTAACAGAGCTTAGAGAGAAAAACTCACCAAAATGATCACAAACCCATTTAGAAATGCATGAGCATGATCAACACACTAAATAATAACTACACACATTTGTATTCCCTCCTAATCTTCATATACAGGGCATAAATGTAACCTGCTCCAAAATGAGTCACCTGGCTTTAAATGCTTGAGAGTCACAGTCCTATAATTCTGACAAACCACATATCTCATATCATTGGTTTATAACAAAGATATTGCTGTGAATTGAAACTCCAAAGAACAAAGCCAGCTGAAATTTTAAAACATTTGTGCCAAACTTTTCATTATGGGTTATATTCTTCTCAAATATTTCATCAAGCCTTTTTCCTCTCTCTGGTTTAAATCTCAATCACTAAAAGGAATGATTCAAAGGCAATAATGTAGAAACAAAAAGGGAGATTAAACACAAATTAAGCTTTCATTTCTACTGTTTTTCCAGACTGAATTAAAGTGATTGAACTAACTTTGGTGTAAAGTAAATTTTATAGCTATTGGAAATGATAGAATGTAAATTAGATCATACTATTTAAATATTTTACAAATAATTGAAATGGCATTCTTATAAGTTATGTTCCAATATTCATGTTCAAACACAGTAGATCATGCTGACTAGCTCTGGATATATATCTTTCCTTTTGCTTGATATTTCTTCCATTACCAAAATGAAACTCAAGGAAATTCACACAAAGCTAGGTCAGGGGGCACCAGTTAAGATGTTGTGAGTGAAAAGGCATGATGGTATGATTTAACCTATTCAATTTAATTCATTCCTACAGATATTTATTGATTACAGGACACTGAGCCAGCTACTAGATACCACGAGCAAGGAACCAGCCTTGTCCAAAGATGCTTATTATCTCCCAGAAGGAAGAAAGAAAAGCCAAGTAAAATTGTTCTGCTTAAACCAGAATAATACACAGTATAACATACATGAAGTACAGGGAGAGGGTAAAGGAGAGGGCTGGGAAAGACTTTATGAGAAAGATAATATTTAAACTGAGTTTTGAATGATGGATAGAATTTCCATTAGGTGGAAGATCTATCCATCCTGTAAGAAGGATGTATCAGAAGAAATAGAAGAAAAAATAACCTCAATTCATAGAAACAGGGAAACATGGTTTTTGTTTGGAGATAGAACACAAAACAAACCAGAAGGAGCTGGATACCTAGGGAAGTAGTGAGAAAAAATTTCAGTCTTCAAACAATATTTGTTGATTATACACATTCCCAAAAGATTTATGAGGGAATAAAAAATAAGCAAGATTACTTCCCTCAATAAATTTGCATTTAGCAGTTAAGACTAGTAAATAAATGGATAAATAAAAAGTAGACACCAAAAAATTACCAGATAGTGGTATATAGTGCTTTGTAAATTTAGTAGAGAGACAGGTCACTACTAAGCAATGATGAGGAGACAAGTCTTAAAGGATGGACATGTGAAAATAAACACATTCATTCATTCACTAAAACATAGTTTCCTAATATGTTGGATATTGAGCAAAATAATGAAACCAAAGATGAACAAAGTCAAGTCTCTGCCTTAAGGAACTGAGTTGGACTGGAACAAAGAACAAAGATGAATAGAGGAAGATAATATTGGAAAGACAGGCTGGTATCAAACCTGGACAGCCTAGGACTCAGAACACAATCAGTCCTATACTGGAGAGGCTTGGGAAGCCACTAAAGATGTCCAGGCAGCTTTCAGAAGATTGGTCTGTGTCTTAGTTTGAATCCCTTTGAAAACAGTACCTGACATGGTACCTTCTCCATGTTGCCTAAGAAGCATACAGAAGTCCTCCCAGAATTGTCCGTCTGAGAGACTAGAAGCTGGGCAGCTTTCCATCAGCTTCAGTCCCCATTAGTGGAAGGTTCCCCCTTGCACTTCGAGGCTGGGTTTAGCTTATACACGGACTAATACAGCTCCTTGGAAGGTCCTGGGGAACAAAGCAGAAAGACTCATGGAGTCACTTGAGGTGAGACACTGTCAGCGGGAATATGAGCTCCCATGGTACTGTGCAGTGTAGTTGTGACTGAAACCAAAGGTGGACTAAGAAAAGGTGACAAAGGCCCAAAAGTTGTCTTCTAGAGGCAGGCAGCAGTCTGCAGGCAGGGTAGGGTAGAAGGGAAAGAGCCAGGAAAAACACTCATTCTCTCACCCAGAAAAGAGAAAGATAATAGGGAGCTGAATAAAGATGGTGGGACTGGTGTGAAAGAAATGGATATGAAAATTATTGCCAAGGTTTAAACAACTACTTAACTGTTTGAAGCAAAGGAAATATACTATAGATAACTGAGGGTCTAAACCTTTATGACTAAGACAAGATGGTGTCATGGACAGAAGATGAGTAAACACGAGCAGAGTAGCTAAGATAAAACGATACCCAGGAGAAAGATGGAACTATAAAATTACACTTTTAGAGAGAGTGAGATGAAAGTCATCAACATAAAGATAGTAGCTGAATTCATAGTTTTGTTATGAAGACTATACAAGAAAGAGAGGTAAAAAAAGAATAAAAATTAATAACTAAAGAAACATTGTAATTTAGTGAATGGGAAGTGAAGACAGAAGAGGAGAAATCACGGTAAAAAGACAATTTCAGGGAGGAGAGGTTCATCAACACAGTAAAATGGTGCAGAAAAGGATAAAACAATAAAGGCCTAGAAGTGCCCACTGAGAAGTCCCTGTAGAGCTACAAGGGACATATTTCAGTAGAGAGGCAGCCACTTCCAGGTTCTCACTAACAAAGTTCCAGGGAATAAGGAACAGAGAGTCAGTCTTTTCTTCAATAGGAATTCCTCATCTAAATCCCTGAATGTGACCTCTGTGGATATTTTCTCAATTCTCTTAAATTGGTACATTACTAGTAATTTTTAAATTTTTTAAGTATATTGTATTGATTATGCTATTACAGTCCTCCCATTTGCCCCCTTCATTCTCCTCCACCCTGCACACCCTCTCCCACCCACATCCCCCCTTAGTTCATGTCCATGTGTCAAGTTCTTTAGCTTTTACTTTTCCCACACTGTTCTTGCCCTTCCCCTGTCTATTTTCTACCTATCATCTATGCTACTTATTCTCTGTACCTTTCCCCACTCTCTCTTCCTCTCCCTTCCCTGTTGCTACCCCTCCATGTGATCTCCATTTCTCTGGTTCTATTCCTGTTCTAGTTGTTTGCTTAGTTTGTTTTTCTTTTTGTTTTAGGTATGGTTGTTAGTAATTGTGAGTTTGCTGTCTTTTTACTATACATGTTTTTTAATCTTCTTTTTCTTAGATAGGTCCCTTTAACATTTCATATAATAAGGGCTTGGTAATGTAGAACTCCTTTAACTTGACCTTATCTGAGAAGCGCTTTATTTGCCCTTCCATTCTAAATGAAAGCTTTGCTGGATAGAGCAATCTTGGATGGAGGTCCTTGCCTTTCATGACTTGGAATACTTCTTTCCAGCCCCTACTTGCCTGCAAGGTCTCTTTTGAGAAATCTGCTGACAGTCTGATGGGAACTCCTTTGTAGGTGACTGCCCTCTTATCTCTTGCTGCTTCTAGAATTCTCTCCTTCATTTGAATCTTGGATAATGTAATTATGATGTGCCTTGGTATGTTCCTCTTTGGGTCCAACTTCTTTGGGACTCTCTGAGCCTTCTGGACTTCCTGGAAGTCTATTTCCTTTGCCAGATTGGGGAAGTTCTCCTTTATTATTTGTTCAGGTAAGTTTTCCACTTGTTGGTCTTCCTCTTTCCCTTCTGGTACCCCTATAATTCGGATGTTGGAATGTTTAAGGACATCCTGTGGGTTCCTAAGCCTCTCCTCATTATTTTGAATTCTTGTTTCTTCATTCTTTTCTGTTTGGTTGTTTCTTTCTTCCTTCTGGTCTACACCATTGATTTGAGTCCCAGTTTCCTTTCTGTCACTATTGGTTCTCTGTGCATTTTCCTTCATTTCATTTAGCACGGTCTTCATTTGTTCATCTAATATGTGACCAAATTGAACCAATTCTGTGAGCATCCTGATCACCAGTGCTTTGAACTGTGCATCTTGTAGGTTGGGTATCTCTTTGTCACTTAGCTGCATTATTTCTGAAGCTTTGATGTATTCTTCCATTTGGGCCTTTTTTTTGTCTTGTTGTGCCTATTATATATGAGGGGCAGAGCCTTAGGTGTTCAGTAGGGTGGGGTAACCCAGTAGCTGGGTTGTGATGCTGTATGTGGGGGCGGGACCAGAGAAGGTACAATGGCGCTTGTTCTGCGCTGTCTCAGATTTTGGTCCCCTTTGCCACTTCCTTCAAGTAAAGTGGGCCTTTCTGGTGCTGATTCATGAGTGAATGGGCTTGTATACATTCTAGTACCACAATGGGTCTCTCCAATAAACTCTCCTGTGAGGCTGGGAGTCTGTCCCAGCACCTCAAACCCCACAGGTGTTTTCAATCGGTGCCTTGAGTCTTGATTTCTTTGTGCTTGGACCCTGGGTTGTGCAGTCTGTTTTACTCTCCAGTTTCACCTGGTTTATCTGCACACAAAAGCAGGATCGCCTGGTCTGCCAGCCACTGCACTGTGCCCAGCTTCACAATCGCTACCTCACTGGGTCTGCCCGTTGCCACCCCGTGCCTGGGGTCTACCCGCTGCTGACTTGCATGCCCCGTGCCACTGCTTTTTTTTGCCGTGACCCCTCTCCACTTGGCTGCCCAACTCCACCTCTCCTACCAGTCTGGATGAATGTGTCTTCCATACAGTTCAATTATCTGTCTGTTCTGGTTGTTATTTTGTTTCTAAATTGTTGTTGTCCTTATTTTGGCTATGCGAGGAGGTACAGTGTGTCTACCTATGATCCCATCTTGGCCAGAAGTCCCATTACTAGTAATTTTCTAAATGTATAGAAGTTTCAATCAATGCCTTAGGAGAGGAGTCAGCAAGCTTTTCTATGAAGAGCCATATGGTGTCCCATAACTACACCACTCTCCTGTTGTAGTTCCAAAGCAGCACCCAAGTGAATGGGTGTGGCTCTGTGTCAATAAAACTTTATTTAGGGACATTGAAATTTAGGTTTTATATATTTGTTATGTGTCAGAATTCTTTTTTTGAGCTTTTTAAACCTTTAAAAAACTGTAAGAAACACATTTAGTTCGCGAGGCCCTACAGAAACAGATGGTGGACCTGATTTGACTTGCAGGTGACAGTTTGCTCTACCTTAGGGCATCAGTGCTCAGTCATCACCTGGAGGCCCACGTCAGAGATGCTGTTAGACACTTTGAACAAAGAAAGAAGAGACAAAAAGACAATTGTGTGAGGGAGAGTTAGGATCAAGAATCTGTCTTTGTTTTTAATTCAATTTAGTGGGTTGGCATTAAAATTATATAGGTTTCCAGTGTACCATTTTATAATACATCATGTCTTTGCATTGTGTGCCCAGCACCCAAAGTCAAATCTTCTTTTGTCTCTCTATATATGACCCCCTTTACTCTTGATTAACCCTCAACCCCCTTCCCTCTGGTAACTACCATACTGTTGTCTGTGTCCATGGGAAGAACTGGTTTTAGAGTAGGGAAAACACATGCATTGTGACAGATTAATAGGAAATTATCTTTGGAGAAGAAAAATTGAAGATAGATGAGAAAGTGGAAGAAACTGGTAGATCAAAATACTAGATGATGAGGGAGAAGGGAACAGAATGAAGGAGTGAGTTGGGTAGAGGAGAGGCAGGCAGCTTCCTCTGAGATGGAAGGTTAGGCAGAAAGTTGGGCTGGAACCACTTTATGAAGGACCTAAAATGCCAGCTCAAAAAAGTTCACACTTCATTAGGTGAGTAATGAGGAGCTACCGAAGGTGTTTATGCCGACAAGTGCAGCCTGGGAATCAGTAATGCACCAGGCTTACCATTGCAGACTGAATAAATAAGCAAACATTCAGTGTATATGTATTTACATAATGGAGGTATGACCAGAATAGAAGAAGCTGAAAATATTTGATATTGCTCTCTTGCTCAAAAACCTGCTTCACAAATGCATTCTGGGAAGCAAAGATAAGACAAGCTGACATAGTCAAAGACAGTTAGTTCAATATATCCATATATAAATGTGTTCTTACATTCAAGAATTAAGAACTGCATATAGAAAAAGCCCATGACCCAGGCTTATAGTAGCTTGGGGTTGGGAGTGGAGTGAAGTATGGTAACCAGAGCTAGGTCCCAGTCTCAACTTCATTATTAACCATGACTTCAGGACAGGTAAATTAACCTCTCTGGGCCTCTGTCTTCTTGGGATCAAATGAAAATTACAATTTTGTTCCATGAGCCTTAAAAGTTTGTAACAAGACTCAAAACAGCTAGTGGATATTAAAATGCTTTAAAAGTGTAACAGGCTACACAGATGAAACATTATACCTGAAAAGAGAAAAGTTCTATGATGTCACTTACCAGAGTAACTTTCCTAGACTTCTCTCTTCTTTCGTATCTGAATCTTTCTCCCGTTGGCAATAGTAAAGGATATCAGTGGGACTCACCCCAAAACTTCCTGTTTGGCTGACCTGCAACATCCATCCTTCACTCTTACCCTTTTCCTTAAAACCTATACACCTTTCAGAGAACAGGATACCTTTCCAGAGGTGTGGTCCTGGGATAGGGTCAAGCTATTTATACGGGACAGAGCTGTGTGGGTTGAGGACCCTGAGGAAGACCTCCTAGATGAGGCAGCACTTCAGGTGGGCCTTCAAGGTGGGCCTTGAAGGTTAGCTAGGATTGGATAGACAGAGGAGAGCCAGGCTTTCTGAGTAGAGGGGCAGTTCAAACTCTATGTGATCCTTTCATGTAGGCTGAACAACAGGATGTACTGGGGGATACGGCCAAAGAGTGGGAGAGGCTCAGGAATAGTGAGCCAATACCAGAGTCTAAGAAAGAGGGAACATGAGAAGATTTGTTTTCTTCTTTGTACAACTCAAATTCTGGTTCTGTTTTTGTAGCTGAAATACAGGAGAGATAATCCTGTAATATGAACAACAATCATAGTTAAGAAGAGCCTACCCTGGTAAAACAGTAAAAATAACTCCATAGCCTTTCACTGATACAATGGTTTATTGTTTCCTATGAACACTCATTTCCCTTAAGTCTTTGGTAACCCTTTGGTCTATAGAAAAGTAAATCTCACAGAGGCAAAGAAAATATAATTAGCCCCATTGCATAAAAAATAACAAAAAGAAAGAAAATGGGGTGTAGAGAGGTTAAATGACCAAACCAAGGTGACGTGGTACAACTTGTTCTTAGCCATACCCACTATACCTCTCAGTTGAATATATGGAGTTAATCTTTAGGTTGGCAACACCCTCCTACTGAAAGGTAGAGCCACCACCTTTTCATACTGACACAAGGAAAGTAACAAGACAGCAAAATCATAGGTCAGAGGTGAGCAAATTGCAGTCCACAGGTCAAGCCCAGCCCACCAACTGTTTTTGTATAGCCTGCAAGCCAAGAATGGTTTATACATTTTTAAATGGTGGAAAACATCAAAAGGAGAATCATCCTTCATGGCATGGGAAGTTATATGAAATCCAGATTTCAGTGCCCCCGACACAGACACGGACCATCGTTTACGGAAGGACCATGGCAGCCTTTGTGCTGCTACGACAGAGCTGGGTAGTTACAACAGAGACTGTGTGGCCTAGGACCGAGGAGGTTTGCTGACTGCTGTCATCAGTCATAGATCTGCAATGACAGTGAGAATAAAACAATTAGCCAGAGAGCAGAACTGCAGGAGAAAATAGCACCCAAAGTCCTGAGGCCCCAGATTTTATGTATCTCCTTATGTAAAACAGGATTTGGAGGAAGAAATTCTCAGAGTGCGGTACCTATCCACTGGGTGCCATTGGGGTTCATGTAACAGTTTCATCCTTTTAATTTATCTCTGTCTCTTCCCCCACCCCACCCTTCCCTGCATGCTCACATGGGTCGAACCTCCCTGCTTCTAGAAATGAAGATGTGCTGGTGTCAACTCTAAAATCAGTACCTCACTTCTCAGACAAGTGGATATTTATTGACAGGGTGTGGGATAAAGAAAAAAAGGAGAGAGACTGCCTGTCCAGAAGGCAGTAACCTTGGTGGAGATGCAATGTCACCAGCCTAAACCATCATTCTCACAGATGTACAGCATATTATTTAAAGGAAAACAAATATCAGCTACTGAATGTCATGGCAAGGACACATCTCCTGCCTCTTAACTAAACTTATCAGAGCTGCAGTTTAATGTGGTTCCTTTTTTATCCTCCCCTCAAATTCATCTTCCAGGGCAGCTCCTGATACCACCAGCAAACAGTCAAGACGAAGATTTAGTGACGTTAGCTTCAAACAGATCTAGATTTATTGACATGTGGGGCTTGCTTCCTTTCTCGGGAGCTGCTGTGGTACACAGGATTAATTTTAACTGTTCCTCAATGTTCAGCGCTGCTTTGCAAATACTCCAATGTCTGGCTGCTCTGTGGCTTCATGAGGGAGGTCAGGTCTCCCCGGGAGCAGGATCCTCAGTAGTGGCTTGAGCTTTCTCTAACCGGGCTGATCAGGTTAATTGGCACCACTGAGTTTTTTAATCAGAGGGCAGAACTTCTTTCCAAAACCCTTTTTCTTCCTATGTCCTTTAAGCTGTCCCTGCCTCTTTCTGAAATCAGCAAAGAATCAGCAAAACCAGCAAGCAACCTTAGTTGCTACAAGAGCTTTCACTCGTTGTTTTAAATCTCCCTACATGCCTACAGACATTTTGGTGTCTGAAGCCAGGGCAGGCAGCTGTACGCCAGTCTTCTTACAGGCTGACGGTGTTTTCTGAGTCTTGGGCCACAGTGTTGAGCTTCGGCCACTTCCTGCGAGCACATTTTATGAGCTCACTTGCTGTGCCACAATTCTGTGCTGCCTGGAGCAGGGGCAGCTAGCTGTGCCGTGAATGCCCACTGTCTGCAGGGAGGCAAGGTCTCCGTCTCACTTTCCTGCTGGCTCCTCAATGCCCATGCCCCCGCCGTCACACCAGGACACAGCATAACACAAAATGAGTGCAGCCTGGGCACTTGCAAACACAGTGAAGGGGGTAGGCACTGAATAGAAAAAGCCAAGAAATAAAATCTCTGTCAATCCCTTCCTAGCACTAAAGAACAAATTTGCAGAGCTCTGTTAAAAGATTAACTGCTAAATGAAAAAGAGCTACTAGATGTAAATTTAAAAGTCCAAAAACACCCAAGAGGCATAACTATAATTATTGCTGAGGGAAGCTCTTTAAGACTAAAAATACATTTCCATTAACAATCAAAATTAGTTTTCATTGCTTTTTTTCTTGAGCTTTCTGTGAATAACCTTCGATGGTAGTACATGATAATGATTCATTAGAAAAAGTGGATTTGTATTTCAGAAGTATGCACCAAAAAATTAGCCAAGAAATTATTCCTCCATATAAGTCAAATGGCAGAAGAAGGGAACATTTTTAGAATGAGTAATGGCTTCCTATAAAAGCTATCCCAGACATCAGGTACCCACTTGAATATCCTTGGCTAACAGAGCTGACAGACAAATTTTTTCCAAATATCCAATGACTTAGAGGAGCTGCTATACTGTGGTATATAACACCTTTCTTTAAGTCCTAAAGAGGTATAAGAAAAAGGCATTATACTGCCTCAAAATCTCCACAGCATTTAATCATCATTAAAGATGCATCTAAAATGATACATACAGAATGGGTGAATAATATTTTTTTTCACATTTTTATTTGCATGAAAGAACATGCACAGGCCTTAGCTGTACAAGTTAATCAGTTTTGACAAATGCACATGCCCAGGTATAACCGCCTCAGTCAGGATCTAGTTTTCTAATTCCCACCATCCCACCAACACAGTCTCTTCATGTTCCCCAGAAGGAACTACTGTTCTGATTTCCATCACCCCAGATTAGTTCTAGAATGTCATATCAATGAAATCACACAGTAAGTACTCTTTTATGCATGACTTATTTTGCTTAGCACATTTTTTAGATTCAGTTTTGATTAACTTTTTTCCTCAAACTTAGCTACATAAAATCTTCAGAGGATAAGTGATTTGGTGGCAAATTTAACAAGGAACAGCATTTTCAGGTAGAAAGTAAAAGGAAAAGGGAAAAATTTCAGGTTTTCCTGGAAATGTCTTAAGTGACAGGAGGAAATGGGAGATTTTTCTTTAAATGTCATGCATCACCCTGAAGAGCTCTGGAAATCCTGTGATGGTTTCTAATTCACTCACCTGTCACAGGGAGGTGTGATGTAATGCTGAGTTGTACATAATTCTTAATGCTACACCTAATTATGATGAGTGGTCTAGAAATTTGATTAAAAATCATTAGTTCTGCTAAAGAGCCTCAAAACAAAAAATGAACGTATAGAAAGGATAAACTACTTTGCTAGATGGATTATTCTTTGAAAATCTGAAGCAAGACAATAAAAGTAAATTATTTCAAAGGATCACTGCCAAATGGCAAAGTGTTAAAATGCAAATGCTGAGTTGCTGGTACTAAGGCAGAATGTGTGGCTCACATTAAATGATGCAGATAAAATACACAACCTTAAACCCAACAGACACACAGGGAGAACATTACAAGGGCAAGACCTCACCCCTCCCCTGAAGGATATGACCAAACAGTAGCACATGAGTTGAATAAAAAGATAAAATTCCCTGGAACCAGGCATGCAGGGAGCCTGGGGTTCCTCTAGACCTCTGCCTCTCACAGCTGGAACTCACACCCAGAACATCAGGGTTCAGACAGCTGAGTCTTCATGGTGTCCCCTGCATTCATACCTATTATAGCACCTCACCTGTGCAACAACTTTGTTAGGTGGCATTATTAATAGTTCCCTAAGATTTGTGTAGTGCTTTAGATAGAGGATCTGAAGTTACGTCACAACATCATCTCATCTGATTCTCAACACAACCCTGTAAAGTCAGCAGAGATTTTTACCCCCTTTTAAACATGGAAGTCTTTTGCCGAGGCAGGGAGGCTATTCAGTGGCAGGTGTGGGACTGCAAAATGTCTTGTGACTCCCAATCCAGTGTCCCGTGTCCCTACTCTATCATGTGCGAGACAGGCGTTATTAAATCCTAGTGATGGGTGAGAAGACTGAGGCAAAGCGAGGTTAATCCTTAGAAACTAGCTAATGGCAGACCTGAAAGGAAACACTTTTAAAGACAATATATGGGAAAAATAAAATTTTAGGACTAACCTGCAGATCTCAATGAATCATTCCCTTTTCTGTCTAGGGCAGACCTTCTAAGTGTCCTTGCCCTGCTCAATCAAAGCTGAAAGAAAAGGTTTATACCTGAAAGTAACTGAACCTTCCCAATATACTGACCTACCTACCACCTACTCATTAGAGTTCTAATTACTAGCATTAAATAAGCAATTTCTCTACGCCAAGGACATTCTAAGCACTTCATCAATATTATACTTTTAATTCTCGTAACAACATTAGGAGGTAGTAATATCATCCTTATTGTACAGGGGAGGAAATGGAAGCAGAGAAGTAAATAACGTGACCCAGGGCACAGTGCAGTGAGCAGTACAGCTGGGATCTGAACCTAGGCAGTCTGGCCCCAAAGGCTATGGAACACGAGCCCAAATTTTCTACTCCAAAGGGTATGAGGGTGACGAGAACGCTCCTAAAATATAGATACAGTATATATATATTTTTTAAATTTGGGAGAGTAGGCTTATATTTATATATGCAAACAGATTAAATAAATCATGATTACAACAGTAAACATATAAATTCTGATCAATAACTACTTGCCTTCCCCTCCCCCCAACACTAACAGCTGCAATAAAGCTTTAACTGTAAAGCGATGCACAACCAGCCATAAAAGTATGTAAAATAAATGAGGATAACATAATGAGGGAATCCAACATTCATCTCATAAATATAACATAACGACCACAACTAAAATGTCAGAGAATCTAATAAATCAATATGGTAGGACAGAGCTATCTTTATGTTCAGAATACATAAAAATATATTTACATGCAGGGTTTTTTTTTATAAGCCACGACCAAACAAAAAAATTATAAAAAATTTAACTCTTTGTTTACCTGGTTCAACAGTGCTATTTTCAAAATTGCACTGGGTTCCCCCCTATCCCTTCACGGAAAGAAATGGACTAAGCTTCACGTTTGTACAGAAGGCCTCAGATGCCTTGCTCATATGCAAATGCCCTGGAAGGGAGGCGAACAGGAAAACATCCTGAGGGTACTTTGAAAGGATCAATTACAGGCCTTGGTTTAAAATACTTCTGATCATGGTGATTTCTGGAACTTTCAGCTCGTTTTATTAGCACCAACAAACCCTGGGAGGTTTAGTTATTTCCCTGTTAATGCACTAGCGATTGATGTGGATAAATCCCATAAATACTAATGAGGGTGACACAAGTAAATCTCCCCTGAATTAATGAGAAGAGAGTCTCCTGTACTGACCAACATGCCGCCTAATGACTTGAAATGATAGATATATAAATTCTTCCAGGTTCCCAGTGGACGCAAGCTGCAAAAATAAATATCCTTATCCAGCTACCTCCTCCCATGGGCCCTTCTGGATCTAGGGGGTCTGACAGGGAGGGAATGGGCCTAAATGGGAAAGGGACAAATGCTTCTTCCACAGTGTTTTCCTCATTGAAATGGACATACCCCAAACACAATACCTCACCTGCTGATCAACTAAATTAGAGAGGTAATAGAGTTAGGAGTCTTCTGATAAAATATCTTGAACCCACATCCAAAAATGTAATACTAACTCCTCAGCTATGAAAAACCAATTGATGTTCATACATTAAACTGAGTTCAAAAAGTGAATGTTTTAACCCAATGTTTCAGTTATCTATTGATATATAACAAACGTAGTGTATTTAAACAATAACTATTGTATTAGTTCAAACTCTGTGGTCAGTCGTGCTGAGCTCACTGGAAGCTTTCATGTGTTTGTTGTCAGATGGTAGCAGCGGGCAGACTGTTCAAGACAGAGCTTCACTCACATGTCAAGAGCCTGGGGCAGTAACTCAGGGCTGAGACCTCTCTCTCCCCAAATGTCTAATTTGAGCTTCTCTACCTGGCATGTGGATTCTAAGTGCTAGTGTTCCAAGAAGACCAGCTCCAATGTGCACAGACTTGCATCCCACACATGCTAATGTTCCATTGGCCAAGTTCAGAGTCACCTAGGAGAGGAACTACACAGAGGTGTGAATTACGGGAAGTATGGTTCATTTGGGGCCACTGAGAAAACAGTTCACTACAATTAGCACTGTCTCCCTAGTGCTAATGGTGGTGGGGGAAAAACTACTGTCATTATTATGAAAAGTTCTGTTGGCTTTTGTTTCATTTCCTGGGCTTTCACTTTAATATTTAATGATCTAGTGTTCTCATAGTTGCTTCAGTTTTAGAAGTTTGTGTTCAACATGAAAGTGGGGGTAAACTAGACAAGAAAGAAAGACATACTCCACAACTTATAAACAAGTAAAGATTAAAGTTTAGTTTTCAGAAACTGAACAAAAACGACCTAACCACTGATAACACAAGAAAACATGCAGCCAGTCTGTCCCCTTCACCCCATCTTGATTCTTTTAGCACAAGAACTCCATACAGCACATAATCTGTCTGTTATTCATACCTAAAGGACCAACACTATACATTTCTTCACTCAAGCAGGTGAAGACTTGGGTAGGGGCCCCATAAATCTTGATCCAACAAGTCTGCCCTTAGGAAACCCTATTAATATGACCCTCCTTCACTGCAATAAACCCATGGGTTTGGTTAATATTTGCCAATTCTAGCCCATTTGTTGGGATTCTTCAGTAATAAATAATTTGTATGACATTTTCCATTTTATCAAAGCACATCCCATTTGATGCTCAGCACAGCTCTCTGAGGTAGGTAAGGCAAAGATTTATTATCTTCATTGGACCAAAGCAAAAACAAAGCCTGTACACATTAGTACATAGTGCTAGTTTTTGTATGGCTTACAGTTAACAAAATGTTCCCTTAGACATTGTTTGTATAAAGATTCCCTAAAGCCATCCTGATAGGTAGATGATAATATTCCTATTAATAGCTGATATGGAGAAATTAAACCCTCAAAACCAGTAGTAGAAGGCACAAGTCAGTGTCCCAAGTCGACTCCATCCAATGTCCTCCCCAGCAGGTAACAGGGAGGGCAGGTGATCTGTAGTCATAGAGCTCATGGCAGAATTAAAATTAGAATCTGTACCTTCTGGTGGGTGCTCCCCTGCCAAAAATCACGGTGACCCTTATGCTTCAATTAGAACCTGTAAGAACTCTCCCAATGACAGTGACATGATGGGCTGCACAAGCAGTAGTGGGCTTTGAAAGAAGACCGAGAAACACCATAATGATCTAGCTTCCCAGGAACACAGGACGCTGACATAGTCCTTGGGTTGTAGGAACCACATTATGGTGGATGCCAACAGTATGACATGGAGGCTTCCCAAAGCGACATCTTGGGCTCCCAAACTTAACATAGCTCAGGCAGTTCAGACATTATGTTTTTTTAACATTTCTGAAAGCAAACCAAATACATCAATAAACAGAATAGAGAGTCTAGTTTAATTTAAAAATTTTAAATAGTTAGGAAAACAGCCTAAAAACATGGTTTGGGGTCAACTGGCTATGTATTTGGGAAAATATATTAATTTTGATCTCCTTATGAAAGAATCCATATATAGAGACATATAGATAAAACTTAGACTAGAGATCTGTACATATATGTACATAGATATATAACTCCAATGAATCAAGACCTTAAAGATCAAATTAAAACAATCAAAGTTTTAGAAGAAATACAGGAGAATACACGTATGGCCTAAGGTTCAGGAAGGCCTTACACACGATACAGATAGACTAAAGGAAAAGACTTGTTAATTTGACAACGTCCAAATTCAAAATCTATAGGTAATTAAAAGCACCATATAGTTTAAAGCAATCGATTAGAAGAAAATATTTACAATATTTGAGACAGTGTGGCCAGATATACCTGAACATATAGACTTAAATGAATAAGTAAAAGTCTTATGAGCCAAGAGAATAGTGGGCAAATGATATACATAGGCAATTCAAAATAGAAAAAAACAAGATAGACAATAAATATATAAAATGATTCTCAAACTTGTCAAGAAACTGAAATTTTTAAATGGCAGTGAGGTACATGATGTCATACCCAACAGACTGTAATGATTTTTGAAGTGTGCTACCACCAAAGGCTGACAGGAGAATGGGTCAAATGGCACTTTCCACACATCACTGGGAGGAGTGAATACTGATAAAAATCACTGTGGAGGACAATTTTATAGTATCCATTACAATTTAAAATCTGCATACCCTATGATTAAGCAATTCCATTTCTTAGAATATACCCAGGAGAAACACGTGCCTGTGTACACAAAAGACCTCACAACCAGGCCGTTCATTACTGATGTGACAAGGAGAAATGCCCAAGCACCAAATGCCCATCAGAAAATTAGCGGCCGAATAAATTTTGGCACATTCATACCATGAGATATATGTCCTCACATCAAAAAAGGTAAGTACATCAACATGTCACGGTGTGGAGAGATATCTAAGATACACAACTGAGTGAAAAGAAGAAGCTGCCGATCTTACACAGTACCATAAACTCTTTAGTGTGTGTTTATGTGTGCCTATGTGTGGGAGCTGATAAATTCGCAGGAACAGGATGAACAAACATAGCAAACTGCTCAGGGGGTTACCACTGGGGAAGAGAGCAGATTGGTTTGAGGACTGAGCTTTAGCAGTTAGCAGTAAGTATGGAGAATACTGAACTTGTATAATCAAAATTTACTTTTCGATAGATAAAGACATAGCAAAGCAAATCCCCCAAATTCTCCAGAAAAGACATTCATAGTCATTTCTGAAATTTATTAAAACACGCACCCACCCACACACATACACAGAAGTGTGTAGGTTAAAATGGAGGAGGAGAATGAGAACCAAAACAATGTAAAGCAGAGTACGTGGTACCTATCGGCCTAAGTTCAAACCCTGCTCCACTACTCTCTATGGTGTGTAGCTTGGTCAGCAACTCAGCTGTTTCTGGCTGCTATAACAAATACCATAGTCTGGGTGATTGACTTATAAACAAATTCATTTCCCACAGTTCTGGAGGCTGGAAGTCTGAAATCAGGACCCTCTTCTAGGCCATAGACTTCTTGCTGTGTCTTTACAAGGCAGAAGGAGTGAGGGAGCTCTCTGGAGCCCCTTTTATAAGGGCTCCACTCTCATGGTCTAATCACCTCCCCACGGCCCCACCTATTAATACTGCACCTTGGAGGTTAGGTTTCCACATATAAGTTTTGGGGTGGAAACAAACATTAGAGCAATCAAGGAAATACTGCAGTTACTTGTTAATACAATGTACTAATGAGTATCGTTTTAAAGACTTGTGAATCTTATAATGTGGAATGGATTTGCTTCCTATGGTGTTTTTATCCCTGGGCTACAAAAATATGATTCCCTACATGTGCCCAACACGTTGCTTGCAGCATTCCTTTCCATTTATGACCTCATTTAATTCTTACTACAATCTTATGCCCATTTCACAGACAAGGAGACAGAGGCTTCAAGACCAAGAGATTATTCTCATCATCACATTACATTTAAAAGGCAAAGCCCTGTATTGCACCTCTTGCCAGCCTCCTACTCCTTCTGCTAGAAATGATAAATCAGTCCTTTGTTTGACTAAAGAGCAAAAGCTTCTCTCTTTTATCGGGCCCTCTTTTTACATCTCTTCCTATGGGGCATCCAAGAGGCTTTGGGGAAAGGGTCTTTCCTAGCATTCTTTTCCAAGGTCAAAGTGTCAGGAAGAAGGTTTTCTTTAACTTTTTGTTACACTGGGCTGATGCTGACTTAACTATTTACATCAAGGCAAAGTTGGGTTCAAACATGGCAAAGCCTCTGCCTCCCCTTTCCAGGTTTCTCAGCATATTTTAAAGAAGAAAGGAGAAAAAATGTTTATCCTCTACTTTTCTATCTACCCAGCAATTTGCTAGGTTCTTCACATGTTGTTTTATTTAATCTTCAGCACAAACCTTTAAGGAATGTACAATGATCCTCATTTTATAGACAAAAAAACCCAACGAAGGCTCAGAGCAGTTAAGTTGCCCAAGGTTATGTGCTAGGGGATATAAATTCAAAGTGTGTGTATTTCCAAAGCATTGATTATCTCAATACACCAATGTTTCTATGGGGCTGTGGTAAATATAAAAATTCCTTTCAAGCCTTACATACAGGGTGATCATACAAATCTGGATACTTTTGAGATTAAAAAGGGAGAAGGGGCGCATTATTAATCATTGTACCAGGAAAACAGGCATAAATTGAGACCATCCCAGGGAAATCAGGATATATGGACACCCTGATTGTGTGCCACACAAGGGATCATCACCCAAGAAAAACAAGGATGTTCTAAAACCCAGGAACGATAAATGTTCATTCCAGGAGGAGAGTTGTGCGAATGGTCAGGACCTAGCTTACCCTCTACACAGTTTAGAAACAGAAGTAAATCCAATGAATATTAGAGCTACTAACTCAGATAAACTCCTCTCCTGCCCCTATCGTGTTTCCAACTACCAACAAATCATTATTGCATGCCTTCATCATGCAATCACGACTCTAAAATTGAAGCCAGGCAAAAACAGGACCAACACAGACAGACACACACGACATCTGCATCAGGGGAATAGTCACCTTGGAGGTCTTGATCTGTCCTAGAGCACAGAACACTTGCAGAAGCACAGGACATTTCTGGATTCCAGAAGCAGATCAGGAACAGCATGAACTGCCTTTTTGTCCACAACCCATCTTCTACAGCAAGCAAAATTGTACTATTCTGGGGAGGAAGCTACCTCCGCTGGAGAGGCCTTATTACCTGGATTCAGCAGCTCTGCAGGGGTGCAGGGGATCAGGACATCTCTCCATCCCAGCAGTGTGGAATGGCCCATGGCTTCACTGTGAAATTACAGACTTGGCTGCTTTCAAGGACACAACCCAGAACATCTTTGCATTCAGGATTCAATATCCCAGGGAATAACTGCTCCTTTCTACTTCATGACATAATGCTCAATTATACATCATTAAGTTTAGTTTTCAGGATGGGTTATTCAGATTCAGTGGCAACTTACCCCAACATCAGAACCCACTCACACAGGAAAAGGTAGACCACCCACTTTAATACTAGATTGTTCTTTCAGCTACATGAGGACCCCCCTGCCCCCAGCACATGCGCACACACACACACACAAATACCGCTTTTTTTTTGCATGGATGATTCAGAACAAGCCAGAACACTCAAATTATAACAACACAAAGAAGGAAAAGAATGTGCTTCTTACAATCCAAGAGATAATTTTCATTTTCCAAGGGTAGCATTTACAATTACCGTGTTGGCCACCAGGGGAATCTGGCAGGCCTGCAGCAGATGGTAAGACCTTTTCTAAAAAAAGAAAGTAAGAACACTTTCTCCTTTAAAACTCTATCCCCAACCCACCTCACCCCCATCTGTGGAGCCCATACTAAAGCTACAGTTTGTGGACACTCACTGTACACCTGCCTACCACTTAAGGTCCCAAGAACTACCTCCTATCAATGTCTGTATTCACCCCAATAAAATTGCCATCCATCTCTCCACAGACTCCAACAAAACTCACACACATTTGCCCTGGCTGGTGTGGCTCATTTAGTTGGAGCATCTTCCCATAACCAAAAGGTTGCAGGTTCAATTCCCAGTGAGGGCTCATATCATATCTAAGTTGCAGGTTCAATCCCCAGTCCGGGCATACACACAGGAGGCAACCAATCGATGTCTCTCTTGCATCAATCTTTCTCTCTTTGCCTTCCTCTCTCCCTTCCTCTCTCTCTAAAAGGAATGGAAAAAATGTCCTCAGGTGAGGATTAAAAAAATTTTTAAATCACATGCTCAATGGGAAGCAGAGAATCTCCATATTGAGCTCCGTCCAGATTTGCTAATGATCCAGGGTCACATGTCCAAGCTGGACCAAATTTCTCAAACCACCCCCAGGAGGGAACTTTTTTTTTTTTTGGTCAGCATTCTCAGCTTCAGAACTTTAGATATGACAGCTAGTGGTCCAAAATGAAATTAATTTACAACATTTCCTACCACGCAATTAACCTCTTTCCTACAGAATATTGCTTTTTGAAATGTCTGTTGCAAAACAGGCTCTTAAATTAATGTAATTTCCCACCCAGCTTTTAGCAAAAATTATGTCTTTTCATACCTAATATGTGCAGGTTACAGCAAATCTTAAAGTGAACCTAAGAAGTCAAAGTTTTTGATCACTGTTTTTCCCCCTCAATCTTTAAAACCTTGGTTTTTACTCAAATCAAGTAAAGTCTGGCTTCTCAGGCCTGGCTGGAAGTTGAGTTGAGACAAGATAATGAAATGGCCTAGAGCCTACCTCCAGCCTTCTGGATCCTGCCACTGAAAACCACTCCAGCAATGCCTGTCCCTTGGGTCTGAGTCATTTCATAAAGATGGTGAGGGGATCTTTTCTAGGGAAGGAGTAAGTTATTGCCCACTCCGTTTTGGTTCTTCCCAAGGGCTTTCCCCAAGGCCCTTTCTGAAACCACATTCACAGATCTCAACTAAAGGGGAACTTCTTGGTTTCCTAAAGCCACGCTACAAAGGTGGATTACTTAAGAAACAATTAGGTGCGTACACAAAGCAATTTGCAGGCAGCCGCACTCCTTCAGCTTTCTAAGTGAAGGGCCTTTCAAGGCTGATTTATAACACTGTCGTCTTCAGAAGGCAAAATAATTAATAGGAGCATGGACTTCTAATTTCAGTGACTTCCAGAGAAAGTGGATTTCATTTGATTTATGACGGCCGGTGACTTTGCATTTTATCAGTTCATTCACTCATTATTTATGCTGATGGCCAATTTCAATGGGTCGCTATCATCTAACTCGCTACTAATCAAAGAGAATTAGGGTTCACTGCATTATTTAGAAGTCACTAATTTATCTTCAGAACAAGTAGTGAGAAGAGTTTGGGGCCTTCCATAGGAAAAAACTGAACAGCTGGCTGAAGCCAGGAAATTTGGTCAGCATTATAAATGAGTTTTATCAGGGGTATTGCAAGTTGACGGTTCTGAGGTAGAAGAAAGGAAAGAAAGAAAAAAAAAGAGGACAGAAGAAAAACACAAAACAGAATAAGGCTAGAAAAATCATAATAAACCCCTAGTTACCACTGCAGTCTGACAGGCCCCTTATCATAAAAAGCTTATCTAATCCTGCAGCCCTGGGATTTGAGCATCTATATGATGTTAGTAGTAAAATACCCAGCACCCTTCAGTTTAGCTCAGTAAACAAGTATGTTTGCACTGAAATAACCAGAGTTTCCTTGTTTCTCATTTTAAAGTCATTTTAATACATTTTAGACACAAGATAATGGATCACATTTAAACATGAGAAAATTAAGCCCATCAGCAAGTAATAATACCCAATCATATTCAATCACATTGAATAACAACCGCTACCAAAATGATCCCTCTCCTAGGCAAAGTTAAGGAAACGACAACAATTTTGGGAGAAAAAAATGCTGTTATTTTACTTTCTAAAAGAGCGAACTTTAAAATATTCTGCATGAATTTCCATAAGGCAATATATTCTCATGTGTTCATGCCTTCAACTTTTGACAATTCTGGTTCCTCTGACCAGAATACTCCTCTCTCAAGGCTTACCGAGGGAATTCCTCTTGTCATTCAAATTTCTGCTTACCAGGTCTATCTAGAAACTTCTCTCTGCTTCCCAACTCCTTGAACCCGGCTGGGTTATTGCCCTCATTGTGTCTATTCTTCAGCAGATTATAAACTTCATGAGAGTAGAAATTAAGTGATTTGTTGGCTGCTATACCCCAGGAACTACATGTATCTGCTGAGTCAATATTGTTAAATATGTTGTTGCTCTGACTTTAATATCTTGTATAGCATTCAACAGTCATTGTCTCTCTCAGTCCAAAGTTTATCACTTAGGAAAACCAGATGGTGTTACATGGGTAACAAGAAAATACTAGTTTGTCCCCCATCCAGTATATCTTGGCAGCTTAAAAACCAAGGAGAAGAAAAAAGTAGAAAATTACATCAATTTGAATACTTATAATTTTTAATGGGAATACTCACTCCTGAAGCTAATAAGGACCTTGACAGCTAATTATTGGGGCAGCTCCAACACAACCCAAAAGGAATAAAGACTCCTAAGATCAAAGGTTACATCACTTCACTTTTCATGATAACTCTACTTATTTTTTTTATCTCAAGATGGAAATGTCTACTGACCAATATAAGTATAATCTGTAGAGGAATTTTTTATTTTTTTAGTCCCAATCCAAATGTCCCTTTTTAATTTAGACTGGGCTCTTCTAATTTATATCCTGCCTGATGGCAGACTCCCAAGGTGGTCATGTAATAAACATGGCCTTATTAAACTGGATAGAGTAACCACGCTGAGTTATGACTATGGGATCTCCTTTAATATGTATACATCATGTTTATCATGTTCATGACCTCAAATAAAGTCTGGGATTTTAGCATTTGTTTCCATTGTATTTCACAACTTATACATTACCACTCGACAGTGTTTTTCTACAATGTGTGGCCACACCAAAATGACACTGTTTTCAATGTTGCTTCCCTTAGGTATTTGGGTTTTTACCGGACGGAACTCTTCAGGACTTCCTGAAGGCCCATGGACTGCCTAGACCTCCTTGGGCACACCATGTGCTCGCACACAAACACACCTGCATCAGTTAGAGTCAAGGCTAGAAAATAGACACTGCTTCTGATATTTACAACAGAAGGAATTTAATGCAGGGAACTGCATATACAGATGATAGAGAAGCAACAGCAAGAAACCATTACCATCTTTAGGCTGAAGAGACAGAGTGAGGACAAGGTCACCAATAAAGCCAAAATTCTGGCACGCCATATCCTATTGGAATTGGAGCCACAGCAGAAATTCAGCCCAACAGAGAAACCACCAGAAGTAGAGTGGGGAGAAGTACCCTGGCTTTCCTTCCTCCTGCCTTCCGCTCTCCTGCCAGGGCCTCCCATTGATCAAACCCAATAGGAAGCCAGCTGACAGGGGAACTGGGAAGGTGCTGTGGCAGGCAACAGGCCCTTGTGACAGACAGCAAAGCAGGCAAGGGCAAGAATGAGCCACATCTCTCTCCCAGAGCGAACATCTAGGAGGCAGATGAAACTTAGAAAAGAGATGCATGCTGTTGTCCTACCCTGCTTTTTACTTTTCCTCCCCAGGGAGTAGCTAAATCTGAGTATATAAGATAACTAGAGAGGCATTAAGGTAACAACTCTAGCAGATAAAATTATGATTCATTTGGGGTATCCTAAAGATCTATGAATCTAGTTCTCCTTTGGAACTCGAAACTAAACAGGCACATGAAGACCCATGAAGAAGAAAGCAGGAGATGAGGTAACTAGGCCCGGTACCTAATGCTGGATCACATGAGCAGGCCTTGGCAGACCACAGAGGCATGTTTGCAGGCCCGTTGAATACACAGTGGCCTCAGGTAGAAAGCTGCTAATTTAGCAGTGAAGCGACGGGCCTCCATTCCACTACCGCAAAGAAAACCCACTCTGCTTCAGCAGTATGTTACAAAATATGAACTGCTCTACCAGCAGCCAGGTGGTCTACCAACTAGACTAAGAACTGCAACTATCAAGACCCAAGACCCACTTCCTCCAGGAAGCCTACCTTGCTCAATCCAGGTCTACAATAATTTCAGTAACAAATAAGCTAAAATTACATCTTTCTGACTGGATTCCAAGATCCTGAGGGTAAAGACCAACACCTACATTAGAGGTGGCTGTTATTATTGTTTTTATTGTAGTAAAAGTACATAACCTTAAAATCACCATTTCAACCACTTAAGTATACAGTTCAGTAGTGTTAAATATATGCGTATCCACATAGTTATATAACAAATCTCGAGAACTTTTTCATCTTGCAAAACTGAAACTCTATATCCAGTAAATATTAATTTCTCCTCTTCTTTCCCACACCCCAGCCCTCGGCAATCACCTTTCTACTTTCTATGATTTTGACTACTTTCAATACTTCATATGAGTGGAATCATAAAGTACTTCTTTATTTATGACTTATTTCAGTTAGCAAAATATCCTCAAGGTTCACCCATGTTGTAGCATATGACAGGTCCTCCTCCTTCTTTAAGGCTGCATAATATTCTATTGTATCTAGAGACCACATTTTCTTTATTCATTCATCTGTCAGTAGATGCTTGGGTTGCTTTCACCTCTTGGCTGGTGTGAATGCTGCAATGAACAGGTATGTGCAACTATCTCTCTTTGAGAACTTGCTTTGAATTCTTTTTGGATATATATATACCCAGAAGTGGGATGGCTGAATAATATACTAATTTTATTTCTAAATAAATTTTTAGCAACCTCCATACCATTTCCCACAATGGCTGAACAATTTTTCACTCCCATCAATAGTGCACAAGGGTTCCAGTTTCTCCATATCCTCACTAACACATGTTATTTTCTGTTCTTAGTGGCCATCCTAATGAGGATGAGGTAATTTTTCATTGTGGTTTGATGTGCATTTCTCTTATGATTTGTAATGTTAAGCAATTTTTCATGAGTTTCTTAGTCATTAGTATAGCTTCTTTGCAGAATGTCTATTCAACTAACTTGCCCATTTTTTTTTGTTGTTTAGTCTAGGAGTTCCTTATGTATTCTGTACATTAACCCTTTATCAGATATGTAATTTGTTAATATTTTCTCCAAATCTATAGGCTGTCTTTTCACTGTTTTTTTTTCTTTTGATGTATAGAAGTTTTTAACTTTGATGTAGCTCCATTTGTCTATTTTGCTCTGGGTGCCATAGCTAAGAAATCATTGCAAATTTACTGTCCTGAAGGTTTTCCCTCATCCATCTTCAATTAATTTTTGAATATCGTATAAAATTAAGGTCTTTGTTATTTTTTATGTGCACAACAATTTTTGCCAACACTATTTATTGAAGAGTCTGCCCCCTTTCCCCATTGTGTAATCTGACACCCTCATCAAAAATAATTTGACCATGTACAGAAGAAGGGTTTATTTCTGGCCTCTCTATTCTTTTCCAGTGGTTTATATGTCTGTCTTTAAGTCGGTGTAATGCCATCTTCATTAGTTATTTTGCAGTATGTTTTGAAATGAGGAAGTATAAGGCCTTCTACTTTGTTCATTTTCAAAATTAATTTGGCTACTCAGGGTTCCTGAATATTCCACGTGGATTTAAGAATGGTTCTTTCTATTTGTGCAAAAAATGCCATTGGGATTTTGAAAGGCATTATACTGAATCTGTACATTGTTTTGGTGAGTATGGAAATTTTCATAATATCAAGTCTATTATACCAACATAGGATGTTGTTCCACTTATTTGAATCTTTAACTCCTTTCAGCAACATTTTGTAGTGTCCAGTGTACAAGTCTTTCACCTCGTTGGTTTATTTGTAAGTACTTTATTCTTTTTAATGCTATTGTAATTGGGATCGTTCTTTGGTTTTTGTGCTATTGTCATCATTTGTTTTTGGTTTTGGCTCCATTCCACAGTTAATATAGTGCTTTTCACCTAACATTTGATGATCAAAAAGCACTTATTGAATGGATGAAAGATTGAAAAAATGTATTTGTCTCCAACTGATCTAAAGGTCATGTTAAGAGGATTGAAACCTCTTTTTCTTTCCAAACAGTAAGACCACCTTGGCCAGTTCCTTTCAGTAATATTAGCATCAGGAATAAAGACCATTTTAGCCTAAGCTTCAACTTCTGGTTTGTGTTCATAAAATCAGTTTCACCAAATGCAATGAAAATAAGACTAAGTTATGACTTCTTTCATTATTTGACATTAGCCTTTTATTTGATACTTGCTCATTATTCATTTTATTTAATAAGGCTATTATTCCCTTTAATTATTTTGAATGGTTGGTATGAATTTTCTCAGTAATGTAGATAAGATCTGTTTGGACCTTGCTGAGTTTAAGGAGAAAAGCTCCCACTCAAAACAAATAAGTAAACAAAAAACACGAGCAGCAGCAATACTATATAAAGTAAATTCATTAGCTTTTACTTATGTTTTCAATTATATTTTATTGATTATGCTATTACAGTTGTCCTGATTTTTCCCCCTCTGTCCTTCTCCACCTGCCCCCAAATCCCTCAGGCAATTCCTCTCACCACTGCTCATGTGCATGGGTCATATGTATAACTTCTTTGGCTGCTCCATTTCCTATACTGTACTTTACGTCCTCATGGCTATTCTGTAACTACCTATTTGTACTTCTTAATCTCCTTACCTCTTCAACCATTCCTCCATACAGAATCCCACCTGGCAAACATCAAAATGCTCTCTGTATCCATGATTCTGTCTCTGTTCTTGTTTGCTTAGCTTGTTTTTTGGATTCAATTATTAATAGACATGTATTTTTTGCCAATGTATTATTCATAATTTTGATCATCATTTTCTTAAATAAGTCCCTTTAATATTTTATATAAAATATGGTTTGGTGATGATGATGTCCTTCAGTTTTTCTTGTCTGGGAAGCTCTTTATATGCCCTTTGATTCTAAATGATAGCTTTGCTGAGTAGAGCAATCTTAACTGTAGATCTCTGCTTTTCCTGACTTTAAATATGCCTTCCCAATCCCTTCCAGCCTGCAAAGTTTCTTTTGAGAAATCAGCTGATAGTCTTATGAGAATTCTCCTGTAGGTAACAAACTGCTTTTCTCTTGCTGCTTTTAAGATTCTCTGTTTATCTTTAACCTTTAGCATTTTAATTATGATGTGTCTTGGAGTAGGCTTCTTTGCATCCATGTTTTTTGGGACTCTCTGTGCTTCTTAGACTTGCATGACTATTTCCTTCACCAAATTAGAGAAGTTTTCTTTCGTTGTTTTTTCAACTAGGTTTCCAATATCTTACTCTTTCTCTTCTCCTTCTGGCCACCCCTATGATGTGAATGTTGGACCTCTTGAAATTGTCCCAGAGGCTGCTTATAATTTCCTCATTTTTTTTCTTGTTGTTCTGATTATTTTTTGCTTCCTTATGTTCCAAATCATTTATTTGCTTCTTGCCTCTACCCATTCTACTGTTGTTTCCCTATAAATTGTTATTTATTTCACTTAGTGTATCCTTCATTTCTGACTGAAGCTTTTTTTATGCTGTTCAGGTCCTAAGTTCCTTGAGCATCCTCAGAACCAGTGTTTTGAACTCTGCATGTGATAGATTGCTTACCTCCATTAAGTTTAGCTATTTTTCTGGAATTTCGATCTGTTCTTTCATTTGAGCCATGTTTATTTTTCACCTTGTTTTGGCAGCCTCCCTGTGTTTGTTTCTATGCATTAGGTAGAGCTGCCTTGACTTTCTGTTTTACTAGTGTGGTCTAATGTAGTAGGGTGTCCTATAGTGTCAGTGGCACAATCTCCCCTATAACCCAAGCTGGGTACTTGAGGTGTTCCCTCTGTGTGGGCTGAGTACACCCTCCTCTTGTCATTGAGCCTTGGTTGCTGTTGGCAGGTCAATGGGAAGGATTTACCCAGGCCAATAAGCTGCAAGAACTGCCTGTGACTGCTGACCACCAACTTCTGTCCTCCATGGAGGATCAGCTGTGCAGTGTTGGGTGGTGGTGCTCTGATATGGTCTGTAGCTGCCCACTGGGTATGCAGGCTCTGGGGTTTCATGGGTGGTGCAGGGCAAGGTCAGCCCCCACCTGTGCTTTTCCCAGGGCCACACTTCCTGAGCTATAAAGCAGTCTAAGATGGCTGCAACTTGTGCTGGGCTTAGAGATTTCCAGGCAAAGCCCAGCTGTGAATCTAGGCTGTGGCCCTGGGCAAAGTCACTAGCTCAGCTGTGACTGCTGCTAATACCTTGTCTGGATCTCCCTGGCCTTGGGATTTAGGAAGTTGTAAAGCATGAGCCAAGACCAGCCATTTATATGAAGAAACAGCTTGGGTGGGCTATAAATTGGGTGGGTCAGAGTCTCAGGGGATCTCCAAGGCAAGTCAAACATGTTAGACAGGTTGATGGAGTCTCAGATATAGCACCAGCTTGCCAGTCTACAAGGGAAGGGTTTAGAAACAAAACAATGGCTTCTGCTTGTCTTGACTCCAGACACTTCACTTTCTCCCTGCCACTGATGCCTTTCAAGCTGCTATCTCAGAGCTGGAGCCCAGAGGGAGTAAGTCTGAGAAAGTGAATCTGTGTGTGGGTTCTTTAAGAGTAATTACTTGGGACTCTTGAAGTTTCTTCCACTTATTCAATCCCTGCTGGTTTTTTCAGGGGACTTATATCCCTGGGACTGGAACTCTGGGCCCGGGGACCCGGTATGGGGTTTGGACTCCTTGTTCCTGAGCTATACCCTCCTGAATTTTACCCACCATTGGTGGGTGAGAGACCAGCCTGTTTCACATCTGTGCCTCTCCTACCAGTCTGGGTAGATGTGGTTTCTTTAATTCCATAGTTGTCGGACTTCCATTCAATTTGATTTCTAATAGTTCTGAGTAATGATTTTTCTATATTTTAGTTGTAATTTTGATGTGATTATGTGAAGAGGCTAACCATGTCTGCCTATGCCACCATCTTCACTGGGAGTCTCCATTACCTCCTATTTAGAAAGCACCCTTGGCATCCTTATACCAGTTTCCCCATTCTTACGATCCTGACTTGGAGATCCTAAGGATTAAATTTCTGAGGCGAAGCAACAAGTTAAATCAGTAACAGCAATAATATGAAACTTTAGGACTAGGCCCCCACATTTCACTATATATCCCGAAATGCTAGAAAACATTAACTAGATAGAATAAGAAAGATTTTAAGCACTGAAATTCTGCTATTACCATTTCCTCCTGTTTCTAACTTCTTCCTCTCTGCCCCCATGTGGATCTTTTATTTCTGGATGCAATGTAAAATAGCCCTTTCCTGTTTTTTATCTCTTTATCCAACTTACATGAAATTCAACAGAGCAGACCTCCCTGTAACAGTTATCAAAAAAAAATGGAGACATGCTAGCAGACTCGCAATCCAAAACTCAAAGTGAGGAAAAAAGAAGTGCAATAGATGACCTGATTCATGGCTAACATGGTCACAAAGCCCCACACCTTTGCAGCTGCTTGGTATTGGGGTCTGAGAGAGAGAGAGAGAAACAAGAACATGGTCTTATATTACAGTGAGCATGAGACTGTCGAAGGCAGATGAGAGGCATGGGAGCTGGGGGAACATGGGATTCACTGCTGGCATATCATGACAGCCAGGCAAAAGCTGAAGAGTGGGAGTTTTTGAAACAAATGCCAGTTAAATGATCCATTCAGTTATACTTGATATGTCTAGTATAATATAGCTTGTTCCAGATGTCAAATAATATTGCAAAGCCATGCTCACTAATGGGAAAACCATTGTTGCTGATAAGCCTAAGTGTTGTTGAATTTGTACAACAGCCACCCATCTGCAAACAAAATATTGCATTAAAAAAAAACCTGTGGCTCATAATTTAAGCCAACAAAGGGATTGACTGAAAAATGTAATTTATAAAAAGCAGTTTTCCCCTGAGAAACTTTTATCAAAAATAATATTTCACATTTACACATTTAAGTTATATTCAATTTTATACAAAAATTATAGTAATTGTCCTTCACCTAACATGAATGTTATAATTATACTTTCAGCATTGCTGTGCTTTAACACCCAGCCATAAGAAAAGTACGGTGTGTTCCCAACCAATGCTAGAAGGAACAAATAGATTTGCAGCATTTGATGTGACCCCTTTAAATATACAGCTCTAAAATATCCATTGTTCATAAAATTCATAAAGGGCTGTATATGTACATCCCAGCTCTCTTTCCCATTCGATATATATGAAAATGCAATTTACTGTATGTCAAATGAAAAATGCAGTTTTCAAATGCATTGACAACAGGTGCTAGTTAAATGATCAGGCGCTATTTGTTACCTAGTCCCTTACTCTCATTTGCAGCAAGATAAATTGCATTTTAGAAGAGTAGTGTGATCTAAGGGGTCTTGACATGTTTTTATTGATTTGCATAGGTTATATGCATGTATTCCTGTCTGTAGGCAAATGGTGCCACAAGTAAATTCAAGGCACCGTGCCTGTGTTTCAAGAAAATTGGAGTCATCACGGGGGAGCCAAGATGGAGTGAGCCTGGGTAAAAGAGACACATCCAGCCTGCTGGAATCTCAGAACCTCTATTAAGATTTATAGGCTGTAGGATTCTTTTGGGCTTCAACATTATTCTTAGTAAACCCTTTCTGTCTTCTGTTGTTTATAAAAACTGGCAGCTTTAGCAAAGACAGAAGCTTAAGTTGTAGGTAGCACAATTTAACATAATAGTTCTCGCCTGTCCTCCAAATAGCCTAATGCTGATTTTGCAAAAGGAAAAGAGAAAAGGGGAAGAAAAGCCACATGAAACCACATACCATAGGCTGTTGCTCTGACATGGATGGATTTGGCTGTCACTACAGAAAAGCATTGGTAAAATTTGATTATATTTCTAATGTCAAAATTTACTAACTTTTAAGACTCTCTGGTTCCATTTCTCATTTGACTTTTCATTTTGTTATCTCAGCACCATCAGGCCCATCACAGAGAGTAATGCACCAATTAGCCCAGGAAGTCACTCACTCAGAAGGGACTTTTTCATCCACAGGGGCTTCTCCTTTCTTCCACCACTACTACAGCCAGGCTGTGCCTTCTCTTCCATCCAGGAGTCACCTCTTACCACCATCTCCCTTTCCACCACCTCCTCTCCCCACATCTGTCCAGGGCATTTGCATCAGTTTTGAGAATCACAACATTTACAAAGGCACGCCTCACAACACCTCTTCTTCTATAGTCTCATTTTAAATCATGCTGTTATTGATCTTTTCACCAATTTAACCATGAGGACTATAGGTCCTTACTTTAAGGTCCTTAACTTCACTGGTGAAAAAATCAGTAACAACTTCCGGACTTCTGTTTTGTTTGAATTTCTGCCTTTCCTACAGTAGAGGACAGATACAAATATTTTAATGAGCCATAATAATGAGCATGGCCTCTGTATGGGGATCTCTACTTGTCAGTGCATTCTCCAACATATGTCCTCATCTGACCCTCACAGCTAAGGGGAAAAATTGTCATTATCGCCATGCTCATGTCCCCTGGGTTAAAGGAATTTGGCAGAGGTGCATGGGTGACTGCAAGTTTCACAGCACTTCAGGGTGGAGTAGGCACCAGAACTCAGGACTCCAGCCAGTGCTTGTCTCCTTTCTGCACACCACGTTCACAACATGGCATATCTATCCTTCAGGAAGGAACTCAAACCCAGTTTCTTTTGTGAATCTTCTATAACAGAAAAAAAAATTACCTATCTGTTGGCATGTATTTATTTCAGGAAATCACATGCGCTGAGTTGAATACATGAAGATAATGTTCAGAGCTTATCTAGTAGCCAGGTCAGGTCCATAATGGTCAATAACCATGCCTTATTTCTTCCCTGAACTCATTTGTGCATGTCTTCAAAACACAAAAGTCTGGTTTTTTCCAGCATCACACCTAGCCCAAGGGAACAAAGATAAACAAGAAAGGCTCTTTGCCCTCAGAGAGCTTACAGCCTAGTGCTGTGGTGTTCCATTTGTTGACCATGATCTACTTTGTATTCAACATAGTGACTCTGCATGGTGTACTCACCCACCCCCCCCACACACAGTCCTCTGGGAAAAAGTTTCATAAGGCAACCGTGTGCAGTGTACTCTGATATTTTCTATCTTATTGTATCTGTTGCATTTCATCTATTTACAAAATGCTATCCTCAAAATTAATTTCATCTGTTTACAAAATTCGCGATCCTCGAAATTAATTTCACCAATAAATAATGGATCATGACCGACAGTCTGAAAACCACTATCCACTGTCATTGTGGGCTGACTTAGATTGGGTGTCAGCAAACACTTCCTGTAAAGAGCCAGATAATATTTTACACTTTGTGGGCCAATCAGTAAAGGATATTATGTAAGCACTAACAAGAGAATTTTTTCTACTTGTTTTATTGATAAAATTCAAAATAGGATAATATAATTAAGTATAATTGTGTATAACAGGTTTAATAATGAGAAGAGTACAATGTATTTATGAATATTGAAATTTGAATTTCATGTAATTTTTACATGCCACAAAGTATCATTCTTTTGATGTTTCCAGCTATTTAAAAGTATAGAAGTCATTTTTAGCTTATGGCCATATGCAAAGAAGCAGCAGGCCATAGTTTGCCAACTTCTGACTTAGACCAAGACCAGTTTTTATCAATATGCCTGAAATTCTAATTGTTTTATTACAAAGTTGGATATAGAGTACCTTCAACTGGTGATTGAGAGAGACCCAGAAATATGTGGATATTCAAATAACTGAGGGATATTATATTTAACCATCCCAACACACTATGAGTTTGCTCTCATCTTCATCTTACCAATGAAGAAACTAAAGCACAGCAGTAATAGGACTTATCTCAAAGCTTCCAAGGCCAGGGCTAAGTACACTATACCCATCAAGTAGTGACCAGGCCTGGCTGCAAAGGCCAAGAGGTGAAGACCAAGACTGATTCTGGAACAACGAACCATCTCTCCTTTAGTGGCACCAGCAGAGATTATCACACACTCTTAACAAACACATTTTTTCTCACACCTTTCATGTTAGCAAAAAGCACCAATATCAACTCCACCTGCCTCTTGTGCCTTGACACAGATAACCTGTAGGAGGCTTAGATCTCAAAGTTCCTGAATGGTAATTATTTGGACTGGAACATAAGTTACTACTGAACCTCATTCGCAGATAAGTCTTCATGTCTTAAAGGGTAGTAAGCTAGAAGACAAATCACGCTACCTCAAGTCTCCACATTCACTCCCCACCACCCTGTGCATTTGTCCAAGTGCTCACACAGCGAGAGGGAACAGCAGGGTTCTCGAAGTTTGGGTGGCAGCATGTTGCAACCACAATCCATGACCGAAGCTTCCAGTATTGGCTGGAGTCTATGTTGTGCATATGTTCTTCCTGAGGGCAATCATTCACACAGATGAAACATAGCATTCTGAACCTCAGGTTATATTTATGTTCAATAATAAACTGTAGGAAATCCAGGGCCACTCAAAGTTTCCAAGGACATGTGTGCTACACTGGAGAGTTAGGGGGCCCATGGGAGGAGATGATTAAAACACAGACAGCACATAAACATGTTATTTTATCACACTGGTAAGGTTTCAGAAACCAAGCGTTACCTCCAGAAAGAATGTGCACTCAGTGTTAGCTAAAATGATGCTTCTCTTTACTTCAACCTGAATTCCAGCATTGTGGTCTATAAACACTGCTAAACATGACCCCCAGAGCTAGAGAGTATATGAGCGTTGTCACAAAACCCTGGCAATGTTAGTATTTTCAACACAAACAGGTCCCTCTAATAGTGGTAAGTAGGTCTTTAAACAAGAGCACACACAAATAAACACACTAAACTCAACACACCAAATCAAAGTATATGCAGAAGGTAACAATGGTCAAAAAGTAAACGTCACAAGTTAAACACATATGCAGTTACCAGGAGATATTTTCTATTCTAAACTGCTTGCTGCAGAGTTCATCACTTTTGCCTTAAGGTACTCAAGATCTTAATAATATATAGTGTGTCCAAAGAAAGAGTCAACTATAAAACTATAAGTTATTTTATTTTTCATTGTTCATCAGTAGTTCTGTATTAGAGTTTCTTTGCTTTGGATTTTTCCCCTGCCTAGTCTGATCTGAAAATGAACAGATAAATACATACATACATACACGTACACATACACACAATGAAAACAGACACAGCTTCACAGGCCCAGTATTTCTGGCACTAAATGTGAAGCTCAAGGCAAGCAGACTACAAGGATTTAAGTATATGATGACAACTTCTGCTTGAAAACACTATAAAGAGAACTCACTGTTCAGTTCATCATAAGTCAACATTAATAATAACCTTATACCTTATATTTTAGTTCTTTTTAAGAGTTCACAAAATGCTTTGACTTGGACCACATCTGGGAAGAAGACATTACTATCTTTATTTAAAAGACATGAAAAAATGAGGTTGCACAAGATAGGGCTCCCTTTTTTGGATGGTGGGTGAGGAAGAAGCTAAGGGATTAAGAACAGCAGCCTAGACTATGCATGAAGGTGAAGGAAGTCCATGAGTGTATGCAGCCAAGACCTATGCTCTCAAAGGCCTGGAAAGTAGAAAGAGAAGGAATAGAAAGAAGCAGAATTGGATGTTACAGGTAGAGTCAATGAAGTTTTGCCAATACAAAAAAAAAAGTTTCTGGCCAACTGATTTCACAAAACAAATTGCAATGTATCACTGCAAAAATTGGATGTATCTGAAAAAAGTAGAATTAAAAAGTATCAAGGTCAGAAGCCACAGAACTTTTTACTCTCCAGAAGACCTGGACAATCCACTAGGTAGCAGGCAGGATGATGGGGCAGTTAGGGTTATTGCAGGGTGAATGAAAAGGAAAAATAAAAGAAGTGCCCACTCTAGTTGTATCCCCAAAGGTCACATCATATTATGTGCACACAGAGAGTTGATTTGTCTATATACCCTCCCCATCCTCATATGCCCTTACTTCTACAGGGAAAAAAAGTGTGTTCAGCAGAATCATAGCACATGCACTTTGTTTGTGCTTATTAAATAAAAAGAAAGGATCACCTTCAACTATATTAATGATGGACTGGTGGATGAAGGATGCCTGTGAAAATTCACAACATCTGTTTGCTCCACTCTCTTCTCAGCATGCTGCACCTATTTCTCATGCTTAATGATGCTCAGCCACTCTGCAAGTTTTACGAACAAATGTGTGTTTAGCCACATTCATCATTCTGAATGAGTGTTCTTGATGAAGCCTCCACTGGCCTGTTTCGCTCTTTCTGCTACACTTTAACAAATGACAACTGCTGTACGTATTTTTCATTTGTTAAAAATAAAAAGCTAAGTGAAGGATAGGCCTGGAGGATTTTTCCCCTTCTCGTTGACTCCCTCAGAAACTTCAGCATGCCATCCACTGCATTCCCACACCCACCAGCCATGGCCCTGAAGAGGACATGCAGGGGGAGCCTGCTTAGAATCTTCAGTGTCGGAGCACACTGGCTGTGCCCTACGTACAGAATCCTGTCTCAGCACTGGATCTTCTCTCCTTTCTCTGATTACCTCCCACTCTTGGAATCTCTATCGCACAGCATGATGTTTAAATATAGGCCTTTACTCTTCACTGAGCAGGATTTTAAACCAATAAGTTGGCAAGAAACCAGGAAATGCTATCCGTATAACCAAGAATGGAACATACTAGATCAGAGAGTAGAAAACAAATAAATAGCTGTTAAATTGAGCGGTCGTTTTTCTCTTCAGTCCTTCAGAAAAAAAGCCAAGAGGCTTGCTTAGTTTTGACAAAGAAGGAGATATTTAAATTATCACAAACTCAGAAACTTCACTAAACCAAGAGGCTCAACTTTTTCACTCCAAAAACCAGAATTCGCAAATTGAATGGCCTACATAACTCAGGTCATGTTGGCTAGAACCTAAGCATTCAAAATAGCAAAGGTATTATAATATGTTAAGTAATAATCTTTCAGAATTTATTTTCAAGTGATTGTCTTTATTCTGATCATTTAGTTAGGAGCATGGAAAGCAAATGAACATATTTCTTCTGTATTAAATATTCAGAATCATTGGAAATCATATTAAATTCTACCTCATAAGATAATACATTTATCTCTATATTTTCAATGCTGAATATTGTATTAGTATTTTTATTGCATCTGACTCAGTATGCATTGCAAAAACACTGTACAAATGAAATAATCATGTTATATATTCAATAAAGTCGCATTGTCATATCACCAGTTTAACCACAATGGTTTCTGGTTCTTTCCCCCTCCTGAATGTTATGAACATTTTAAAAGGAAAATGTTTCTGTCATCACATTTACTTGCTTCTCCCACCCCAACCTTCTTTAAAATGCCCCTGTAATGACTATGGGTTTTATATACTTCATTAACTGAACTGTTAATACATTTCAATTTGGTTTTTTTTTCTTCTGGGATCAAGTACAGAAAACTTTTAGGAGGTATGTACTCAACAACAAAGAAGCTAAACCTTAGCAGACACAGTTAAGAATTGGTTAAAAGTATAAAAATCAAGAAATCTTAGCAAGAAATCCATCAACATTACACAGGTATTTATCAGGGTCCTGCTCCATAGGTTCTCTGAGGACCAGCATCTGCCAAGGAGCCTTGGAATTCCTGAGCCCTCAAATCCATACTTGTCACAAGTTTGACTGGAGACAGAATGAAAACCACACGTTAAAAATATGTGCATATGTATCTTGAACTTGTACCGCTATTGTTCATTCTACTTTGTTTCATAAACTACCAACAGTAAAGATACAACTATTGTCATGTAGGCAAACATAAAAATGTTTGACATTTAAAAAAGACCTTCAAACCTGAACATGTTTGGTGCAGATATCCTCAGGCACCTGCTCACGTTCTCCCTCCTCCATGACAATCAGCCTCATGACCCCCTCCCAGAGACCATCCTCCCCGCTAAAACACAGGAAGAGGGGCAACCTGTGTCACGTACTTTAACCCCACCCAGCTCTACTGCTCACTGATATTTTGCTATGTCCTCTCTACAGTTAGAGAGGCATTACTGACAACTGGGGTCTCATCTTATACTTCCTGTCTATCTCCCATGTTACCTATGCTCAGCAATACACTGAGTACTAAGTCATTATTATCTATATAAATATTGATATCACTATCAGTACAGCAGGTCTCCAAGTAACATCCTTATCTTCGCTGTTGTTTTGTTATAACCTTGATAAGATGCCATAGGAACTTAACTCTTTTGTATCAATTAGCCTATGGTAAACTAGGTTTTGTTACACATTGTTTTGCTTAAAGTCACAAAACCTATAAGCATTAAGTGAGGACTTACTGAATATCGATAGAGAGATCCACACATACTCCCTTATTATATCTGATATTACCAATGAGTCTATTTAAGTATGAAGTTAGAGCTTTATTTTATTCATTCTTTCTATACATATTAAGCCCTTCCTATTTTAGTTACTATGAGAGATGTAAAGATAAATACATTCCTCAATGATGTTATAATGTAACTAAAAGAAAAATATATATGAATACCTGCCGTGGCCAAGCCATTAACAAATCAAATGCTGTAAATTAAACAGGAAATAAAGAGAAAGAGAATGGGGCAGAGGTTATAAAGGGGATAAATGGTAGTGGAAAAATACAATAAAGAGTAAACTAAAAGAAATCATTTGGAGAGAGAAGATTTAAAAGTCTTCATCTATAAGAATAGCACTTGAACCACTCCTTGAAGAACAGGGAAGATTGTTAGATGTGAAGGTATGGACAAGACTATCCAGGCAGAGAAGATAACACAATTAAAATTATGAAGACTCAAAATTGGGGTGCTCATCTGAGGGCAGAATAGAAAATTCCTCTGTTGAAAAACACAAGGTTTAAGCTAGCCTTGCAGAAAACTTTAGGAAACTCCTATGGTCTTACTAAAATGACCTCTTATCAAATTCTTATCATCATATTTATTGCCTTTTAGAAGCAATCAAAATACTGCATATGAGTCCCCAGTGGCACAGAATCCCAAGGACAAGTTGAAAAAACTAAATTTCCTCTTCTAAATTCTCCTAGACACAGTGCTTAAGTGTTGTGACCTGATTTCTTTCAGGACTCTGCTTGAGTTAACTTTCCTGTTTCACTCACAGAGGGCTTAGCACCCGACACCACCTCTAACTCTCTGGAGTTCTATAATGTGTTGGCTGCAGCAGCCTTGCCTGTAGCTGCAGGAATTCAGCAAAAACCACTGCATGTTTGCTCCAAAGGTGTTTCTTTCTTCTACTGAAGATACACACCTTTGGCATAACTTGTGATCCTTCCTCAGTTACAACATCCAGCTCAGAGAGCAGAGGAAACTCTTCAGACCTCGGTTTCTACCATTTAAGTCATCCTGACACCTTAGCACATTAACAGTAATGATGCTTTGTCCTTATTCCATCCAAGTACCATTTAACAGAAACTATTTGATAACACATTTGCTTTACTGATAGGTGCTGACTATAGTAGGTCCACAAGCTGGCAAGAACAACAGGAGATGGAACAGTCACCTGTAAAGAAACTCAGCACCAAACTGCAGTGCCACTTTGGCTGATGCACTTCAGTTTGACAAGTGGAACTGATCATCTCTTCTTTGTCAAGAAGACTTTGATAGCTGTGAAAGTGCAGAGCCAAAGAACCACAATAGTGGAGAGTCATAAAGGACCTTGGCAATCACTATTTAATCCCCTCATTCTACAGCTGACAAAATTGAGACCCCCCCCAAAGCAAAATGGCTCGTTCTAGGCCACACCACTTTTTAGAGGCCCAAGTGAGACTGATATCTAGATTTTCTGACTCCTAAATCAGTTCCTTTCTCTATACATGTTGTGTATCAGCCTTCTAGAAGTTAGAAAAACTGAAAGAATGACACTGTGGTAGGCTCATTAATACTGAATATGTCCATATCTCAATACCCAAAACTTGTGAATATTACCTTACATGAGAAAAGGGACTTTGCAGGTGTGATTAGATTAAGGATCTTGAGATGGCAGGATTACTCTGGATTATCTAGGTGAGCTGATAGATTCATAATGATCCTTAAAAGAAGGACACAGGAGGAATCAGAGGAGGCAGTATGATGACAAAGACAAAGACGGAGTGACAGGTTTTGAAGATGGAGGAAGGGGCCACAAGGCAAGGAATATAGGCAGTTACTAAAAGTGGGAAAAGGCAAACAAACAGATTCTACCCTCAGAGCCTCTTGGAAGAACCACCCTCCCTACACCTTAATTTGAGACCTATAAATTTATTTTAAACTTTTGGCTCCCACAACTATAAAAGTACCCATTTGTGTTGTTTTCAACCATTAAGTCTGAGGTAGTTTGCTACTGTGGCAGTAGAAAACATACAAATTTTGGTACCTAGAAATGGGGTCCTGCTGTGACGAGCACCTAAAAAGGTGGAATTAGCTTTGGAATCTGATACGAATAGAAGCTTGAGGAATTTCAAGGAGCATGCTAAATGAGCTAGACTGCCTAAAGCAGACTGTTAGGAGAAATATTGGCATAAAGGATTCTGTCAGTGAGGACTCATAAGGAAGGAGGAAGTATGGCAGAGAAAATCAATATTCTCTTAGAGAACACCTGAGTCATCATGAACAAACTATTGCTAGAAGTACAGACATTAAAGGCACTGCTGGTGAGAACTCAGAAGGAAATGGGGAACATGCCATTGGACACTGAAAGAAGGAAGATCCTTCTTGTGGTGGCAGAGGATGGCCTGAGTTGTGGCCTATAGTTAGGCAGAAAGCATAACCTGTAAGAAATAAAGCTGGCTATTTAGCTGAGGAGATTTCCAAACAAAATGTTGAAGATGCACCCTACTTCCGCTGGGTGTTTATTGTAAAATGCAAGAAGAACAAGATAAATTGAAGAACTGTTACAAAAAATTTTGACAATTCTCAACCTATTCAGATTGCAAATGGTGCTAAAATTATAAGATGCACTTGTCAGGAAAGATGCTCTGAAAAGAAAACCAAGGGTGCAACTGAACAAGCTTAGGCTGGTGCCTCGGAAGAATTAAAAGATCAGAGTATCTACTCACCAAGAGAACTCTTAACAAGATTAGGCATGTGACTCTTGAATTCCCTCAACCATCTCAGCAGAAGCCAGAAACAGAAATAGCATTATCCAGGAAAAGTCTGTGGAGGACCCCTTGTCTCATAGGATGAATCCCATGATATAATGGCAGACTGAAAGGTTTTTGAGAATGTTATTTCAGCAGAAATACTGGCAGCTTAGACTAAAAGGAACAACAACAAAAAGATGAAACAATAGAACACTGCCAGGTAACAAAATTCTACAGACAGGAACCAGGCTGATACAACTACTCAGCTATAACCTTTATGGACACATGCTGCCTTCATGAAAACTGAAGGATGACCCACAGGACAGAGCCTCAGACTCAAAAAGTAGAGCTCCAGACCCAGACAGCAGATCCTCAAGCCACAGAGGATCCTGAAGCAATAGAGGATCCTAAAGCCCAATGAACTTTACCCTGCTGGATTTAAAAATGTCTTGGGATTGGTGAATGACTTCTTTTTCCTTTCACTTTCTCTCTTTTTGAATGAAATGTCTAAAACTGGTATCCTATATATATCACACCATTGTATTTAGGGAGAAAATAATTTCCTTCTAGTTTCACGGGTCCACAAATAGCAAATAATTTTGTACAAGAATGGATTATACCAGAGCCTCGTCCACAGTTAATATAGAGGTTACTGAAGATCATGAGATTTGAGCTGGTGAGACTTAGATGAGCTTTTGGACGTGAAGTTGTAATGCTTGAGACTTTTAGGGACCTTGGAATGAGGCAAAAGTAATTTTTTAATGTGTGGTTAATGTAAATCTTTGGAAGACAGAGAAAATCTATGTATGTTGTTTTACTCCACTAAGTCTGTAACAACCTGTTAAAGCAGCAACAGGATACTAATGTAGCAGGGAGAGAAAAGGCAATCAAAGGAGGAGAAGGCCTCCACCACAAATAATCTTACTAATGGAGAGATTACAGGCCCTGAGAGTAGCAAGAAACAACCTAAATCTTCTTGCTACACCACCATCATAGGCAGAAATCCTGGAATATGAGACATTCTTCAGGGTGTCTTTTATACTGTAATACCTGGTTGCAACAACCGTATAAAACCTTTCTCTTTCTTTTTCCAATCAGGCATTCCATGACATGCCAGAAACAGAATAGTTATATATTTTTTATTTTAATTGTTGTTCGAGTACAGTTTTCTGCCTTTTACCCCATCCCAGCCCACCTGCCCAGCTCTCCCTACCTCCCTCCTGTTTTCACCCCCCCCTTGTTATTGTCCATGTGTCCTTTATACTTGTTCCTGCACACCCTTCCTCCTTTTCCCTTGAAATTCCCTCCCCTCTCCCCTCTGGGCACTGTCAGCATGTTCTCAATTTCAGTATCTTTGGTTATATTGTGCTTGCTTGTTCGTTTTGTTGACTAGGTCCCACTTATGGGTGAGATCACATGGTATTTGTCCCTCATCACCTGGCTTATTTCGCTTAGCATAATGCTCTCTAGTTCCATCCATGCTGTTGCAAAGGGTAGGAGCTCATTCTTTCTTTCTGCTGCATAGAATTCCATTGTGTAAATGTACCATACTTGTTTGATGCATTCATTTACTGATGGGCAGCTAGGTTGCTTCCAACTCTTGGCTATTGTAATTGTGCTGCTATGAACATTGAGGTGCATAGGTTCTTTTGGAGTGGTATTTCAGGGTTCTTAGGATATAATCCTAAAAGTGGAATTGCTGGGTCAAAAGGCATTTCCACTTTTAGTTTTCTGAGAAAATTACATACTGTTTTCCATAGCAGTGGTACCAGTCTACAATCCCACCAACAGTGAACTAGGGTCCCCTTTTCTCCACAACCTCTCCAACACTTGTTGTTTGTTGCTTTGTTTATGATGGCCATTCTGACCCATGTGAAGTGGTATCTCATTGTGGTTTTAATTGGCATCTCTCTGATAGCTAGCAATAATGAGCATCTTTTCATGTGTTTCTGGATCCTCTGTACGTTCTCCTTGGAGAAGGGTCTGTTCAAATCCTTGGTCCCTTTTTTAATTGGGTTGCTTGTCTACTTAGAGTGGAGTCATGTGAGTTCTTTATATATTTTGGAGATTAAACCCTTGTCTGAGATATCATTGGCAAATATTTTTTCCCATACAGTTGGTTCTCTTTCTATTTTAATACTGTTTTCTTCAGCTGGGCAGAAGCTTTTTATTTTAATGAGATCCCATTTGTTTATTCTTTCCTTTATGTCCCTTGCTCTAGGGGACATATCAGTAAAAATGTTGCTGCTTGAAATATGTGAGATTTTCCTGCCTATGTTCTCCTCTAGGACTTTAATGGTTCAAGGCTTATATTTAAGTCTTTTATCCACCTTGAATTTATTTTGGTGTATGGTGTAAGTTGGTGCTCAAGTTTCATTATTTTGCATGTAGCTGTCCAGTTCTCCCAACACCATTTGTTGAAGAGGCTATTTTTACTCCATTTTATGTTGCTGCCCCCTTTATCAAATATTAATTGACCATAGAGACTTGGGTTTATTTCTGGGCTCTCCGTTCTGTTCCACTGGTCTATGTGCCTGTTTTTATGCCAGTCCCACATTGTTTTGATTACTGTGGTCTTGTAATACAGTTTGGTATCGGGTATTGTGATCCCTCCTACTTTGTTCTTCCTTCTCAGAATTGCAGCAGCTATTTGGTGTGGTTTATGGTTCCATATACATTTTTGAAGCATTTGTTCTATGTCTGCTAAATATGCCATTGGCACTTTGATGGGTATTGCATTGAATCTGTAAATTGCTTTGGGTAGTATGGACATTTTAATGATGTTAATTTTTCCAATCCATGAACACAGTATATGTTTCCATTTGTGTCTTCCTTGATTTCTTTCTTCAGTGTTGTGCAGTTTTCTGAGTACAGGTCTTTTACCTCCTTGATTAGGTTTATTCCTAGGTATTTTATTTTCTTTTTGCTATATCAAATGGGAGGGTTTTTTTCTTGATTTCTGCTTCTGATGTTTCATTGTTAGTATACAAAAAGGTCTTTAATTTCTGGATATTGACTTTGTATCCTGCTGCTTTGCCAAATTCATTTATTAGGTCAACCAGTTTTTTGGTGAAGTCTATAGAATTTTCTATGTACACTACCATGTCATCTTCAAACAATGACAGTTTTATTTCCTCCTCTCTGATTTGGATGCCTTTTATCTCCTTTTCTTGTCTGATCGCTATGGCTAAAACTTCCAATACTATGTTGAATAGAACTGGTTAAAGTGGATAACCTTGTCTTATTCCTGATCTTAGTGGAAAAGATTTTAGTTTTTACCCATTGAGTATGATGTTGGCTGTAGGTCTCACATATATGATTGAGGAATGTTATGTTGAGGAATGCTCCCACTTTCCCCACTTTGCTGAGTGTTTTTATCATAAACGATTTCTTCCCTAATTTCACTCTTGACCCATTCATTGTTTAATAGCATGCTCTTCAATCTCCATGATTTTGAGTGTTTTAGGTTTTTTGCCTTGGGGCTGGTTTCTAGTTTCAGTCCCTTGTGATTGGAAAAAATGCTTAATATGATTTTAATTTTCTTGAATTTGTTGAAGCTTGTTTTTTGTCCTATCATGTAGTCTATCTTTGAAACTGTTCCATGTGCATTTGAAAAGAATGTGTATTTAGCTTCTTTGGGATGAAGGGTTCTCTCTCTCTCTATATATATATATATCAATAGTTAAAGGATCAATAGTTCTTTGGGATGCAGAGTTCTATATACACATATGTCAATAGTTAAGCCTATTTCATCTAGGACGGTGTTCAATCTTACAATATCTTTGTTGATATTTTGTTTGGAAAATCTGTCCATTTTTGACAGTGGGGTGTTAAAATCCCCTAGTATAAGTGTGTTGCTGTCAATATCTTTCTTGAAGTCCTCCAAGATTTTCTTTATATATTTGGGTGCTCCTATGTTGGGCCCATATAGATGTACAATGCTTATTTCTTCTTGGTGGATTCTTCCCTTGAGTATTATGAAGTGGTCTTCTGGGTCTCTCTTTATGGCCCTTTTTTGAAGTCTATTTTGTCTGATATAAATATTGCTACTCCGGCTTTTATTTTGCTGTCCATTTGCTTGGAAAATTTGTTTCCAGCCCTTCACTTTCAGTCTGTGTAGGTCTTTTGTCCTGAGGTGGGTCTCTTGTAGGCAGCATATGTGTGGGTCATGATTTCTTATTCATTCAGCTATTCTATGTCTTTTGATTGGAGCACTTTATCCATTTACATTTAAGGTTATTATTGATAGATACTTATTCATTGCCATTTTTTGTACCTGTGTTTTCTCTGTCTCTCTCTTTTCCTTCCTTTCTTTAAAGCAGTCCCTTTACCATCTCTTGTAAAGCTGATTGGGTGGAGGCATATTCTTTTAGACTTCTTTTGTCTTGGAAGTTCTTTATTTGGCCTTCTATCTTGATTGAGAGCCTTGCTGGGTAAAATAGCCTTGGTTGCAGGCCTCTGGTTCCCATTACTTGGAATATTTCTTGCCATTCTCTTCTAGCGTGGAGCATTTCCATTGAGAAGTCAGCTGCTAGGCTTATTGGGCATCTCTTGTATGTTCCTATTTTTCCCTTGCTGCCTTTAAGATTTTCTGTATTGGAATTTTGCCATTTTAATGATGATGTGCTTGAAGTGGGCCTCTTTGGGATCCTCTTGATTGGGACTCTCTGTGTTTCCTGAATTTGTGTGACCTTTTCTCTCATCAAATTAGGGAAGTTTTTCATCATTACTTTTTTCAAACAGGTTTTCTTTCCCTTGTTCTTCTTCTCCTTCTGGTATCTCTATTATATAAATATTATTATGCTTCATGTTGTCTTGTATTTCCCTTAATCCCTCTTCATTATTTTTGAGCCTCTTTTCCTTTTCTTGTTCTTTCTGGATTTGTTTTTCTACCTTGTCCTCCAGCTCACTGATCTGGTCTTCTGCTTCATTGAGCCTACTTTTGATTCCTTCTACTGTGTTCTTCAGTTCAGAAATGGTATTTTTCATTTCCTCTTGGCCTTTGTTGATAGTTTCTATTTCCTTTTTCATGTTGATATAGTTTTCAGTGAGTTCATTGTAGTTTCCCTGTAGTTTTTGGTAGCTCATTGTGAGCTCATTGAGCTTCCTGATAACCATAAACCATTCCTTTGAACTCCATATCTGATAGTTGAGTTGCTTCTATTTAATTTAGCATACTTTCTGAGGCTTTCTCCTTTCCTTTCATTTTGGGATTGTTTCTTTGTCTTCCCATTGTTTGTGAGACTCTCCTTATTCACCTCTGCTTAAATTGATATATTCTGACTCCGTGGATTTATGGTGTGAACTTCTGTGGTAGAATACATGTGAGATTCAGTGGTGAAGTCTCCTTAATCTCCTGAGCTTGCTGGTCTTGGGCTGTCATTTATGTTGGCTCTCTGTATGTCTTTGGGTTTTAATTGTTGTTGGGTCTTTCTTTATTGGGTCCTTCCCTCCAACTGATTAACTGAGGATCATTCCATCCACCACATCTTGTATTTTGTTGTGCAGGTGTGGATATGTTATGTTGAAGCTGATTCTTCTTCTGTGTGTACAAGGTTTTGAGCCTTCTCTCTTGCTTTTGTTCAGTTGTTTGTTGTGGGTAATTTCTCCACTTTTTAGTTGTATTTCCAGATCAGTCCTGGATTGAGGTTGGTGTGGCTTCCACTCCCTCCTTCACCTTCTTCCATTGTTATCTGTTGGCAGTTTCTTTGTCAGTGGGTTTCCTCTTCCAGCAGGTGTACTGGTGTTCACCACTCCCACCTTCAAAGTTCTCTGGAGTAGAAAAGTGAAATTCGTCTCACTGTCTCTGTTGTTGGGGTAACTCCTGTTTAGGTCTAGCTCTGGTCTTTTCTCCATTCCAGGTATTATTGTCTCACTGTCTGATTTTTCAATGTCCTCTATAATTTTTGGTCTCCAATCTTCATCTATTCTGGGATACCACTGGCTGTTCACTCTGCTCATCAGAAGATCAGCTAGGTATTTTATCCATGCACTGGAGGAAGTGGACTTTGCTTCCGCCTACCTCTCCACCATCCAGGATAGTTGTATTTTATGATTAAAATTAAGAAGCATTAGACAACATATTCCATGCTATTCTCAGGCACAAGAGATTGGCTGGGAGATTTTAAAACTAGATAGCAAAATGTTTAATTAATTTTTATAGACATGTCAATAGTTTCTAGGACAAAGGGACAAAAATATTTTAAAATGTGAATTCCACAGGCAACCTGCAACAAGTGGAAGCTTGTTTATTTGGGAAACTAGAGAGAGAGAGCAGTGATGTACATAGGATCTCAGAATCAAAGTTCACAAAAGTGCAGGCACCCAAAGCCAGTACCCAAACTCTTGATGTCCACAAACATCATCAAGAGAATAGGGTTCAAGTGCAGTAGACTGAAGCAAAATAATGGTCATCTCAACCTCCTGAGTACTTGCTAGGTTCATTGAGCTTGACACAGACCATTTTGCTCATAAAATTCTCTCAAGGGAGGGTAGTGAAATGGACACTTAAAGGGGTTGGATGCCTTTTCCCAGGTAATCTTCATAAACAGGTAAATAGCTGGGCTGGGACCCCAAAACACTTCCCACTATGCCATGTTTCCATATAACTAGATCCAGTGATAACTGATCAGAGAACTTCTGTGATGAAAGGAGTTGGGAGTGGAGAAACCTTTGGATTGGGCATGGAATGAATAGACATGTCTAAAGGCAATATCACAGAGAAGTTCTTTTCATTATGAACCAAATACAGAGGTATAGAAGCAGTCAATGAATGCCTCTCAACAGCAAAAGATTTGGCTTTTCAAAAATTTATGCATTCAACATTCATTCACTAAGTGCTAAGCTAGGTATCAACCAGAATGTAACACCCATAAGACTGCATTCCTTACCCCAAAGAACTTATGGAAGAACAAAGGGGAGAATTAATTAATGTAATTAATTAATCTGAACCTTCCATCTGAAAAATTTAAGAAAGTTAAATGAATGCCTCAAAAGTGTTACTAACATATCCTAAAGAAGAAAAGCGAATAAATCTATTTTCTTCTTTAAGAGGATACAATTGACTTTGGAGGTTGATTGAGAACAGGAGAAAGTGGTAAAAGGAAAGTAGAAAGGTGACTTTGTTCCTTTAATATCCTAGAATTTTCATTTTCCTCATCAAAGAATGATTTTTAAAAACCACTCTTCTCAGAACTGAGCCCAACTAAAAACAGTTGACAGCATAGCCAGAGTCATCCCATCAGAACAGAAAATGTTCTCACGAGAACTGCTCATCAGCAGTCTGGCCGCCACTTGAAGTCCTTAGCTCCTCACCGCTTGTAGGGTTCAAGCAGGGGACTGACCAGCTATCTGGCTGCCATCAAATGGATTTCTTCTTTGGGGCAGGAAGATAGGAAGGATGACCACATAAGCACACCTTGGTTTTGCATGGTTCCTGGACTATCGCCTCACCAAAAGGGCTCAGCAGACATTCAAAGAATGTTCATTTCGCTAACTTTTGAATCAAGTGCTAGAGATCATCTTGTCACAGAAGCTCTAAGTGACACAAGTTCTTTAAATGTAATTGAACTAGTCCTTCACCTTGACTGACCACAGTACCTAACCTTGCAGGCTGGACAGCAGGACCAGCTGACCCCAAAAGACTTCTCTCAGCCCTAAGTTTCCCCACTTCTACATGTCTCACTTCTCTGGCTGGCTGAGTAAATTATTACAAGAAATACCTGCCCCAAAGACTTACAATAAAAAGAGATTCAAGAGGACAACAGCGAAGTAGAGCAGCATTCATGAGAACTCTGAGATGAAAATTCCCAGTCGGCATTAATGCTGGAGAATTTACTTTAGGGTGTAAAAATAACACGTACTGCTATATTTCTTCACTTTATTTGCTCTCCTCTGCAGAGATTACTGCTGTGTGCGCAGCATCGTCAGAGTGGAGAAGGTCAGGTTGACAAAACTTCTTGGTGGGGAATAATCTTTAGCCCTCCAAATATATGTGCCTTGCAACTTCCAGGCCACAAAAGCAAACTCCAGTTTGAAAAATGCCAAGTCTCATCTCCAAGGAAAGTCAATAACTCCTAAATGGCCCCAAGATCACATTTGTGTGGTTATAACAAACCATTAAAAACATTAAGGAATAATTCAGAATGAAAGAGCTTTCAAGATTGTTGTCTTTTTTTTTTCCTGCTCAGTTTTGGCAAAGACAGCAGAAACCTCAGTAAAGCAAAAGCCTGCTAAAGAAAATAGAAAAATGATAAAATTAGACCTGGTTGAACTTGCTTTTCACCTCCAAACAACTTACAAAAATGATAATATTTATGTAGCAAAAAGATATTTTGCAGCTTCTCTGTGGAAGAAATTCACTTGTTTTCAGGACAGAGATAGTTTGGGATGATTCTAAAGAATAGCTTTCTTTTTCATCTGGGGAGCAGTGGCCTCTCAACCGAACATGAAAACAGTTTGAAACCTTGGGCAGGTTTAAAGGAGATAGTCTAGGGCACACAAGGAGTGCTATTCAACGCATCAGTTCCAGGATCATATGTGAAAGCCAGAAATGAACATGGGTTTGAGGGTATGAAGGCAAAGCACATTAATTGGTGTTTCCCCCAAATAGTTGCCCATTCACAATGCCAGCACTCAGGCTGCAGTTCTAAGAAAGCCCAAACACTCCAAAAAACTTCAGCCCATCCCGGAATCAAGGCCCCGCTGCAGAATGTTACAACAGCTGGAACGCCAAAGATCACCATCTTTCAGACCTCATATGAAGCCACAGCATGATAAACAAATTCAATAAAATTACGAATTGGCAAACTGTTTGCAACAAATGTTATTTCCTGGATAACGTACATTCTGCAACATATGTGAGGAATTATTGAAAACAGATGTAAATGTTCTCAAACTCAAGTCTTTCTTTGGCAGAAACCTGAATACATTGATTTTACACTTTGCTTTACAGCGGTGCCCAACGTACCTCAAAGAGTAACCCCAGGACTGAACAAAAGATGTTTTAGGAAGATGTTTCTGTTCTCCTTCCCTCTTTCATAATACTTGTGCTGGGGGAGGGTATTTGTTCCAAAAGCCCTTCCACATAACAATAAATGAAACTTTGAATCCTGAATGAGAGAGCAAAAGCCAGGATGAGCTGTAAACAGGGCATGATGATTATATTTAAATTACCCCAGGTCTAAAGGTCCTCTGCTAACACACAGGCACCGTAAAGAATGTTCATGATGCTCCCCTACACGATTCCTTTCAAAACCCAAACCCTTTCCCCTCAGCTAAATGCCACATCCGTATCAGGTCTTTTGTTTTTTCCCTCTGGCCCCTCCACTCACTTGCCTACGTGGCCAAAGCAGCCGTGTCACTCCATCCCACCTGCCACATGATCACGACTTTTCTGATTGTAAGGAGCAACAGTCTCCTGAGCAGGCACAAAAACACACAATGTACAATCATCACATTTTGGAAATGGGGGCTCAGAGAGGTATTTTCCATGAAAAGTAATTTACATTTTTCAGCTACAAATGCATCTTTTCTTCTAAGAAGAATCATCTGTACAACAGATTTGTATCTGAAAATAGATGGCCGGATTTATGCAAAAATGATCTCAGGGGATCACTGCAGAAACACAAAAAAAGTAATTTTCTGCCAAAATTACACAGAGCACTCACAAGAGATGTTTTTCAAATATGACCACTAAACACATAAAATACACAAATGAAATGGAATTAATACAAAGCAAGAGTTCTCTGGCAATCTTAAATTAAAGAGTTTGGGGATGTCAGACAAAACATTGGAATAAAATTCTTGAGAGTTTTATAAAAATTACAGAAACATCAAAGCCCATATATTTTACACTGAAAAGAATCTCTTCTGCCTTCCACAGACTGGCCTCTCCAGTTTATTTAAATATGCCACAAATTTCCCTAAAATTTCCAAATTGTGTTAATCTTTCCTGAATATAAAACTGTTACCATCACCCACAGCAAACTGAACTATAAAACTTTAGACAATAGTTTAAAAGAAAGAGCTTCACAGTACCAGAACCATAAAACAAATTAGGAACATGAGACAGACTGATAAGGTATTTTACCATGGACAATGAACTAGGACATTTGCAAGTCAAATAACAAAAGGACCAACAGCCATTTTTAATTACGGTGGGCCCTTAAACAACATAGGCTTGAACTGTGTGGGTTCACTTAATACACTAATGTTTTCAATAAGTACATATAGTACTATAAATGCATTTTGTCCTCCTTATGATTTTCTTAACATTTTCTTTCCTATAGTTAACTTCAGCATCAGAATCCAGTATATAACACACATAATATACAGAATATATGTTAATTAACAATGTTATCACTAAGGCTTCCAGTCAACAGTAGACTATTAGTAACTAAGTTTTGGAGGAATCAAAAGCTATACCTGGATTTTCAACTGCTCAGGGAGGTTGGTGCCCCCAACCTACATACTGTTCAAGGGTCAGTGGTGCTCTATTTTTTTTAAATAAGCAATTCCAAGAAATGATGTTTATGTGAACCAAGGCAGAAAGGTAGAATGGAAGGAGCTCTGGGCCAGAGTGTGAGGATACTTGGGCTTTGGGGACCAGCCCTTTACCTTGAGGCAGTTAATTAACCTGAGACCTCAGTTTCTTCACCTGTGAAAGAAGAAAGAGTTATACCAAAAAGTCTCCTAAGACTCCCCTATCTTTAACATCTAATATGTAGCAGCTAAATCATGGTAGGATTAAGCAAGAATCACCACTTAATAATTTTTGAAGAGGTCGAATTCTACCTACTTTATAAGGATAAGCCAGGAATCACTCCCAAGACCCCCAAAAGCCACATGGCACTTTTTCTTCTATTGGAAGATAGGAAATAAGCTCCATTTTATACTAGAAAGGGAGCGGGAGACAGAGATGGTCCCACCTCTATTTGTCTCTATTTTGACATTCCACATGCAGCCACTGTTTATGTTGGCTGTCATCCTATGATTTCCACTATAGTTTGCAGCACGGGGGTCACTGGGTAACCTCTGCCTTCGAGATTCTTATGAGCGCTCAACCCCCCAGACCAACAGTGCCTATGTATCTGGCGGGCTTCTCTGACAGTCTCCAGCACTTGGCAAGAGAAGATCGAAAAGATGCAGAATAATGTCAACTCGAATAGTAATCTGTTAGGTGAATGGTTCCGTTGCTTACTACACAAAAGTAGGTTATGGTTTCATATATCATGTTCAATGTGCAGTAGATACTTTTTTCAACCATTCATATTAAACTGGTGTAAATGTTTTTATTCCTTGCCACATTGCTGGGTGGTAAGCTTGGGCTCTCCCAGGAATTTGTTTGTTTTAAAATGCCATGCATCTCCAGGCAGCCGTCCCTTGTAAAAAATGGGCACGTCTTCTAAATGAATTTCCCCTGTTTTGCAGTTAATAACTAACCAACACGGCAGAAATACACCATGTGTGAAGCTCTGTTTACTATAGGTGGTAAATCACATGCCTAACATCCTGTAATTCATTCTGAATACTGTGTTCCATTCACTGTAACATGCTTTGCCCTGTGCTGGCAGGCATCAGTACCACCCAAAATGGGTGGTAAACTTGATTCCAATTCAGGGTCTGCCCTAGAATATGTGTTTATTCTGGAGTGCAGGGGGGGACAGAGAAGGAGGGAAAGTGGAAAGAAATTTTTAAGGAAGTATCATGACAATTTGTGCTTAGGAACAGATTCTGTTACCCACCCCATGGCCCCCAACCCTGCGCATGGCCCTTGGCCAGCAGTGGGCCTCAGGGGAAGGCTATGGTGCAGTAAGGTCAGCTCTGGTCTCCTGTGCCACCTGTCCTTGTGTTCCAACTCCCCTTTCCAGTCTTTACAATTCCCTAAAGCTTACAGATAGCTAAAAACTCATCCTCTAAGGTGTTAGCTGGTAGTGTTAAGATTATGACCTCCTTGAAATTGCCTCTTGTTGATGGAAAGCCCTTACGTCTAAATACCTTAAGGATCCAAAATTATTGAAATGTGTCATGGGGGCTCATCAGGTCAGGTGAGCCTCTTAAGTCACTTTATACATAGGTGCCACTACTTAGCAGCATGACTCTGTGTGACCAATGGAAAATCGTTAGAGATGCAGGAATCAGCAGCAATGTTCCCACACTCCTCCCCAGAATGGTACACAGTTCCAGCCCTCTCCTCTAGCCACAGTTTTCTGACTCTACAATCTCTCTTTCCAGACTTCTAATAGCGAGGTGGGGGCTTCATTTCACCACTTGTTTAGAGAGAACAGGCTGAGGACAAAGGGGAACACAGGCCTGAAGCCCCTCTAAGACATCAGGGCAATCCTTGGTTCTCTCTCCTTGCCTGTGGGAGTGACGCACAAGGGTAAGACTCAGGGCTTCCGGGACTGTTGTAGGTCCTACCACGTCTTCCAGAATCCTTGAGAACAGAGTTTAGCAGCCTTTTCTACAATGTTCCAGATAATAAATTGTTGGGCACTGTGAGCCATATAGTCTAGACAACTAGACAACTTTGCTGTTTTAGTATAAAAAAAGCCACAGACCACATACCACTAAAACATGATTTACAAAAATGGGCAGTGGGCCATAGTTTTTGTTAAACCCAGATCTAGACCGCTGCTGTTCGAAAGAAATGCAAGCCACGAAGGTAATTTAAAATTTTCTAGTAGCCAAGTTCAAAAGGTAAAGTGAAACAGATAAAACGTTTTAAAAATATCTTTTATTTCATCTGATATATCCCTAAAATTACTGTTTCCACATGTAATCAAAATAAAAGTATTGATGAGGTATTTTGTATTCGTTCTACCACCAAGTCACACTTACAGTGTAGCTCAGTCCCACAGTTCAACTATTCAACAGGCGTGGTTACTGGCTACTACATTTGATAACAAAAGTCTAAGTCGGCCATTTCCTTGCCCATTTTATGCACCAGGTGGAGAAACGGTCAGGGTCCTCCTGACTACCAGAAGGCCACCTGCCCCATCTCCAGAGACCTGTCCCAGGTCACTGAAATACCTAGGACATCAGCAGAGCTGCAGCTGCCAACACCATGAGCCACCAATCACCACCTCCCACTAGATAATGTTTACAAGGTACATTTCCCATAACCGCAAATCTCCACAGGAGGCCATCTTTGTTAGCAAAAAAAGATAAGGCAAATTAAAGGCATTTGAGAAGAGCTGAACACAAAAACCATTTTCCTAAAAAATAACAAAATACAAATCTTTTCACTGCTTGAATTTTGGTTCCTCTCCCCTCCTTCTCATGTTACAGGTGCAAAATGTTTTCGTATTGGATTTACAGGTAGCCCCGTTCCACTAACACCAATTAAAAAAACACTAACTCTTAAAGCACCTCTTTAATTTTGACAACTGGAGGTGACCTTCTCAGTACTAGGGTCCCTGAATAATGCCATTTTCCCATCTCTGCTCCTGTTGTTTAAACATAATCCTCCCACGGACAAAGGTTTGTTTAGTGGGATTGGAGGAGGGAGGAAGTTGAGAGAGCTTTCATTCCAATTCTTATTGTAATAAAAAACCATCAAGACATTTTCTTTCTTTCCCTATGTTTTCAATGTACACAAAATTCTTTTTAAAAGCATTTTCTAAAATGGGCCTAAAGTAATCTTTTCCACAGGGAAACACAAGCCTAACAAAACAGCTCTTTGTTTCAACTAACATTTTGCAAATAGAAAATAGCAATGCCTCGCACAGGGTCTCAGGCTTAAGGAAATCAGGGAGGTCACACTAGCTGTTCTTGTGGCCCCCACTTCACTGTGAGGGGACTGGAACACCCGCTAAAAGATTTCAACATGCCCCACACTGCCAGCCACCATGACATCACTAGTAACAGCAACCAGTTTGCATAAAAAAAAAAAAAAAACCTGCCCCACCCCAGTGTGGGGGAGGGGGAGGAAACCACAGAAGAAAACTAATTCTCCTTTATTTCATACAGGTCTGTACTCTGCCAGTGACGTAGATTGGAAAGAACACTGGGCCAGCAGTCAGGAAACTTCCACTCTATTCAAGAGTTGGCTCCCATTGTCACTTGGTGGGGATGTTGGAGGTAGAGGCAGATACCTTTGGCGGAGAGGCCAATGCTGGTCCAAAGCACTCTCATACCTGAGACTAACACTCTATGATTCTGTAAGATCTAATATCTCTGGATGCTACGTATCCAAGTCACCCACACACCACTCAGTTTCCTCATAAGAATGATACCACCTACCTGGAAGGACTGTTTGTGATGGGTAAAAACAACACTGAAGAGTGCTCAGCATTTGATATCAGACACACGACAGTCATTGTATATCATTACCTGTAAAATTAGGCAATGGTACAAGATGACCACAGGCAGAGCTAACCCTACAACCCTTACCCAGGACCTCCAAACCCCCATCCTAACTCTATGCTGGCAGTTTGCCTTCCTCTGTCTCATCCTCCCCTAAAGCTAAGGTGGGGCATGTGATCCATCATGGTCTGAAGGACACAAAGGAATGTTTTCCAGGTACAGTTGAAAAAGAATATCTCAAATAAAAAGGGATGCACCAAAGGAAATATCCCTCCTTGCTTTGACACAGCCTTATTGTGTCCATCTGCGATTTGTGGAACCATCACACTCAGGTTATAGCTACAAGGAAACAAGCTCCAGCACCAAGCCAAAATGCCAAAGTTGGCAGAAAGATGCAAGATTTGGTCCTTAATAGCAATTGCTGGACCAATCCCTGAACTGTTTATCTTTCCTCTTATGTGAAATAATAAAATCTCCCTGCTCAAGCCACTTTTTCTTGAGTGTTCTATTACATTATTCTATCTCCAACAAGCGTTCTCTAGTTCTACAATGTTCTTACTATAAACCCAACTCCCTAATTTCAATATTCTAACACCCTCCTAAAATTCAGCTTGTTTTACCTTCCCTCAACTTCCTGACAGACACCAAATAGACGCATCTCTTTTCTCTCAAACACACCACACCCATCGTGTTTGTGTCTTTATATCTTTCACTATGTCAACTTAGAATATGTCCTTCCTGCTTTCTCTTCACTTCCCCCCTTTCTTTAGGGCCCAATTCAAGTTCCAAAATCACTCCAAAGTGATTTTGTAAGCACTTCCAGCAGATAGTTCTTCCCTATTCATTTCTATAGCTCTCATAAGTTATATTGCATGGTTTATCATAAATCATAGAATCTAGTCTAACTTGGTGAATGAGGAGAGGATTTCCTCATATAACAAACATCGTACAAAAGAGATGATTAACCCACATCAGATTAAAGAATCTCAGCCTCAGACAGTATGCCATCTTACAAGAGCAGCTCACCACACTGTCCAAATGTTCCTTATATGAAAAGCAAATGTGGCTCTTTTAACTGTTAGGTATGGATCTCCTTGGATATTCTGAGTTGAGTTATGGCCTTGCATTCCCTTCCAAGGCATGAGGACAGAGGCATTCCCTTATTCATATTCATGTCCCCAGTATTTAACATCATGACTCTCACACCCTATGTGTACAATATGTTCAGAATAAATGACAGATGTGATAATGGCCACCATTGCTTACAGTGCTAGGAGTAGACCATGACTTAACATGGATCATATTTTCTCTTCCAAGTTTGTAGAAATGGGAGTTAAAGTTGCTTATGAACCTATAATAGGTATGTGAACAGAAGATCCGTAAGCTCAAGAACCATATTATGGCCATGTTTGCCCATGAACACATGACAGCAGATAAAGCTACTAGGGTAGAGGGAGTGAAAGCAAACACACTGAGAGAACTGAAAGCTCTGCACAACCCCCAAGAGATGAAAGAGGGATGTGTGACTCTACAGATCCTTCCAGCCCTTGTTCAAGTCTTCTATGAGGGCTGGATAAGTGTCCAGTGTTGGGATTCCAGGAGGTGACCCTATACCAATTCCCATTTTCTCCTTAGAAAAGATTGCGGAGGTTTCTGTCACTGACAACCAAAAAGATCCATGGCCAAGGCCTTCAGCTAACTCAGTATAAGAGTATGTGTGAGTGTTTAAGAAAGTTGTTTTGAGACAGAGCAGCTGGGGACAGAGAAGTGGAATGGATGAACTACACCCTTGACCAGAGTGTATTAGAACAATTGAGCTAAGTCAGCCCCCTGAGAACTCCCATGCCACACTGCAACTCCTCTTGCTGCTCATGTAGGAAAACTGCCCACATTCTAAAGCGATAAACATTTGAGCAGACCTGCAGTCATCTTATCCCCCGGTCCTCCTGGGAGAGTGTGGGTCAACTCCATAGGCGGGAGCTCCCACCACAGGTTCTGTTTCTCTGAGCTCACAACACAACACACCAACCACCAGCCCTTGGGAGGGTAACCCTCAGCCAAAAAGCCACTCTAGTCCTTGGTTCCTTCTTATTTCCCCTGGAGACTCTGACTTTCCTTCCTGGTGACTTATGTGCTCTCTTGGAGCACCCTGCTTTATAAAACCTTTATAGGGCACTGCCAACCATTACCCTATTTAACTAAAAGATTTTTTATAGTTCATGACTTAAAAGTAAGTAACTATAGTCACATGATAGGTAGCTACAAATATTTGGAGAGATAATGCCAACTGGTATCCCTTCCAATGATGCCGCATGAAGTACTGTATGTTCCACCAAATACTGTCTAATCTTGGCTCATTCAGTCACCATTTGTTGAATATTTTCCAGACTGCCTGGGTTCAAATCCCAGTGCTGCTCCTTAAGAGTAATGTAATCTTAGGCAAGTAATGTAACACCTCAGCACCTGTTACCTCTCCTGCAAAACTGGCATAATAGTAGTACCTTTCATCAAACTGTTATAGTGACAATCAGTGAATTAATACATACAAAGTACCATAAATACATGGCGCATAGCACTGAATAAATGTTAATCAGTATATCAACAAAGATAGGATAGATTATGCTGCAATAACCAACCAGCTTTAAATCTCAAACAGCTTAAAACAACAAAGAGCTATTTCTCTCTCATTCTACACGTCCAGTGTGGGTTCACTTGTAGGGAGGCAGCTCTGATTACTGTAGCCACTTAGGGATCCAAGCTAGTGGTCTCCAAAAAAAGTGCTGGTTTCCAAAAAAAGGCTTTAGTGTTTACCACAGCATAAGAAAGGGGCATTTATTGTTTACTAGGTCCTAAATGCTTCTTTCTAAAAGTGGCACAAATCACTTCTTCTCCCACTGAGCTGTGCCAAAGCAAGGCACAGCTAATCTCAGAGGAAGGGAAATGTAACTCTCCCATATAGAAAGGAAAAGAATGGGACTAGAAATATTGGGGAGCACTAATAACACCCACCATAACCATTACTATTACTCTATACTAGGCCTGTGCTTGACATCCACATTCTAGTGAATACTTCCCACATGTAGATAACGCTGATATGATACCTTTATATAACAAACCAATCGGTTTATGCTGGACATTTGTCTTTTCTTTGTGTATGGACAGGATTCATTTTTGAGGCTGGGTCTGAGGGGAGGGAATTTCAGGGGAAAGGGGAAGGGTATATAGGAACAAATATAAAAGACCCATGGGCAAAAAGTAGGGGGGTGGGCTCAGTGGATTGAGCGCAGGCCTGGAAACCAAAGGATCGCCATTCGATTCCCAGTCAGGGCACATGCCTGGGTTGCAGGCCAGTTCCCAGCAGAGGACGCACAAGAGGCAACCATACATTGATATTTCTCTCTCTCTCTCTCTCTCTGTTTCCCTTCCCCTCTAAAGATAAATAAAAAATAAATAAAATCTTTAAAAAATAAATAAAAGTCTTTAAAGAAAAAAAAAAGTAGGGGGGTGGAAATGGGAGGGATGGGGAAGGGCTGAGTGGGTGGCTGGGATGGGATGGGAGGAAAAGACAGAAAACTGTATTTGAACAATTAAAATAAAAAAGTAAAACTAATAAATGGGACTTTAAATAAATAAATATAAAAATAAAATGCCAGGTTGTTGACTCAGGGATTCCATCAAACCAGGTGCTGGTAGCAGGCATGAAAGCCACCTGGTAGTGGCCAAAGCTCACATGTTATATTTGGTGGTAATTCTGAATTAGTGGATTACTCCTCCTCTACTTGGAAAGCCAATGGATACAAACTTATTCGTGAACAACATTTCTGTGGTTTCGGAAGATATTATTGTAAACAGAAAGATCAATGTTAAGATGCACTTAGGAGCTCCAATAATGTGCAACAATTTTCTTAAAACTACAATAGAAGAAGTCAACTGAAACATGAAAATTTAAAGCCCTATTACGTGCATTTCGCTCTGCATCATCCCACTCCCCATCATTTCTAACGCGCATCTTAAGTGTGCTAATTGGAAAGGCTCTGCCATGTATACAGCTCTGCTTTCCAGATGACAAGTGCTCTGCTTTTATCACTAGGCTCAATACCAAGAGGGGAACCATTTTCAAAATTCAAAGGGTTTTGATCTGGCTGTGTCAACCTGCTGCCCGCGCTCAGCTGGTATCCTGTCTTAGAGAAAGAACATGAACGCTCAGGCAGTAAGGCTGAGGCCAGAGGCAGGAATGTAGCCCTGGTGGCTGAGTGGGAAAAGGGTGTCTTAAGATTAAAAACAAACGAAAGTCAATAACGCTGAAAAGGCTGCCAAGTTATTTCCCCCACCCCTTTAGGAAATATGCTACAAATGTTTATTGAAAAGAAAATCATTAACTAATAAATCCTAGAAAAGAATTCGGGTAGCTTAAGTACCACCCAAGAATGCAAGCAGAGAGACTTTCTCAGTTTACACTCATTTCCTCCAAAATGACAAAAACATTAGGCAAATGACAGTCGATGTGTGGTCTGGTGAGTGACTCATGCCTATGAAAACCTCTTAAGGGAAAAAATGATAAATCCATGCTTCTGTGAGTGACTCCATGTTAGAGACCTATGTACCAGTTAGAAAAGTAGGATCTTCAAGTTCAATATCTCCAAGCCCAGGAGAAGGAAGCTCATCACTTTTTTCCCTCAATAAAAGGTGCTTCCAAATAACTCTCACACATGGAAGACTGAGGCCAGGGTAAGGATACACAGAATATGCAAATGAACACAGAATGCAAATTCAAGAATACCAACAACACTTTCCAATAGTGACAAATGGACTAATTCTATATTGGGGGGCCACATGCTTTTTCACCAAGGTGTTCAACATGATGAAGACCCAGAATTTCCCCGAAGCAGAGCTTTCTGTAGGACATTATCATGACTGTCCCTTTAACACAACTACTGGAAGAAGTACAGTGTGATCAGTAAGGGGGCAACAAGTATATAATCCCGTCTTCTAGACAAGAGCTTTCAACACACAGATCATGATGGGGAGACTTGGGGCATCTGAAATTGCATGCAAACTATGTCGATGAGATATGAAAAAACAACGTTGCCCTGACTGGTGTGGCTCAGTTGGTTGGGCATCATCCAGCAAAGTGAAAGGTTTCCAGTTTGCTACCCAGTCAGGGCACATGCCTGGCTTGCGGGTTCAGTCCCTGGTTGAGGCACATACAACAGGCAACTGACTGATGTTTCTCTCCCTCTCTTTCGCCCTCCATTTCCCTCTTTCTAACAAATAAATAAATAAAATATTTAAAAACACACACAACACAACCTAAAGATAATGTACATCTTCTATAACTTCTGGAGAATTAACAGTTTCTCAAATTGACCCACAAAATGAAGAAGCATCTCTTTTATTTTTTTAGATCTATCCAAAGAATATCCTAATCTCTCATGATACAAACCCTACACTATTCTGGGAAGGAAGGGAGGAAGGAGCTGTAAATTTCTGTTTCTTTTTCTTTCTTTTTCTTTTTTCTCAAGACTTTTTAATTCTGGAGCAGTGGTTCTAAAATTTTATTGGTTTGCAGGGAACTCAGCTGGGGAACTTTGCAAAATATAGTCTCAGCTTCCCCACAAGAGATTCTGACTGAAGTCCCAAGTGATTGACATGTGTGCTGCCCATGGACTACACTTCAAGAAACTCTGGTCAGGTGGTTTGAGGTCATGGGTCAGGCATTGCAGGCAACTCTGAGTGAACCCCTTTCAGAAGAGCACCTCATGAAAGCAGTGGTCTCCCCAAAACTCTCCTTGGTGCTGTCAGCAGCTCTACTGCAATATTCCCAGGGTGCCAGGTACCCCATGTTCTCTTTGGATCACCTGACCCCGTATTTTCCTGGCTCAGCCTCTTGCCTATTCCCATTCTGCTAACATCATCCATGTCACCCAGGTCGTCTATAACATGTCTGACATCCTCGCCTGCCTGGCGTTGTTCTGAAGAAGCCTCCATTTGTTCCAGGAGCCACATGGACTCTCATCTAGGAAACTCTGGACCCTCCCCAGGTGTGTGCCATTACCACAGCCTGTGCACACATGCTCACCCCAGTCACTTCTTGTCAATCAGCGCTCTTCCTGCCTGGGTTCCCTCTTCACCTGTCACAGAGCCTGAGAGAGATGGAATGAGCACATAACTTAATTAGAATTGAATGAAAATGTCAAAGTATTAGGGAACAGGCACTGGGTTTGGCACTTGCCCCCAAACATATAGAGTGCATGTCTCTGAATTTCAAAGTCTCATACTCACCCCTCACAACTACACCAGGAGACACAGGCTACACAGATAATCAGGCCCCCAAAGAAAGTGTGTGTAAATAATGGAAAAACAAAATATAGATTCCAGAAGCTCTGTCAATAATCGCTGGCTGGATTCCCACTTCACCATTTAACTATAAATCCATACTCACTAAGGACTGTATCACAGATCATAAATACCTGTTTATATCATGTCACTATGTTCAGAATTGCCCCAGAAAATCATTAACTGGCAAAGAAAGTTTGCAGTTTGGGAGATAGTGGTAATGAAATGGTCCTCTCTACATTTCCTACTCGTGGTTGAAAAGGCAGAAAGAAATCTCTAAATATATATATTTTAGCATGCAATCATAAATATCTACCACTCTTCCCAAAGACAGGTTGCACGAGCTAATTTATACCAGGCTGCTAACTTTTTGTTTCATGCTATATTGATGAGCTTGACAGTTTTTCGAAGAGTTTATAACTGCAGCAGTGTTGATCTTATTTAAAGAGAATATTAAATCAAATCCCTTGTCATTGGCATAAAATCTCCTATAGCATCAACAAAAGGCAGCAGTTTTCATTGATTCCCTCATACAAAAGATGTATGAAGCAGACTGATGCTGCTCTGCCAAAAAAAAAAAAAATCACAATTAAAGCCCCGTGAAAACTATTAGTCATTGTAAAGGTCATCATCGACTTTTAACAGCATCCTAAAGGGAAACAATATGCTTCAACATCGGGGGCAAAGAGAATAAAATACTGCATTTCTAGGATGGGCATAGCAGACAATACCAAGAAAGCTTAAATACTTGTTTCAAAAGGCAACCCCAATAAAATAGAATTTGCATCACTCAATTCATGGTCCACATTCATGATGAGGAAATTTCCAGGGAAACAGGTGATGAAAAATGCATGCGCACAACCAGATGTGCTCCTTCTTGCTGAATGAGACAACACACGAAGTAGATTGCTATGTGGCAAGTGGTTTTCACTCCTTCGGAGCAGAGGAGGGACTATTTACTATTCAGGAAGTAGGAAGGAGGGTGTGAGCTTCATTTATGCCAGCAATAGGCAGGTTCACTGCCCTCTCAAGGCTCTCAGCTTCCTTGACTGTAAAAGGACTGGATCTAGTTTTTCTGAGTCCTCCCTGCAAGAGCAAACACATTTATTTATTCCTGAATGCTAACCCTGATTGTTGAAGTACCATCCTTCTGGATCTCAGTTTCCTCAGTCCTAAAATGGGCGGGATGCTGTGTTGAGAAGGATTCTGAATCAGCATCAGGGACAACAGCAGGAACAAGTGCCATGGTGATTAGCAATGTGCTCCAAGGGTACCAGAAGGGGGACGTGGCAACAGCTCAGCCAGCTCTTAGTTGTAAAATGCCAAAATTCTATAAAATCCACCCCAGGAACCATGTAGAAGGAGTCTAACTTATCATCAATTGACCTATCCAAGAGAAATGACTATGTCCTCAACCAAGGCTCTCTATAAAGTTCAGACCCCAGCAGGGGTTTGGGATGTGCTTCGAAGGAAAGTAAAAGAGTGACATGAAAATAACCAGGAAGCCAAACATTTAAATTCTATCTGTATACTCACACTTTGGAGCCTTGAGACCTCATAAAAATCTCCTATTCAGAAGGGAATATGCTGCTATTTTCATTGAATGTTTCACATATATTTATTCAATAAGGAATTCCTAAGGACCTACTCAGTACAAAGAACTGTGTATACTGGTGTGAGGAAGCCATCCCACCAGGGAGGCTGCATACACAGTGGTTTAGAACTTGGGACCTGGACTTTTCAAAACCCAGCTCTTCTACTTACCCACTGTGTGACTTTTGACTATTTAATCAAACTCTCTGAGTCACAGAACTATGCAAATTCTACATAAGGTAAACCTTGCAAAATGTTCATATACCATCTGTTTTAGCAATATTGTATCTCTGCTCAGGCCACCCCTCTAAATCCTAGACCCACACAGACAATTTCACCCTCTCCATCCTCACTGAGACATTTCAAAGGCACTTCAAAGTCAACATGTCAGAAGCCAATTTGTAATCTTCCCTTGCACCTCCCCACCACCAAAGCAAAAACAAATCAAAACCCACCTGGTCCTCTAAGCATCCTTGTCTAAGTGAGTATCCTGCCAACCACACATCTACTGGGCTGCACCATATGAAATTGCTGTTTCTGCAGATCATAAATGTCAGTGTTGGCAATTTCACAAGGTTTAATGCAATGATTCAAAGCCAGAAATCTAGATGTCATCTCTGGCATCTTTGGCTCCTTCAGGCCACTCTGCCAAGCCTTGCCAACCAGGTCTATTCCCAGTTGAAAGTGGGTCTTTTCACTTCTATCTCTACCACCACACTGATCCAAATCTGAATATGCTACCCTCCTTTTTGTCCAAAACTCTGTTCACAATGTTTCGTCTGCCGGAACCAACTCCCCATCTGATTCCACCTCACATCTCAGCACAAACACCACTTCCTTAGCCAGTGGGGCTGTCTTCCTGGGAGTACAACCTGCTCAGTTGCACAGGACCCCACACTTGATTCAATGTGGTGTTGTTGGCACCTTAAAATTCTTAATAATTTTGAAACAAGAGGCATTTTTATTTTGCACTGGGACCTGTGAGTTATGTAGCCAGTCCTACCCTTGGGGAAGCATTTCCCAACGGTTCAAGTGCGTCTTCAGAGTCCCTCTTGGTGCCACGTGCCCGTCCCTTTGTGCTACCTGTTACAATAACATTTTTACACCGATTTGAGTGGCTGTGATGGTTTAGCTTCCCCATTAGACAGTAAGCTCCAGGAATCCAGGATCCATGTCTGATCTTTTATTTTCCCTTCATCCCTACCACCTCGCACACAAAGGCCATCAATAAAATTTGGCTGAATATGTGCTTTTATTATCTCATATTCGGTATCATTATTAGTATCCTGAACCATTAAGGCTAAGAAGCAGCAGGGAAGATAGGGAAACTATGCAACATGGCAATGGATAATTCTCACTGGATGCTCCTGGAAAAGAAAACAAACAAACAAAACAAAAAATCCTCCATTGGGAAGTGACTATGGAGCAGGTAGGCTTGGGACAGGGAGCCAATACAAGCCATTCCTTGGAGGTTTAGCTGCACCTGACGAGCAGGGGTCGAGGGAGGGCAACCACTCAAACAGAAGGAACAGCATAAACAAAAGCACAAATGGGAGGCCAGGAACAGCAACTAGCGGTGGGCAGAACATGCCAGCACAGGGGCTTCACTGCAGAGCAGAGTCAGTCAAAACTGTGGAAAGTCTTAAACCCTGGCTAAGGAGTTTACTTTTTCCTAAAGTAAGTGTAGAGGTGAGAAACACTGTTTTAAGAAATCAGGGCAGTTCTTTATGAAGCCTTAAAAAGTGTGAACATCATTACTCAAGTAATTGCATAAAGATGATTTTTTTTTCCTAGCTATACACAGAGGGGGAAAAAGTTTGAGCAGAGTGCAACACCTTCTTCTTTTTTGGAACCATATGTTAAAATGTGCCTAATAAAAATATGCTTTCATATTATATACAAATGCACGTTAAGCACGCTATACTTTTCAAAGTGCTTTCAAACACACTGCATATAAATGGCTCTCAGCCACCTTTGACGCACCCCTTGTCAATTGATCGAGTGTTTGGTCATCCCAGCTGACATCTTCCAGCTGGTACTACCCCAGAAAGACATTTCCCAGATGAAAGGCACATATGTATTTCTCCAGAAGGCAGGAACATCTCATCTGCAGCTCCTGCATCAAAGACTGATACTGAAAAAGGAGGTGTTTATTTTACTTGGAGTTGCAGTTGTGACTGCTTAAATACACCAAGACAAAGGTGAATTTCTCTAAAAATAAAAAGAATTCCCTTTAACAAATGAATAATTCACATATGCCCACATACCATGTGCTCGTGAAACAGGAACCTAATTGAGCAACAAAAAATGCTCTTACTGTGTTTTACAATAGCATCCAAATGTTCAAAAACTGCGCTTAACTCATTACTCGAAAGTATGCCCATTGCTCAAAATAGATAGCTATTTAATTTCAACTCGAAGACTGCAAGAAAAATGACATGCCTCTGTTTACACACTCCCTATTTAGAATCAACATAAATACAGGTATATTATGCCTTCCATCTCAGGCAGATCAAAGACCACAGTACCGTCGGGCCTTGGCAGTATCCTGCCCCATTCTCACAGTCTTTTATGTGAATTCTTGTCATTACATCAATTTAATCTGCTGCCATTTTAGGCCACCGTTCATGAAGCTGAATGAAAAGCACAATAGCTGGTCTTTAATGTGACAGCGAACCCTTTTCCAACCTGCCTCCTTAAAGTAAAAGTTTGTCAAATGCACAAAATTCCCTTTACAGTTAATTTGAGATGTATAAACAATCCCAAAGACAGGGAAGAACAATAATAATAATAATTTTCCCTTTTAAAGAGCTGGGCTACTTTAGGGAAACACTGAATTTTGGACCCTCTGCTGGTTGCTGGGCGACGCATGCATGCCACTCTGCCCCTCGCTCCCCAGGCGCACCCAGAGGTGCCTAGGCCAAGCCCTGTCTGATTTGCTGTGCCTTTGCATCTCCTCAAAGGCCCCACCTCCCTGACAATCCCAGAGGGAAAATGCCGCTTCCCTGCCCTGCACCTCATGCCCCTCCACACACAGACCCTGGCCATCTGCTTGCTGCTCACTCCATCTCACATGCCCTCTCTACTCACCGGATTGAGAGCAGCAACAGCTATAGGACAGACCTTTAGCTAAAGTCACAATGAATTGAGAAGTGAGAACATCTTCTGCACTCTCACCCCCCCTCAGGGATTCCAGAGCTCAGATAGGTAGAGAAGCCAGAGCAGTTACAGAAACATCAAATTACACATCAGCCTAACCAGAACAATTCTTGCACTGCCATAAAATCCACCAGGTGACGCCTTTGCAAGCAGGACACGTCCTTTGAGGGAGGGGAAATTCAGGGCACAGGAAGCAGAGGCATTTTTAAAGCCTGAGACAGAAAATAGAAAAAGGTGTGGGTCAAAGTATCCCAAAGTACACTCTTCCCTCTAATTTCCAATGTCTTAATAAATTGACTCTGGTTCAGATATGGGGACCTCAAGCACACAGCAGAACCAGCATGGCCCATAACCACAGGTATCACTGTAACCTGTGATTTGTAAGGCATGGTCAGGGCTTCTAAGTTGAACCACTTGTCAAGTTGAAGATAGAAAAAAAAGAACATCAAGAGACAGGTGATCAACTTTACCCCACTCAGTCACTCAGAATCTTCTGGAGGTGCTGTGTTGCATTAATAATACATTAATGTAATGAGAAGTCTTCACAGAGACATGTTTAGTAATTATTACAGACAGACTAGAAAAAAATGCATAATCCCACCAGAATGTTCACACATCCTTCCATGTTTGCAGAGGAAATTCTCCCCTCACCCACAAGTAGTCCAGATCTAAATAAACATGAACAGTTAGCAAACATGAACACACATGAACAAAATAAAGTATATGATATTTCTTGAGTTTTTAGGAACACTGCTAAGTTTCATGGTTCATCTAATGTTCTAGACAAATTGCTGTGACACCCACCATAAATTGTCAGTGTATCCTCAAAGGTAATGGAGTAGTCTCAAAACTTCTGTATTTAAAAATCCAATTACGAAAATACGAACTCAGTTATTAAATCTCTGGTCTTGTGCATGGGTGGGTGTTCTCAAGTCAGATTAGTAATGTCCTTGACTTAATACCTCTCTCTTTCTCTAACTCTCATTCTAAAACTCTGAACTCAAAAATATCACACACAGAGTTCCTTAAGTAAGAATTGATGGTAGCAAAAGTTACACAAGGCCTCTTTGACTTCCGAGAAAGTAACCTGTCTGGGTCAAACAATGACCTCAAAAGTCCCTCTTGTCACAATCTCAGCTATACAATGCCTCAGAATCTTAATCCCTGTGCACAGCCTCAGCCATCCACCAACATTCAAGTCCAATTCTACTCATGACTTTTGCTAGCCACCAGGCCAAATTTACTGCCAACTCGGATGCCTGGAAATGCCTACTCCTGCTTGATTCAGATGTTCAATTCACAGCCATCATTGAATGTCTCACTATAACACATCTTCATCTTAAAGGTTCCTTTACTTCTGTGTGAAGTAGGGGGAAATGCATCTTAGATAAACTGAGTATAGAAAGTCCTTCTTTCTGGCCAGTGGAGGCCTAGCCAATGAATTCCTTCAGGGACCACTCAGATAAACAACTTTACATTCTCCATCCCTTACTTCAAGGCTCTAACTCATTAAGTCTCAGTATCCTAGTGTTAAAGGGATCCCTGGTTCATTTTACAGATGAGAAAACTGAGGTCCACGGAAGACCCTTGGTCTCACAGAACACATCACTAAACCAGCACTGAAGGTAGCTTCCTTGACCACTGAGACCTGAAGAACATTTGAGAACAGCGTAAGTAAAGACATAGTATAAGTGGGACGGAGTTGGTTTCACACCAGAGCCATTTCCTTCACACAGGCCTGGCCTTGGCCTCCTGTCAGCCTCCTGCTCTGCCCCAGTGTTCCTGTCTGGGGCTGGCCAGAATCTTCGCCAAGTTCTCTCAGAACACGTTATTCACATGCAGGAACAACTCCTCTCATGCACAGAGAAAATGGCATTCTCAACATTTAGTCTTAACCTAAGAAACCCAAACTGGCTGATACGAAGGACAAGATTTAAGCTATCCACCCTCCCTAGTTGTAATGTGGGCTTTGGCCTGTCCAAATTCTATGAAGTGCCTCCCCTACAAAACAACGAACCTAGTGAGAGGCCCACCCAGAGCAAAGCTTGTGGCCCCAGTACTTGGGAACAAGAGCACACACAGCCTGGGGCTTTGAACGTGAGGAGTCAGGAAGGGGGAGAGGAGGAATTCTTAGCAGGGGCTGGGAGGAAAATCGAACACTTGAAAATTGCAAAGCAAAAAATGCCAAGAGAGATTCTTCACTGTCACAGCTGCTTACCAGAGAAATCTCTCCTCATTTGGGGATGACATCGGCAGACCTGATTTTTTTGTCACCAGTCACTCCGCACTTGCTTTAATTATGCAGCACAGCAACAGAAATTTTCTTTCTGATCACATAAATCACATTGCTGTGACACCAGGCTCAATAGGCAGCGCTAGAACAATGTGGTGAGAGCTATCGACTCCATCGCTCAAGTCCACAAGGTGTATCATTTAGCCAAGAGTGATAATTAGACGCAGAATATACTGAAAACTGTCAATAGGCATGTCAATAGGAGAACTCTTAGCATCCAACACCCAGTGAATCAATGGTGTTTTTCAGCTATAAAATCAAGAAAATGATAGCTTTCAAATGAATGGGGAAAAGGAAACAGGAGCCTCCTTGGGGAGGAATAAAACAGCTCAATTTTCCCTTACTGAGTGCCTCTCCAACTACCTCACTCAATGGAAAAGGTCACAGAACATTACAGCAAAATATCTCTGAAACACGATGTACAGCAGCACTGGGACATGACATGCTGCCTGGGCACCCCACTCAGGCCTTGCTGTCTTTGACCTGCCAGGAGCAGTGAATGGGTCAGGAGATGGCATGAGCAACTGGAGGGGGAGGAAGACGGTGATTGAGCTGCAGGGGTATGCCCCCACTCAAACAAAAACGATGAGACTGTGTGCAGGGGTGGGGGTAACGGGGTCTGAGCTCAAGCACAGAGGAAGTGGGCACTTGGACTGGGGGCTGCTAGAAAGACATCCTCTTAGCGACATTCAATTATACTTCAAAATCAATACAAATATTAACAGATGATACTTATATGCTGCTGTAATTACTCAGCCCATACTACCTCATTTAAGCCTCACAACATCTCTATAGGATAGAATTATTAGCCCCACCTTACAGGTGTGGAAACTGAGGCACAGAGGGGTTAATTTGCATAAGGGCACACAGCTAGTAACAGAGCCAGAATCTGCATGCCCTGAAGCTGTGCTCTTACACACCATGCTTTGCTGCCTCTCACAATTGCCTAGCAGCACCCAGGTGCACCTGCCTTCTCTCTTTTAATGAGCGAAGATGTTAGGTGAACCTGGGTGAAAGGTTGAATGGTACTCTGTGTCTCTGGGCAAGTCTTGGGATTCTCTGGGCCTCTGTCTCTTCATATGTAGGAAGAGGGTCATAATCATAAGACCCGACCCATGGAGTCTATAACAATACTAAATGACCTTACACACTCTCACTCATAGCCTGAAAACTATACTGTCATCTTCATTTTACTGAGGTATAAACTGAGTCTCAGAGAGGTTTAGTAAAATGGCTGTTAGAACCCAGTGGGTCTGACCCTCAGGCTGTTCTCTCCAGCACCACATTGAACTGAAGACTATAAGAAGGCATTGTGCTAGGAACAGTGGCTACTACACTTGGTTAGTTCTCAGTAAATGATAGGAGGAGTAGGAGGGGGAAAGAACAGGGAAATGGAGAGAGGGAAACCCAGAAGGCAGAAGTAAAGGAGCTGGAGAAAATATACACATTATGGTGTACACATCTGGACAAGACAGCAAGTAACTTCAGCCATTAATAAATCAAGAAAATGTGCATGAGTTGCTAGTTCTGATTTCAATCTACTAATATATTTTTAACTGATTACTCTTTAGGAGTTTTTAGTATATTAAATTGGTGGAGTTTTTATCAAACAGAGCAACATGTCTAATTTCAAGTAACATTTATTAAACACTGTGTGCCAAGTTCTGAGTTTGGCTCTCCCCTTTAATGATGTACGTTTAATCTGCTTTGTTCTTAGAGCTACAGCTTTTGAAAAACATACCCTTTTAATGTGATAAAGGAACTCTACCAAAGACACTGTCTCCAGTAAAATAAACCAGCTGTCAGACCAAGGACAGAAGTGGCAGCCTTATAATTAACTAATCATTAATGGACATTAGCTTGATGACATTTGCAATGACTTACCCAGCAAGGTATATGGCCATGTGCACACATAATCAAGTACCTCAGCTCACCCAGAGCTTCATGCTAGGGCTGACTTCTTTACTCAATTCCCTTCCTGTTATGTGTGTTTTTCTATGTATCAGGAAAGCCTGCATGCTTTGATCCCAGCCAGGGCAAGAAGGAGATCTGGAACACAACTGATTAAGTGGGCAGTATCATACAGAATATATATATATATATATATATATATATATATATATATATATATATAATCACTCTTCAAAAATAATTGTTTGGCCCAAATCGTCATCATCATCTGTCACCAGTAGCAATAGCTCTCTTGGTCTCCCTGTTCTTCCTTTTGTCCCCTAGAGTCTAGGACATAAGATAATTATGTCATCCCTCTATACAAACCATCAGTGCTTCCTATCTCACCCAGAAAAAAATGCCAAAGTACTCACTACAGCCTATGAAGACCCCCAAATATAAATTTCACTTCAGCCCACAGGCTGGAGTTGCTCTTCCAGCTCAGAGCTTCGCATTTGCTGTTCCCTCTGCCTGGACTGCTCTTCCATTAAATCCTCCCATGGGAGGCTTTTCCTCATTGTTGTAGTCTCAGCACAAATACTTCCCTCCCCAAAGAATTCTTACCTACACATGTTAACATATGCTCGCTCACACACACACACACACACACACACACACACACACACACACCCTCACTAGCCCTTCATTATACTCAGTTGTCTTCATGATACTTATCACAAGCTGCAAGTTGTTTACTATTTGTTTATTTTCTGTTTTCTCCACCTATAAAGAAAGCTTCAGGAGGTAGCCACTTTGTTTTATTCAATTGCTGAACTACAGCACCTAAAACTACCTCATATACAAAGGCTTTCAATCTATAATTAATGACTGAATAAATGAGTGAATCCAGATGTACAAGAATAAACATAAATATCAGTAATAAAATTAGTCACTAGTTGGGTCACTTAATTCTAAGCATATTCAAGAAGGACAGTTAGAGATTTCCCCCAATAAGCATGCAGATCATTCTAATTAAATGCCATCAATAGATAAATGAGTTTAAAAACTATGGTATTTTTTTCCTTCTATTTCTTTTATTGTTGTTCAAGTACAGTTGTCTCCATTTTTTAATTAGATTGTTTTTGTTCCTGGTGTTGAGTCATAAGAGTTCTTTATACATTTTGGAAATCAAACCCTTGCCCAAGGTATCACTGGCAAATATAGTTTCCCATATGGTTGGTTCCCTTTTCATGTTGCCGATATTTTCTTTAGCCATGCAGAAACTTTTTATTTTGATGAAGTCCCATTTGTTTATTCTTTCCTTTATGTCCCTTGCTCTGGGAGACATTATCAGTGAAAATACTGCTGCATAGAATATCTGAGATTTTCCTGCCTATGTTCTCCTCTAGGACTTTTATGGTGTTGTAACTTATATTTAAATCTTTTATTCATCTTGAGTTTATTTTTGGTTATGGTGTAAGTTGGTGGTGTCGAGTTTCTTCTTTTTTTTTTTTTTTTTTTTGCATATAGCTGTCCAAGTCTCCCATCACCATTTGTTGAAGAGGCTCTTTTTACTTCATTTTATGCTCCTCTCCTCTTTATTGAATATTAATTGACCACTGACAAATGGGTTTATTTCTGGGCTGTCTATTCCATTCCATTGATCTATGTGTTTGTTCTTATGCCAATATGAGACTGTTTTGATTACAGTGGACTTGTAATATAGTTTGATATCAGGTATTGTGATTCCTCCTACTCTGTTTTTCTTTCTCAGAACTGCTGAGGCTATTCAGGGTCACTTATGGTACCATATAAATTTTTGAAATGTTTTTTCTATATCTGTGATATATATCATTGGTATATTATTAGTAATTGCATTAAATCTATAAATGGCTTTGGGTAGTATGAACATTTTGATGATGCTAATTCTTCCAATCCATGAAAATAGTACATGCTTCAATTTATTTGTGTCTTCCTTAATTTCTTTTTTCAATATTGTGTAGTTTTCTGAGCACAGGTCTTTTACCTCCTTGGTTAGGTTTATTCCCAGGTATTTTATTTTTCTTGTTGCTATAGCAAATGGGACTTTTTTCCTAATTTATGTTTCTGATATTTCATTTTGGTGTACAAAAATGCCTTTGATTTCTGAATATTGACTTTGTATCTTGCTGCTTTACCAAATTCATTTATTAGATCAAGTAGATTTTTGGTGGAGTTGATAGGGTTTTCTACATACATTATAATGTCATCTTCAAACAGTGACATTTTTAGTTCCTCCTTCCCAATTTGGATGTCTTTTATTTATTTGTTTCTTGTCTGATCATTGTGGCTAGAACTTCCAATACTACATTAAATAGAAGTGGTAAAAATGGACATCCTTGTCTTGTTCCTGATCTTTGTGGAAAAACTTTTAGTTTTTGCTCATTGAGTATGATGTTGGCTGTAGGTTTCTTGTATATGGCCTTTATTATATTGAGGTATGCTCCCTCTACTCCCACTTTGCTGAGTGTTTTTTATCATCAATAGGTGCTATACCTTATCGAATGTTTTTTCCACATCTATTGATAAGACCATGTGATTTTTATGTTTTCTTTATAGTTTAGGTGATGTATTACATTTACTGATTTGAGAATATTGGGCCATCTTTGCATCTCTGGGATGAATCCCACTTGATCATGGTGTGTGATCTTTTTAATGTATTGCTAGATGTGTTTGGTAATATTTTATTGAAGATTCTAGTAACAATATTCATTAGCAATATTGGTCTATAGTTTTTTTTTCCTTTGTTATATTTTATCTGGTTTTGGGATTAGGATTACTCTGGTCTCATAAAAAGAGTTTTGGAATCTTCACTCTTCTAGGACTTTTTGGAATGGTCTGAAAACGATAGGGATTTCTCATCCTTAAATGCTTTGTAAAATTTTCCTGTGAAACCATCCAGTCCTGGGCTTTTCTGTGCTGGGAGTTTTCTGATTACTGCTTCAATTTCACTAGCTGTTACTGGTCTGTTGAGGTTTTTTGCTGCTTCAGTTTTATAATACTTTTTCTAGAAATCTGTCCATTTCACCCAGGTTTTCAAATTTCTTGGCATACAGTTCTTCATAGCAATTTCTCACAATCCTTTGTATTTCTATGGTGTCAGTTTTAATCCCTCCTCTTTCATTTCCAATTTTATTTGGGTCCTCTTTTTCTTGATGAGTCAGGTTAAAGGCTTGATTTTATTTTTTTAATTTAATTAATTTATTTTTTGAGAGAGGGGAAAGGATGGAGAAAGAATAGGAGAGAAATATCAATGTATGGTTGCCTCTCATGTGTCCCCTGCTGGGAACTGGCATGCAACCCAGGCATGTGCCCTGACTGGGAATTGAACCACGATACTATGGTTTGCAGGCCCGTGCTCAATCCACTGAGCTACACCAGCCAGGGCCTTGATTTTGTTTATTTCTTTAAAGAACTAGCTCCTGGACTTATCAATCCTTCAAATTGTTCTTTTAGTCTCTATGTCATTTATTTCTGATCCAATCCTGGTTATTTACTTTCTTCTGCTCACTTTAGGATTTGTCTGTTATTGTTGTTCCTCCAGTTCTTCTAGATGTAGGGTTAGGTTGTTTATTTGAAATGTTTCTAACTTTTTTAGGTGGGCCTGAATTGCTATGAACTTCCCTCTCAGGACTACCTTCACTGTGTCCCATAAGTTTTAGACTGTTTTTTGTTCATTTTCATTTGCTTCTGAAAATATTTCAATTTCTTCCTTGATCTCATTATTAACCCATTAATTGTTTAACAGCATGCTATTCAATCTCCATGAATGTGAATGTTTTTTTAGTTTTTTTATTTGAGGTTAGTTTCTAGTTTTAGGCCTTTGTGGTCCAAGAAAATTTTGATATAATTTCAATTCTCTTGAATTTGTTGAGGCTTGTTTTAGTCCTATCATGTGATCTGTCTTTGAAAATGTTCCATGTGCATTTAAGAAGAATGTGTATTTTGCTTATTTAGGATGAAAGGTTTTATATGTATCAGTTAAGCCCATTTGACCTTGGACATTGTTCAGTGTCACAATACCCTTGCTTATAATTTGTTTGGAAGATCTATCCATTGTTGAAAGTGGGGTGATAAAATCCCCTAGTATAAGTGTGGTGCTGTCAATATCTTTCTTGAAGTCCTCCAAGATTTTTTTTATATATTTGGGTGTTCCTATGTTGGGTGCATGTGTGTTTATAATGTTTATGGTCTTCTCGTTGGACTCTTCCCTTGAGTATTATAAAGTGACCTTCTGGGTCTCTCTTTATTGCCTTTGTTTTGGAGTCTATTTTGTCTGATATAAGTATTGCTACCCTGGCTCCCCCCCGCCCCCGTCCATTTGCTTGGAATATTTTTTTCCAACCCTTCACTTTTAGTCTGTGTAGATCTTTTGTCCTGAAGTGGGTCTCTTATAGGCAGCATATGTGTGGGTCATGATTTCTTATCCATTCAGCTATTCTGTGTCTTTTGATTGGGGCATTTAATCCATTTACATTTAAGGTTATTATTGATAGGTACTTATTAATTGCCATTTTTGTACCTGTGTTCCTCTCTCTCTCTCTCTCTCTCTCTCTCTCTCATTTCCTTCCTTTTTATAAAGCAGTCCCTTTAGCATCTCTTGTAGACCTGGTTTGGTGGAGGTGTTTTCTTTTAGACTTCTTTTGTCTGAGAAGCTCCTTATTTTGGCCTTCTATCTTCATTGAGAGCCTTGCTGGGTAAAGTAGCCTTGGTTGCAGGCCTCTGGTTCTCATTACTTGGAATATTTCTTGTCATTCTCTTCTTGCTTGGAGTGTTTCCATTGGGAAGTCAGCTGCTAGCCTTATTGGGTGTCCCTTGTATGTTACTTCCTGTTTTTCCCTTGCTGCCTTTAAAATTCTCTTTTTGTCTTGGAATTTTGCCATTTTATTTTTATTTTTTAAAAATATTTTATTGATTATGCCATTACAGTTGTTCTATTTCCCCCTTCATTCCCCTCCACCCTGCACATCCCCTCCCCCGCCATTCCCCCCCCTTTAGTTTATGACCACGTGTCTCAAGTTCTTTAGATTCTATATTTCCCATGCTATTCTTGCCCTCCCCCCTATCTATTTTCTACCTACCATCTATGCTACTTATTTTTTGTACCTTCTCCCCCCTTCTCCTCCTCCCACTCCACTGTTGCTAACCCTCCATGTGGTCTTCATTTCTATGGTTCTGCTCCTGATCTAGCTGTCCTTTTAGTTTGCTTTTGTTTTAGGTGTAGTTCTTAATAACTGTGAGTTTGCTGTCCTTTCGCTGTTCCTATTTTTTATCTTCTTTTTCTTAGATAAGTCCCTTTAACATTTCATATAATAAGGGCTTGGTGATGATGAACTCCTTGAATTTGATCTTATATGACAAGCACTTTATCTGCCCTTCCATTCTAAATGAAAGTTTTACTGGATAGAGTAATCTTGGATGTAGGTCTTTGGATTTCATGATTTGGAATACTTCTTTCCAGCCCCTTCTTGCCTGTAGAGTCTCTTTTGAGAAATCAGCTGACAGTCTGATGGGAACTCCTTTGTAGGTGACTGTCCCCTTATCTCTTGCTGTTTCTAGGATTCTCTCCTCCATTTTAATCTTGGGTAATGTAATTATGATGTGCCTTGGTGTGTTCCTTCTTGAGTCCAACTTCTTAGAGACTCTCGGAGCTTCCTGGATTTCCTGGAAGTCTATTTCTTTTGCCAGATTGGGGGAGTTCTCCTTTATTATTTGTTCAAATAAGTTTTCCACTTGTGGCTGTTCCTCTTCCTCTTCTGGTATCCCTATAATTTGGATGTTGGAGCATTTAAAGATGTCCTGGAGGTTCCTAAGCTTTCTCCTCACTTTTTTTTGAATTCTTGTTTCTTCATCCTTTTCTGTTTGGTCATTTTTTTTTTTCTTCCTTCTGGTCCACTCCCTTGATTTGAGTCCCAGTTTCCTTTCCATTACTATTGGTTTCCTGTGCATTTCCCTTCATTTCAATTAGTTTAGCCTTCATATGTTCCTCTAATTTGTGACTAAAATCAACCAGTTCTGTAAGCATCCTTATCACCAGTGTTTTGAACTGTGCATCTGAAAGTTTGGCAATTTCTTCGTTGCTTAGAGTTATTGGCTCTGGGGCTTTGAGCTGTTCTTGAGCCATAATGTTTTGCTCTGTTCACGCCTGTTAGGTATGAGGAGCGGAGCCTTAGGTGTTCACCAGGGCGGGGCCACCAGGTTGCTGGTTCATGACGCTGTATGTGGGGGCGGGGTCAGAGAGGGACAATAGCGGTTCCCTCTGCTGCTTCCCGCCACTGGGACCTGCGTGGTCTGTCTCAGTCTCACTGCTCACGCCTTCCCTGGTTATTTGCACATGAATGTGTGAGCACAGTCAGCCCTCAGTGGGTCCGCCCACTGCTACTCCACACCTGGGATCCACCCACTGCCTGCGTGCCCAGGTTGGTCCAGTGGATATTTCCTGCCCAACCCTGCTCTGCTGCTGACTCTACCCCTCTTCCTGGTTTGGCTGAATGGTTCATTGTTGTCAGACTTCCGTATAGTTCAATTTTCTGTGGTTTGGCTGCGTTTTTATTGCTAAAACTTGGTTGTTTTTAAACTTGGTTGTGAGAGAAAGCAGAGTGTTTCCACCTATGCCTCCATTTTGGCAGACATCCCAGAAGTTTGACATTTTAATTCTGATATGTCTTGAAGTGGGCTTCTTTGGGTTCCTCTTCACTGGGACTCTCTGTGTTTCCTGGATTTGTGTGACTTTTCTCTCATCAAATTAGGGAAGTTTTCTGTCACTATTTTTTCAAACAAGTGTTTTATCCCTTTGTCCTTTTCTTATCCTCTGGCATTCCTATTATTCCAATGTTGTTACATTTCAGGTTGTCCTGCAGTTACCTTATACTGTCTTCATATTTTTTTAGTCTTTTTTCATGCACCTACTCTACTTGGGTATTTCTTTCTACCTTATCTTCCAGCTCTATAATTTGGGCCTCTGCTTCAACCAGCTTGCTTATAATTCCTTCTAGTTATTTTTTATTTCAGATATTATATTCTTAATTTCTTCCTGGTTCTTATTTATAGTTTATTTCACTTTTTAATACTGTTGTAGTTCCCACTTAGTTCCTTATAGTTGTCAGTGAGTTCCTTGAGCATCCTTATAACCATTCTTTTGAATTCTATATCTGATAATTTGCTTGCCCACATTTCATTTAGCTCTTTTACTGGAGAATTTTCCATTCCTTTTAACTGTGGGGTTTTTTTGTCTCCCCATTTTAAGTGACTCTTTCTGTGTGTTTCTGTGATTCCAGATGCTCTGCTTTGCCAGCTTTCTTCATAGGGTGAACTTCTGTGGTAGGGGTTCTCTGGGATCCAGTAGTGTAGTCTATTTGATCTCCTTGTCTGGATGCTCTAGGATTTTTCTTTCTTCCATTTTTGGGGGCTCTCTTATTATACTTGGATTTTACCTGTTGGTGGCTACTTTGTTGGTGAGTTATCTCCTCCAGGAGGTTTACTGGTAGTCACAACTCTCACCTTGTCTTGTATGCTGTAGTACAGGTATTGGTTAACAAAGCAGTGTTACCAGGCAACCCATTAGTAAATGAATGAATCAAAAAACTATGGTCCATTTACACAATGGAATTCTATGAAGCAAAAAGAAAGAAGGAGCTCCTACCCTTGGCAACAGCATGGATAGAACTGGAAAGCATTATGCTAAGTGAAATAAGCCAGGCAGTGAAAAACAAATACCATATGATCTCACCTTTAACAGGATCCTAAACAACAAAACAAATAAGCAAGCAAAATATAACCAAAGACACTGAAATAGAGAACAGGCTGACAATGACCAGAGGGGAGGGGGAGGGAATTTCAGGGGAAAGGGTGTGCAGGAACAAGTATAAAAGACACATGGACAAAAACTAAGCAGGGGGAAAATGAGAGGGAGGTGGGGAGCACTGCGGGGGTGGGTTGGGATGGGAATAAAATACAGAGAACTGTACTTGAACAACAATTAAAATAAAATTTTTAAAAAGGGAAAAAAGAGGAATCTAATGAACAAAATAAACTAATGAGCAAAAGAAAACCAAAAGCATAGAATCACAGAACAGACCGACAGTTGTAACAGGGGAAGAGGGTGGTGAGGACTGTTTGAAAGGAGAAGGTCTAGTCAAAGAACATTATGAAGGACCCATGGACATAGACAATGGTGTGGGGATTCACTATAGAAGTGGGGTGGATGGAGCCAGGTAAAGGGGGATAAACTGGACAACTGAAATAACAAACAATAAAATATTAAAAATAAATTAAATAAAAGGCATAATCATAAAAAATAGAGATAAATTGAGGCAGGGATGCAGCGGAAGAGCCATGGTCACTTGAAGTGGTTTATATAATCAAAGTACCTTAAATAACCAAAAACAGAAGAGTGAAGAGGACATCAGAAGTACCTCCTGATTGCTAGCCCTATTTCCACACTTACAGAAGAACATAAAGCTATTTATGGAAGTTTCTGTTCTGGCAATAATGAAGTGACTTGTATCAAATGAACTATTACACAGATAAATATTATAAACTCTGGAGAAAATACAAGCAACAACTAAATGAAAGCACTGAAGAGCTACTAAAGTAGGCAGGAATAGATGAAATTCAATGACCTTTTCTAAAGAAGTGAACCATATTAGGTGATATCTATGTTTAAATGGATTTTCCTTTGAGGCTACTTTGCTGTCTGTGCTGCACACAGGAGTGAGAACTCAAGAAGAAAGCAGTAGTCTCACTGGCTTAAAAACCAGAAGGCAGGGTAATCGAAGTAGTTGGAAATCATAAAGGGAAATCCAAGAGCAAAGGAATGACAGGTAGGAACTCTGTATACACCTTCTGAAAAATCCTTAGTTTACTCCTGAACCATGGGTACACAGGGAAGTCCAAGTAGCCTGGCAGAAACTTAACAGGTAAAAGGCTGAAAAAGTGCCACATGTTTCATAAGCTGTCCATCATAGGGGAATCAAAGTTTGGAATTTTAATTCTGACAAGGAAAATACCTTGAGCTTTATATAAAAAACCCTAAAGCAAGACATCTTAAAAGTAGAAAATATACCTGAGGATGATGAATTGACGCTAAGACCAGTAGCAAAATTGAAACAGAGCTGCACTGAGAAAGTATACAAACAAACCTCCCCAAGTTCAAGGTTATCAGACAGTAATTTAGCTGCAAAAATCAACCTAGAACAGCCCTGGCCAGGTGGCTCTGTTGGTTGAGCATTGTGCATACACTAAAGGAAGTGAGTTCGATCCCCAGTCAAGGTACATGCCTGGGTTGCAGGCTTAGTCCCTGTTTGGGGAGCATGAGGCAACCAATCAATGTTTCTCTCTCACACAGAAGTTTTTTTTCTTCTTTTCTCTATCTCCTCCTCCCTGCTCTCTCTCTCTGAAATTAATGAGCATGACCTCAGAGGAGGATTAAAATAAAAAGAAAAACTCAACCTATAACAAAAGTCAACACTTTTCAGAGGAAGATAACAAAATTCAGCTCTACAATATATTAACACAATGTCTTCACAGACTCACACACAAAAATACTAGACATGTAAAAATGTGACTCATACTCAAAAGTGAAATCAGCCAAGAGAAGCAGACCCTGAGATAATCCAGATGTTTGAATAAGCAAACAAGGACTTTAAAGAAGCTATTACACTGAGCATAATGCTGCCAGTCAGAGAAAGACAAGTACTATATGATTTCACTCATATGCTAAATCTAATGAACAAAAGGAATTAACAAGCAAAATAGAGACAGACTCCAGGCTCATAGACAGAGAACAGGTCGACCACTGGGAGTGGGGCTTTAGGGGCCCAACGGAGTAAAAACGGGGAAAAAGAGGAAAAACTCATGGACAACACACAACAGTGAGGAGGGTGAGGGGAGGTGGAGGTTAGTATAGGGGAGATAAATGATGATAGACAGAGACTTGACTCAGGGTAGTGACACAGAATACAGTGTACAGATGATGTCTTGTGGAATCGTGCACCTGAACCCTATGTAACTTTGTTAACTGGTATCATTCCAATAAATTCAATAAAAAGGAAAAAATACATTTTCATAAATATTTTCAAGGAATCCAAAGAACATCATAATAAATAAGCATATGTGGGGAATTTCATAAAAATTTTAAACTACAAAGAAATAGTTATATGAAATTCTATAATAAAAGTAAAGAATCTAAAATGAAAAAAATCATTGTGTTAATAGCAGATGAAAATACTGGAAGGGAGAAAAGGCGCATTCAACTTGAGTAGATATCAGTAATATTTAAAGATCAATATGAAGAACAGAGAGGGAAAAAAACGATTAAAACAAGTTAGTAGAGCCTCAGTTAAATGTGGGACAATGTCAAATGGTCTAAGACATGTGTAATTGGAGGCCTAGAAAGTGAAAAGAGTGAATGAATCAAAAACAGTGTTTGAACAAATAATGGATAAAAATTCCCCAAATTTGGGGTAAATCAATAACATACTGATCAAAAAGACTTTAAAACTCAAAACTGGATAAAAACAAAGATAACCATAGTGTGGCTCTAACAGCAAAAGATAAAAAGAAACTCTTAAATGTATCCAGAGGACAAAGACACTTTAAATTCAAGAGACAACAAAACAATTTATACCTTGTCATTAGAAACAATGGATATCAAAAGTACAATTGAAAAGTATCTTTAAAACACTGAATGAAAAAATAAACTATCAATCCATAATTTCACATGCAACAAAAATATTCTTCAAAAATGAAGACAAAGTTAAAATTTTTACATATAAATAAACACGGAGACAATTCATCACCAGCTGACCACCACTCACTAAATTTTGCTTAATGAAGTGTTACCAGATGAAAATTTGTATCTACAGAGAAAATGAAAAGTACCTACAGTAATACATATTTATATACAATTCATGTTTTTCTTAATTTCTTTAAATATATGATGACAGCTTAATATAAAAATAGTAATAATGTATCACAAGGTTTATTACACATAGGTGCAAAAATTAATAACAAAATAGCACCAAACAAGAGCGGAAGGCAAACAGAATGGAGTAAAGTGTTTGCAGTGTGTTTACATTTATGTGAAGTTATACAATACTAACTCTCCGTAGGCTGTGAAAAATTAAGTTAAATTGGGGATGCAGACTTTAATCTCTAGGAAAAAATGTTAAAAAGTAGTTAAAAGGCTATTGTACAACAGAAATTAAAATATCATTAAAAATCATTCTATTTATCTAAAAGAAAACACAAAAAAGAATAAAAAATAAAAGCAGATGAGAAAATAGAAAACACCTCACAAAATGGTAGACTTAAACCTAAGCTTATTGATAATTATGAGATACAACTGGTTAAAGACTATGATGATTAAAAGAAAAAGATCACTAAACTGAATAAAACATCAAGGCTCAACTGAATGGTATCTACAGAAATGCATTGCTAAATACACAAAATGTTTAAGTGAAATAATGGAAAAATGTATGTACACTCTAGAAAATATAAGTATAAAAAATCAGTATAACTATACTAATATCAGACAAAATAAACTTCAAGACACGGAAAACTACCTGAGATTTAAAAAGGGATGTTACATAATTATTAAAGGGTCAGATCGTCAGGAAGACATATAAGTCATAAATGTTTGTACACTTAAATATAATGCTTAAAAATGAACAATGCAAAAACTAGACATATTCAAAAGGAGAAACTGACAAATCCACAAGCATTGTTAGAGAATATGAATCCCTAAATAACTAATAAAACCACATACAAAATCCAGTAAATTTCTTTAATTTAAAGCAAAATATAAATTTCAACACACTACTGAACAAATTACTCTAATTGATATTTATAACACTATGCCAGATAATTGAAGAATACACATTATTTTCAAGTGCACAAGGTATATTCATAAGAAAAATATAAGTTATGCCATAAAATGTCCCAATAAATATCAAAATATTGACATAGAGAGTATATACTCTGAAAATAGAATTAAGTTTAAATTCAATAAAATTGAAGGTATCTAGAAATTCTATAATAAATGAAAATTAAAATAATTCAGTTATACAAATTCATGGATCAAAAAACTACAAGAACAAGAAAACATTTTGTATGATATATTAATAAAATATAATAGCATAATCTAATGAATGCAGCTAAGTGATGCTTCAGAGAATTATTTATAGCTTTAAATATTTATTTTAGAAAATTAGAAAAGTTTAAAACTATAATCTAATTTTCCATGTTAGAAAAAAAATACCAAAGCATATAAAAAGAGCAGGAACCAAGGAAACTTAAAAAAAAAGGACTAACAATAGAGAAAATTGACAAAGCTAACAGCCAATTCTTTTAAAATATTAATGAAGTTGACAAACCCCAGAGGAAATTTTTATGACCTTGAGTTAGGCAAAGATTTCTTACATATGACACAAAAAGTATTATTTATAAAAGCAAAAGAATTGATATACTGGTCTTCAGCAATATTTTTAAATGTTGCACTTTAAAATATACCATTAGAAAAAAAAGCACAAGGCACAGACTAGGAAACAATATTTGCAAATTACATATCTGATATAGAAATTTTATCTATAAAATATAAAACATACATAAAACTGGGTTATATACATAGAACCCAATTTTTAAATGGTCAAAGAATCTGCATAGATATTTCCCAGAGAAGATATATAATTGGGCAATAGACACATAAAAAATAGACATTCTCAGTCATTAGGGAAATTCAAATTAAAACCACAATGAGATATACCACCACACTCACTAGAGTGACTAAAAAGGATAAACAGTCACAAATGTTGGGAGAATATGGAAGGATTGGAAGCTTCATACACTGATGATGGGAATGTAAACCAGTGCAGCCAGTTTAGATATCAGTCTGGCAGATTCTTAAAAAGTTGAACGTAAGTGTACCACACATCCCGGCAACTCCACTCCTAGGTATCAACCCAAGTGAAATGAAATATAGATTAACACAAATACTTGTATATAAACACTTATAACATTTATAGCATTACTCATAATGGCCCCAAACTGAAAATATCCCATATGCCCATCAACTGATAAAACTAAATGGTCTCTAGCCATGCAGTGGAACACTATTCAGCGATAAAAAGAAAGTACTGAGATATACCATGCACTGATGAATGTCAGAGACATTATGCTAAATAAAAAAGGCCAGAAACAAAAGACCACATATCTTATCATTCTATTTGTCTGAAGGGGCCATAAAAAGCAAATTAACAGAAACAGAAGTTAGTTAATTGGAAATTCGGAGCAGGAGGTAGAAACAGGGAGTAACTGCCATTAGTAGGAGGGAGGTTTGGGAGGTAAAGAAATGTTCTAATGTTAGATTGTGGTGAAGGAATATTAGTAATGCAATATTACTAAAATTTACCTAACTATGCATTTAAAATGGGTTATTTCTATGGAATACAAATTGTAGCTCAATAAAGCCGCTTTTAAAAAAACTGATACACCCCTAGGCAAGAGACTGAAGAAGAAAAAAAGGTCAATTCATGAATGGTAAGAGCAGTCCCTAAGGAATCTACAGACATTAAAAAGTATAATAATGAAATAATGCAAATAACTTTATGCTAATAAATTCAACAATTTAGATGAACCAAACAAATTCCTTGAAAATGCAGCTTGATGAAATTGACACAAAAAGAAACAGAAAATCTCTACAGTCTTACATTTATTAAAGAAGTTAAACTTATAACAATATGTAAAAGTCTCTGAAATAAGAAATCAGCAGGACCTATGGATTTCACTCATGAATTCTATAAAAAAAAAATGTAAGGTAAAAATGATACTAAAATTAGACAATCTCTTTCAGAAAATAAAGAAGGAAAAACACTGCCCAACTCATTTTGAGGTCAGTTAAGACACACAACTCTGACCAAAGCAAAAAAAGAAAATCACAGGCCAATTTACATCATGAATAAAGACTAAACATCCCTTAACAAAATATTAGCAAGCTGAATTCAGAAATATGTATAAAAAGGATAAGACATCATGACCAAGCAATGCTTATCCCAGGAAAGCATGATGAGTTTAACACTTAAAAATCAACAAATTACACTCCCCATATTAACAGGAAAAAAAGGGAGAAAACCCATATGATTATTTCAATAGAAGCAGAAAAAGCATTAGACAAAATTCACACCCATTCATGATAAACTAAGAATAGAAGGGAATTTATTCAATCTGTTAGAGGGCAACTAAGAAAATCTCTACTCGACATAACATATAATGACAAAATATTGAATACTTTCTTTCCAAAGTTGGGAATAAGGCAAGAATGTCTGTTCTACTTCTACTCACCATCGTAAGGAAGGCCCTAGTCAGGGCAATAAATAGAGACATAAAATTGGAAAGAAGTAAACTGTTTTTATTCTTAGACAACAAGATTGTTCACACAGTTTCCACCCAAATTTAGAAATCAAAACCTAGCCCTGGCTGGTTTAGCTCAACAGATTGAGCACAGGCTGCAAACTGAAGGGTCACTGGTTTGATTCCCAGTCAGAGCACATGCCTGGGTTGCAGGGCAGGTCCCCGGTAGGAGGCATGTGAGAGGCAATGACACATTGATATTTCTCTCCCTCTCTTTCACCTTCCCGTCCTCTCTCTCTAAAAATAAATAAATAAAATCTTTCTTAAAAAAAAATCAAAACCTAAAAATAGTAAGTGACTTTAGTAAGGTTACAGGACAGAAAGTTAATATACAAAAAAAAATCAATTATATTTCTTTTTTATTTTATACTTATATATATTAGAAGCAAAAAACTGGAAAATGAATATTTTTACAATTCCATTTATAATGGCATCAAAAACATAATAATGAAACAGTAAAATATTTGTAAGACTTTACCTTAAAAATTACATAACAAATGAGTACATGGAAAGATGCAATATTTTTATGCATTGGAAGATTTCATATTGTTAAGATGTCATTTTTTCACAAACTGATCTACAGATTCAATGCAATTTATATCATAACCTCACTAACATTTTTTTTAGAAACAAACAAGTTGATTCTCAAATTTATATAGAAAAACGAAAGATGCCAAAAAAAGCAAAGACTCTGAAAAAGGAATGCAAATTGGAGGACATACTCCCTGATTTGAAGGCTTACTATAAACTACAGTAATCAAAACAGTGTGGCATTGGCATAATAATAGAAAAACAGACTAATGAAACATAACAGATAACCCCGAAATAGACCCACACATTTATGGCCAGTTGATTTTTATAAAGATTTTATTTATTTATTTTTAGAGAAGGGAAGGGAGAGAGAGAAACATCAATGTGTGATTGCCTCTCTTGTGCCCCCTATTGGGACCCTGGCCTACAACCCAGGTATGTGCCCTAGACTGGAAATTGAACCGGCAACCCTTTAGTTTACAGGTCGTGGCTCATCAGCCAGGGCTGGCCAATTGATTTTTGACAAAAGTTTCCAAGATAACTGAATGGAGAAAGTATAACTAAAAAGAATAAAGAAGCTGGGCCAACCACCTAAGCATATGGACAACAATAAATCTCAATCCTTAACTCACAGATGCGGAAATTAATTTACCATGGATCAAAGACTTAAGCATAAAAGCCAAAATTTTAAAGGTCCTAAAAGAAAACATAGAATATCTCCCAACCTCAAAAGAAGCAAAGATTTCTTAGAACATAGAAAATACTAATCTTACTCTTCCACCCCTTCCAAAAACACAAATTCGTATTTATCAATACAAAACCTTCTGCACATCAAAAAGCACTGTTAGGGAAGTGAAGGAGTAACCCAAACACTAGAAGAAATATTTTAAATAAATAGATATAGTTACAGATATAGATATCTGACAAAGGACATGCAACCAGAATATATATTCTCCTACAAATCAGTAACTAAAGAAACTCAATTCTTAAATGAGAAAATAATAGTCCACTCACAAAATGGTAGATGAATGACCAGTAAACTCATAAAAAGAAATCAGCATCATTAGTCATCAGGAAAATAAAGATTGAAACCATAATGAAATGGTCTATTAGAATAAATAGAACCAAAAAGACTGCCATCACCAAATATTGGTAAGGATGTAGAGTAAGTGGAATTCTCAAATACTGTTGGTAGAAGTATAGATGGTATAATCACATTGGAAAATTGTTTTGCCAGTTTCTGTAAATTTAAACCCATGTCATCCATGCCACCTAGCAACTGCACTCCTGAGTATTTATCTAGGAGATTAAACCAAGAGCGACACAAAGACTGTCACGTGAATGCTCATAGTAGCTTTGGTCATAATAATCAAAACTACTAATAACCATCAACAAGAAAACAGAACAAATTATTATATATTCATATAATGGAATAAAGTACTGATATGTACGACATAGGTAAATTTCAGATATGCTTCACTGGGGGGGAAACAGACACATAAGAGTACATACTACATGATCCCATTTATATGAAGTCCACAACTAGCACAGTGGTTTCCTACAGAGGATGTGGGAATTATCTGTAAAGCAGCAAAGGGAAATGTCTCAGGTGATGGAAATGCCCTATATCTTGACTGGGGCTACACAGTATATACATTTATTAAAATCATTGAATAGTACACCTAAGTTCCATTCATTTCACTTCGTGTAAATTTTTCCTTGATACAAAAAATAAACACTGAAATAAAATAAAATTTGCTTAGGAAAGAAGATTTTTTTAAAAAGCCAGTTGGGTAGAGTATCAGTTCGGATCAGCTCAATTATACTATGGTAACAAAGAGCCCCCAAGTCTTAGGGCCTTAAGTAGCAAACCCTCTGGCCAAATATAGCCTATTGCCTACCTATAAATAAAGCTTTACCAGAATACAGTCATGCCTATTTGTCCACATATTTTCTACGTGTAACAGTTAAGTAGTTGTGAGAGAGACTATCTGACCTGAAAACTAAAAGCCTAAGATAATTTCTACCTGGCCTTTTATGAACCAAGTTTGCATTTTGGCCCCTGACTTGAAAACATAAAGGTTTATTTCTCTCATGCGCTACGTTAATTAGGAGTCAGCTGGGAGCTCTGCTTCATGTCATCCTCAGTGCAGCACCTGGCTGATGGAGCAGATGACCTGGAATGATGCTGGCCACGGTGGCAAGGGAAATGAGTAAGTTCTGAAGGATCTTACACCAGCAATTAAACGATCTGGCTCCAAAGCACCACATCACTTTTCCTCACCACTCCTGGGCCAGAAGTATTCCCATGACCCCATTGCACACAAGGGGACCAGAAAATACAATCCCACCATTTGTTTGTACATGGGCCTGGAAGTGAAGAACTGGGATATTTGCCAAACGGTGCTAACGACCACCACAATTAAACTCAGAACCAATCAGTCCAGGTGTTTATTTCCAACAAACATGCATAACCCTCCTGAAATATTGTCCTACTGGGTAGAAGTTCTAATCACAAAAATTCCAAAAGTTGCCCCTCACCCTTCCCTTTGGCTCCCATGTCACTGGAGAGAGCAACCCAGCACTGCTTTCCGTTCTCATGGATCTAGTTTGCAAATCTGACTAACCATCACCTTCATATTTAATTTCCTTAATAGGGGTTTGAGTCTTCAAGAACTAGTCGACTCTGTGACCCAGACTCTGCCAAACCTCTGAGACCCTGCAGCCTCATCTCTCTGTCACTGGTTCAATTTTGTCATGCTGGATAGAGCTTATAATGACCCAGGCATATCATACTGTTTCTGGACTCCATCCACTCTTTTGATCCTGTGGTTTCCACTGTGTGGAATATACTCTCCTATCATTCTCACCCTTGAAGACTCAGCATAGTCATTATCTTGTCCACAGAGCTTTTCATGACCACCAGTCAGGGAAAACTTTGCTGCTATTGCATCAGACCCAAACTACACACAGTGCTGCTACTGCCCCAGACCCAAAATAGAGAATCAGAGTACTGAGCCCATGGGGCAAAAGGACAACTAACTTACTTAGTACTCACCAGGTGCCAAGTACTTTTCTAAGCACATTTCATATATCATTCCATGTAGTCCTCTTAACAGCCTACAGGTAAGTACTAGTATCATCACTATTTTAAAGTTAAGGACACCGAGGCATAGTTAATTAATTTGTGCAAGGTCCCATAGGTGGTAAGTGGCAAAGCTGAGATATTGCCAATAGGTTGCAAGGCAAACTCTTAACCATTCTGCTACCCTGCATTTCAACACTGAGAGCACACGTCTATCTCCTTTGAGAGTGTAAGCAGCAAAAATCAAGATCTCAGTCCTTTCTGTACCCCCAGCACAGAAAGGATCATAGGTATTTGGGTACTAGTGGTTACTTACATCAGGATCTGTTCACATGAAATGAGACCCCGGATTCCCCAAACAAAACTTTATGCTAGATAAAATCCTCTTGACTAGTGACATTTAGGAGGTGGACAGATAATTACCACATATACTTTTTCCTGGATCCCAGCCCTTTCTCCAGGGCTGCTGGCCTACTTGGAAGTAGAGAGACAGGAGTGGTCCAAATTACAGATCATTAGAAAACAAGCTACTCTAAGTTGGGACAAATATCTATTCAATCATTTAAAAACTTTTACAGAATCCTGACTGTTTGGAAATGTAAACATTTGACTTCTCTATTCAGAAAACAGCACAAAGCTTTCCTAAAAGTTTTTCCTTCCTCATATAGTCACACTTTGAATTGCTAATTGCTATAATTATGTAAGATGGCATTGTCATGCTTGTAATTTTTCCTATCCCCCTTGGTATTTATTGATGGAAAATGGCTTTATTAAAAAATAATGATAATTACCTTGTTTGGTTGTGTATCAATATGGTTTCAGTATTTCTTTATTACCAATTATGGAATTTTATGAATTGCCAAAATTTTGTTTTTTTATTGGTTTATATTCTCTTGGTGGCATAAAAGGGGAGAGGAATTAACAATAATTCCATTCCTTCACTCCCTGACATGGCCCCACCATGACCTGCCCCAACTCTGTTACAACAGCACTCTAGTACACTATTCACATGTGGCCACAGGAGGCAATAATTTTTCCTGCTACACAATTCTAACGATAAGCTGCACACCCCAAAATTCTCAACCACAGCCCAGTGCCTCCCCAAAACACAGAAAATGAAAGGCTCTTCCCCAACGACGTGCTTCACAGAATCAGCACCTACAGTTCAAAATGGAGGCACTTCTTGTGGGACCGAGGTTTAAAATCTACTAAATTAACTACAAGAAGATCATATGGGCAAATAGCCAGTCTCAGTGTCGCCCAGAAGAAAATTCCATTTGCTTTACTAAATACCCACAACAACCATCACAGCCAAAGCCACCTTCCACACAGATTTCATAGCTCTTGGATAGTTCCCTTCCAAAAGATACTCCCCTTGAACACTTTTGGAGTTCTCTCTGGTGACTCTCAGAGAAAGGCTAAAAAGACTACACATTTCTTTGTTTATCAGTGGCCCTCCGTCCACTGAGGTACAGCCCAGCTCATAGTTTCTACAAAACATAAACTGATTCAACTCAATGACCCAAATATAAGCTGTCCATGCTCCTTGGCAAACAGTGCATTTGGCAGTGGTTTCATAAGGAAGTGAAGTCCTTCTCCTTAGCATCAAGAAGAGGAACAGTGTAAACTCTTAGTACTTCATGTGTAAGTCAGACTTCATTAGGAGGGAGAGGAGCACAAGGAAAAGAGCATCACAATTGGAATCAGACACTATCTATCTAAACTTAGTCCATGTTCTTGGCCTCTTCCCACTTCTTAACCTGCAAAAATTATTTCAGCAACACCTGCAACTCAGAATTGTCACAAAAATTTAATGAGTTAAACATCTGGCACATACTTACTATTTAATATATGCTATTAGCTCTTTTCTTTTCTCCTAGCTTAGTAGTTTTCAAGTGACTCAATTTTGCTCCCCAAGAAATAGCGCTACCCGGAGAAGTGTTTTATGATCACAACTTGAGAGGGTTATGCTACTGGCACCTCCTAGGTAGAGACCCAGTAGCTGCTAAACATCCTACAATTCACAGGCTGGCCACCACAACAAGAATTATCCAGCCCCAAATGTTAATAGTACCAAGACGGACAAGTCTTGTTCTAGACAAGTGTGAAATAATTATTTCATTATGGTTGTTTATTCTCCATATACCCTATCTCTTTAAGTGAGCAAAGACTTACTGAGGACCTACCATATATACAGCTCTACTCTAGGCACATCCATAACTATCTTGTGCATTTGTTTGCCTGCTGCCATTTTCCCAAAGCAACTCCCATCCTCAAATGCTGTCCAACCCTATGAACATCAAGCTTTGGCTTCTCCTTTCTTCTCGATGCTGTTCTCAGTAGTCCTGAAGCCAGGCATGCTGTGTGTCAGAGCGAAGACCTGTATTAATCAACCATTCCAAATATAGCAACAGCAGTTTGAAAATCAAAGAATGGGCCTTGGGGACATCAATATTTGCATGTTCATAATAAATACTTAACTACACATCTGTGCAATGTTCAATATCGTTGGGGAAGAAAAAGAACATTTATGTTGGTTTTTGTCAACTTCCACAAATCAAGCACCTGATGTGCTAAAGAAATGTAAAACTGAATAGTTGTAAAGATGATTTTAAATGTTTATAATATGCATTTGTGAATTGGAGACATGCTTGATTTACCCTCAACACCCATCTCTTTTCTATCTCATACTCACCACTACCACTCATATTGACCCTGGCTTCAACATGCAAGACTTGGTTTCGTATTTTCATTCTTCTCTGTGTATGTATGAGTGCATCTCTGTACGCAGAAGCGAGGCTTACACAGATACATACGCAGATTGTGGGGTTACAATCTGCTCAGCTCTAGAGTAAGTGCTTCGTAGTAACACTCTCACTTCATTGTCACAAACCACTACAGATGCAGATGATGTCCCCTTATTTTTCAGGGGAAACAGTGAAGGGTTATATAGGTTAAGTAATTGGTCCAAAGTCACACAGCTAAAGATTATCAGAATGAGTGTTCTCACCTTGTGTGTCTGATTCCAAAATCCATGTACTTCACCATTACACTATTAGGAAGAAACAGATCTCCATCTGGTGAGTGCTTTTTGTAAAGAGGTAAGCAGTGGGCATACCTATTGAAGACAGAATATCAGACCATGGAGCATGGGTCTGAGTAAGAAAATATGGGATCCATTCAAATCTACCTCAAAGAATTGCTCATTCATAAGTGCTAGCTCACATGCAGAAATTTATATGTAAAAAGATATATAGTACCGTATAATTAGAAAAGGTGAAAAGAGTAAATGACCTAAATGGGGGAGGTAGATCCATGCTATGGAATAGAGGGGTCCCATACAAAGTAGGAGAACTGTGGCAAAGAGGGCTTTGCTTACCATCCATCCCCCTTCCTCCTTAGTAACAATACTCTGATTTTATTCTGGGTGGCAAAGTACCCAGCTTAAAAACCCAGGCATTCGTAAGCCTGCTTGGCAGCCAGAGATAATCACATGCTGATAAATCTAGTAAATTCTACACAACCATCTTACTCTTACCAATTGTTATGGTACAAATTGTCCAACTATAACCGACTTCAAGCTGTCACACTGAGACTCTCAAAAACTTCTGAGAATGTAACCATTGCCTCTTGCAACCAAGAAAGAGTCAGCTCCAGCACATGCCTAGGGGTAAGCCATAAGGTGTAAAGAAATTTGTCCTTAAAAGTGCAGTGGGCAGTAAGTATGGGAGCATTTTCTTTTCTTCTCTCCTCCTTCCTGCTGGGAGTTCAGATGACATGACTGGAACTCAGCAGCTACTCTGAGCCATGAAGCAACATGGAAAAATGATAGTGGTGCAGAAAGACCGAAAACACAGACAGAAAGGAGAAGTCTTGTCTCTGTTGACCTCGTGAAGCCTAGCTCTGGGCTCCTCTATCAGGAAAAAAATAAAACTCCTATTTTAAGCCACTGTTGCTTTGGTTTTCTGTTACATGCTTCTCAACTAATACAGGCTTGGTTTTCACATCTGTATTAGTTATACCTTTTATAATGAAAATGTTTCATTTTAATGAAAACTTTGAAGTAAGAAAGGCAAAAAAAGCTTAAGAGTTAAGTGGTTGGGCCCTTAGAAGTATGTCCAAGCTGCTGATTCTTATGACAGATCACAGGGTGGCGGTAAGGGAGACCAGGGCAAGTCACAGACCTGGCACACAAATGGGCAATGTGGACAAGCCCTGAAAACGAAAGGGATAGACTGGAACCCAACCAAGTTCGCAAACTGCCAAAAAGATTTCTGGCCAAAAAAGATCCAAAGGCCTCCTGAGGTAAGCCTTGGGTGAAACACACAACAGGTGATGGGAGAAGCACAGGACGTGCTGCCAGGCTGCTGTCTCCCGTCCAGGAAAACTCCCAGGAAGCCTGCCCACGGAGAGGAAAAGCAGCAAGACTTTCTTGCCTGGCTCACAGCAGGGGGCTCTTCAGGTGCCCCAGTTAAGGGAACCCTAGAGATTGTAAAAATAAGACAGCATATCGGACCGTGGAGCATGGGACGGAATAAGAAAACAGGGGGCCCGAATGGGGGACTCAAGTTTCTGGGCCCAAATCGGGGACTGCAAACAACAATCTGGTAGCTAAGAAAGTCCTACGGGAAGGGGCAGACACTGTTCTTCAGGGTTCACGTTCCAAAGAGGGTCACAAAAATTATACTGAGAGTGACACTTTGCAAAATCAATCACTCAGTGAGTCTTCTGCCTTGTCTTACACAAAATAACTGCCAAGTCTATTTAGGACACATCTTTGGAGACCACGTCAAGTCACTATGCCCCACATGCTCCCTGTGCGCCCAACAGAAGGGTGTGTGCCGTGGAGAAGGCACTAAGCGTAGGCCCCTATTCTTGAAGATGCTGCAATCCAAAAGAAAAATGACTTGTGCAGAGGTAGAAATACCTGGAGAATACAGGTCTTTGGCTGGGCCCTAAAGAGTAAATATCATTTGAACCAGAAAAAAATCAGAAAGAATATATCCCACACTGGAAAATGGCAAACAATGTGTGCTAAACAAACATTATTTCCAATAATCGAAGTAGTAAAGAAAAGGGAAGTGGGGAGGAGAAAATGATAGTACTGGGCACTCATGGGCAATAATGTTGAAGAGAAAAATGTGGAAATTGTTCATTCTCGTATCCATACATTCAACAAATATTAAGTGCCTGACCAGTTTTTCTAGGGCCTCAGATATCAAACTTGAATACCTGGAGGCTAAGTAGACTCCTCTTACTCATTGGGATTAACAAAATTCCACATTTTTCACACTGTCAAAAATGGGAAGATGTTATGAGGAGAAACAGTCCAGATATTTCTAGGCCTCAGCAGTTCGTAGCTGAAAACAGGTAACAGCCAACCCAGGAGCAATGAGCATGCCCCAGGGGCTAAGACACTCCTTTCCCAGCTCAGTGAACTGGAGACCCCTCTGTGGCCATCCCAAGTCTCCCAAAGTCTACAGTGCCTTGAATATAGCGTGTACCCGGTAAATACTTACTCGTGGATCCTGCTTCTTGTTTGCAAAAGCCCAAGCAGGGGTAGGGCCAAGGTTGGTCAGTTGTCCCAAGTGCCAGAGAATCAAAACCTAAAGCTAAGTGTGCATGACATGTGTCTTCTGGTAGGCGGCGGCAGATTTTTCGCAGTGGTTGATGAAACGGAGGGCAGGGGTCAGAGATGCTTACAGCGAGAAACATGTAATGGACACTGGTATTTAAAACAGAAAGTAGCCCTGGCTATAAGTTAATGTTTCATATCCAATAAAGAAGGCTAAATATCTATAGTTTTGATAGATTGCTATAAATGAAACATTAGAGGGGCTCTTAAACACCTTGCTTCAGACCCTCATTACACGAAATTATTCTTGAGCAGAATCGCATACCCAACATGGCTGGATCCTATTAAGTAGCGAGTTAGATAATGTAGGATGTGCTTCCTCTAGTAAGAACAAGAGGAGGAAGGCGTCTAACCGGACAATTTCACCACTTCTGCAGCCCAGGAGCACTGCAAGCCAGAGCAGCAGAGAATGTTTTCTGGAAATTCTCACTGTAGCCATCACGCCCCTGCAGGAGATACAGGGTAATTTCACAGTGTCTTCCAAAAAGCAACACAATGACCATGCTGAGTACTTAATGTGCTTAATGCAGTATGAATAATCAAAGGGTTGAGACCGGAGAGACTGCAAATCTCCAGCCATGGAACACCTGAGAGGGGGAGACCTCTGCTTTCCAGACCCCTCTGAGAACTTCCACAGAATCATCAAGTTGGGAAAGATTTCTCTGAAATTGTCTTATAGCAACTTCTCATTGTACAAAAGGAGACCAAAAGATCAAAATGGGATGAATTCAGAGGACTGGAAGAAGACCCAAATACTACTAACTGTGTCCGCCAAAAACCAGCCTGAGGGAACAAACACAAACCTCCAAGAATGGAGAGAACTCACATGCCCCAAGGACAGAGGTCCTCCTCCGGCAACCCCTGCTCCTCTGTCCAGGAGTGTGCCACACACACCACCACGGCTCCCGTATGTCCTTACCATGTGCCCACCAGCAGAGACGGAGATGGACTTTACCCTTAGAGGAGGCACATGGAGTACATGGATAAGCAGTGTTTTTTAGCCTTTGCATCCAATACAGCAAGTAAAGACTATTTACCAGAAGACCCTACAAACCTGTTTCACAGCATGTTAGATAAATGATTCGTGCTGTTTTTAAATTAAGCCGAAGAAATTCTCTTCAGTGTTACTTTTGATCATAAGACCGTCTCAATCAGATTTTGTTCCTGTAGTGAGGACAGTGACTGCCGGTCAGTTACTCTAACAATACTTGCTGTCCAGCTACAAATATAGATGTTTCTAGAATCGTCTTAGTTCTAAATTCCTCCAACAGAGAAGCTTCCCCAAAATGAAGAAAGTATTTCACTCCAGTATACCTTCCCCATGGACTCCTATATCTAAGTATGTTTCTTCCTTTGATACTTTGACCCACTGAACTGCAGCAATATCTTTCTCAACTAATCACTCATTCACAGTAATCACAGTTAACATGTATATACCACATACATTTTCACAGGCTTTGTTTTTTATGTTTACTCAATGGTCCTAACAACACTGTGAGATCAGTATTATTACTATCCCATTTTACAGGTGAGAGACTGAGGCGGAGGGAGATCATTTACTATCTTGCCTGTAGTTACACAGCAGTTAAATGGAAAACCTGATACATGAATCCAGCGAATTGTTTCCTTCGGCCCTGCTCTTAATCCCAACAGTTTATTGCATAGGTTTTACTTATTAGTTCTAAAGTTAAATAACATGAACCCAGACATATAATCCAAAGAGTAATAGTAAGGAAACAACTCTAAGTGATATTGGCCACATTTCTCTGCCATTGCTGCCACTTCACTCTCAAAACTCCAAGTATTCAGCAATTAGCCATTTCTTCTGCCCCCTAAAATACATGTTTGATATAAAAACGACCATTAAGAAATCTCAGCAAACACAAAGGGAAAGAAAACAATTATTTATTTTGACCATGTTGCTGTATCCTTGATATTGACATCTCAGCTCTTAGCCAGGTTTATAGGTTTGGGGTGTTTTACAAGAGATTAACATTTACTGAGCACTTTCTCACTAGAGGCCAGGAAATATGCTATGTGCTTTCACCCACAAAATTGCCTTTAATACCAAAAGCAATCCCAGCAGAAGTCATTAATGAAATCTTATTTTTAAAGACAAAAAATAAATAAACAAAACCAAGATTCAGGTTAAGTATCAAGGTCAAGGAGACTCACCTAGAACTGATGGCATGCGGATTTAAGCCAAAACCTGATCTAAAGCTGAGGCTACTTCTGAGACAGCATGCTGGGTAGTAGACGCCTGATCCTTTAAAACCAGAATCCACTCTTAGATTTTTTTTTTCCCCTCTGAGCAGTGAGTCTTTACAGATTTACTGGTTGTTAAATGTTACTGACTCTAGCTAATACCCAAATTAACTAGATTCCTTTCGGAGGTTGTAAAATGTGCTACACACTCAACTTCTGAATTTAGCATGCAAGATGATGACCACAGCAGGAAAATGGTGCAACTTTCTTGTTAGAACAATGATGCCTAAAAGCCTATTTTTAATTTCTACCTTCTTTTATGAGGACTACGTGAATGAGGACACACCTAGGATACTGCATATTAATTTCAACAGAGCTAATACCCGAAATGTCCCGCCAATTTACTCTTCACTGACAATGTTAAAAGAAAATGATTTATGCAGATCAATCATCTTGCTCATCAAGTCCTACCCTGACAGCCAGCCTTCATCATTGCTATTTAAAAGGCACTGCTGACAGAAAAGACCGACTCTTTGATTAAGGGCCCTGTCTGGCTAACCTTTTATTTGAAGAATGATTGCCGCTGAGTGACAAATACTTTTCCATTCATTTCAAGGCAAAGATATTGACATTCAAATTCTCGATGGCTACACTGAGCAGATGCCACTGTTGGCAAGAGGCTTAAGAGCAACAGCAGGTACACCACGGCTCTGGGGGCATGGGGAAAAGACTAAAACTAAAACACACGTGCAGGCACTGGGTAAGGGTTCTCAACGAGTGAAAGCTACGGGTCTCTGGGCCAGATCCTCTTTCCTCTACAGTTATCAAAGAACATCTGGTTGTAGTTTTGCCCCTGGTTCTCTTCTTAAAAGTGTCCTTGTGTTACCTTGACCCAACTTGGAACTGCACAGGCAGCAAAGACTAAGAGTAAAAACGAGGTCAGGAGCATGCAGTTTCCAGCTACAGGAGGAAACATCTTTTCCCCCTCCACCCTGAATCTCATGATCCGAGCAGACCTCACAAAGTACTGGCCTCCTTTGGCTGCACAGGACTGGAAGTGACTAAACACAAAGTGGAAGAAGCATCTGCAAACATTACCTACAAAAACCCCAGTAACATTTAATCCTCTATCTAAGGAGAAAGAGGCAGGGATTGACAGAAACAGAGTAACCATGAGAGACAGAAATTGAGCTTTTTTTTAAAAAAAAAAAGGCAATTTTTTTCTAATCCATTTCAGTAAATGCTCCCTTGGTCAGTACTACACATATATAATGTCAACATATCCTCACAGCTAGATTATTTTGGTTATATTAATTTCTTAAATGCAAAATATTACCTTAAAGGGAGTCAGGAAAATTATGGACTAAGGAAGTCTATTTGTGACAAATGCCAGCCCAAAGCCTCCAGATTACCGTACTTTCGGACCATAAGACACACCTAGGTTTTAGAGGAGGAAAATAGGAAAAAATTTTTGAAGCAAAAAATGTGGTAAAATATTTAATAACCTAAATAACATAATATTTCACCAATGTAAATGTAAACAGAACTCAACAGCAGCATTAACAACCATTATTTCTCCCAAATTTGGTGGGGGGTGGGAGGGGTGCATCTTATAGTCCAAAAAATATGGATAATCATTTCCAGGAACAAAATGAAAATACCTGAGCAGATCATCAGTGATTCCTTTTAAATCTTGCTGACATACAATGTGTAGGTTTCAGGTGCTCACAAGGGACAGACAGGGTATCCCAAAAACTGTAGCTCTGATGTCTGACAAACTCCCACCATGGGAGAGGCAGGGGACAGCCAAGACACACAGAACTGTTTTGTTTTGTTACCCCAGGCCTAACAGGTGATCCAAGCAGCAGAACAGAGGAAGGTAGCAGGGCCCAGAGAGAGAGAGAGAGGAAAAAAACACCTGGGTTTGAATCCAATATTTGCTGCTTATTAGCTGAGGGATATGAAGAAAGCTACTTCCTTTCCCTAGTCCTGTTACCCCATCTGCAGAATGTCTACCTTACACAATAACTTGTGGACGTGAAACAATATGCATTAAATAAAGCATCTTTCCTTTACCTAACCCCCCTTTTCTTCCCTTCCTTTCTTCTCTTTGTTCACTTGTTTGTATGAGAGAGTAATTCACGAGAGGTATGGAAAGAACACAAGATTTACAGTTGCATGGCCAACCTATGACACCTGGCGAAGACACTCACTACCTGTGCAACTGCGCAGTCTTTGGAAGAGTTGCATGCTGAACCTCAATTCCTCACCTTTATATGAAAGCAGTCCTAATTGCCCTACATCCCTCACTGTATTGCAATGATAAAAAAGACATAATGTTAAAGTACTTTATAAGTTTTAAATCAACACAGAAATGTTGATTTAAAGTAGTTTATAAGTTTTAAATCAACACAGAAATGTTTTCTGTAGTCACTATTTTTCTCAGAAAATCACACACTCCAACCCATTTTTAGTGTTTTCTTATTTTTTCTCCCATCTATGTTTCTCATGGTGAATAATAAATCGATAACCAGTTAATTAGTAAGTAATTATCTCCATTCCTTAGAACTATTAGTAGTGGCCTTTACAGCTATCTAGAAGAAGTACCAGGTTGAAGTAACATTTCTTCCATAACAAAAAATTTATTGGAGGTTATTATAAGACAGGCACTGTCTCATAACAAGGAGGTGAATGAAAAATACAAAATTGAGTCATGTGGAGCAAACAGGCAAATAAATGATTTTAATATTGCTGCACCATATAAGTACAAAGGATCCTAAGGATGCCAGTGAGGGAGGGTGTGAACTACCTGGGGAAGTCAGAGACAATTTCACCACACGTAGTAGACCTGGGGCTTCAAGGGTGAGTAAGTCCTCACCAGGCAGGAAAGGAAGAAAGAGGTCCTGCGAAGAAAAATGCAAGGGGCAAAGGGATGGAGGCCCAGGAGAGATCACATATTCTGGAAGCGACAAGGGCAAGTTCAAGACATCCTATACACTTAAGACTTACTCCTTTAAGCAAAGGGGAGTTTGTCTGTGAAACTGCTGTGATATGGTCCATGGTTTAGAAACATCCTCCTAATGAAAGGCAGGACAAACAGTCATTCAGCACCGCTCTGTGCTAGAAACTGGAGACACAAAAATGAAAAAGATTATTCTGACATTCCCTCTGGGAGGGGAGCTTGGTCGTTTTACTTGCTTTCAAGCAATATCTAAGGAGCTGCCCAACTGAGGGTGCTGGGTGCCCCCACCCTTTCAGCACCAGCACCTGTAGCTTTGTCTTTGACCTTGGAACCTGCCCTTCCTACCCAATGTGCAGGTGTGGATTTCTATTATTCTGCTTGACCCTACTGTTCTGTTTCTATGGACACTGAGGCAACTATGGATCACCACTCATGGGCTGACAGCTCTGTCCTCTGGTTTCTACCGTCCCTCCCTGATGCTAGCCTACTGCTGCTCTGCTTTGACCTGCAGCAATGCCGTGGAAGGCCCAACCACTCCCGAAACCATCTCTCATAGTGGAAAAGCCCCTATTCCAAGCCTCTGCCCCTTGCTCCCTGCACGCCCTCCCAGGGAAAGTGGGGCACAGGTAATGCTGTATGTTTACCAAATCTTGTTTCACTCTCCTCTTCCGGCACATGCAGAAAGACAATTGACAACACTTAGTTTGGATACTGATACAAGGAAATAAATGATGCAAAAGGGAGAAAGCCCCTTCCAGGCCTGGCCCTTATAAACAACCTAGTGCAGACTTCCTGTATGAGTTTCCCATCTACTATAACCATTACCACACACTTGGTGGCTTAAAACAACAGAATTGATTCTCCCATTTTGAAGGATAGCAGAAATCCAAAATCAAGGTGTAAGAAGGGCCACAATCCCTCCAACAGCTTGAGGGGAGAATCCTGCCCTGTCTCTTCCAGTCTGGTGACTCTCGGCATTCCTTGGCCTGTGGCTGCATCACGTCAAACTCTGCCTGTCTTTACATGACCCTTCTTCCCTCTGTGTGTCTCCGTCCAAATACCCCTCTCTTTTCTCTGGCAAAGACACAAGTTTCTGGATTTAAATCTCAGTCTAAATTGGCACAATTTAAGATGCATCTCAAGATCCTTAAGTAATTCTATCTGCGAAGAGCCTATTTCCAAATATGGTCTCATTCTAAGGTTCCACATAGGCATGAATTTGGGGGATTGGAGGTCACTATTCAATCCACTACACCTCCTAGGCATCCCTGTAGGCCTCATGACCAGGTGGTATATCATTGGACGTCAGAGTCAAATGTCTGAGTGACCATGTGAAGCAGAGTTCCCCCAACAGTGACCCTCACTAAATGCATAAATGAGCATAAAACGAAACTTCATAGTGTTAAGTCACTAAGATTTCAAGGTCAATACAACAGCAGAGCCCAGCCTATGTGGCTACCACTCTACGCCTCACGCCTTGCTCTTCAACCCAAACACCGTTTATGGACCCAGGGCTAACACACAGTGTTTTCGTTTGGGTTCATATTTTTACTCAAAAGCTTTCTTAGGTTGCTCTTGCTAAATGTTCCAGGAATTTCTCCCAGAGCTTGGATTGGCTTGGATGTGACTGTTTGAAAGGTTTCTTGTTTTCCCTGGGTAATGTCATTAGGCTTTTGCTGATAACATCACTGTTTTCTCTACTGATCTCACGGGAGAATGTGGTAGCCAGTGTGAGATATCTCTTGCTTTCACTGTGACAGGAGAGAGGGAGGAAGGGGTGAATGTGGATATTTTCCAGTTAAATTCATCCAAAAGTGTACCAAGAAAAACAGTAGCTAATGTCCCTTTCTTACAGAAGTAGAGAAAGCACCAGATTTTAAAGTCATGCCAACTTTCATTTCCCAGCTCTGCAAACTATGATATGTTGAAGGTTATTTCTTATCACACAGCCCTACTTCTCTTACCTTTCTTTAAAAAAAGGAGTAAACACCACCTTTTCTACAGAGTGGCTGTGAGATTTAAATGATAACTGGATACACGTTTGGCTGAGTGCTCTTATCATAGCAGTTACTGCATGGGTGTGAACTTTCTTTGTTCCCCTGACCAGGCCAATTTATTCCCACTTGTATCAGCCACCTTCTGGGGCAAGGTGACAGCTGAATTGGTGTGAAACCATGATCTTCAGCATTGTTCTCAATGACCCTCAAGCATTTTCTGCCTTTTCTCTAGTTCATCCTTTTAGATACCACTAGTCCAGGGACATCAAACTCACTTTCACTGGGGGCTACATTAGCCTCCCAGTTGCCTTCAAAGGGCTGAAATAATTTTAGGACTGTATAAATGTAACTACTCCTTAACTTTTAAGGAGCTGAAATTACATTCGGCCCTCTGAAGGCAACTGTGAAGCTGATGTGGCCCCCAGTGAAAATGTGTTTGACATCCCTGGACTAGTCTAATCCTTGGAAATGGCTTACAAGCTAGTGGATAAACTGACTGATCTCTCTAATCAGTTTAGTTTTGTTCTTAAATACTTCATGAGAGCTTATTCTTATCTTCCAGTTAGACTGAAAGCTCTCTGAAGGCAGTAACTATGTCTTATTTTACTTCTGTAAATCCAACATCAGTGAGCACAATGCCAAACTGATCATGGATGCCTACCCCATACACACTGACTGACTACAGAGAAAATGGAATGGAAAGTTCCCATGACTAAGACAGGATTTGGCCTCCAATAATATGAATGTTCACTAATGAATAGGCAAGTACTGAAGTTACCTGGTTTACTCACAGAGCAGAGGGAAGGAAGCAGAAGTTGAACCACTTACGAAACAGAACAAAAAGAGGCAGGATTCATCTGCACGCTGTGATTTGGTAGGTCCTTCCATTTAAAAAAAATCAGCTAATGGTCTGTTTTCACCCCTTTTGAGGTGGATCAGTAAAATGTATTCTCACAGTTGTTTGATAGGGTTATAATAAAATACATGTTATCCATTGTACAACATATGTTATATAACATGAGGTTTGTCCAGAAGGTATCCAGCCATGTAATATGAAAAATATAGACATTTATTGAGAAAGATACAATAAACATTGTACATAGGACAATGACACCTCAGTCCCCTTCAAAGTGGGCTCCTTGGGACCTCACACAGTTCTTCCAGTTGCCATCAGCTGCCCTGTCATATTTTCCTGAATCTCGTCAACAGTCTGAAATCTCTTCCCTTTCAAAGGTGATTTCAGTTTCACAGGGCACAAAATCTGGGCTGTAGGGGGCTGAGTGACCTGGGTGACTTGATGTCTTACCAAAAATCTCTGCATGAAATGTGATGCATGAGCAGACATATTGTCATGATGAAGCTGCACATCACCAGTGGCCTAGAGCTGCAACTCTCTGAATCATCTGAATACTTTCACAGAGAAATGTTGAAGCTTAACACAAAATTTGATGCAGATTCACTGCTCTACTGGTTCAGTAACTTTGAATACGACAGCTACATAGCACACATGCTCATTCAACAGCACCTACCACCCCCATTGACTAGTACAGTGATGTCGTCATTGTTCACACATGCACATTCCAGTCCACTCTCCTTGGTGCCAGGTTACATTGATGTCACATAAGCCATTCTTGTTATATTAACATTGAGTGGATTTTTTTCTGAACAGATCTCATATGTGTTATATATCAATTTGCACTATATATTTATAGCACCTGCTTTGTATCAGGGTCTGTTTGTTTTAATTATATATTAATTCATTTAGTCTTCACAATTCCACAACATAGATGCCATTATTATCATCATCTTACAATTGGGAAACAAATCCAGAGAGGTTAATTTGCCCAAAATCATAATGCTGGTACATAGGCAAGATCTGGATTTGTTCCATAGTCAGTGTGGTTCCAGAGTGCATACCCTCAGCCACTAGGCAACACTGCCTCTTGAGAGAGAGGGCAAGGGTTAAGGGAAGCGAGCCCCCAGTCAAAATAGTATCTGGAAGAGAGGCTTACAAATTAAGCAGATTCTAAAGAGACAGCCTTTCAACAGAAGAAGCTAGCCGTAGGAGCAGGATCTGGCAGCCACAGATGCAAGGGGACAGCCCTCTATGAGAGAAGAGCTGGTGATAACCCACCTTAATAGTAATAGAAGCCAGATGGAAGCAACCCCCTACATGAATACCTTTAGTCTGAGATAGGACTAACCCCACAGTTAAGGCCTGAATAGGAGCATCAGGAACTTACAGCTCTAACAGATTGAAGACAAAGGATATAGAAGGGGCTGGGAGCCGTTCCAGAAGGCCTTGATGGGTCTGCTTTGAGCATCGCATCTTTAACGCACAAACCGCTAGAGTCAAGAGACAGCCAGCTTTCCCACCAGCCCTGCAAAGCTCAGCTACCCATACCCTACACTCATTTACCATTACTGTATAAATCATTTCAGTTTCCTGCAGCTTTGGCCCTCCTCCACTATAAACAGAGTCAACCAGGGCTCCCTGCTTGAGGCAGTCATCTGAAGCTGGGAGGGCAAAAGCATTCTCTCCCAGGCTCCTCAGCCCTCCTGGGCAATGTCCCCTCCTCCTTAAGCGTATCAGAATGAGCACTATCTGATGGTTGATTCTTTCATCTCTGCAGCTTTGAAAACCTCAAACATTATATCAGCTCTACAACAAAGAGCAGGGACTTCAGGGGTTGACAGCACTGCCATAATTAAAGACGACCATCAATAAGCTGCCATGTTAAACAATGCCACATTATAGCTGCTCCAAAGCCAACTGTTTACCTTTCAGACATTTCTATGGAAAGGTTTAAACAGGTGCAGTTTGAATCATTTCATAGATATGCAAACAGGAGATAGAAACTTTTCTTCTCTCAAGACAGAGTGTAATGTACAGCATGTTATTACCTCGCTAATAGTGCACAGTTGATTTACTCAAGGGAAGTAAGTAACCAATAACGATATGAATCCAAAAATATCATTAAAATATTACATTGCCAAAAATGAAATGGGAAACAATACAAAAGTTTCCATTTTAAGTTCCTTCTAGCCCATGGACCCCAGTTTCTCCCTTTGTAAAATAACGAAGTTGCATTTCAAGCTTATGTTGACACGCAGAACCCCCCTCCCAGTACAAATCCAGGGTACAGAACAGGAAAAGTCAGGAGTGTTTCCGGGGTGAATCATGGTCCCATTTGTACCACTATGCCCCCAGAATTTTTCTGACTTTGAGAAACACAGGACTACATCATCTCTGTGAGTCCTTTCTAGGACCAAAATTTTGTCATTCTGAAGGAAAAAAAAAATAAGAAAGGGGAAGAGAAAGAATAGGTGGAAGAGGAGGAGGAAGGGAAAAACTAACAAACAACAACAACAAAACCACTCTATCTTTTATCCACAGTAGTTTTCTCAGCATCTAAATAATACAGTTCAGCATCTAAATAATACTGAATAAATGAAGTCCTGAGTTAGTGACTAATGAAGGAAGTTATCAGTATCTTCTCTGCTTCTCCTTGAGCTTTGGGTAGGGCTAACTATATCAATAGCAAATAGAAAGAGGCAATACTAAAACGATTTGAAGTCTCTGATGCACACTGAACTCCTTAGCTGTGTGCTCAGAGCTGGCTCTGTGTCCCATTCCCAGACAGGTCTGAGGTGAGCAGAAGGAATCAGCTCCCCACACCCTTCTCTTCCTTGGACTCTTATGCCAGCTTCCCAAGGCATGCAGCTGTCATGTTACCAGTTCAGCCTGTGCGCTGGAGACCTTTGGAGTTCTCTGGAGCTCCTGAAAAGTTAGTTTATTCAAAGACAGAGAGGAACTTTGCCTGGGACTGTCTTTGAGGTGGGAGCAAGAGGACTGCTCTGTAGAGCCACTCAGAGGTACCTTTGGATGCCACTGAAGCAGAAACCTCTCAGGGGAATTTGGCAAGTTTACCCTAGTTCAAGAGCTGCTTATCACATCGTGTGTACAACTCTTACTCGGTGGGAGAATCCCCGGGCAGGTATCACAGTGACCATGCTTATGGCCCCACATGTCACATCGTGACTCATTATGGTGACCACTAAGGAATTTTCTGATACCTGAGGACACGACACCGTGAGAGTAAGTGTGAAGAACTGTGGCTCATTTCTCTGCAGACTAAATATATTAGAATTTATAATAAGAAAAAATCTTCAGTGCTTATGTTGGACAGACCAAAAGAACTGCGAAGGCTGAATCTAACCTCTTTCTATAAAAACAATGTGGAGAATTCTTAACTGATCTAATCTCCTTGCTAGGCCCCTCCCAGTAGGAGCCCCACAAAACCCGCAAAGAGGAAGAGAAAACCATCAAGTGTCTCACTTTTATGAAGCAGGAGGTGATGTCTGGTGATGTCCAACTGACTAGGACAGAGCCAAATGAAGGTAAATAAAACCATACTTCCTGCCTGAGGCTGGGCCACCTGACCCTCCCCCCACCCAACTCCAACCTCCGGTGACATCACTCTTGAGAGCTCTATTCCCCTCTAGCCTGGAAGAGCTCCATTCTGAAACAATAACTCTTTATGGAGAGCTTTCATCTCAGCTTAAATTCTGAGAAATCAAAGATTAATATGTCTGAGATGGAGAAAGCATCCCTCAAGAATGTGGGAAAACTGCCTTGGGTGGTTTGTAGTTAGTGGTAATATCTTCTTTAACTTGTCAAATTGTCTTGCTGTTTTTAGAATGAAACCAGATATTTTTAAAAGGAAAAAAGTGTTTGAGATAGGCTACTGATTACTGGTTTATTTTTTGAGTCGAGAAACCACATGGTTTTGCAAGCATGGTTACGCTATGGTAATATACTTTGTCATAAATTTACTATATCCTTCTGCTTGTCTATAAAACAGTCTGCTCCTCATCTTTCCAAACTTGGCCTAGATACAAAACTTTTAACTTAAAATATGTAACAATATGTCATAGCTACCAGAAGATTCATGACAGCTATTTCTAAGATACATAATATTATTAATTGTTTCTGAATGTAATTGAACTGTTATGAATCTAAAAAGTATAAAAATGACATTCAGCCATCAACTGTTCTTGAAACATTATATACACAAAGAGAAAAATATTAACAAGTCCAACAGTACTCAATTTCAAAATTATATCCTTTGAAGCCAAAATTACACTAAGAAAAGCAGAAAAAGAAGTATGAACTTAAAAATAAAATTATAATATTTGAAAATATTAAACTCACCTTCAGATAAAAATTAAGTGTGAGCTAAATTATTTTTATGTTTGCAGAACTGTCAAACAATATCAGGCACCTTAAACTGTTTAAAAGGCTATAGCTGGAGTGTGTGGAGAGAATCTGCAAGATATAGACAATGATGAGCAGTGGAACAAGCAAATTTACTTCAATTTACTTTGATTCATTTAGAATTTACTAAGCACCTACTATGAGTTTTTACTGAACTACATATCATGGAAGATAACAGAGAAGATGCAGTCTAAGCTTTAGAGGAGCTTACAAATGCACTTACTTTTATAATTTTAAAATGATTAAATACCCAAATGAAATCTCTCGTAAGATGTGAGGTTAGAGCAGAAAGAACTCAATGTAAGCCAGGGTAGTTGAAAAGTCTCCTCCTAAGAGCCAGAATTTTTCCTGGATCTTGAAAACTTAGTCATATTTTAAAAGATACAAGGGAAGCCAGAGGTTATTTACAGTTAGAAAGGCAGCTTAAATAATGATCTAAAAGCTGAGACAAATATAACTTGGTCAGGGAATGGTGAACTGAAAGAAGTGGCCCTGGCACAGGCCTGGACCTCAGGTTATCTACAACACAAGGACACAAAAAACATTCTTCTAACCCTTTCTTCCCAATAGTTTCTCACTGCCTGCTTCATCAGAGTCCCGTCTGACCTGGAATGCTGAGGCTCCCAGTGCACCTCCCTTGCCTAGCTTGCTACACTGGATGCAAAGAGAAAGAACCCCACCAGGTTTGTTATCACATGAGTCAAGAACTTCCTTCTCCTAGCTCCACAGACTATGCTCATTTTTTTTGAAATTTTTTTCTTGTTGTTCAATTACAGTTGTCCCTACTTTTCCCTCATTACTCTCCCCTGCCCAACCTACCCCCACTCCCACATCCAATCTTCCCCCCACCCATTGTCTTTGTCACTGGGTCCTCTATACATGTTCCCTGGCTTGACTCTTCCCCTTCTTTCCCTCATTATCCCCTTCCCCACTCCTCTCTGGTCACTTCCCCACTCCTCTCTGATCACTGTTAGTTTTTTCTTTATTTTCAGATCTCTGGTTCTATTTTACTCACTTGTGTATTTTGTTGATTAGGTTCCACTTATAGGTGAGGTCATATGGTATTTGTCTTTCACCGTCTGGATTATTTCACTTAGCATAATACTCTCCAGTTCCATCGTGAAGGGTAAGAATTTTCCAGCCCAATACATCATGCTGTCGTGAAGGATAAGAGTTCCTTCTTTCTTTCTGCTGCATAGTATTCCATTGTGTAAATGTACCATAGTTTTTTGATCCAATTGGAACTGCCTTTTGACCTGGCAATTTCACTGCTGGGATTATGCCCTAAGAATCCTGAAATACCAATTCAGAAGAACCTATGCAACCCGATGTTCATAGCAGCACAATTTAAAATAGCCAAGTGTTGGAAGCAACCAGAGTGACCATCAAGGAATGAATGGATCAAAAAACTATGGTACATTTACACAATGGAATACTACACAGCAGAGAGAAAGAAGCAGCTCCTGCCCTCCAGGAAAGCATGGATGGAACTGGAGAGCATCATGCTAAGTGAAATAAACCTGCCAGTGAAAGACAAATACCATATGATCTCACCTACAAGTGGAACCAAATCAATGAAAACAAGCAAGCAAAATATAACCAGAGACACTGAAATAAAGAACAAATTGACAGTAGCCACAGGGGAGGTAGGAGGAGATAACAGGGAGGAAATGGGGCAGGGTGATCAAGGAACATGTATGAAGAACCCATGCACAGAGCCAAAGGGAGGTAGAATTAAAGGTGGGAGGTGGGGATGGCTGGAGTAAGCAGGAATGGTGGGGGGAAAGGAGAGAACTGTACTTGAACAACAATTAAATAAGAGAAAAAATCAGTAAAAACATTAATTAACTAACTAATTAATTAATTAACTAAAATTGAACAACAAGGAGTTAGTTCCTGGGTCATACTAGTCACGTTTCAAATCCTCGATAGGTGCATGCCCCTAGTGCCTATTACCATACAAGATGGCAAAGATATAGAATATTTCTCATCATTTGCAGAACATTCTGTAGGACTGTGCTCATTTTAAGAAAGGAGCAAATTGGTTAGAACTGAAAGTAGCCACTTACTCACTCTTGAAGATATTCAAAACCTTCCTACTATAGCCTCCCTATATCATCCTGAGATCAGTGGCTCTCAGCTAGGGGTGATTTTGTCCCCTAATATCTGGAGACATTTTTGTTTTGTCACTCACACACACACAGGAGATTGTGTTACTGGTATCTAGTGGGTAGAGGCCAGAGATGCTGCTAAACATCCTACAATGCACAGAACAACCCCACAACAAAGAATTTTCCAGCCCAATACGTTAACAGTGTCACAACTGAGATGAAATGAACATAAACACTTACAATATTTTCTAAACACATGTATTTTAACAAGGCAGAGACCTTGCCTTGTTCTTTTTTTTTTTTTTTTGTAAAATTGACCCAGTCTCATTGACTCTCAGAAGGCTCAGCCCAAATTCCAAGGTGCTTTCCAGGTCAAAGTTGCCTGATCCATGCAGCCGTAATGAATCCACACCCCTTGTTCCCATCCCAAAAGAAGAATTCACTGAGGAAAGAGGGCAATTAGCAATAAAACATGTCCTCTGTTTGGGCAGATGATACACTCCTACCTAAACCAACTCATACCTAGAAATGAGAGGACAGTGGAAGCCAAAACATTTTGTACTTTTGTGCCTTCTCAAAGCTAGACACACTTATGCATTTTAATTTTAATAGAGAGAAAGACAATATCCAAACATTTGCCATTTGAGTATGGTTTGAGTTAACATAGGGGAACAAAACTCATTATAACTTGGAAAGATTCATTAATAAATTGACCATTTATAATACTGGTTCCCACTCAAACATGCCTTCTTCCAAGAAGCATTGAACCATGATGATTTTATTAACAGTTTAAGCCTGTCTGATGGTCAAATGTTATATAAGCCCCCAGTGCAAATCAGCTGCAAAGTAAAATGGAAACTTCCACAAAAGGTATAGGGTTTCATAAATTCAACTCTAGTGATGTTGGAAAAAATGTTCAAATTATACTCAAAACCACTGATTTTGTATGCTTAGGCCAACTTATAAAGAGAAAATGAGAATAACACAGTAGAAATTTTATGAAACTGAGGACTTCTGGCCAAAATGGAGGATATGTAGATGCACTTTGCCTCCTCGCACAACCAAAATAACAACAAATTTAAAAACAAAAAATAACCAGAACTGCCAGAAAATCAAACTGTATAGAAGTCTAACAACCAAGGAGTTAAAGTAGAAACATTCATCCAGACCAGCCAGAGGGGCAGAGATGGGCAGCCAGGGTGGAGAGGACACAAGACAACCCAGTGGCTGGAGGACTGGGACAGGTGAGGCAGAAGCTGGAGCAATGGGTGGTCCCACATTTGTGTGCAGATAAACCAGGAAAAACAACTCAGGTGCAAGACAAACTGTACAACCCAGGATACCACTGCAGGGAAAAGAAAGCCTCAAAACCTCTGACTGAAAAAACATGTGGGGGCTGAGGTGTCAGGAGAAACTCCAAGCCTTACAGAAGAGTTTGCTGGACAGACCCACAGGGTCCTAGAACATACACAAATCCACCCACCCAAAAATCAACACCAGAAAGGACCAATTTGCTTGTAGGTAGTGGAGGAAGTGACTGAAAGACGGCAGAGAACTGAGCAAGTAGCGTTGTTTCCTTTTGGACCCCTCCCCAACATACAGTGCCATAATGCAGTGATGTGCATTGCCCTGCCCTGGTGAATACCTAAGGCTCTGTCCCTTACTACATAACAGGTGCACTGAAACAAAAAAACATGGCCCAATGAAAGAACAGATCAACACTCCAGAAAAAAATACAACTAAGTGACAAACAGATGGCCAACCTATCAAATGCACAGTTCAAAACACTGGTAATCAAGATACTCACACAAATGCCTGAGTATGGTCACAAAATAAGAGGAAAAAGTAATGGCTGGGGAAAGTGAAATAAAGGAAAATGTCCAAGGAACCAAGAGTGAAAGGAAGGAAACCAAGATTCAAATCAATGGTTTAGAGCAGAAGGAAGGAATAAACATTCAACCAGAGCAGAATGAAGAAATAAGAATTCAAAAAAATGAGAAGCTTAGGAACCTCTGGGACAACTTCCTTTGGAAAAACTTTAAATGTTTCAACATCCAAATCATAGGGACACCAGAAGGAAAAGTGGAGACCAAGAAATTGAAAACATATGTGAAAACATAATGAAGGAGAACTTCCATAATCTGGCAAAAAATGAACTTCCAGGAAGTCCAGGAAGCTCAGAAAGCCCAAAGAAGTTGGACCCAAGGAAGCACACACCAAGGCACATCATAATTACATTACCCAAGATTAAACAGAAGGAGAGGATCTTAAAAGCAGCAAGAGTAAAGGATACAGTTACCTACAAAGGAGTTCCCATAAGACTATCAGACGATTTCTCAAAAGAAACCTTGCAGGCAAGAAGGGGCAACAAAGGAGTATTCAAAGTCATGAAAGGCAAGGACATATGTCCAAGATTACTCCATCCAGCAAAGCTTTCATTTAGAATGGAAGGGTAGATAAAGTGCTTCCCAGATAAGGTCAAGTTAAAGGAGTTCATCATCACCAAGCCCTTGTTATATGAAATGTTGAAGGGACTTATCTAAGAAAAAGAAGATGATGAAAAATACAAACAGTAAAATGACAACAAACTCACAGCTATCAATAACCAAACCTAGGAAATTAAAAACAAAAACAAAAATGAACTAAGCAAACTAGAACAGGAACAGACTCACAGAAACAGAGATCACATGGTGATCAGTGGGAAGGGGGAGGAGGAAGAATGGGGGAAAAGATAAAAAGAATAAGAAGCATAAATAGTAGGTACAAAATAAACAGAGGGAGGTTAAGAATAGTATGGGAAGTGGAGAAGCCAAAGAACTTATATGTATGACTCATGGACATGAACTAAGGGGGGAGATGCTGGTGGGAGGGGATGTGCAGGGTAGAGGGAAATAAAGGGGAGGAAGAATGGAACAACTGTAATAGCATAATCAATAAAATATATTTTTTAAATCAAATTAAAAAAGAAACTTTATGAAACTGAGTTAAATATCAAAGGATTAAAAAAGTCTCTTATAAAACTATGCAAAAAATTTAAAACTTACCATTGTAAAATATAATCAAATATAAGGGGAAACTTGGTGTCTGAGTGTACTTTTGCCAGGAAAATTATAGAGAAAATTAAATTAACAATTAAATTTTTGTTCAAAGAATTTGAGTTTAGTAGCAGTCACAACTAAAAGTGGTTTCAATGCAAAATATATACATAATTTTGAATTTCAGCTTTCAAAATTAAATTTCAAATCCCCCATATTTATTATTGCATTTTGCTTTCCATTTGAATTGATTCACCTTAGATGATCCTTTTCCCTTCATATCATGGGCCTCCTTCTGCAGAGCCTGCCAACCTGAAGCAATAGCAGAACATCAAGATGGGCTAAATCCCTTTCAAGCCCCACCTTGTTGCCATACCAGTCATTCCTATACCTGGTGATACTTCAGAAAGTGCCCAACAGTTTCCCCCACCTTTGTTTGACAACCACAACTGACTTCCAAAAGTATAGAGTAGAAGGTGTCAAGGAAGTCTGAATGCAGAGGCAGAGGGCCCTCCAAAATCCACACCGAAATCCCACAGCCCTTAGAAAAATATTACAACTCCCAACCAGAGCCCACCAGATCTGAAGATTCTGGCCTATCTCTGCCTCTTTAACTTTATCTTAAACCTCTTTACACCACTTTTAACCATTTTTAACTAACCAACCACATGGATCTCTCTTGACCTCAAACTTGTCAAGCCATTTTCATACCTTGTGGCCTTTGCCCATGGTGTATCCTCTGTCTGAAAAGTTCTTCTCCAGTTCTTTCCATTCTGATCCACAAGTCTCAGCATAAATGTTCCCTCTTGAGATGACTTTTCTTACCAGCCTATTAAAAGTACCCTCAGGACTCTACATGTACTTATACAATGTTGAAAAGCTACTGAATGCATGAAAAGATGGATGGCTGGGTGGGTGGGTGGGTGGACAGATGGATAGATGGGTGGACAAGTGGATTTCATTTGCGTGGGAAGGTCAGTCAATATCTGCTGTCAAAAGCCATTATTTCCTAAGACCATTTTCCAAGCAATTGTTTCTCTCCCTTGGATCATTTGAAATTGAATCAGTTAATCCAGATCTAGACAGGAAACACTCTGATTAAGGTCACTGCATCAACCACCATGGATGGGTCCTCACCAACCATTTTCTCATGCTAGGTGTCGTCTTGCTTCTAGCCCCTCCAGTGGCAGGGCTTCTCTTATATCCCCAACAAACACCTCCACACACCACCCACTGTGAAATTTGTCCTTATTTTCCCAGCCTACATTCCTCTTTGCTTAACTTCACTCCATTACTCACAGCTACCTCCCTCTGGACTACAGCAAAGAACAACTCTGTGGAACTCACTTCCTCTTCCTAACTTCCCACAGCTTCCCAATTCCATGCCCTATTCCTTGATGAAATAACATGGCATGAGACCCATGCAAAAAGGATCTACACAAATGTTCTGAATTAGAACTCGGTCGCCACCAGCCTCACCTTACCCACTCATCCCTCTTATCCATCATTCATTTGCCTTTTCCTCCCTCCCACAGTCTTTCCCAGGGCCAGTCTTTTCCCATTATACAATTCTTTCAAAATATAATCCTGTGCTGTTTATTTGAAAATAAACAGCAAGTTTCTGGAAGGCTACACCAGACATTGTTAGTGGCAGTGACTTCTGGGGAATGGAGAGTTGTGGGGAAGAAGACTCGTTTTTAGGACAGTTTTTGTGCTGTTTGCCTTTTTAACCATGTGTATACAACTTTTTTTAAAATATTTTATTATTTATTTATCTTTAGAGGAGAAGAGGGGGAAAGAGAGAGGGAGAGAAACATCAATGTATGGTTGCCTTTTGTGCGTCCCCTGCTGGGAACTGGCCTGCAGGGAACCGGCCTGCAACCCAGGCATGTGCCCTGACTGGGAATCGAACCGCGATCGTGTGGTTCGCAGGCCCGCGCTCAATCCACTGAGCTACACCAGCCAGGGCACAACTATTTTTAAATTGTGATAAAACATACATTAAAAATTACCACTTTAACCACTTAAGTATACACTTCAGTGGCATTAAGTGCATTCATATTCTTGTATAATCACCATCACCATAGATACAAATCTTTCCATTGAAAATTTTTAATTAAATGTTTAAAACTGCAGTTCTTGATCAAGTAGTCAAACAAGACAAAGGCTAGGACAAGAACAACTGCTCTGCCTGGCATGAGCAATTAAAAACAATTACCAATACCATTTAGCCATTTTAAATACAAAACATATTTTTAAATACAGCTTTATCCCACCCCCAAACACATACACACTTATAATAATGATGTACCAAAATAAATATGCACATTTTCACTCAAAAAGATAAAAGAGACATATTTGCATAACAGAATTATGACTAACATAGCAGCCTGTGAAAAAAAGTTATTAGCTTTATTACTATAAAAGTAGTTTGAATATGAGTCTCCCAGCTGTTAAATCTGACCATTAGAACACTGCCAATTTTCCTGGCCACACAGTCTATTTGTGGAGTGGGGAACTTGTTGCAGTTAAGGGATTTTCTCACTTAATAATCCTCAGATTTGGAAGATGTTTCATGTAAGTAACAATCCAAGTGGTAGTATCATACTCAGCTCCTTTTATACAATTTTGTAACTTGCTGGAAGTGGCAAAGACTGCCACAGATAAGGGTGGTCATTTTGTCTGTCTCTAGTAGCTGCACTCAAAGTCAAATTTCCCCAATCTGACAGCATGAAGGCTGAGGCAGACTTCTGATTATAATTTCTGACATCGGATTCCCTCAAATCCCACATGTCTCATAGGACATGCACACTTTGCCCGTCCCTGATGGGTTCCAGTTCCCATTAAGTCTGACTTCTCTTTAGAGTAAGTGTTCCTTCAACACTGGTATCTCGGTTCTAAATTGTAGGCCCTGGCTGATTCGAGAAAGGCTAGATATCTGAAAAAGAAGATGTCTGAGAGATCTCTGTTATGTTTAATAATTTTTTAAAAGACTCCCTATATACTTTTAGTTTATAACTCATAACAATCCCTACATATTTGTCGTGTCTTCTCTTCCCTTCCCTTCCATTTCCTTCCTCTGCTCGCTCTCTCACTCACTCACACACACGCACACATGCGTGAGCACGCACACATACACTGTACTATAACACAGTTGCTATTTGCATTAAAGAACCCAAAAGAGCCACCTGTCTAACAGAGTCTGACACAACAGTGTCTTTTCTAGGTTAAGTAAGGTTAATCTAATATAATAGAAGCTGGAAATACAAAGAATTATAAGAAAATATTGTGGACAATTATATGCCAACAAACTGGACAGCCTGGACAAAATGGATACATTTCTAATCTACCAAAGAGACATCTTCCACACACACAATCTTCCAAAACTAAATCAGGAACAATCAGAGAATTTGAATAGACAGTTTACACCAAATGAAAGTAAAGCAATAATCAAAAAACTGCCAAACAAACAAAAGCTCTGGACCACATGGCTTTACAGTGAATTTTCCAAGCATTCTGAGAAGAACTAACACCTCTCCTTCTCAAACTATTTCATAAAATTCAAGAGGAAGGAAGGCTCCCAAACTCATGTTATGAGGCCAGCATTATCCTAATTCCAAAACCAGATAAAGGCACTACAAAAAAAAAGAAAATTATAGGCCAATATCTCTGATGAACACAGACACTAAAATCCTCCACAAAATATTTGCAAAATGAATACAATACATCAAAAAGATCATATACCATAATCAAGTGGGATTTATTCTAGAAATGAAAGGTTGGAATAATATCTGCAAAACAATAAATGCGACACACCAAAAAACATAATCAAGGATAAAAATCACATGTTCATACCAATACATACAGAAAAAGCACTTCATAAAATCCAGCACCCATTTGTGATTAAAAAAAAAAACAAAACAACTCAGAGCAAAGTGGGAACGGAGGGAACATACCTAAATACAATAAAGGCCATATATGACAAACCCACTGCCAGCATTTTACTCAACAGGCAAAAACTACTAGCATTCCCCTTAAGACTGAGAACAAGACAGAAATGTCTGCTTTCACCTCTCTTGTTCAACATATTACTGAAAGTCCTAGCTACAGCAATCAGGTAAGAAGAAGAAATAAAAGGCATCCAAACTGGAAAGGAAGAAGTAAAACTGTCCTTATTAGTAGATAACATGATACTGTACATAGAGAACCCCAAAGATTCCACTAAGAAACTACTAGAACTGCTAAATAATTCAGCAAAGTACCAGTATACCAAATTAATATCCAGAAATCAGTTGCATTTTTACATACCAATAATGAGTTAACAGAAAAGGAAACTAAGAAAACAATCCAATTCACAATTGCTACAAAAAGAATACCAGGAATAAACCTAACCAAGGATGTAAAACATCTGCACTTAGAAAATTGTTAGACACTGAAGAAAGAAACTGAAGAAGATACAAATAAATTGAAGTACATACCATGTTCATGGATAGGAAGAATTAACATCATTAAAATATCCACATTACCCAAAGCAATCTATAGATTCAAATGCAATTCCTATCAAGATTCTCATAATGTATTTCACAGAACAAATATCTGAAAAATTTATATGAAACCACAAAAAGTCCCATGTAGCAATAGCAAACCTGAGAAAGAAGAACAAAGTTGAAGGAATCATGCTACCTAATATCAAACTATACTATAAGACCATTGTAATCAAAACAGTCTGGTACTGGCATAAAAGCAGACATATAGGTCAATGGAACAAAATAGAGGGCCCAGAAATAAACCCATACCTTTATACTCAATTAATATTCAACCGAGGAAGCAAACAGAACATACAGAACATACAATAGGCTAACAGTAGTTTATTCAATAAATGGTGTTGGGAAAATTGGACAGATACATGTAGGAAAATGAAACTAGACCACCTCCTTACACCACATACAAGAATAAATTTAAAATGGATTAATGATTTAAATGTTAGACTAGAAACCATAAAAATTGTAGAAGAAAACACACACAGCAAACTCTCAGACATTGCTTGCATCAATATTTTACTGGATGTATCTCCCTAGGCAAGGAAAACAAATAATAAATAAATAAATGGGACTACATCAAACTAAAAAGTTTTGCACAGCAAAGGAAACCATTGACAAAATAAAAAAAATAACCCACAGAATGGAGAACATATTTGCTGATACATCTGGTAAGGGTTTAATATAAAAAAATTGTAAAGAAATTACATAACTCAACACAAGAAAACAAACAATGCAATTAAAAAATTGGCAAAGGACCTGAGTAGACACTTCTCCAAAGAGGACATGCAGATGTCCAACAGATGTATGAGAAGATGCTCAATGTCACTAATTACCAGAGAATGCAAATTAAAACCATAATGAGATATCACCTCACACCTGTCAGAATAGCTCTCATCAATAAATCAAGGAACAACAAGTGCTGGCGAGGATGTGGGGGAAAGGGAGTACTTCTGCACTGCTCGTGGGAATGAAGACTGGTTCAACCACTGTGGAAAGCAGAGTGGACATACCTCAAAAATTTTTAAATGGATTGGCTTTTCATCCCAGTGACCCCACTTCTTGGGAAATATTTGTAGCGACCCAAAACGCTAATTTGAAAGGACATAAGCACCCTTATGTTTATTGCAGCATTATTTACAATCACCGAGACAGGGCAGCAGCTCAAGTGTCCATCAGTAGGTAAGTAGATAAAACAACTATGGGACATTGACACAATGGAATACTACTCAGCTGTAAAAGGTAAGATTTTACCCTTTGAGACAGCATAGATAGACCTGTAGAACATTATGCTAAGTGAAATAAACCAGGCAGAGAAAGACAAATACCATATGATTTCACTCATATGTGCAATCTAATGAACAAACTGAGCTAACAAGAAAAACAGACAGACTCATAGGTGGAGAGCAGGATGAGAGCTGTGGAGGGAAAGGAGTAGATGCAAGAATTTAGCAAAAAGGAAAAAGGACTCATGAACATGGACAACAGTGTGATGATTGCTGGGGGGAGGGAGATGTAAGGGGACTAAATGGTAAAGGAAAAAATACAATAAAGATTAAATAAAAAATAAAAAATTACTGGACTGGGATCTGAGATATTTACATTCAAATCTCAACTTAAGTATTTACTAGCTGGATTTCTTAAGTAAGGTACAACCTGATAGTTCTATTACCTATAAAATGGGATGATTATCATGCAGCCAGAGTTTCTTACAGTAATAAAATAAATACAATGCACAGCAGAGCGAGTACTAAGGGTATTTGTACAATAATTTTCCCCTTTCAGTCCTTTAAAGGTCCTACCTATAACATTTATCAATGGGGGCGAAATGGGCTGCTCACTACTGACGTCACCCAGCTTCTGGGAGTGGTAAGATGCCAGCCCAGGGGTCGGTGCAGGCCATAATAGATCCCTTTTGCTGCCATAACAAACTACTACCAACATGATGGCTTAAAACAACGAAGTGTATTCTTCCACAGTTCTAAGGCCAAAAGTCTCAAATCAGTATCACTGAGAATCAAAATCAAGATGTCAGCTGGGCCACACTCCCTCCAGAGGCTCTGGGGGAGTATCTGTTACTTGCCTCTTCCAACTCTTGACAGCTGCAGGTACTCTTTGGCTTCTAGCCACATCACTCCAACTAGAGTCAGCATCTTCACGTCTGCTCAGACTTCACTCACTTTCTCCTCTGTGTGGGTCCAATCTCCCTCTGCCTCCCTCATGAGGATGCCTGTGACTACATTTAGGACTTGCCCTGATAATCGAGGACAGTCTCCCCATTTCAAGGATATGAACTTAATCACATCTGCAAAGACAATGTCTGTCAAGGGGACATTTTTAGGTTCCAGGGATTAGGGCCTGCCATCTTGGGAAGGGGGACATCTTAAAATCTACCTAAAGTATCAAAGGCAAAAAGGACAAACAAATCAGGAAAAGAAGCTAATCAACAACTTTTTAAAACTTCAAATTATCCCTTGAAATAGAAATCACATTAAGATTTTGGCCTAATTTTCATGGGGGTATGATGAATGGATGATATCCATCTTCCTGGCTACACAAAACAGAGTCATTAAATGGAAATGAATTTAGTTTAAGGGGAAAAAAAAGCAGAAAGGTGAGTGTACCAGAGTACCCTACCAGGTACTGAGGGCAATGAACAAGGCAGTAGGAAAACATCTGACTACCGGGGAGGGCCTTAGAAGGACAAAGCAGAAAAGCCTCCTTCTCATTTCCCACCTTAGCAGAGAGCTGTCCTTACATTCAGACCACAGGGAAATGAGAAACCCTGTCTACCAAATGTCAGGGTGAGTTCATTCATTCACTCCTCAACAAGTGTTATTAAGCATATACTACATACTGGGCATTGCCCACACCACTGGAGATAGACCCACAAACTGTACAAGTAGAAAAAGCTTCCTCTCGTGAGACCCACACTCTCATGGAGTCAAGTGAACTCAGTGCTGCAACTGTCTATGGAGGACCTACTATGTGTCAGATATTTTGGTGAACATGACAAAAACCTATTGCTGCACCAAACTCCCTTTGCAAAAGTAGGCTGGTGGTATTTCCAAAAAAGTCATCTGTACCCTCCGATGTGGACACTCAACCCTCCAGATAATCTACCCTGGAGAAAGTCAGTGCTGCAACCCGGAGCACTTAGACAAGTCCCATCCTGGGGTAAGGGACATTTTTCAGGGTACGGTGTAGTACCTGGAGTCACCATTCCATACGGCCTTCTTACCTTGTCGACCTCACATGAGAGATTCTGAGAGCTCCTCCTGTCTATCTGATTACATACTCCATGTTTCCCACAGGAGGGTTTCGTGATTAAGTGGCATTCAATCTTCTCTCTGGGTGATGTCAGGCTCAACGGCATCACCACACAGAGTGGGCACCCAGCGGCTGGTGAAGAATGCGAATGCAGGAGCTGAAGAGGGGAAGGGAAGGAGGCTCCTTTTCATTCTGCACATGAGCTTCTCTGGGTCCCATAAATTCCTCTGCCCTGTATATTTCACTCAGCTGTCTAAATGAGGTTTGCTCATATAGCCACCACTGTGCACAATCGATCATGCCCTTCTGCACAGAATGTTAATTGCATGCCGCTCCAAAAAATAAAGAAGAAGCATACTGCAGAAGCCTTAGAGAAAAATCAAAACCATTTTTTTTAGAATTTACAATACTTTTTAAATTGCCATGTGAAGTAAATAGTCACAAACCCCAGGCATGATCCAGCTGCAGTCCAGGTGCCTTTTTCAAGGCTGGGGAGAGAAATATTAAGAAACCTCTGTGCTTCCATCAATTGTTCCACACAACACTTCCAGAGTCACCTGCTGAGTTGCCTGAATAAAGAAGCTCTGAGCACTCCCAATAACTAGTGTCCTCAGTTAACTCCATGCAAAAGAGTCCATTCAAATTAACCCGGCCTGCAAATCTCTATTTGTATCTGTCAGGAACTGACTCATCTCAGAGGTTGGAATGGAAAAGAAAAAATAGCTAACAAAGAGTTTTCCCCTTCTCCCCTCTATTATACCCAAAATCAGTAAAAAAAAAAAATGAGGCTGGTTATTACCAAAGTAAAATTAAGTAGATGAGTGACAGCTGAAGTCTTTATCAAGTCACCACCTAAGTGCCTAGGACCCAATAGTCGTCCTGTCTGTTTCAGGTAACCTCATTTTTTTTTAATTTTGCAGAGGTCACATTATTAAACCACAGATCATGAGATCATGTGCTTAGAGAAAACAGAGATGCTCTGAACACACACACACACACACACACACACACACACACACACACACACACACCTCTTTTCAGGGAGGGCAAAGAGCTGACTCCACTCCACAGACAGATGCTTCAAGGATCCCATTGTTTCCTAAGGGATTGGATGGACACTGTGACAACCACATTGCCTTCCACCACCAATTTTGGGAACACATGAAAAATACAGTATGCTGCTTTGCTGGTATGTGGTCCGAGATGACTCATAAATCTTCCTTTATCTCCTTCGTGGTGTTAGCAGAAAAGGATGAGTTGCTTTTTTCCATCTCATTCTCCCGTCTATCTGTCTGTTAGCCATGCCCTTGAGCAAAGATTACTGATGCCCTGCCTTTGATATATGACACATCGCCCACAGCAGCTTTTCATCAAGTGAATTAACCTGGAAAAATGCAAACCCACCTGCCAGTTGCTTCCAAACTTTGCACAATTCCTTTGTGTACTTCCTCTCTCATATGCATCAGGCAGGAAGGTAGCAAGGGCAAGCTAAAGAAATATGGGAAATTAAGAGAATCTAAACTGAGGGCACAGTGAAGTAAGTCACTCACTGGAATAGGCTGCTTCTGCATGAAGACTTTCAGAGAAAGTTTAAATGAGAAACCCCAGCTCAGCCACAGTTTAGAATGCTTTGCACCCAAGCTAGAAAATACCATTTCCCCCCAGTCATTTACCCTGTGTGGCTGGAATAATGACAAAAGCCTTGGCAGCTCTTGATGACATGGGTACAGAAACTATCTGGTGATTTCCAATCAATAATTTAGACGGGTTGAGCAGGAGCCTGGAGCAGGAAGGAGCAAGCAGATGGGAGAGAAGAGAAAGTGAGAGGCTAAAACAGGAGAGAAAACTGAAGAGGAGAAGGGAAAAGTAAGCACGAAATGAATCTATAATCTGGCAGCCCCTCCCACAACTGGAGCTCTATGCAGCCAGATTCATTGACAAATCCCAAAGCCTCCTGATTACCATGAAAGAGTAAACAAAAACAGCACAATTGGTACCTTGAAGGAAGTCTTAATCATGTGCAAACCACAGGTACTTTGGAAAACTTCAGTTGGCACTCCTGCATTGTTTGGTTAGAGAGAGCCCCTGACCCATCCAAGGTCATGCAGCTAAGGAAGGTGGGAATAAAGCTTAAAACTGAGTTTTCCAACTCCAGGGTTTATTCCAATACAGCATACTACCACCTAACCTCATGGACATACCACCCCGCCCAAGCCCATACCCTGTCTCCCAAAAAACCAAAAACATTCAGACTGACTTGAAATTGGATATAACTCATTGCATGGGGGAATAAGAATGATTTCTAAGCTGGAATAAAGTTCAATTCTGTGTCTCTTGTTTACCCAAGTAGTAAAAGCTTTTCCTCATCCTCATCCTTGATTCCGATAATAAAGCAGTTATTCTTTTCAAGGTGACACCCACTGTGTATGACCACTCGAAGGCTTGCAATGAGAGAGATCTTGCTGTGATATATTCTTTAAAAAAGCTAAAACCCAAAGAACCCAAACTATCAATCATAATCTTTGTCTATACTCCAATTTTAAGGGAAAGTTAAAAGGCCTGGGTTCGAGTGCATCATTAAAAATCTGTCTTTGGGTAATTCCTGGGCTCTATCCACAGGCAGCACAATCTTCACACCTACATACATGTCTGGCCAACAGAACAGGTTTTCTGAAATGGCTCTGACATCTTTCACTGTCAAGGAAAGATTAAATTTTATTATCCACTCCACTTCCTAAGGAAACAAAGAACATTACTGGACTTTAGAAAGACTTTTCACAAATAAAACATGAAATGAAAGTGGTGTCTTGCAGTCATTGGTTAGTCGGAAGATTTAATTATCTAAGACACCCTGTTTCCTGAGCATTTTGGCAAAATTTGGAACTAGAAATGAGAAAAGAAAAACATATGCACACCCACTGACTGATGAAAATAAAACAGACCTCAGTTTCCCCAGAAAGTCGGTTTCTTCCCTGATAGGGAGAAATAAAGCTTCCCCTCTCGTCCCCACCACAGAACGGCGCCTCCCTGGCAGAGACCATGGTAGAGAGTTGGGTGAACAAACTGTACTGGAGTTTCTGATAAATCTGACTGCAGCGGAAACCATACATAGTCATCAATAAAACAGTAATAAATAACATTTATTGAGGGTTTACTATGTGCCAGGTATTCTAAAAACCTTACCTGCATTGTATCATCAATGTCCTCAACAATCTTATAAGGCAGTTACTCTTATTAACTCCATTTCATAGGTACGGAAACTGTGGCTCAGAGAAGCTAAGTGCTTTGTTCAAGCACTGCAGCTGGTTAGTGGGAGAGCCAAGATTCAAACCTGGGCGATCTGTCTCCAAAGGCCATAATATATTACAAGGTGAACGTGACCCACGTTTCTGTATCAACACCTTGCTCAAGTGCCTGGCACTGCACATCTTCATTTACAGGAAGAAGAACGCATGGTTTTGCACCCACCCAATGTCAAAAAATAACTATGCGTAAGCCCTCATGCTGTGGCTGTCCCCCACTGCTCCCTGGGAGATAAAACCTTGAAATCCTTCATAAAGGTATGCCAAAACCTTGGGGAATTTTTTATGTCTTTCTTAGGTCACATTTTTCTCACACGCCTTCTCAGATATTCTTCCATTTTTTATTATGATAAAACATATACATTATAAAATTCAGTATTATAACCATATTTAAATGTACAAGTTGGTGGCATTAAACAGATTCACATTGTTACACAACTGTCATCATTACCCATTTTCTGAACTTTTTGATCATCTCAAACAGAAACTCTGTCCCCAATTAAACAATATCTCACCATTCCTCCTGCCCCCATTCGTGCTTACTGCCAGTCTACTTTCTGTCTATGAATTTGACTATTCTACGCACTTCATATAAGTGGAAATCATGCATTTCTCCTTTTATATCTTTCACTTTGTATGATGTGCACAAGGTTCACCTGTGTTGTAACAAGTATCAGGATTTCATTACTTTTTAAGGCTGAATAATATTCCATTGTAAGTACACACCATGTTTCATTTACCCATTCATCCACCGATTGTACATTTGGGTTATTTCTACAAAACCTTTTGGCTATTGTGAATAGTGCTGTTATGCATGTGGGTATATAATACCTGTTCACATCCCTGTTTTGAATTTTTTTGACTATATACTTAGAAGTGGAATTGCTAAAACATACAGTAATTCTATGTTTAACATTTTAAGGAATCCTCCTTTAATTTCCAAAAACTGTTTGAGCATTTCTAAGTAGATGGTGAGTTCCATGCAGACAAGAGCCTATCCTCAGGTACCATTAGATCCTAGAGCCTAGAATAATGAAATTTTTCACTGAGTGCTCAATGGATGGATCCCTTTATAAATGCAAATTCTAGTTCTCTGGGGTGAGGGGAAGGATGGCACACACTATGGAACCCCTCCTACCCACACTTGCCATGGTCTAACTCAAGTCTATACAACTTTCCCAACTCCTGATTCTATACATTCTCTCACAAACATGTACCCAAACACGCATATGCCTTGATGCCAAAAAGCATCAAAATACCCCAAAGGCACACATCCAAAGGGTTGAAAAATTCAGTGAATTAGCAGCTATTCCACTGATGAATCTGAAGTCTTTATCCATCACCCTCAACCTTCTCTATTCACCCCATCAGTAGTGAGCAGAGAGAAAATCAGAAGCAATTCCTTTAAACTTTGCCCTTGCTGAGTTTTCTATTATAAAATATGGGGACAGGGGCAGGAGAGGATGCTGGTGGTGATGGAAGACTTTGCTTCCACCACTATTCGAATATCAATACCTCTTTTAGTTCATTAATTCATCAAGAGGGTATTTTTCAACACATTAAATTCAATTTCAAAAAAAGAATGAGCTGACACAGTCAAACACACATGACCAAAATCCATAGTGGGCCTCGCCAGCTGCCCTTTCCAGCCACTCTCCACCCCATCCTGGGAGTCCAGGCAGCCATTACTTGGCTAATTGGCAGGCCTGAGTTAGGGAGGAGAAAATCTAGCCAGTCGTCTGGGCTTTTCATTACTTAAGTGCATTCTGACTTGAACTATATTAATGGGCCTCCAAATTTTAACTATTGATGGCTTTCAGTAGGAATTTGCATTTCTGTGCTCCTGGGGCCCACAAATCACTAAATTCTCACCTGTGGCGAAGACAGCCATGAGGGGAAATTGGTTTCAAAGACAGACAGCAGTGATAATATATGCTCTGTAACTTCCTACGAGCAAATACTCATAATTGTCTTCCCCCCTTTTTCTACATTAAATTTTCAACTTTTTACTACATCTTTTAATGAAAGCAGCGACTAAAAAAATATAAACATGGATACATAATTCCCAATGAATTGGTCTAAGTGTAACTTGTAAAAACTGGATTAATGGTACAAAGCATGTACTTTATAAAAATAGCCTGTAGAAAAAAGCATTAAGCAATTACAACTGCAGCTCTGAAGGTTCCAATATTATAGGGTAATATTTCCTTAATGTTAGACTTCATTAACCCTAAGATAATCTCGCATAAATTTTGCTGATTTTTAAGGAGAAAAAATAAATTATGTTTATTAAACTACTGAATATGTTTATGAAAACAAGACATAATCTAGTGCCATAAACTTCTTGTCTTTATCTGAATGATCAAGGAGCTCATAAATAAAATATCACATAACAAAGTGAGTGTTAAAATTCATTACTGTAATAGCTATGTTCATGATCTATTTCATTAACACTCCTCCTCTCCTTGGATAAATGGGCTTCTTAGCCTACGAGAGGAAAGCCATTTACAAGACAAAATACTAAGCCGCTTTTTCTCATTTTCCCTTATCTCTTCTATTCCTAACTTTCTAAATTAATTCTTCCCTTAAATCTTATTGTTCCTTCCAGTGTAACTCAAAGCACATTACAGAGAATGGAGAGAAATAGAAGCAAAGAAATGGGTCTACAGAGTATAAGTTAATTAGGGATCTAAGTGACTGGTGATGAGATTTGATGACATGGAGCCCCAAAGTGAATTTAGAAGCTTATCTTCTTAAAATATTTGGGAATAAAATACAAATAATAGATCTGCAAGAAATATTCAGTATATCAAGCAATCCACACAAGCTTAATGATAAACTCTGTTTCCTGCTTAACCATATATTGCAGCAGCACTCACTGTTTTCCACATACAGGATTTTCTAACCTTTATCTTCAGTGATTTTGCAGGTAATTTTATATGTATAGATGTGTGTGTGTGTGTGTGTGTATATATATACACACATACAAGTGCTCAGAGAGAAAGGTGAGTGCTTTCCTATGAGTTACCAAAAATAGACAGATGTGTATATATGGGATTCTAAACCCACAGGTAAAATGTACCAACTCTCATAACCAAGTGGACTTCCTAGGTAAGGAAAATAACAACAGAGCAACAATGGTGCTGTGTCCTACCTTAGCAATTTGTTTCATCTTAATTCAACAAAGTCCTAGGATGCAGCATCCTCTACCCAGAAAATAACCAGAGGATGCTGTTTATGATAATGGCAGAAATTAAAACAGAAGTTTACTACTGCTGAGCTGAAAGAAGGCAAAAATCCCCACATGAATATTAAACAGTGTAAATAAAAAAGAATCCACTTGTTTTTATTCCAAATTACATACCAATTTATCTGCTACTGAGTGTAAAGATCACATTCACAAAATTTTACATGGATCCGCCCTGGCTGGTGTGGCTCAGTGAATTGAGTGCTGGTCTGAAAAATCAAAGGATCACTGGTTCAATGACCAGTCTAGGGCACTGCCGGGTTGCAGGCCGGGTCCCTGGCAGGGGGTGTTCGAGAGGCAGCCACACATTGATGTTTCTCTCCCTCTTTTTCTCCCTCCCTTCCCCTCTCTAAAAATAAATAAAACCTTTTTTAAAAATTCTATGTGAATGTAGATAATAAAAGTAATAATTAAACTCGATAAGCATTTATAGAGGACCTTCCTTTATGAGGCATGCGGTGCAGATGAAGATGGATTCAATGGCCTAAAGCAGCTTCCACTCAGTAGACACAGGCTGGTAGTTGACTCCATATGCAATACAGCGGTCAATACTGTACTGAAATGATAACACAGTTAAGGGAGTGAGCAATGCTGACCAAGCTCTAACCAAGGCTATATGGATGTGATGACATTGAGCTGGGTCTTCAAGAACAGAAAATAATTTGATTGTCTGAGAAGATCGCAGCTGGAAAGCATTCCATGGGAAAGGTTCCTCACCACAGGCAGAAAACTGGACATGAAAACTTAGTTTCTGACTAAGCACTAGAAGGGTGCCTGAGTCACTACATGGAGCAAAGCTTCCCTGCATCCCAAATGTTAGCTGGATTTTGTGTGACTGAGAAATAAAATTCCAGCATACAAAGCTCCAGAAATTTGGTTATAGCAGGTAATCTATTGTGACTAATACAGCACGCAAATATGTCTCCCAAATCACCCCTAATTCTCACCTGCTTTTCAAGAGATGCTGGGAGACACCACATTTGGGAGCAAGCAGCACTCCTGATGCTCACACTATTTTTCCTAAATTATGAAGTGTGGCTCTGACGGTACCTCTGGTTCACGTCCGGGCTCAGTAAGAAAATTCACTTTGAAAAGAGATGCACAAACTTAGGGCTGAGTAAAGTGCTCTGTTTTAAGTAAAAACCTGATGATTACCAAGCACTTACCATGTCTGAAGCACTGCTCTCAGTACTTTACATGCCACATTAACTCGTTTAATCCTCAAAATAGCTGTTAACACCACCATTGTACAAAATAGAAGCAAAAGAGGTTAAGTGACTTGCCCAAGGTCACATAGCTAATAAGCAGTAAGGCTGGGATATAAATGCAGGTATATTGACTTCAGAAAAATCACATGTGGCAGAGATTACTATATGCTCACCCAAATCCATTTCCTCTACCCGCTGAGCATACTGCCACACCATATTTCCCCGCCTCCCTGTAGTTAGGTGTTACCATATGACTGAGTTCTAGGTAATGGAATGTGAAAAGTGGTACACACACTCTACAAGCCTGGCCCATAAAAACCTCCCACACAGTCTGCCACATTCTCTCCCTTCCCCTGTGTGCTGGCTGAGTGAAAAGCACCCAGTAGAGAATTCTGAGGTCCCCAGGAAAGGAGCAGGGGAACTGGAAGGAAAGGGGGATGGAGTAGAAAGTGCCTGGGTCCCTGAGTCACTGTGTGGAGCAGAGCTTCCCTCCATCCCAAATGCTAGTTAGACTTCATGTAACTGAGAAATAAACTTCCTTTGTGTAAAAGCCCACAAATGTGGTTATAGCAGTTAGACTACTCTGACTAATACATGGCACAAATCTACTTGCTGAATCATCCCTCTGGCTTCACCCCCTTAATGACTGAGAACATAGTTTCAGAGTCACTGCCAAGAATATAGCAGTCTAAGCAAAGTAATGAATGGTGTAAAATATGTTGAACCAGAGTTGAAATCTAGTCCTTCCAATTTACTAGCTGTGTGACCTTGGGCAAGTTATTAGACATTTCTGTGCTTTGGAGTCCTAGATATAATGTCTACCTGATAGGATCATTGTGAGAATTAAGAAAAAATGTACATAAAAAACTTATAATGGTGAAGTCCACATAGAAAACAATCATAATAATATCCTGATTATTATTAAGTCTTTCACAAAATGAACACCTGTATCAATTAGGATCATGTTCAGCTGCATAAAATAAAAACAAAACAAAATACTAAGCTATTGGGGCCTGAAAGAGATAGAAGTTTATTTCTCTAGTACATAAAAGAAACCCAAAGCTAGGCAGTCCAGGGATGCTTTAGGGACTTCAAGAAGTCATCAGGGACACAGGTTACTTCCAGCTCTGTGCTCTGCCATCCTAGGATGTAGTCCTAGTTCTCACCGTCCAGTTATATCCAGCTCCACACAGCAGAATTAGAGGAAAAAAAAAAAGATTAAACCACCCTGTGTCTTTGAAGAAGACGTTTAGGAAGTCCCATGTAACACTTCCATTTAACTACTTGGCTACATCTAGCTAGCTCCTAGCTGCAAGGCAGAAGGAGGTAACAGCATACACAGTTCAAAAACAAGAATTTTGTAAGTAAAAGGATGAAGAGCATGTCTGTGGGAAGCCACCAGAAGTCTCTGCCCTGGCAAAAGAATCAGTGAACGAAAGCAAGCTACTCTCCCTCATCCAAAGCTCTGATAAAATTTGAAGAGAAATTCCTTTAAAAAAACACCCAGTACATACCACTGCAGTTCCTACTTCTGCCTCTCTACAATCCATGCCCCATACACCAGCCACAGAGATATGGTATAAATGTAAGCCATACCCCAGTTAAAACCTCTGAAGGTTCCCCAGTGCAAATCGAGTTAAGGAGTGTGGATATTATTTGTAGCATAAGGCCCCACCTGGCCTGGCCCAGTGTACCTCTCTTGACCCCACTGCACACCATGCTCTCTGCTCTGCACAGCAAAGCCTGCATGGCTTTCGCTGTTGCTTCCGTTGAACCCTGAGCATTCCAGCTTGCGCCTGCTTAGAGCCTTTGCACCACTGTCTCTTTTCCTGGCCTGACTCTCACCTCTCCCTGATCTTCCCTTGGCTGGCTCCTTCTCTTCACTCGGATCTCAGCCTTACACCCCCTCTTATCAGAGCTTTTCCCGACCCCTCCCCCAGCCCTGTCACACCCTACCTTGCATACAGCACATCCTCCTACCTTAAGTGGCAGCACAGCACACACCACTAGCTGATATTTTTCTTATTTATACATTTGTTTCTTTCCTTATTAAAATGCATGTTCCCATTAGAGGACTGTCCGTCTAATTCGCTGTTCAAAACACTCCTCCAGCCCCACCCACTGCAACTCCTGATCCTCATCTAAGTAGACATTCATTCACTGAACAAACATTTACTAAACACCTGCTCTGTGACAGGTGCAATGACATGGTGATGTGATATTGCCCCAACCACAGCCCATTTTTACTACATAAGCTACATCAACAGTGACACTTCTGCTTCAATGATGTTCATTTAATTAAAAGGGTTTTCTTTTCTGACACTCTGAACACAATATAATGATGTCCAAGGAGTCTAGTAAAGTGACATGCCGAATCTATGTTAACAGATGAAAGGAGGAAGTTGAGCTTGCTTTTATGGTATCCTAGGAACCCAAAGTGAACAGAAGCCAGACGTTTTTTAAAAAAAAAAAACCGCCCATGAGTTCAGAAACACACATTTGTGCTGGATACAGTCTGCTATTTTTTTATCTTTATTTTTTTGTCCTTAAATGATTTGTGGATTTTTCTCTTTTTTTGTCGTTGTTCAGTTACAGTTGTCCCCTTTATCCCCCCATTACTATCCCCCAATCTACCCACCCCCACCTCCTACATTCACCTGTATGTGGGAGTATGTATCTGCAGGAAGTCCAAAGAGGGCCACTCCAAGAAAAGTCACCAGCAACAGTCTGTGGCTCCCAGAGACTCTGGGCGGATCTGATGATGTGGTCAGAACATGCAGAAGATGCAGAGAAGCGGTGGTGAGAGACAGCAGGACAGAAGAGGGTGGTGGGGAAAAGAGTTCATGCTACTTGGGGTGCCAGGAGAAAAGGGAGAAAAAAAGGGAAAAACAAATCCAAGAAAGAGCAGTTATTAAAAATGCTGAGTTGAAAATGTTTCAGATGGCCTCTGACATCTAATAAGTCATCTGTCTTTCTCAATACAGAAAAGTCATTACTTACTAGGGAACTAATACCAGCAACTGTGACAAGTAAAAACAACAAAGCCCATAAAAATATAAAAGTTCACCCCTTGCAGTTAAACGAAAAAAAGAATGTATTCAATTTTTCAGATGAAAAACATTTGAAGTGACTGAATTTATTGTAATGCAACTTGTATTATATGTTGGGAAAATGAAAAGGAAAAAAATAGCCACTGCTCAGCCTGTCTTCAACTTTCCTTGGGAAAAAAGAATACAATACGTTTTTTGAGAGCATGAAGTCTTCATAGAAACCAGTCATAAATATCAATATGGCACCCTGGCTACAGACCATCAATGCTCATAAACAGAAGCATGAATTAATAGCACCCTCTGCCCTGCCCACCAGGACCCCTATATAACCAGCTCCTGAAAGGGTATAACCTAGGCCTAAAGTGCAGCATGAGGAATTCAGGTCAGATAAAGGAAGAACCTGAGAGCCTTCTGGCTAACCAGAGGCACTGGCAGTGTTTTTCTTCCCTGGGAGCAGTTGAAAGCAGTGTGTGCATAAGTACTAGGCAAAATGACAGCACAAGGATGTCATCGAGGGCAGAGGGAGCTTTGCCTTCCCATAGCCATAAATGTCATCACCATTCTAGGATTCATCTCTGACTCCTCTCTTCCCTTCATTCCTGTAGCCAATCCACCCACCAACAAGCGCTGATGTTATATTAAAAACACAGTCTGATCTCTACTGCCTTACACCTTACTGCCCACTCTCTAGCTGACAACACCCCATCTATCACAGAGGCTGCTGTGAATACACTGTAATGGGACCCCCAGTGTCTATTCTTGCCTGCCAAATTTCCAACCAGAAGCCAGTGTGGTTTTGAAAAACACAGATTGGATTCTATAATCCCACCGCTTAAAACCAGTCATTGACTTCATTGGTTTCCCATCACACTTAGAAGCAATTCGAAACTCCTTGCTAGGCTCAACCATCTCTACAACTGGCCCTGGCCTCCATCTCCTCTATCAGCATTCTGCTCCTTATGTTCCTGGCCAGGCTCTCTGGTCTCCTTTCTCTCCCTTGAATTTGCCTGGGGTTCTTTTCACCCGCTGTTCCTTCTGCCTGGAAACACCTCTCCTGAGCTTCTCACAGCCGTCTCCTCACCATTCAGTTTTATGCTCAAGAGTTGCCTTTTTGAAGAGGCCTTTCCTGGCCACAGTATCAAAATCAGGCCTCTTCCTCATAAAGTTACTCTCTGTCCTATCACTCTGTTTTATTGGGACCATAAGAAATTGTCTCATTTGCAAAAAGTTTTATTAAGCATCTGTCTTCCCCCCAACTATATTGTTAGTTCCCCAAGTGTAATGTCTCCATTGGCCTTGTCTGCTGGTATATTCTCAGCACTTTCAACTAGCCCAGCAGGTGCCCTGGCATACAGAAGGTATCAAATCAATATCTGTAGAATGAATGGATAAGTGATATGAAAGGGTTATAAAGACAAATGGGCCCCTGGAGATTATCCAACTCACAACTGCACCCACTTCGCATACGGAGGAAGAGATGTACACAGAACACAAAGCCGCCCATCTTCAGTCACAGTCTATACACAGCACGCTTATTCTATGCCACCTGTCCCTTTTCCTGCTGTCCAGTCTGAAAGTCTGAATCACATACAATCTCTAACCACTCCTAACAGGCAAAGAACAACTCAAAACTTGAGGAAGAACACTACGCTACTCAGAGAATCACAGAGGTGAGGTGAAGGCAGATAAATGGTAGCTGGAAGTGGCTTTTCATCATACAATTCAGACTGGAATTGGTTTCAGAGTTGTAGGATCCGAGGCAAACCACAGGAGCAGCAAGCCCTTAACCAAAGGAACGTCAAAAGAAATGCAGTCCATTGTTTTAACACAGGAATTCTCTAACGTGATCCTGGATTGTCAACCCTAACACAAGAGTTACAGAGGGCTCTGAGAACACACCAAAGACAAGGGCTCTGGTCCTTGCTCTGCTTCTGACTCTCTGGTACAGTTGCTTAACCTCTCTGGACCTCATTTTGGATTAAATCGGCCTAGTCCCCAAGCCTGTGTCATTAGTATATACTTTCATGACTTTACTATATTCAGGGATAACATACCTACTATTCACTGTATATTTTAACTTCAAAATTTTATTCTTAGAATAAATCTATCTTCAAAATGAAAGTCAGTACCAATTGCCAAAGATATACTATAGGTGGCCATGTATAATGCACATTTTTTGCCCAAATTTTTGAGGAAAAAATAAGGATATGTATTATACATGGGTAATATTAATTCTACATAAATGTTTTAAGTTACTTTATTTATGCTTATGCATTAAAAGTGTAACTCTAGAAAGTAATAAAGATATCCACATGCAAAACTATACCCTGGAATATGATAATCGGTGTTGTTTCTAGATATAAATAAATAAATAATTGAATTAAAACAAGATTTTTTTTCCCTGAAATCTTGAGCTAAAAATATGAATGTGCATTATATACAGCAAAATATGGTATATAAAATATAAAAACAAAATCCTATCATTAAATTCTAGGTAACTACTCTTTACTGAAGGTTCTGAGCCTCAGACCTGATCTGTTTTAGAAAAAAGAATTTATCAAGGGTTAAGAAACTATCAGAGATACCAGCACCAAAGCAGTGCTCTTTCCTAGGTGTCGTTCAAAGGGTCAGCAAATTGAAAAGGGAGTTTGTGCTGTCCCGTACCTCATCTTTGGGCCATCCCAAACCATCTTGCATGCTTCTAGATGCATATTCCACTTTGAAAAATACTATTTTGAGCACATGATCTTGAAGACCTCCAGTTATGACTACCTCTCTGTGATTGAAGCCACTGTGTATGATTTCTTAAGAGTAACAGAGAAACAAAGACCACTGTGGGGGGTAGAAAGGGGCTAATGGTTATGACAATGACCACAGTAATAACAGCAACTAATATTGATGTGATGGGTAAAGTGTCATGCTAAGTAACTTAATCTCCACATCTTTTCTTTGAAGTAGACAAAATATTTTAACAGTTTTATTAAGGTACAAGTGGTAACACATTAGAAAACCTCACATGTTTAATATATACAATTTGATGAGTTTGTGACTATTCACACACACAATACCACCACCAAAATCAAGGTAATAAACATATTCATCACCTCAAAAAAATTCCCTGTGTCCCTTTTTCCTGAGATTGATACAGTTACAATTTTTTATACAGAGAGAAACTTAAAACTTAGCCAAGAAACAGAATTTTGCTTGTTTTAACATAAAACAATTAAGATTATTCAAGTTTTCCCAAACTTCTTGTCCATGAGAGTGACACAGTATGTCAAAGTACACAAATTCCCAATGTTTGGTTCTCTTTTACCTACAGAAACAGCCCATTTTATATATTCAATCTAATGCATTTTATGTTGGTACCCAATACACAAAATAAATACATACATACCCACGTAAGAGAATACAAGTATTCCAAGATGTATATGTGAATATATCAGGTCTGTCCGGAAATTCTCCAACCATTGTTAATATAAGGAGAGTGGTTTGCACGACATTGATGTGACCTGACAGCCAAGGAGAGTGGACTGGAATGAGCATGCGTGAACAATGATGACTTCACTGCACTAGTCACTGGGGGCAGTAAATGCTGTTGAGTGAGCATGTGTACTGTGTGATTGTCACATTAAAAATGACTGTGCGAGTACAGCAACATTCAGATTCAAAATTTGAATCTGAATCAAACTTTGTGTTAAGCTTGAACATTCCTCCATAGAAACTATTCGGATAATTCAGAAGGCCACAGCTACGGGGAACTGGTGATTGGCAGCTTCATCATGACAATAAGCCCACTCATGCATCTTGTTCAGACCTTTTTGGTGAAACATCAAATCATCTAGGTGACTCAGCCACCCTGCAGCCCACCCTGGTGCCTGAGGCTTCTGGCTTTTCCCAAAACTGAAATCTTTGAAAGAGAAGAGATTTCGGATCATTGATGACACCCAAGAAAATACGACAGGCAGTTAATGGCAATTGGGAGAACTGTGTGAGATCCCAAGGTGCCTGTCTTGAAGGGGACTGAGGCATCATTGTCCTCTATATAACATTTCTTGTAGTTTGTATCATTTTCAGTAAATGTCTCTATTTGTCATTTATGTGGCTGGATACTTTCGGGACAAACCGTGTGTGTGTGTGTGTGTGTGTGTGTGTGTGTGTGTGCGCGCGCGCGTGCACGCGCATACATATGAATGCATATATCTAACACAAAAGTTGTGTAAACCAATATTTATTTTAATTATGTACCATAATTAAATTTCTTAGTAGCTTATTTTATTTTAAAAGACAGAAGTCATATGAGAAAATTTTAAATTGAACCCAGATATTTTCTATTCTGTTTTATTTTTTTTATGTTTGTTATAACCCATTAAACTGACTTTATAACTCACTAATGGACTGCAACTTTCAGCTTTAAAAATACTAAATTAATGGAACTCTAATCATAATCAAGAAAATGAAAAAGTCACCTTGAGTTAGATAAGGGCTGGCACTTCATGCCATCTCCCCAAGTTGCAAAGTGATGACAAGCACAGGGCCTGGCCCTAAATGCCTGTTGGATAAATAAAATCCCTATAATTGGATTTTTAAAGTAACTATCAAGCAAAAGAACATATTATAATGACTTCATATGTATGAAGGAAATACAAGGAAAAACAACTTTGATAAATGTCTAATTTTTTTCTTAAATTACAAAGTAATAGCCTTGGCTGGTATAGCTCAGTGGATAGAGCGAGGGCCTGCAAACTAGAGGATTGTGGTTCAATTCCCAGTCAGGGCACATGCCTGGGTTGCAGGTCAGTTCCCAGGAGGGGACGCACAAGAGGCAACCATACACTGATGTTTCTCTCCCTCTCTCCTTCCCTTCCCCTATAAAGATAAATAAATTTTTAAAAAATTTTAAATACTCAAAGCCTCCTATTTAAATATGAAGATAAATACCAAAAGATAGTTTAAAAATTAAAGGTGGCTTCCTGTGGGGAAAGATTTGGAGAAAAAGAAGAGTAGAGCATGAGGCAGGCAGGACTTCTGGTTTTTTATCATGTCTTAAGCATAACAATACTATTGGACTCTAAGTTTTTTCAGATTTTATTTATTTATTTTTTAGGGAGAGAAGGAAGGAGAGAAACTTCGATGTGAGAGAGAAACGTCGCTTGGCTGCCTCTGGCACGCTCCCCCACTGCAGACCGAGCCTGCAAGCCAGGCATATGTGCCCTGACCAGGAACGGAACAGGAGGTCCTTCACTTTGGGGAATGGCACCCAAACAACTGAGCCATGCAGGTCAGGGCACTATTTGACTTTTTCAATGGCATTCATTTTTTACTTTGGGAAAAAAAATTATTTGCCTTAAAAAAATTTCATTTCAGTAGCAATTCAGTATAGTAGATTGAACAGTAGATTGGAACCTGAACACCTGTGAGCCTGGAAAAACTACCTAAATTCTTGGGCCTTCCCGATCTTCTTAGATAAAACACAAGGTTAGAGTCTGAAGTTTCCTCCACAGCCAGTATGTTAGGACGCTATGGCCATGAAATACCTGGTGGGATTCTCAGGTCATTGTAATGAGGAATACCCCTTCCGAGATCACCCAAATGGTAAAAATTCCCCACCTAACACAGAGAGAGCCAGACCACGCCTGGTGACCCCACAGCAACCTGAACACTCCCAGGGCGTCTCTTCACTTGTGTTATCGCTTCTTGTCTGGTCCCTATCATATTTCAAAACTATGATTTTTATGGATCATATTACCTTTTTCATGTTAACCAAGTGCCTTTCTTGGAGTTTTTTGTTGAGTGTTGGTAATGTAGAGGCGAAATTTATTTGACTAACACCATAATTAAATCTCTTAGCAGCTGCATTTTATTTTAGAAGATAGGAATTATATTGAACACTTTTTTCATTGAACTGTCATTTTTATCTTAACTGTGGCTTAACCTCATAATCTAATTATTTTTCTAAACCTACTATACAGCTAATAAAAGATATGAAAAATTAAAGTACATAATAAAGCATATAGCAAGGGTACTATCACGAGACTCTCAGATTGAAAAATGAGCATGAACTAATTTACACTGTTGAAAAGCTATGTTTTCAACTCATATTTTAAAAAACATTAAATAAAAAAAAAAACCTCTTTAAGTGGAAAAATAAATCAGGCTATTCTAATTCCTGTGTATACCTTTACAACCAAGGTTAAATCATCATAATGTTCTACCAGCTTTTCAATTGTGACTGAAAAAATCAACCCTACAAGACCTCCTGGTTAGCTTCCTGTCAAAGGGATTTGTAAAAAAAACTACTCCCTCTTCCCACAGCCCTCACTTTCAAAGCATTTAGGTTTTCAACTCTAATGTAATACATGTTCCTTTTCTTCCACATTTTTTCTTAGGGTATATCCTGAATGCTTCTATGCTCCATAAGGTCCATGTCAAACATAAGTCCCCCAAAGCATAGCACTCAGGCCCCCCAAAACACCTGCACAGGTAAATATTTTGAAAATGATTGTTATGATGATGAGATAAAATGAATTCACAGTAGTAACAATACTTTTGGGCTCTTTGAAATCCATTAGGCAATACCTTAGCTCTAGAATCATCAACACCTCCAACAAACATTCATAGGAGCCTTTGCCAATAGGGACACCCTTGCTGCAGCCAAACAGAGGCCCCAGGAGTGTCTGCAGGTGCCTCCCCAGTTTCTACTCAGATTTTTCCAGAGTCCTGAACTCAAAAGCTCTGAATCTAGTAATGATAGCAAATAATCCCCTCTTCATAGCAATTTGGACCAAAAATATGTAAGTAATTTTACAATCTATCCCTTAGGTGCAGTGAACATAGACCACCAGATTAGGTACAGGGCGGTTCAGGGGGTTGGGGCTTTGCGTTTTGGTTCACTTAAATCAAACACCTCCACCAGTCTGAAATTAAATCACTTATTTAATAACCTCTCCATTCACCCTTGTGGGGAACCTACTGTGTGTAAAACACGCGTGGCATCAGGTCCAATGAAAGGCACAGAAAGCATTATATAAACACATCCCTGCTCCCAAGAGAAAAATTGTCAATCTAGCTGAGGAGGCCTCAGTCTAAAAAGAAATAAAATATAGTAACTCTACCATGGAGAAACCTGGAAAACAACTACCTTAAATAAGTGATGGATGTTAACGGAATAACTTAAAAGCCAAGCTAATATCATGAACCCTTGAGGTAATGTAATAATATCTCTTATGTGATAATTTTCCCAAAACTGATAACCCAATAAAATTATGAGAAAACAAATCAAACAAACTTAAGTTGAGAGAAATTCTCCAAAATTCCTAACCAGTACTGTTCAAAATTGTCAAGGTCATGAAAAACACAGAGAGGCTAAATGACCACACCAGAGGAGACTAAGAAGACTTGAGAACTAAATGCTAGGTGGTACTGGAGACCCTGGATTGGATGCTGGAACAGAAAAAAGAACATTAATGGAAAAACCAAGGGAATCTAAGTTAAGTCTCGAGTTTTAGTTGATAATGTTCCAATGTTGTCTTCTTAAATATGACAAATGCACTATGGTGAGGGGGAATGATAACAGCAGGGAGCACTAGAATGGGATTAGGCGTGTGGAGGAGCTCGTTGTACTGTCTTTGCAGATTTTCTGTAACTCTAAACTCCAAATGAGTTTCTCTCTCTTGCTCTCACTCTCTCCCCACCCCTTCTCTCCCTCCTCTCGCCCATCTCTATATAGATGAAGAGAAAGAGAAATGAAGAAGGGAGGAGGAGGGAGAGAGAGGGAAAAGACTAATAGACTGAATAGAAACTGTCAATGAGTGGTACAGAGTTTTTATAAAAGACTACATTTAGTTTGAATATTATGAAACTGCCAATATTTGACATTTTTGACCTACGAACCAGCATTTTCATATGATTCAACCTAACAAATTGCTGCAGGCTGGGAAGACTTCATAATGAAATGGATCTTGTTATGCCGGATATGAAAGGAACAGGAAGTAGCAAGAAAGGACCCACTTCAGGAGAGATGAACAGTGTGAGCACAGGGGGACACGTACCATGTGGTCAGAGACAGGAGAGAAACCCACCCATGCACGTAGGCAGGGAAGTGCCAGAAGATGCTGGAGAAGGAAGGACATTGCGCAGGGCTCCGAATTTTAATATGTAACAATGCCTGACCTCCAGCGACCAGGAACGTCCTCTGGAAAGGACTGCAGCCACTAGAGGCAGTGGCACATGAGAGAGTCCTACTGCATCGATGGCCTCATTTCCTAGCCAAGAGCAAAGTTCTAGCACAATGGAAAGATTGCTGAACTGGAAATTGGAGATTAAGTCCTAATTCTGGCTCTGCCACTAATGGGGTGAGAAACCCTAAACAAGTCCCTGATTCTGTCTCAGTCACAGATTCCCACCCCACGGAGGAGGGGAGTAGATGAGTTGCTCTCTGAGGCCCCTTCCAGTTCTAGAACGCTAACTCCAACATGAAGTGAAATACGTTTCCTGGCGCTCAGAAGCAACATGTGGTTCACTCAAGTAAAGAAAATGATGCAAGGCCCATGAAAGCAAAAACACAGAGAATAAAAGGGCTGTTTTTTGAATACACAAGGGTGTATTCTTCTATGATACATGTCTAGACCCCTCTAAATATTTAAACAACAATACTGTACCAGTATGAAAACTCTCTAAATCAGGCTCTGTGGTTAAGGAGGATATATGAACAGATGTGATCTTATTAAGGCCCTAATGTAACTCACAAACAATTTGTCATATCTGACGGGTATTGTTAAATTATGTCCACCTGCCAGAGGCAACCAGAGAAATTACCAATTGCCTTTGCTCTACTTCTCCTCAAAATTCCCTAAAAAGCTCCCGTGGATGTGTCCAGGATATGTATTTTTTAAAGCACTAACCTAATTGTCACCAGCACATAACAGCCAATGTCTCACAATTCCTTTTCATGTATATTTTATTATGGGCCCAACTGTTTCAACACCCTAGTGGTTCAACTTTAATGTAGCTCAGGAAACCCCCTAAGTAATATCACAAAATGCTTAACATCTGTGAAACTTGGACTCCAAAATGTTCCAATTTTTTCCTTGGTTTGGGAGGGGCATACAGGGTTGGGGGGCACGCCGGCCGGGGTTTTCATTAACAGTTGTGCTCAAGCTCACAGTTTTTCTTTATTGCCTCACAGGCAGGAAGAACCTTTCAGGTTTACCTTACTAAATGCTCAGAATTATTTCGAACGAGTGCCATACTTGCTTACAATCAATTTAAAATGACTCATACACATTCTCCTCTCTAAATGTTTGCCTGATCTTTCCTTCTTGCGTTACATTATTTTAATTAAGTGAAACAATGAAAAGAGAAAGGAAAAATGAAGTGTGAAGCATGTGGTGTATTTCCCAAGCTAGTTCAAAACTTCTCAGAGCTCTTTGGTTTCCAGTGATGTTTGAAATATTCTTTATCCCACTAAGGAAAGGATGAAAAATTGATCTCCTCCAAACTTCAAATACTGTGTATTTCCACCACTGCAGACTGCGGGAAGGGCAGGCAGGCTTAGGAGTTACCAGACCAAACAGCGAGCAGCTCTCAGAGGGCCCACGGCTCATCCAGGCAACTCCACGGGCAGAGTGTGTACATAGAGCCAGTAGGAGAATCAACACCAGCTCCACTTCTGAGAGAAATCAAATCAGATCTCAGAAAAACTGAACATGGAGTCAAACCCCAGTAATTCAGATTAACCAGGAGGAAGGTCAGGTTGGATCAGACAAGGCCTTGATAGTGTAGTTCTGTGTATACGTGTGTGTGTTTTTCAAAATGCAACTGTATTCATTTCAAGGTTTCTCCCAGCTCATTCTGCCAGCTTCCCTTGGCAGCCACCTCCAGCTGCCTGTCTCCCTTGTGCATGAGCCAGGGGTCTGCTCACTAGTCTCCATGCAGACCATAAACATCCCATCTTTATGCCGTTCCCTTCTGCCTGAATGCCCCAATCATCCACTGCCTACTTGGTAAACTCCTTCTCAGCTTTCAAGGCCCCACTTCAAATGTCACCTTGCCAACAGAATGAAGAGCACAGATCCGCCCCTTCCCCAACGCACACTGTGAATACCTATAATATAGTAGAGCTGTTCTCACCCTGGCTGAGTGGTGTTCAAATCACCCAGAGAACTTTTCATTAAAACCCCATTCCTCACGCCCCTTCTCTGGGGTAGTGCCTGGGCACAGGTATCATCTGAAAGCTGCCCACACGTTGTAATGTGTGGTCCAGGTTGCAAACCTTAGGTGCAGAACTTACCACACTGTTTAGAATGATTTACCTGTACCCCATGAACAGTGGGCTCTCAACAAAGGCGTGTTGTAGGCAGGGACAGAGGGCATGAGTCTTTCAACAGGCTTCTCTAAGAATAAGGAAGTCATGTAATTCTGAAGCATTTGCTGCCACGTGGCTTTCCACCCCACCGGCGTGTGACTCCCATCCACCTCCACAAGGGGTAACACACCTATTCAAAAGTGGGGGAGGACCCACCGCTCAAGCTCAACTTAATTTTCCATTATTTCCCTGACACAGTAGGTTCTTTGCCACTTTTGGGCCCCTGCCCATTTCCCTCAGTCAGGTCCAACTATATATGCCTGGTTTAAGGTCTGCTAACCATTTCCTCCCTCAAAGCTTTCTCCTGCCCCACCTCCCAGGGGTTCACTTTCCCACTCAACTCCACTTAATGTAACACCTGTTCTGAAGTGCCTTCAGTGGTTAATGAATTTATGGTATGTGTATGGACAGCTTTGCTGTGGAGAGACTGAGCAACATGTATCTTACAGAGATTTTCACCTCCTGCCCATAATGCAGACCTGGACATACAGCAGGCACTGCACACGTATTTGTTATAGGACCATCCAGAGCTGGCCCTCTTCTTTCCAGGCCAGGCTGTGGGACTAAGAATAGCACTGCTCTAAAATATTCACACCATTATCATCACACCAAATATGCCTGTGGTGGATGGAATTCTAGGATGACCTCCATGACCTTTGCCCAGTGGTGCCGCTTCCATGATTGTTACACAGCCAAAGGATTTTTCAGGTATAGCCAAGGTTACCAATCAGCTGTCTTAAAGGTAAAGAAAATTATCTGGGTAAGCGTAATCTAATCACATGAGTTCTTTTTCAAAAGCAGAGATTTTCTCTGACTGGTAGCAAAAGGAGAAGTCATACAGATTTGAAATGTAAGGAGTAGTCAGCACAAGAAAGATGTCCAGTTGCTTGCTTGAAGATGGAGGGAGCATGAGGAGAGAGTCTGAGAGCATCTTTCTAGAAGCTCGGAGTGAACCCTAGTAAAGAGCTGGCAACACAATGGAGACCTCAGTCCTGAAAAGGCAAAAACTGAATTCTCACAAAACCCTGAAAGAGCTTAGAAGTGGATTCTTTTTGGAGCCTCTAGATGAAATGTGTAACTGAACACAAGTCCAGCTGCCTGCTGCTACAAAAGCCAATACTCAAAAGGCAGGTGCTGATGTAAAGGATAGTGGTTTATTTGCAGACATTGACCATCTGGAAGACGGGGACCTCTTGTCTCAAAACCCATCTCCTGGAAGATGGGAGACTCATCTCAAAGCCCATCTCCACCTGTCAGTGGAGGCAGAGGTTTTTATAATGAGGGAGAGGGGAACAGAACAAAGATATGAAGGGAAGGGGTTGCAATGTGCAGAACAGCACAGTCCATCCTGATAAGGCAAGTGATGCTCTACTGTGTATCATCTCGGTTTAATGATCCTGGTTTCACATCATCCTCCCTTCACATCATCCTGGTTCCATGGTTGAAGGTCCCGCAAATCTCCCAGAGCTGGGATGCCTGCAGGTTAGGTCTATATCTTCTGAAGTTAGTTCCTATGATTCTTATACAAACATGTTCTTCATGTGCAAGCCACACATTAGTCAGAAGCAGCACTTACAGAAACAATGTCAAAAGAATGGTGGGGTGAGTTAACAGTTTCCCACCATTACAAGTTTCCACTGTTACAAATGCATATCACCTAACACCTTGATTTCAGCCTTGTAAAGACCCTAAGTGGAGTCTCTGGGCAAACCTGCCTGGATTTCCCAAGTTACAGATGAGAAATGGGTACTCTTACAAGCCAGTGAGTTTGTGATAATTTGTTACAGAGAAATCCCCAACCTCCTTCCTCAAACTAGTCAAACAAGAGAAGTCCGTCTCACAAATTAAGAAACATATAAATGTATAAACATATAAACATTAATAAATGTATATCCTGATTAATATATATTCCACATATATAAATCAGATGCTTCTGAAAGGGTTATAAGTACTAGAACAGCAATTTTCAATCAGGAATCTACAAGAATTTTTAAAACATGCAGTACCTGACCATTTAGTCAGGGGCACTAACGTCTTTTTCCCTTAGACTGTGAGATAAAAAAAAAAACGACAACAGCCAACACAACAACAGCTGGCTGGTGTAAATGAATTAATATTATGCCCATCTTTTGTCTGATAGTAAAAATATATATATATTGGCATGCCACAGAATTTTAGTCATTAGTTTGTGTGCATCATGAGTGAGAAAGGTTGAAAATCACTGTACTGGACCAGGGCGAGGTGCTCTCACTGGGCCTCCTGCAAGCCACACATGCACTCTTTTGTTCCATTGAGAAAGGAGGCCAAATGCCATAAAGGCTTCCATATTAAGTGCTATTAATAAACGTCACTTATGAATTATGAGAAATTGAATAACAGATCATGCCATCTGTGTCAAATGCTACTTACTGAGCACAGTCTGTCACTGACCAATGGAAGTTCGAATCCTTAGCTACAATTCTGAGCCTAATATCTGGAAGAGTACAAAACCAAGCACAAGATGAATACTTCATCTCTTTCTATGCAGGGTTAGTGCACCTGAATGCTCATGCCAATTTCCTGGGAGTCCAGTAATCTGCTGCTTCTCAGTCCCCACCTTTCCTGCTAACGGGCGACAGGCAGGCAGTTACAGGTGGGCTCTTAGTGGAACATTCCCTCCATCCACTCTCTTCAGGTCTCCCCAAATCCACACATCAAGAAGGACCCCTGAAAGGTCATGTGAGGGCTGGGGGAGGATGAGGAGCCCCGACTGCCAAGCCCCACCAGCCTCCCACACTGACCGATAATGCCACCAGCACACACGTGCTTCCCCAGCAGCCCCTCTTGAAGTCACCTGCCAGGCCACCGCCCCTCAGCCGCAGGCTCCTGTCCATCTGCGTCAGCATTTGTCACAACCTCACACTTCCATCATCCACAGGGGAAATTGATGTCAGTGGCATGGCAAAGGAATGTAACTACGGCCTAGTCTAAAAGCACGCATTTATTTTATTTTATTTCAGAAATGTATGCATTATGTATGGCTGTACATAAATGTTTTTATAGAGCCTCTTAAATGATTTACCATGAGCTATGTGTTGATTATAATCTCTGCTTATTTAAGAGAGCCTTGTTTACCCCCATAGTAGTTAGTACATTGGGACATGTTTCAACTAACAGTGACATCAGTAAACAAAAGTTACTGATCTACCTCATGAGTTATAAAACTTGTACCATGCTGTAAACATCTCTGTCATTTTATTTAGCATATTGCATTGTGTGAGCTGCCTTATTTATCTAGTGGTAAATCTTTATGTATCAAAAATGCTACAGAAGGCACAACAGATAAATTACAGACAGACACTAACATCTGACTAGTTAATCAAACAAATAGGACATGTAACAAAGAGAAAAGCTATAAATATTGACAACAAGCTGCTTCAGTCACAAAAACATTCAATACTTCAGTTCTCAAGTGTGAGTTTTATATCAGTCCCCTGGAAACAGTTTGTATCCTCCAATAAATTTTTACAGTTGATTCACCTGCCTGATACCCCTCAGCCATTTCCTTCAGAAGCTGTCAAACCCGCCAACGATAATATATGGCCCGACCAACAAGAACAGCTGTAGCCATTCTCTCTGCAGGTTCTTGCACCCTGTTCTGCATAAAATAATACATCAAGATTAATTGATTTCCCGTCACTCTCACAGAACAGAAAATTAATTTTCATGTAGCTATTTTCCCCAGCATATGAATTTTGTACATGGCAAGTAATTTAAGTTTTTAATTATTCATGAGAAAGAAGGGGGTGGGGAGAAACATGATAAAGTAAGCTCACGAAAACCCCAAGGCCAATCCCTGGGCCTGGGTTTGTGCTGAGACAACAATAGCACTCACTAATGCCCATATAAATAATATATGGATTAACATACATCTTAGTACAACACCAATTTCTCTCACTCTGACCCAAGTCTACCAGGTCACCCCATGGTACTCTGTCAAAGTTGCTGCGCTGGTTGCATGTGACATGCTGTGGGAAAACACAGAACACAGCAGCCATATTGCATTGACCTCTGCCCGCTTCTCGGCAGTGGCCACACAGCCCAGGCATGATTGGAGGTAATTTAACGGTCACTGTGTGAGTGGGACCAAGCAGAAGTTGCTAATCACCCAGGTGCTACCTCAGCAAGTCTTCCATTTGCAGGTGCCACGGACTTGTGAACAAGAAAAATGAAACCAGAAAATAGAACGCATTCAACTCACTCAGGCCTCATCTTTCACCAGCTCTCAGCAGACTAGCACCAGAAAAACTGTCTCCTCAGAAAGGGAATAACCACAACGTGAACGCCTCCGGCAATCAAGTATGTTTGCTAAAACACAAACTAAAACGCTCCCACAGTACCTCCTTAGAAGTTTCATTGGCACACTTCACATAAACTGCAAGACAGGCAAATGTGCACAGCCCGCCTCAAGTCACGGAGCTGGAGCCAACGCCGTTAGGACCTTATGCCCCTCACGCTGCACTCTTGGCCACTGGGGTCATTGATTATTTATTGATGACTTCCTTTGCCCTGAATATTAAGATCTGGTGTGAAATTAAGAGATCGCTACAAACAATTGATATTTGAGTTATTGATATTGATATTCACCAGGGCTATTTAAGAATCGGGGAAAGAAGAGAATCTGATCAAAACACCAAACTCATATGGGACAAGAGGAGTTCAAAAGTGAGTCAGCAAAGGAGAGGTCTCTCTCAACCCAACAAGAAGCACAGAGCAATCACAAACCAAGTAATTCTGAGAGGAGGACCTGCTTGTGTGACCTGAGTAGGGAGCTCTGACCTGGGCACACCCCGCTTCCCCGCAAGTACCCCACCAGCAGGAAGAGTGCTTTGACAAGGAGACAAGCTGAGAAGGTCAAAGCCAAAAGTGAAAGGAACTCAAAATAAGCCACAAAAAAATGAATTTTTCCCTGGAAGGATGAGGAGACACATGGTTGGGGAAAGAGATTAGGTTTGGTAAATTTAATGAAATATTGATAAAGATACAAAAGGGGAAGTTTCTCGGGACATCTTTTCTTAACAGCTCATACAAACAGTTCATCATCTAACTCAAAACCGGAGCATACCGGGAAATTGCTTCTCACTTAAAAGTAGCCACGCCTCACGCTGGAGGCTGCAGGGAGGCTGTGCTGCCAGTGTTTCCATCAGAAAGTCTGTTTCCCAGTAGCCACTGAAACCTGTAAGAACTCGCTCCCCAGGGAGACTGGGCCGCCATGCAGCAGTAGAGTGTGGGTCGTTTTAATACTGTTTCAGAAGAGGGCTCTGGGATTCTATTTCTATCACCTTGATGGCCCCAGACAAAGGGGTAACATGATACATCATGTCAAGTAGCTAATTATTAGCACTGAAGACCAGCTAGTCAACTTAGGCTCTGTTAAAATTAAAAGGAGGGGAGGTATTCTCCATTGTTTCATGAGAATACCTCCCCTAACGTGCTTAAATCTTTGTGCCTCAGACTTAAAAAAGAAAATAAAACAGGATGAGGAAATTAAATATAGCATCGAGACCCCCACAATAAAGGCCTTGCTCGACTGCGGCTAACCAAACCCAGACCACAGTGCTGCGAGCTGGCCCGGTGCCAAGGGGCATATCCCGGCCCTCCTGACCTTCAGATGCCCGGGGCCATGTGTCTGGGTTGGCCTCCCAATGATCCTGCCTGGTGGTAAAGGGGTGAAACGACAAGGCCCAGAAATGCCAGGGAAATTTTCAGCTAATTATTTTTTTTACTGATGAACATATTTCACACACTCCTTACTTTGCTGAGAATTTTGCCATATTGGTTGATTAGGAAGGCTTAAAAAGGCAGAGCAGCAAAGAAGAGCTTATCCTCTCAGGAGGCTGTGGATTTGGTTTGCTTCTAATGGTTGATGGAGCTTCAGAAAGGCAACCTAGGGAGTTGATCCAATGAATCAACTCTGGCAATCAGGTGGTACTTAAGCCACGAGTGGTGTTGGGGAAGGGGGAGGTGGGTGTGGGTGTGGGTGTGTGTACGGAAAGGGAGACAACATGGAGTTTGAGGAAAACATCAAGTATTCAGAATGGCTCCCAAATCTGTATCAGCCAAGCCCCCAGCCCAGCCCTGTGTCCCCCACGCGTCCAGGAGCATGACAGCTGCTGTCTGCATGGCAACAAAGGTGCATTTCAGTTTACACCTGTGTTTGTAGGCTTGCTTCATCTGATGGGGAGAAGGAGGTTTGCTTTATTTCATTTTAAAAATAATCCTTTTGAGAACATAAATGAACTCATATGCATAATATTAAAATATATATGTGTGTGTATATATGCAATTCTGTAACTAAAAACGTAAAAAACTTCTTGGAGTCGATGTTGCTACTGGCATATCTTAAAGGTCTTTGTTTCTGTAAACTCAATTGAGTGTTTCTATTTCTAAGTCTGGCAAGAGGTTCTAATTATTGTTAGAAGCCTAATTAGCATTTAGTATTACATTACAACAACTGCAGCAAAATTGTACCCATTCTCCAATAAACAGTATTCACAGTATGCAATCAAGCCGCTGTACCGAGCAATGAGAATTAATAGCACCGCACGACAATGGTAAATCCTCCATCTCCTGCTGTGTGTGTTTAATAATTTTTCACTCCTTCCAGATTGTTCCCATCAAGCACAATTCCCAAGGTCCTAATCAACCACCCTCCCCATCAATACTACACAGAGATCTGAGCACTGAAAATTATCTGCAATTTCAAAAAGTGCTTTGTTGCATTATTAGGCCACTGACCTAAGAGGTAATGGGTAAATAGTTTCTGAAAAATGTCCAAAGCACAACATAAATTAAAGCTTATAGTCTTGCCTGCTGTTCTCGCCATAGCTATAACTGCAAACTATTACGGTTTTTACACAATATTCCTAACTATAATTTTACACCATAATATTGGTGCAAAGCGCCAAATGTTCTGCTTTCACGTGCCTTCATTTACTAAACAAGGGGAGCTTGGGGAGGAGGCTGACACAGACAGTCCTTTAGAATTACTATGGCCACACTTCCCCCACTGCCTTGCCCCTCTGCCCAGTTCCTGGCCCCTCAAAAGTTTGTAAGTAGTACCTAAACATTTCCCAGTGGACAGGGATACAAGACAGCATGTGTCACGCTTTCTGCATCTCACACCCATGTGGAGTTAGGGTTTGATGCTTCTGAGTGGGCTGGGGATGGACTAGGGAATCTCAGCTGAGGGTGTAGTTTACAGTATCTTCTGTTGCCTGGTGCCTGGTGCCAAGCACAACAGTGTCACACAAGCCCAGGGCAGAAGGAGAGACACGGAGCAATCTGAGAAGTGTACTTCGGGTTAATATGAAGAGAAGTTTTTGACCAAGGAAAATGGAGCCTGGAGCTTCAAATCAAACCACAACAGAATGCAGCAGCAAGAGCCTCCCAGGGTGGCTGACCCAGAGGACATCATGGCACTCCCCATCGAGAATACACAGCAGCACTAATCCAGGAGTTTGGGAGGGGTGCTGTGGCTGACTACTGGTTTGTCCCACCCGGCAGTGAAGAGAAAGAAACGTCCGACAGTTCAGTGCATCCTAACCAAATAAACAGCTGAGGGTCTTCTCAGAGCGAAGCAGGATGTGGGATTGTGTGGTTGGCCACACTTTACTAATGAAAATACTCTGTATTTTGTTGCTCTACATCAAAACCCCTCAAAGTAAAAGACTGCACAATACTGGCAAACTAATGCCATGAATTTCTCAAGACTAATGAATATTTATTAAGTGCCCAGTTCTGTTCCATACACTTGGGATACATGTTGACCAAGGAAGGAGATGCTTTTCGCCTTTCTGGAACATGAGCTCCAGCCTGAGGTAGGCAGATCATCTCCAATCATCCCAATAAATAAAACAATCACACATGTTGGAATGGGGTGAGCAGTGTGGGAGAGCAGGAGCTAAAGAGGGACGGTCGTGATATTCAAGCAAGTGGCCAGGGAAGGCCTCTGTGGGAAGGTGATATTTAAGCAAAGACTTAAGAAAAAATGCTTGATAAGAGTTTTTTAAAAGTCTTGAATGTTTCCTGCTAATTCCAGGAAAACCCTCCATCCTAATTTCTCACCCCATAGTCTGCTGGGCTGGTTAGCACACACCGAGTGACCGGGCTCCCCTGTAGGACAGTAGGTGCCAACAGAAAAATCTGTCTTGACTAGCAGAGGAAAGGAAAGCGGGGCTGGGTGGAAAAGGTAAAAGAATTAAGAAAAAACCCACTTCATAGACAGACAACAGTATGGTGAGTACCAGAGGAAAAGGGGTTTGGGGAAAGGTGAGAGAGAGTAAAATGGAGAAAAACGGTGACAGAAGACTCGACTTAGGGTAGTGAACACACAGCACAATATATAGATGATATACTATAGAATCATAGCCCTAAAACCTATATAATTTTATTAACCAATGTCACCCAAATAAATTCAATTTTTTAAATAGGTTTTATTGATTATGCTATTACAGTGGTCCCATTTTCCCCACTTTATTCATCTCTGCCCTGAACATCCCCTCCCACCTGCATCCCCTACCTTTAGTTCATGTCCATGGGTTGTACATATAAGTTCTTTGGCTTCCACATTTCCTATACTATTCTCAACCTTCCTCTATTTTCTACCTACCATTTATGCTACTTATTCTCTATATCTTTTCCCCCTCTCCCCCCTCCCACTCCCCCACTGATAACCCTCCATGTGATCTCCATTTCTGGGATTCTGTTCCTGTTCTAGCTGTTTGCTTAGTTTGTTTTTCTTTTAGGTGTGGTTGTTGATAGCTGTGAGTTTGCTGTCATTTTACTGTACACGTTTCTTATCTTCTTTTTCTTAGATAAGTCCCTTTAACATTTCATATAATAAGGGCTTGGCGATGATAAACTCCTTTAACTTGACCTTATCTGGGAAGCACTTTATCTGCCCTTCCATTCTAAATAATAGCTTTGCTGGATGTAGTAATCTTGAATGGATGCCCTTGCCTTTCATGACTTTGAATACTCCTTTGCTGCCACTTCTTACCTGCAAGGTTTCTTTTAAGAAATCAGCTGATAGTCTATGGGAACTCCTTTGTAGGCAACAGTCTCCTTTTCTCTTGCTGCTTCTAGGATCCTCTCCTTCTGTTTAATCTTGGATAACTTAATGATGATGCGCCTTGGTGTGTTCCTCCTTGGGTCCAACTTCTTTGGGACTCTCTGAGCTTCCTGGACTTCCTGGAAGTCTATTTCTTTTGCCAGATTGGGGAAGTTCTCCTTCATTATGTTTTCACATAAGTTTTCAAGTTGCTTGCTCTTCCTCTTGTCCTTCTAGCACCATTATGATTTGGATGTTGAAACGTTTAAGGAAGTTCCTAAGCACCTCTTCATTTTTTTTAAATTCTTGTTTCTTCATTCTGTTCTAGTTGAATGTTTCTTTCTTCCTTCTGTTCTAAACCATTGATTTGAGTCCCAGTTTCTTTCCCATCATTGTTCCCTGTACATTTTCCTTTATTTTACTTTTCATAGCCTTCACTTGTGAATCAGGCATCCTGATTACCAGTGTTTTTGAACTATGCATCTAATAGGCTGGCTATCTCTTCATCACTAGTTATATTTTTTCTGGAGCTTTGATCTGTTCTTTCATTTGGACATTTTTTTTTGTGTCTCAAAGTGCCTTTTATGTAGTAAGGGGCAGAGCCTTAGATGTTTACCAGGGTGGGGCAACCCACATTGATGCATTGTGATGCTGTATGTAGGGGAGAGGTCCAAGAGGAAACAGTGCCACTCCCTGCCGGTTTTCAGTCACTTCCCCTGCTACCCACAGCAAATTGGGCCCTTCTGGTGCTGATTCCTGGGTGGGTGAGTTTGTGTACATTCTAGAACCCGGTGGGTCTCTCCAATGAACACTCCTGTGAGGGTGGGATTTTCTCCCACAGGTGTTTTCAGTCAAAGGCTCTGAGGCTTTATTTCCCTGCACTAGAACCCTGTGTTGCTTGGTCTGTCTTGGTCCCGTTGTTCCTCCCAGGTTATCTGCACACAAATGTGGGACCACCTGCTCCACCAGCCGCCACCTCACCAGCCCTAGTCCTCCACCTGCCATCTTGCCGTGAGTCCGCTCCATCCAGTTGCCCATCTCCACCCCTCCTACTGGTCTGGATGAATGTTTCTTCTTTAACTCCTTGGTTGCTGGAGTGTGGGTTCTTGTCAGTGTGGTTGTTTTTTTGTTTTTAAGTTTGTTGTTGTCCTTCTTTTGGTTGTGTGAGGAGGCACAGTGTATCTACCTATGCCTCCATCTTAGCCAGAAGTCAATAAATTCAATTTTAAATAAATAAATAATGTCTCTCCTATTCACTTTAGTGTCCCTAGCCACGGACACTGTCCTAGCAATGAGTAGGTTCTCAACATACATTCACTGAGTAAGTGAACACATAAGTGAATCAACAATAATGCATTTATTGTCAGAACACCAAGTAATTCCCTAAATACTGGTATAATTAAGATTTCCTGAATAATAAATTACTTCTCCTCAGTATGCAAACATAACTGACATAAAACATTATGTAAGTTAAAGGTATACAACATGATGATGTGAAATACAGGATCCAGCAGAAGTAACTCCTGCTTGAGTGTAGTTGGTAGGGTAATAAAATGGGTATAATAATTTATAGTTTTAATTTGAACAGTTCACCTAAAATGTTATGTGGAATACTTGACTTTGATATTGTTATATTACAGAATTACATTCTTATGATTTTGTATGTGGGGGGATTTTGTAATAAAAGATTTTGTACTAAACATAGGGGTGTTATTTGTGCCAGGCCCTGTACGTGTATATTATGAAATGATGACTACAATAAGGTTAGTGAATACATCCATCACCTCGCATTGCTACAATTTGTATGTGTATGATAAGAACTTTTCAGATCTATCCTCTCAGCAACTTTCAAACATGTAATACAGCCTTGTTAACTATAGCCACTATGCTGTACATCACCTCCCTGGAACTTACTCATCTTGTAACTGGAAGTTTGTACATTTTGAACACCTTCAACCCATTTTCCCCACCTCCCCACCTGCAACCCTGGGAACCACCAATATACTCCCTGTTTCTGTGAGTTTGGTATTTTATATTTTACATAAAGTAATATCATACTGAATTTCTTCTTTCTCTGTCTTATTTCACTAATCATAATGCTCTCACAGTCCATCCAAGTTGTCACAAATGAGAAGGAAATCTTATTTTAATGGCTGAATAACAGATAGATAGATAGATAGATAGATAGATTCCATGTCTTATCTATTGTAAATAATACTGTGATGAATATGAGGATGGAGATATCTCTTTGAGCTAGTGATTCCATTTATTTCAAATATATAGGAAACAGTATAACTGATAGATCATGTTATATTTTTAATTTTTAGAAATCTCCATAATGTTTTCCATTGTAGCTGCACCATTTCCACCAACAATATATGAGCATTCTCACCAGCACTTGTTATTTCTTGTCTTTTTTTTTTTATAACAATCATTCTAACAGGTGTGAGGTTGTATCTCACTGTGGCTTTGATTTGCATTTCCCTGACTAGTGATGCTGAGTAGCTTTTCATGTACCTATTGACCACTTAAATAGATTCTTGCAAAAATGTCTATTTACCTGGCTGGCATAGCTCAGTGAGTTGAGTGCAGGCCAAAAGGTTGCCAGTTCAGTTCCCGGTCAGGGCACATGCCTGGGTTGCAGGCCAGGTCCCTAGTGGGGGCCACATGACAGGTAATCACACATTGATGTTCCTCTCCTTCTCTTTCTCCCTCCCTTCCCCTCTCTAAAAGTAAATAAATAAAATATTTTTTAAATGTCTATTTAGGTTCTTTTTTCCATTTTTAACTGGATTATCTGGGGGATTTGCTACTGAGTTGTTCGAATTTGTTATATATTTTTATATTAACTCCTTATTAGCTAAATGATTTGAAAATATTTTGTCCCATTCCATAGGCTGCCTTTTCATTTTCTTGTGTATTTATTGTGCAGTGTAAAAGAAAAAAATGTTTTTAATTTAATGTAGTCCTACTTGCTAATTTTTGCTTTTGTTGCCTTTCCCTTGGTGTCATATCCATGAAATCGTTTCTAAAGCAGTGTCAGGGAACTTATGTTTTCCTCTAGGAGTCTTATGGTTGCCGGTCTTACATTTAATGTGGGTCTTTGGCCCACAATTTTGTGTTAACTTTTGTTAGCTGTATAAGATAGGAGTCCACTTTCATTCTTTTTAATGTGATTATCCAGTTTTCCCAACATAATTTACTGAAGAGATTATCTTTTCCTTATTTTGGATCCCTCATTAAATATTAGTTGACTACATATGCACTGTTTTTTTTCTGGACTCTAAATTTTGTTCCATTGGTCTATGTACTTGTTTTTATGACAGTACTATACTATTTTGATTACTATAGCTTTTTCAGGAAGTGTGACCCCCCTCCAGCTTTGTTCTTCATTCTCAGGATTGCTTTAGCTATTTGCAGTCTTTTGTAGTTCCATATGAGTTTTAAGATTGTGTTCCTACTGTGTGAAAAATTCCTTTGGAATTTTGATAGAGATTACACTGAATCTTTGATTCACAGTCCATGCTCAATCCACTGAGCCACAACAGCCAGGGCGAGATTACACTGAATCTCTAGATGGCTTTGGGTGGTATAGACAGTTTAACAATACTAATTCCTCCAATGAAAATATAACATGGATATCTTTTCATTTATTTGTGTCTTCATTTCTTCCATCAATGTCTTAAAGTTGTCAGTGTACATATCTTTTACCTCACTGATTAAATTGTATTGTTCCTGTTAGTAGAAAATCTTTCTTTTTTTGAACTATTAGATGAGTCTAATCAGAATTAGCAATTTCAGTGGTTGCAAATCCACAAAACATCTGTGCAATGCTTCTCGCTAATGAAACAATCTATGTAAAAGCATTTTGGAAACCATAAGATGCTATGCAAATGCAATGTATTATTAACATCATCAACTTCTTTACTTGAGCCCATTGAATTTGCAGAAGTAGCTTATACATTTCAGCTGGGATCAATTGCCCACCATGAGCATGGTGAAGAGGGAGAAAGAGAAGAGGAGAAAGATTTATTTTTCCTGTTTTTTAGCTTCCCCTGTTCCCTCAGCACGTGTGTCTGTGATATAATACAAGGGAGTTTTTTTTCCTCAAGCATTAAGAGGTAGTGCTTTCTGGGTTTCCAGGCAAGATGGAGGCATAGGTAGACATGCCTCACCTCACTGCACAACCATAAGAAGAAACACAACTAACTTAAAAATGAAAAACATCCAGAAAACCACCCAGAACTATATAGAAGTCCAACAACCAAGTACTTAAAGAAGCTATATTTATCCAGATGGGTAAGAAGGGTGGAGACGGGGAGTTGATGTGGAAAGACTCGGTGTGGCTACAGTGAGCTGGGGTCAGAGAGGTGGCAGCTGGCAAAATGGGCAGCCTCACATTCATGTGTGATGGATAAAAATCAGAGGGACACCTTCTGATTGAGCAAGCCCAGACCAGACCACATGCCCCAGGGCTTCAGTGCTGGGAAAAGTAAAGCCACATAACTTCTGGCTGTAAACCCAGTGGGGGTTGGGGCAGTGAAAGAAACTTCCCACACATCCACAAAGCCCCCTATCCTGGAAAACCACAGTCAGGACAGAAACTGAAGGGGCACCAATCACACAAGGGAAGTGGGTGAAGTGACTGGAAATGGAGTGAGGGCCAGGCAAGCTCCCAAAAGTCAGTGAGCAGCAGCACTGTCCCCTCTTTGACCCCTCCCCCACACACAGAGCCACAGTTGCCCCAAACTTGCAAACAGCCAAGGCTCTATCCCATAGGATCTAACAGGCATTCTAAAATGGAATAAAAACATCTCTACCTAGTACAAAGACACAGGGAGGCTGCCAAAATCAGGGGACAAAAAATGTGGTCCAATTAAGGAACAGAACAGAACCCCAGAAAAAGAACCCCAGAAAAAAAAGGGAGATAGCCAACCTATCAGCCACAGAGTTCAAAACACTGGTGGTCAGAATGCTGAAAGATCTCACTGAATATGGCAAAAGCATAAGGGAAGAAATGAAGGCTCTACTAAGGGAAGTAAAGAAAAATCCACAGGAAACCAGAAGTGAAGGGAAGGAATCTGGAATTCAAATCAATGATTTGGAACATGCAGAAAAAATAAACAATCAACCAGAACAAAATGAAGAAACAAGAATTCAAAAAAAAAAACAAGGAGAGTTTAAGAAAACTTTGGGACATCTCCAAAAGAGCCAACATCCAAATTATAGGAATGCCAAAAAGGAGAAGAGAAAGAGCAAGAAATTGAAAACTTTTTTGAAAAAATAATGAAAGAAAACTTTCCTAATTTGGCAAATGAAATAAACATACATGTCCAGAAAGCACAGAGAGTCACAAACAAGTTAGACCCAAACAGGAACACACCAAGAAACACTAAATTAAAGTGCAAAAGGTTAAAGATAAAGACAATCTTAAAAGCAGCAAGAGAAAGGCAGAGAGGTACCTACAAAAGAGTTCCCCTAAGACTGACAGCTGATTTCTTGGAACTTGGCAGGCAAGAACTATACAAAGTGATGAAAAGCAAGGACCTACAACAGTCTATCCAGCAAAGCTATCATTTAGAATTGAAAGACAAATAAAGTACTTCCCAGTCAAGGGAAAGCTAAAGGAGTTCATCATCACTAAGCCCCTATTATATGAAATGTTAAAGGGACTTATTTAGGAAAAAGAAGATGATCAAAACTATGAACATTAAATGACAACAAACTCACAACTATCAACAACTGAATCTAAAAAACAAAAACAAACTAAGCAAACAACCAGAACAGGAATGGAATCATAGATATGGAGATCATTTGGAAGGTACCAGCTGGGAGGGGGAAGAGGGAGAATGGGTAAAAGGGAATAGAAATTTATAAGCATAATTGGGTAGGTATAAAATACAGTGATGTCAAGAATAGTATAGGCAATGGAGAGGCCAAAGAACTTACATGCACAACCTATGGACATAAACTAAGGGGGGTGGTATTATTGGAAAAAAGGGGGGAATTGCATGGAGGGGGGCAAAGGGGAGAACATTGGGACAACTGTAATAGCAAAATCAATAAAATATACTTTAAAAAACAGGTAGTGCTTTGTTAGACAGATAGGGAAATAGAGAGTCAGGTCTTTTGTGTGTTCAGGTTAAGAGCCACTTTCAATTATCATTTCTTTTTTTATTGTATTTTTTCCATTATCACTTAGCCCCCTTATACCCTGCTCCCCCCACAATCACTACACTGTTTTCCATGTCCACCAATGAGTATGGTGTTAGTTATGGGCTTGCCATATAGTGCTTTATTATGTTGAGGCATGTTTCTCCTATACCCAGTTTGTTCATAATTTTTACCATGAATGGATGTTGAATTTTGTCAAATGCTTTTCCTAAGTTGATTGAAATGATGTGATTTTATCTTTCATTCTATTAATTTAGTATATGACATGACTTAATTTGCATACATGAGCCATCCTTGCTTTGCACAGATGAGTCTCACTTAATCGTGATGTATAATGCTTTTAACATGTTGTTGCTTTTGCTGAGAATTTTTACACCTATATTCATGAGAGATATTGACCTCTAGTTTTCTTAGAGTGTCTTTATCTGCCTTTGATATCAGGGTAATGCTGGCCTCATAAAATAGATTTGGAGAATAATTTGAGGAGGATTGGCATTATAAATTGTTTGGTAGGATTTACCAGTGACACCATCTGATTATGGTATCTCTGTTGAGAGGTTTTATTTTTTTAAATATATTTTATTAATTATGCCATTACAGTTGTTCTATTCCGCCCTTCATTCCCTTCCATCCTGCACACCCCCTCCCCCACCATTCCCCCCTTTAGTTTATGACCACGTGTCTCAAGTTCTTTAGATTCTATATTTCCCATACTATTCTTGCCCTCTCCCCCTATCTATTTTCTACCTACCATCTATGCTACTTATTTTCTGTACCTTCTCCCCCCTTCTCCTTCTCCCACTCCCCTGTTGCTAACCCTCCATGTGATCTTCATTTCTGTGGTTCACTTCTGATCTAGCTGTCCTCTTAGTTTGCTTTTGTTTTAGATGTGGTTGTTAATAACTGAGTTTGCTGTCCTTTCACTGTTCATCTTTTTTATCTTCTTTTTCTTAGGTAAGTCCCTTTAACATTTCATATAATAAGGGCTTGGTGATGATGAACTTCTTGAATTTGATCTTATCTGAGAAGCACTTTAACTGTCCTTCCATTCTAAATGAAAGTTTTGCTGGATAGAGTAATCTTGGTTGTAGGTCTTTGGATTTCATGACTTGGAATACTTCTTTCCAGCCCCTTCTTGCCTGTAAGGTCTCTTTTGAGAAATCTGCTGACAGTCTGATGGGAACTCCTTTGTAGGTGACTGTCCCCTTATCTCTTGCTGTTTCTAGGATTCTCTCCTCCATTTTAATCTTGGCTAATATAATTATGATGTGCCTTGGTGTGTTTCTTCTTGGGGCCACCATCTTTGGGACTCTCAGCTTCCTGGATTTCCTGGAAGTCTATTTCCTTTGCCAGATTGGTGAAATTATCCTTTATTATTTGTTCAAATAAGTTTTCCACTGCTGGCTGTTCCTTTCCCCCTTCTTGTACCCCTATTAATTCGGGTGTTGGAACGTTTAAAGATGTCCTGGAGGTTCCTAAGTCTCTTCTCATTTTTTGAATTTTTGTTTCTTCATATTTTCCTGTTTGGCCATTATTTTCTTCCTTCTGGTTCACTCCTTTGATTTGAGTCCCAGTTTCCTCTTCATCACTATTGGTTTCCTGTGCAATTCCCTTCATTTCAATTAGTTTAGCCTTCATATGTTCCTGTAATTTGTGACTAAAATCAACCAGTTCTGTGAGCATCCTGATCACCAGTGTTTTGAACTGTGCATCTGAAAGTTTTGCTATTTCTTCATGGCTTAGACTTATGTGCTCTGGGGCTTTGAGATCTTCTTGAGCTATTTTTGGTCTGTTCACACCCATTAATTATGAGGAGCACAGCCTTAGGTGTTTATCAGGGCGGGACCGCCCAGGTTGCTGGATTGTGACACTGTGTGTGGGGGAGGGGTCAGAGTGGGGAAATGGCGGCCCCCTCTGCTGCTGCTTGGTCCCGTGGTCTCACTGCCCACTCTCTTGTTGGTCTATGTGCGCAGGATTGCGGGACCACAGTCAACCCACTGCCCTGCACCCTCGCTGGGTACGCCTGTCGCTCACTGGGTCGCTCACTGAGTCGCTCACTGGGTCTGCCCATTGCAACCCCACGCCTGGGATCCACACACCTGAGTCCATATGACCGAGTTTTCCTGTGCAACCCCGCTCCGCCAGCTGCTGGCTTCGCCCCTCTTACCAGTCAGGCTGAAGAATTTGTTGTTATCAGACTTCCGAAAAGTTCAATTTTCTGTGTTCTGACTGTGTTTTCTGTTGCTCATATTCTGTTGTCTCTCAACTTGGATTCTCTCCTTCATTTTAATCTTGGCTAATATAATTATGATGTGCCTTGGTGTGTGTTTCTTCTTGGGGCCACCGTCTTTGGGGCCGCCAAGATTAAAATGAGGTGAGAAAGCATGGCGTCTCCACCTATACCTCCATCTTGATGGAAGTCCTCTGTTGAGAGGTTTTAATTACAGATTTAACCACCTTACCTGTCTTGGTCTGCTGAAATTTTCTCTGTCTTCATGATTCAGTCTAAGTAGATTGTATGTTTCTAAAATTTATTCATTTCTTATAGGTTGTGCAATTTCTCAGTATATAATTGTTCATAATAGTCTTTGTATCTCTGTGGTATCAGTTGTGATGTCTCCTGTTTCATTCATAAGTTTATTAATTTGTGTCCTCTCTTTTTTGGGTTAGCCTAATTAAAGGTTTCTCTCTCTTATTTATCTTCTCAAAAGCCATTCTTAGTTTTGTTAATTTTTTCTATTATTTTTCTATTCTCTACTTTCTGTTTCTGCTCTTAACCATTATTTCCTTCTTTCTGCTAACTTTGAGCTTAGCTTTTTCTTGTTCTATGAGGGTAAAATTAGCTTGTGTATGAGACCTTTCTATTTTCTTGATGTATGCATTTATCACCATAAAATTCCCTTAGAATTTCTAATGCTGTATCCCACAAATTTGATAAGCTGTGTCTCCATTTTAATTTTTCATCTTGTCTCAAGGTGTTTTTTAAATATTTTATTTATTTATTTATTTATTTATCTGTTTTTTTTATTTATTTAAATTGTTGCTCAAGTACAGTTTTCTGTCTTTTACTCCCATCCCATCCCCCCAGTACTCCCCACCTCCCTCCCATTTCCACCCCCCTTAAGCTTTGTCCTTGTGTCCTTTATACTTATTCCTGTAAACCCTTCAAGGTGTTTTTAATTTCCCTTTTTATTTCTTCTTTGATTAATTGGTTTTTCAGCAATGTGCTGTTCAGTTTCCATGAATTTTTCCAGCCTTTCTCTTGTTATTGATTTCTAGTTTCATACTACTGTAGTCAAAAATATACTTAATACAATTCCTATCTTCTTAATTTGATACTTGCTTTGTGGCCCAACATTTTATTGACTAGAAAATATTACATGTGCACTTGAGAAAAATGTGCATGCTGCTGCCACTGGACAGAAAGTTCTTTATATGTCTGTTAAGTTCAGGAATTCTATAATGTTGCTTAAATCTACTGTTTCCTTATTGATTCTGTCTGGATGACATATCCATTTTTGAGAGTGGATTATTAAAGTCCACAAGTATTATTGTATTTCTGTTTATTTCTCTTTCTAGTTCTACAAGTGTTGTTTTCTATATTTAGGTATAGAAATGTCCTATATTTCTATATTAAATATATTTCTATATTTAAATATTTATATATCCAACTCTAATGTTGGGTATATAAATATTTTAAACTGTTATATATTTTTGATGAATTGACTCCTTTAACATTATATAATGACCATCTTTGTCCCTTTTGACCATTTTTAGCTGAAAGTCTATTTTGTCTGAGCTAAGCATAGCTACCCCTGCTTTATTCTGGTCACTATTTCTTTGAAATACACTTTTCCATCCCTTTACTCTCAGTCTGTGTACATAAAGCTAAGGTGAGTCTTTTGGAAAGCAGCACATTGATGGACCTTGTTTTTCTATCCATTTAGCCACCCTATGACTTGTGGTTGGAGAATTTAATCCATTTACATTTAAAGTAATTATCAATAGGTAAGGACTTACTACTGCAATTTTATTCATTGTTTTCTGACTGTTTTCTAGATCTTTTGTTCCTTGTTCCACTCTCACTGCCTTCCTTTGTGATTTGATAACTCTAGTGGTGGTATGCTTTAACTCCTTTATTATAATCTTTTGTCTATCTGCTATGGATTTTCCTTTGTGGTTACCATGAGACTTACACAAAATATATGTGTAAGACTAACAAATTCTTAAAGTTCAAAGGAAATTAAAGATCTTCAAGTACTCAATATGACAAGACTGAGTTCTAGAGCTGAAGTGATATTTTCCGGACTAGAGCACATCCCTCTTGAATGACTTTATTCCCATCCTATGACTTTCCACTGCTCACCAGAGATGAAGCAGTATGGCAGGGGATTTCAGAATTTCACAACTCTGCATTATTTTTCCAGCATGGCCTTGGCAGTGGTTGTCTCTGTCCCTATGAGGATGATCTCATTCTCTTTCTCAATACCCATTGGCTATGTTTTCCTTTTGGTTTAACCCTATTGTTTTAAATTTTTTTTCTGACTCTTCATATCATCTGGATAAACCAAACATAACACTTAATACAATCAGAAAAGTAGAAGACAACAAAATACCTCAAGTCTATCCAATCAGAAGAAGAAGGAGAATCTATCTTGGCCTCCTCCACTAACACGTAAATCCAAATACCATCTCCCTTGTGTTTCCTGGACACCAGAAAGACCTGTGTCTGAAAGATCTCCAACTTTCAAATGACAAATCCAATGATGTATAGAGAGCTCTGGTTATCCCCAACATCCTTATGCTCCTCCATCTACTCTAACCATAGTTAAGTATACAGCACATTAAAAGATTAATCTGTTTCATAGGGAAAACTCCATCCCTTCTCTATACTAACTCTGAAGGAAAGAATTTTCCTTGTTCTTAGTTTCCTTTCTAGCAAATGAAGGCAAGAAGAACTAAACTTAACAGAAAGAAACCCCTCATTCTGCCTTAGTCACAGGCCACATTATCATTTCAGTAAAACATTCCAAAAATTTTTGTTCACTTTGCACATGAGAAAATAAAGTCAAATTGTGCTACTGAAATAGAAAAAACAAGAGAGATGGCTTATGAAGTTAGGATAAGGAGATAAAGAACACATTTACAGGATGGGAACAGTAGTTTACCTGACACTGACAGATAAGCATGACAAATACAACAGTGATAAATTTGAATCATACAACCCCTCCCAGTTCTCAAACAATAAAAAAATTATACAACTTATCTGGCCTTTCTCGGCTGGTAAAACAAAGGAACGAATTCATAATAATTGCAATAGTAACAATAATGGCAGCTACCGTTTACTAAGAGCTTATCATTGTGCTAAGTGCATTCCATGCATGTTCTCTTTAAAGTTGAAAATTTGGTGGTGGCCTGCACATGGCAGTCATAATCACATTTGGGGTACAGGAAGTTCATCAAGCACAGCCCAAGTATTCATTTTTTAAAGAAATAATATTTTTTGAGAGAGAGTGAGAAACATCAAAGTTTCATTCCACCCATTGATGCATTATCTTTTGGTTCCTGTATGTGCCCTGTTGGGGAACTGACACCGCAACTTTGGCATATTGGGGTGATGCACTAACCACTGGAGCTACCTATCTGGGACCCCAAGGACTCATTTTAATCATTTCCTGAGAGATCTTTACACCTTTAAATTTGAGATGACTGGATTATTTATTATTAACACAAATCCAAGTCTAGGGTGACTTTTGTGCCTGTGATTCAGGAAACATGGGCTTCTCCTTAAATTAGGAGCCATGAAGCATTAGTTCTCCAGAGCATTTCTTTATCTCCAGGTCTCAGATCTGAGCTAGGAGACCCCTTTCTCAAGCCTCCTTCAGCCTTCTTCCGACTGTGCCCCTCCCTCATGGGGTACAAAGTGCTCAAGGGCCCAAGAGCATTCCAGAATGTACCCTCCACTTTGTAAGGTTCACTTTGGGTATCCAGAACTCTGAATTCTCTGCCTAAATGATCGAGAACCCCACTTCCAGGGACTGAATATCCCTGGTTTATTCTACAAAAGTAGACCAGGGTGTCCAATCCTAACCTGAAAGATGGCTATTTAAGACCGGCTAAGGGTGGGCATGCAGTACAGACACACAGGCTCATTGAGACGCAGTGCAGAGGCTCCCTGTGGAACAAGACAGAGCCAGGGATACAAAGGGAAGAGGGTGTAAACTAAGGACTCAGGACAGGTTTTCTCCACTTCACCATATTTCTCAACTCCAAGGAGGGGAAGAATTCTGACATAAAATCTGTAATTTCAAGTAATTAATGAAAGTATGTTTGTCATAATAAGAAGATAGAGCATACTTTGTTTAGCATTTTAGCTCCATTTATAACTTTAAATATTTAGAAATGTGGGTATGGGCTTCTATTTGTACTCTTGCCCAAGAATTTGCAAATATTAGTGTTACCATTGATATTTAGATGATTACTAATAAAGGAAAGGGAAGCAAAGGGAATTATACATTTAGCTTAATAAACTGGGGAGCATGAGTCTGATTCACCAGCTTCTCACCCCAGAGGATCATAGCATTGCTCTGCCAAGAGGATTAACACTCTTCCCTTTGCTCTCCCTAATACTGGATTGTTGGGAAATGCAGTGGGAGGTGCTGGACCATAGATTCCTGTCAGTCTGAGTAGGAGATATAAGCCTATCCTAAGCCCAGGAAAACTTGGGAAGTTCACTGGCAAATTCGAAAATGCTTCTAGTCTTTTCCAAGCCCAGTTAATATAATCCCAGGGGAACAAAGAAGCATGCACTCTCTCACTCTCTCCCTCTCTCTCTCTCTCTCTCTCTCCCTCCTCCACCCCATTAATGCACTCATCTCCTGTCCTTGCATATCCTATCTCTACAGCTTAGTGGCCTTAGCAGCCATGTAGATTCTACATGCGGGTCACAAGTAGGAGCCTTAATACCTCAACGCAGCAGTGGACTGCAGCTGGGGATGAAAGCTAAGCTAGCTGGATGATGAGAAAGACTAGATCAAACTAGCCTTTGCATGGCACAGTATCTCTGAACATTAACTCTATTTCTGGCTCTGATTTTCTATGATGGAACAGAGGTAGATTGGGACATTGAAAACCCAGGAAGCAGCTTCTATTCCACTTGAATAAACTATGCATGAGTCCTTGGAATGCTTTCCTCGAAATCCTATGGAGGAGCTTAATTTCCACGGACAACATTAGGGGTAAACCTGATCATTGTCCCAGTGTTTCTCCCCATGGTTTAGCACTCCATGTCAATTAACACTTCCTTTTCAAACACAGGTATGCCCCCTTTTAAGCAAACACAGATTTATACCAAAAGCACATTTGAGAGTAAGTGCTCCCTTTACTAAAGGATTCCATTATTCAGCAAACTCCCTTGATGCATATGGTTGAACCAACTGATAAAAATTTATTACAGAGACACATACACACACACAATCTTACAAATTCATCTTTTCATATGTAAAGTAAAGGTGTTAGGGGGAAAACTTACGTAATTTCCCCTTTACTATTACTTGTTTTCTAGACAATATTTAGTCACTCTAGAAAAAAATAGAAAATGCAGGTCAACAGAAGAAATGCTATAAAAATCATCTCTTACAGAACTTGGCCAGTGAGTACTATTAGCATTTAACAGTGCATTCACTTCATATTTTTTCACCTTCATTACATACATGTGAAAACAAATATATAGTTGGCTAATTTTATAAGAATTATGTCATACTTAGCCTACAAACAATTTTCCAGTACCACCCATGTGACAGGAAGTCCAAAGTTAATAAAGACATGGTTTCTTTATTAGATAGAGCTTGTGCTATAGTTGAAGGCACCAACAAATAAACCAACAATTACATTACAATATGAAAGATGCTTTACCACAAATTATAGAACTAACTATAGAGGATTATATAGAGAGTCCAGAGATAGGAAAGCCTTTTTCTGCCTAGGGAATGACTTCGGGGTCTTAACAACAGTAATATTCAGCATCTGGGCTTCCTATTCTCATTCAACAAATATGTATTAAATACTTAATGTAGGCCAAGCACAATTTTAAGTATTTGATTTACAGTGGTGAAGAAGACAAAGTTCTACACTCATGGAACTTACACAGAGAAACAAACTTAGAAGCAGTGTCATACCTTCCCCTTGGCTAATACACAATAGATGCTCAGTAAATGGTTGTTGAATGAATAAAGGGGAAAAAGTACATAATGAGCCCTCCTCTTAGCACTCCTACTTCAAAAGCAGCTACTGTCCTTGAAGATAGCATAGCAGACAGTTTTTAAGGTTCAAAACACAACCTGGTATATATATACTCTGTTTCACTTAAAAGTATGAATCCAATAGGCTTAATCCAAAATCTAGCTCTGAATTGGGTTACCATGTGTTGTATTTGATTTGTATTTCCATCACTATCAACCCAAGAATCCCTATATACACACCAGCAATGTCCATGATTTATAGCAAGTCAGTCAAGGCAAAGCCTATAGCTTCCCTTCACATTTTGACAATATCAGATTACTTCAGAAGTTGGCAGTAGCTACCATAAGTAACAAGCTGTCAGTGTAAATAAATCACTCTCTCAAAAACAACTGCTAAAAAGTATAGATCAGTATGAGCAAAGGTGGGCTTGGACTTCTAATTTTCTCCTTCCCAACAACTCTGCTTCTACTATATATTTAATTTTTATATAGAAAGAAAAGAGTTAATTCATTGCTTTTCTTTAAAAACTATTTCAGGCTTAAGATCCACATAAGAAACTCTTGTCCCAAAATGAAAGTTGTGGTTCTTGTGTATAAATTACAAGACAATAAATTTGCAATCATGTAGAGAAGCCCAAGATATGGAGAACAATGGGCAAGTACTGTGAAGAGCAGCAACCCACACCAAGACAATTTAGTATCCTTCTAGGATGGAGTGTCAGGCTGCTGAGATAAGAGGGAAGCAATAGATGAAATCCATGTGGACTGCAGTGGTGCTTGCTCGCTCTCTCTCTCTCTCTCCAGGATACAATACAATCATCAGTGAGCTAGAAAACCTAACCTTAGTAGTCAGTCCTGAGGGTGCTGGAGCTCTCCACCCAGAATGGAATGTCCAATGTCTGCGCCAAGTGGTCACCACCCTAAAAAGGTGAATGGTGGGACCAAAGCCACTGTGCATCTGCCAACGGGTCAATGTTGGAAGAAGTGGCACATTATTGTCCTGGGAGACACTGAGTAGAACATGTGTGCAGTAACAAGGAGGCATAAACAGGGTTCTAAAAGTCCAAGAGACAAATTCTAAAACATGTCCCAGAACAAGATAAATCTTAGTGTGAATAAGAGAAAGACAGTGCTCTATAGAAAAACCTGAGTCCATATCGACCCCCTAAAAAAAGGCATATGTTACTAATTTAAGTAACTGCCAATGGTGGTGTGTGTCATCATTTTAGGCAGAATCTGACCAAAAAAAGTGTTTAGTGATGTGTTATGAGAAAGTTAGGATGACCCTGGGATGGTTGAAAGCAGCCAGATGCCCAAGGCTGAAGATCCACCCATCACTCTATTTGGCACGGGTCTGTCTACAGTGCCCCATCCTGTTCAACTATGATATACTGCACAGAGATGGCAGAGAGAGACCATGAACGTTAACACCACACATGCACATAAACCCCTTCCCACCCTAGTTTTTAATTATTTAGTTTCTTTGCCTTCCCTTTCCACTCCAAGTAATTAAGCACTCTTGGTCTCTGTGGCCACATTTAAATTACTGAAGCCAGTTGAGTAATTCTACAATCCACTAGCTCACAGAAGGAGTTCCCATTCCTGGGCCGGCACCACTAGAAGATGTGTACAGAATGTCCAGAGACTCTCACATTGGCCAAAGGACATATAAGGAATTCCTGAGAGGGCAATGAAAAATGAACCTGGGGACTGGATGACTATCTTATTGGGGAAGCTAAGCTCTACTCTGCCACAGCACCAGCAAATAAATCAACATTCTGACTTTACTGGGCACATGGAACTACATGATTTTCTCTAGCTAAGTACTAAAATGTAAACATTTAAATGTGAGACCTCCCCCACTCTTTCCTCACACACACACAGACCTACTTACCCACCTATCCAAAAAATACATTCTCTACCCCCATTAGCCACCATCTCCCGACGTCCCGTTCTTCACCCAGGCTTGATCTCCCCTCACCTCAGCCCCGGAAACACAGCACACCCATTTGCATTTGTAACACCTGACACTCATTTCTAAGGCTCTGATCAAGTCTCGTGGTTCCTACCATGTTAACTATCCCCCAGAGCTCCTTCTCCTCCATGCTTTTATAGCACTTCCATCACGTCCCATACAGTAACTTAGCCTTCTTATACCAACACTCGCCATTCATTAAAGTTTCAGATTAGTCTTCTCTACCCTTTTTGAGGATTTGGACCATGTTTTCAAGTTTCTATTATCTCTGTATCAGCAGCTGTCCCTGCACACCCACACACACAGCACTTCGTAAAGTACAGAAAGAACTAAGCATTTGCTAAATTTTGTAATGACCACTGGTAATTTCATGATGAAAGGTTATATGTTCCTACCACTGTTCAGTATAATAGGTTATTATTACCCGGGGTCCCCTTGTATAATAACTACAGATATTGTATGTTTACGAGGAAGACAGTGCAGATTGGTGTCAAGGAAAAAACAAAGTCACTGGAGTCAGGCCAAAAATTCTCTCCCTGTTTCACAGATCGCTGGCTATGTGTCTTCTGACAAGCTATTTAACCTCTAAACTTCAGTTTCCTCATCTGTGAAATTGGGCTTATGATATTCTCAGAGGGCTATTATGCAAAGTAAATGAAATAATGTATAAGTTATTGTCTGCTTATAGTAGACATTCAAAAATATGTTCTTTTCCTTTTCCCTCTTATTAAGGGGAAAAAATCAAAAATAGCCTTAATGCAAATTTGAGTCAAATGCCCCCCCAACAAAAGATAACTCCAGGAAACAACCCATCTAAGAAGCAGACTGAAATGTAACACATAGCTGCTAGCAGACAACATTAGCATATTTAGTGGAGACAGGTATACAACAATAAAATTAAATGAGAAGAGCATCATACCATCACTAGAAATGTTCTTTTTCAATTTCACAAAATAAAAATAGAAAAGAAATTAACTGAGGGAGACAGACACACCTACAGATTATCATCTTCCTTTGTTATGTAAAATGCCTTCTAAAATCATATCTGAAGAATTTTTTGCATTGTCACGCTAAAGAACATGCTTGCTGGCTAAAATAAACATTCATAAAATATACATGATGTGGGCACATAACACATATTTTGAAAGACAGAGAAAATGAAAGTAAGCTATAACCATATGCATGTCCTACTGCAAATAAAGCCAGTGACCTTTCCAAATGAAGACAATATAACTTCTCCCGAATTTCTAATATGATGCCCTAACACTCAGGTTTCCTGCAATAGATCTTTGTTTTCAACTTTAAGCTGTTGAGGTAGCACTCTTTACATTCCCTATTTGTCTTCTGCGGTCAGCTGAGCTCAGCTACCCAAACACACACACAGATGCTCAGAGGACAGATTTGTCATGCTGACCTTTCACATCTCCTATGCTTTTGAACTGATTGAGATTCCATCCCATGGAAACATGCACACAGGATCATCCCAGAGGAGTGAAATCAGGTAAAGGATGGCAAAGATAAATATCGGAGAAGTAAGCTAGAACCTGAGTGCAGGGGACATCGTTCAGAAAATTATTCATAGGAGAAAAGCTCGTTGAAAGTTGGCGAAGCAGGCAGTGCACAATGCAAAATTATCCAGTGACCTTTACTGGACCATTCAAAGATCAAAGCAATTTGTAAGATGGGACTTACCAAGCGCCCTATGCTGGCCTGTATGTGGAATAGAACCCTGCATAATCCAACACTGAGAAACCAGCAGAGCACAAATATCTTCCACATCTGAAAGCACCTCAGTCTATTATTGTGCCCACAACCTGATCGCTAACTTGTGGATGGGGACCTACTGATGTCATCTGAAAAATCCTAAAACATGGCAAGCAATATACCTCCTACTCTGTGGCAGGCTCATCTTGTTGGACAACATGAGCTTTCAGTCTATGAAACCCCAGTCTTCCAAAGGAAGGCTAAAGAGCTACCTTGGTTGTATTTAAAACACCCCAGAAACCTCTGCATCACAAGTTTTACCCCCTGTACTTTCCCTCCACATGATGTGAGAGCTTCTCTGCCAGTAGGGGACTTGGCCATGAGAAATGAGTGTTTTTTCCTTTTGCCAGTAAGAAATCTTAAGACCTGGTATAAAAACCACTCAGGCATAACAAGTTATAGCCCAGCGGGTACACTGATTAGCTAGGTTCTATAACCATAAAGTCAACAATAATCTACCTACATGCCCTTTCTGCAGGTGGTTGACCTATGAATGCTAAGTAAGTCAGCAACAGTTCAGCCGAAATTACATTGGAGAGCATTATGCGTAAACATGAATGCTCCAGCTAGTCCGTTACTATACCCCTGGGACTCCAGAACTGCAAAATAATCCATTACCCCACTCACCACCAACCCCACTGCAACTTTTTTCCTCTTCCATAGGAATTATCCCCAATGTAACTGCATTCGTATTTGATGTCACTTCCCTATGAATATAGCCCTTCCGGATTTCATCTGTGTCTTCTATACAAGGAGGAGGTGACTAACTCCCCCTACCCTCCATAGTACGTAATCTTTTTTTTTAATATTTTATTTATTTATCTTTAGAGGGAAAAGGAAGGAGAGAGGGATAGAAACATCAATGTATGGTTGCCTTTCGTGCATCCCCTGCTTGGAACTGGCCTGCAGGGAACCGGCCTGCAACCCAGGCATGTGCCCTGACTGGGAATCGAACCGCGATTGTCTGGTTCGCAGGCCCGTGCTCAATCCACTGAGCTACACCAGCCAGGGCCATAGTACGTAATCTTTAGGTTGATTTTTCCCCAGAAATGTTGACTGATCACACTAAACTGCTTATACTCTCCTCATAGTCCCCCTGGAGATATCTGCCACACATGGGAAATCTACCTCCCTAGCATATTAGACCACAGGGCGGGGGATACATACACACACATTTTTTTCAATTTATGAAGGTAAAAACATATAGCTCAAAGCCCCTGATTTAACATCTCTATTATAAGAGCATAGAAATGTCTGGCTAAGTTTTGCTAAAATAAGAAGAGCTTTAAAAATCTAGCTGAAACCCCCTGCCATCCAGTCAGACAAGGATAGATACAGTCCTGGAAATTACTATTAAAATTAATATCCTATTTCACTTTTTTAATGGCTTGGAATTTATACCCAGCTAGACAAAAACAACCAAAAGGATAGCACATCTCTTAGATTCTAACAGGAAGGGCTGAATCTGAATCTGTCCTTAAGAAAAGCCATTACCTCCTCTGAAAGTAGCAGGTACAAGGCTGAATAACTGGTCCTGATGAAGGGTCTGTTGTGGGTCTACCACAACTGTGGCAGCACACAGTGATTTACACAACCCCTACTCAAAACTGGTGTAGAGGCTTGACGATTCATAAAATCATAAATTATAAATCAATTACTAGAGATGGAGAAACTGATTTAAGCCCATGCCCAGTTGTTCCCAACGTGAAAGACCCTTTTACAGGACCCCTCAAACTAGAGGAAACCAAGAAGAGGAGGACCCCTTGGGCCATTCCTGCTGCCCCAGCCCTTTCTTGCAAACCTATCACTCCTGTAGGTCTCATTTTAATCCCGCAGCACCCACCTCAGGAACTGAGCTCGGGATCACAGGAGTAAACTGAGCGAACAAACATAAAACTGGCATTGGCCTTTAGAAGAAAGGGGCCTGGATTCTCCCAGTCCCCCAAATCCAGGTGAAAATGGAAAAACACGTTTAAATATTTAGGACATTGAGCCAGACCTCTGTGTACATGCCCACATGCAGAAACACCTGCACACATAACCCACATTTTTAGGACTCATTTGACATGATTTATAAACAACCTTTTTTAAATTCATCAAATACGCTGTCTCTAAATTTCTATAGCAGAGGAGTAGCTTTTCCATTCATTAAAAAAAAAAGCAAATATGTCCATTCTATATTTGAGATGATAAAAGTAAAACCATCGATTTTGGCATAGCCCTGGGTTCTGTCCTAGAGCTAGGCATCGACAAACAGGTGCAGTCAGGAGGAAATTCTACCCCAGTCACAGGCTGAGGAAGCCTCACACTTGTCCACCCCGTGGCTTCATTCCCTAAAACCAGCAGCACTACACATCCAGTGCCCCTCTGCTCCTGAACTTGCCGAAACTGTCTTCCCGGGGCTAGAAACAATACAGTGGTCCCGCTTTGTCCGTGGTCTCACTTTTCACAGCTTCAGGGACACAGTCGACTGTGGTCTGAAAATATGAAGAGGAAATTCCAGAAATAAACATTTCATAAGTTGTAAGCTGCACACTGTGGTGAGCTGCATGATAAAATCTTGCTCAGTCCCATTCAGTCCCACCTGGGACATAAATCGTCCCTCTGTCCAGCATATCCAGGCTGTATATGCTACTCACCTGTTAGCCACATAGTAGCTGTCTTGATTATCAGGTCAGTGTTGTGGTATTGCACTACCTGTGTTCAAGTCACCCTTAGTTCAGTTAATAATAGCCTCGAAGCCACTCACATAATTTATTACAGTACATTGTTATAACTGTTCTGTTTACAGTGCCCAATTCATAAATTAAACTTCATCCTAAGTATGTATGTATAGGAAAATACATAGTGTATATAAATGTTTGGTACTATCTGCACTTTCAGGCATCCACCGTGGGTTTTGGACTATGGGGGGACTAATATACTAAAAACCACTTATCTTAACCCTCACACACAAGAGTATTACGCTCCTCTATTTAGGGATGGAGCAACTGAGGTCCAAAGTGAATGGGCCATAAAAGCTAGCAAGAGAAAGGTGGAGGGGTGGATGCTCACCACCTTCTAGGCCTCCTGCCTCCAAATGCCATGGTCCTTCCACTACACCATGCTTTTGTTTAAGTCAAAGAAAATATCAATATTTCTCAGGCTGCACAGCTGAAGGGATAAGCCTCTCCTCCCACACCTCAGATAAATTTTAAAACTCTTTAAGAGAGTCAGTGGCAATGCAAATGCTACTACTAGATATTTATTATGTTGCAAAGCTTGAAAACAGTCAGGAAAATAGAAAAGTTACTTTTTTCCTAAACAAATTTGTTAATGGGTAGCATAATGGGGAGCCCCGTTTGCTGGTACTCTGTGAAACATCTACAAATTGCCTCTGCAAAGCATTATAGGTTGTCAGACTAATGTAGTTGAAGATAATTTGGCCTTTCAGTGAATTGAACCTCACAGCACGATTACACTCCACAACCAAGTAGAGTGTCACAATTATTCTTTCATGCTGAATTACCATATAATGTCATGAGTCTACTTGTCATAAGTCCTGTAGCCTGGTTTGAATTTTTCCCCTAAATCTATGTAGGGTTCCTGGCAAAAAAAAAATAATAATTTTTTTCTTCTAATCAAAATCTGATTGTTTTTATCAACAATAAATTTCACAGCAAATCAAAGGATATGCTTGGACAAACAATCCGATACTCAAGGTTAAAAAACACACAAATAATAAATTGCTGGTGTGTCATGTTCAATTTTTACTACGGCATTACACTGCAATAACCATAACAGGATCTAAATTGTTGTCAGAACATTAAACAAACCCCCATACTTCACAAAGGCATCCTGTCTGAGTAATTCATACAACGGAAACAACTATCAAATTTTCCACTGTCCCACCGCTACACCATACATCAGTGCAATTTTATGTATTTGGACAATTCGTTGAATAAATTACTTCCATCCTGCCCGCTCTTGCCACTTTTGTTAAGAGTCATATCAGTTTTAATTGTCTTTCTGTCTATATGGAGCCACTGTTTTCCTGGTCTTTTCCTGTGCTATTTCCTGAGCACCAAAATAAACTATAAACACTCATCATAGCTGTGTGCTAGGGCTATGCACATTTATCCTACAAGAAAGGGTTGTCCTGTCAGAGGTCAAGGGCTTCTTCCCTCTCCTGCTGCATGACCATTGCTGAATGTGTGTTGGGAGCATGACGATTCATGGTGTTTGTGTGGGAGCAAGGCGTCTTTTCAACATCATAGCTCCAACTGAAAGCTAAAGGTATCCAGGCCCCCACATTTTGCTCTGCTTCTGTTTGATGGGTTACTTTCTTGGGTCATTACAAGAATTAGGCTGCCATGGGAAATGGGCTCAGCTGGGGTTCAACATCCCCAGTTTCATTCATAGTCAGAATCCAGGCTGTCGACACAGACTACCAGGAAGTTCATGGCAAACCCTGCAATCTGTTCCCTTTCCATTTGTTGCTCCCGGGAAAATGGCCAGCCCACCTTTCCAGGCTGAATGCTCATGCTGAAAGTACAGCTGTACAATGAATACTACAGTGGACACAAACAAACTTTGTCTACGCAAGGTGGAACTAATGACTTTCCATCATGTTTCTCAACGCCTTCAATACTGGACTAAATCGGCACCACCAAAGGGAATCGGATCAATTAGATGAACTCTGTTTCCTAAATGAGACATTTTTAGCTTAGTCTACAGTCTAGCACATATACAGGGTAAAGGCAAAAGCAGGTGTAGAGTGGTTTGTATGGAATACAATAATTAATAAATAACAATACAAAAAAATAAACTTGGTTTCACATACTCATAACTATAAACCTACTTTTGCTCCACCCTGTATTTCTTTGGCTGAGGTAAGCCTCCCAGGTCAAACAATTTAATGTAAATAAACATGAGTAAAATCTCCTAAACACCCCAAATAACTAGGTTGCTGCATTAAAATTCCTCTATCACCTTTGTCACCATAGCCAAATAAATAACCACACACTGAAATCTCATCATACTGGCTGTTTGAAGCCCGACACTGCCAAAGAAACCATTTTATAGTGAGATACTTCCATTGTTTCCAGTAGGGAACGTTCTCTTGAACTGGCTCAAAACACAGACCCACTGTAAACTCAAAACTGCCCTACAGTACAGAATCGGGTCTGTGGCTCCCCTTGGCCCTCTTTTGTCTCTCAGGGTAGCATAACAGAGGGAAACTCCACTCAGAGAGGTTAGCTCTGGACTTGATACCCCGTGTTAACTCAGTAGCCTTGCTGGGTAGTAGAAAGTAACTTTATTTATAACCCCAAAAGCAATAATAAACACAGAACTATGATTTACTCTGAACCTTCCTATTATTAAAACACTTTGTCTTACAGTTTTATTGATTTACAATCTGTCCTACTTACTTTTTTAGCATCTGAAAACAATCAAGGCACAAAGCTGCAAAATGTTTGGACATTAATTGTTAGGAGACAGCATTTTATTCCAGGCGAGAGGTTTGAGGCCTCGACAGCAATGCATTCTGGTACTGGAATGATTTATGGTCTTGTAGCAATAACGATGCACCAGGGCCATTAACATATTGGCAGGCCCCAGGATGGATTAGTGGCATTGATTATTTCATGGGCCACTGATACCCATTTGTTACGAGGAGCTCAAAGATGGCCTCTCCCTAACTGAAATCTTTTTATGAGCAGACAGCATTTTAAGTATTAGAAACCTGGGATTTGGGCCATTTTTTATAATCTTGCTTGTCGCCTCACCTTAGTATGCAACCGAGAAAGAAAGTGTCAAAAAATTAAAGTTCATTCTTCACCACCAGCCTTAATTCCTCAACTCGTCATAACCATGTCTTCTTTAAAAATTAATGATTGCCAGCATTTAGCCACTGGTTGTTGCTATGAAGATCTATGCAAAAAGCAAGGATCCCTATAGAGTGTGTGATATATGGAATACTCTTTATTACTACAATAAAACTTACTGACATTTCAATACTTCTGCAAATAGCATTATAGTATCAATCTTCTGAATTAGGTTGAAAATTAAGTTGTAAATTAAAAGAAAGTGTACTTTGGAATACAACATGATGTGTCACCTAGAAGAGGACCTTTGTGCACAGCCAAGCTGAGCTGGGGAACACAGCGATGAGCCCGGTGCCGCGGCAGTGCTGCTCACAGTCTAAAGATCAGGGTTCCGCCAGAAGAATTCATCCAGAAACCCTAATACTCCATCACTAGGGACATTTTGGTTCACTGTAAAAAGTCAAGGGATTTGACAACAGCCTTTCATGAACACAATGAAACCCCAAATCTTAATGTCATTTTCTCCTTTGCCACATTCTTCCCATAAATTTCAAGTAGGAAACCTACAGAATAATAAATGCATTATAAAATACACAGAAATTACCCATGCATTATGCTTGTAATGTGTATACACTTATATAAAAATTATTTCCTTCTCTGTGTCATCAAATACAGAATTACTCTTATCCCCTCCAACCCCCAGTCCAGTCTTCAACATGCTTAGGGCAGAGAGCAATCCAGGACAATAAATGCCTATTCCCAAAGCTTGAATAGCTTAGAAACCATTAGGTTCGAAGGCTACTGTCACATACTGTAAGTTACAAACAGCCTCAGATCAGAGCCAATACAAAATGCTTAAGCAAAAGACGAGTGACTTTCAAGTATGTATGTGTTGAGAAGTCAAATGTCTTTAATCACTTCAACCTATCTCCCATAGCATTCTCTGCATCCACAAGATGAGACTGCATGGTTAAAGCATGGCTGTACTAGTGATTTGAAATATCTTGATGAGAATCCAAACTAACTCCCGCCCACAGTGTTTCCCCCTGCCATGGTTTCTCGAGCTTCGTTGCCTGTTTCTTTAGACTAAATGCTATTTCAGGTAGGCGTCTATTTCTCCTAGATCCCCTCCCCACCCACACACACATCTTTCAGGGGTTGACGCACGTTGGGCAAGGGAAAGGAAGGAAGTTTCATCTCAAGAGCCAACTCTGGTCACCTGGTAGGTGCCAGGGTGTGATGAGAAGGATTCTGAGGCAGATTTTCGGCTCAACAGGAAAAGGTACCACAGTTAATTAGTCACATGAGCTGAGAGCACATGCACGGAAGATGTGGTCCAAGTTCATGTCTCTGGAATTCAGAAGTCACAACACAAATGGGCAGAAAACTGTACTTGAACAATTAAAATTTCAAAAAAAAAGTACAACACACTTTCCTTAACTACCCTGAAGACCATTCATTTAAGCTGGATAAAGACTAGACTTTGAAGGTACTTCTGCTCACAGTATGGGCATACGAAAACAAAACCTCTTCTCCCAGAGGGTTTTAATGTAGACCATGGATGAAAGGGCTTAGGACCAAAAAGAATCATGAAATGACTTATTCCAACCCCTTTATTTCACAGATGGAAAAACCAAGACAGATAGCTAGGTGAGTCACACACAGTCACACAACTAGTGATGGAGAAACAAGGTTCTGGGTCTCCTGGACTTACGCCCTCTTCATGGTACCACAAGGCATCCTTTCCGCACCAGCTGATGTGCCACTTATTTTTCCTTCCTTCCCATGTGTGTAATTTTCACATTTCACTAAGGTTTGATATACTATTGCAGACTTCTCAAATTTTGGATTATATGATAAGACATAAACTCAGTAATTTTTATCACTGCAAATTTAGGAAAACAGTCTTGGAGTATGATATATGGTAACTCAGCATTAAGTAGAAAACAACACTTTCCTTGTTAAATTTTAAATTTTATCTCACGTAGGGAAGAAGGCATTGTAAATGTAAACTTGAGATGCACAGAAGTGCTTGTGGTTTCAGCCTCTATTTTATGAGCCCTCTGCATAAATCACCCAACATTAAAATACAGGGAACATAACCCCTTCAAAACTCTTAAAATATCTCCTGCTGTATCCAGCTTACGTATATAAATTAATTGGGAAAGTGGACCTTCCGTTTTCCATGGAAATTAAAGTTCTCACAGATTCTGCAGCTCTGCATGATGGAGCCTGTGGGCTACTCACTCAGATTGACTGTGGCCTTTCTAGGATGACAAGGAGACAGGGTTCTGCCCTCCTTACTCAGCCAGCTGTCCTAAAGTGCCATGCACAACCCTACTTCCTCCCTCAACATCCAGAAACAGGTTTTCAGATTCCCTGCCTCCGGGGAGAACAATACATGACCACCTAGAAGAGCTTCGTTGCCATTTTAAAGTTAAAAATTGAATCCCCTACGGAGAATTTCTCTACAACTTGGAAAGAACCCATGGGTCACTAGAAAACTTAAACAAGTGAAAGGCGTTCTCCTGTAGGTCTAACTATTTGCTGAAATGTTCGTCTTTTCCTTTTTGTTCACTTCCTGGTTAAGCTGGAACCACCAAGCGCACCAGAAGAGTAGCCTTCAAGCTTCTCTTCTTTAGGCAAGTAATGGTAACCCCAAAAGCTCTTCAGATATCGTTTTGCAAATTATTGTTATCGCTACATTATTCTGGGCTTTTGCCAAATTTCCTATATCTTTCTTCAGCTGGGTAGTCCAGATGGCATTATAGGTCTGGGTGTTAATTGAAGAACAGCTTAACTGTTTGGACATGTCATGCATCTATTACCCAATTGTCAATCTTGTAATGTTTGCTGCGTGACTATATCTTTGGGGAAATGAATGCCAAATGAATATTAACCCTAATCTATTCCACGTTTTATTCTCTCAGGGATCTGATGATTTGTTGAGCTGCTTCACTTCATTCTACAAGCTCAAGTCAGTCACATAATCAAAATTAAAAACCAAGATCCAAGATGGGAGTAAATGGTTATTGACTGAGATACTTGTCTTCTTTGAGATATTTATCCCTGTCGTCTGCAACAACCACTCAGAGACATAGGTGTCAGTACGGCTATGGGAACAAAGAGCACACAGTGATGGAAATGATTCTCAATCACATATATCGTTCCCATATCTCTCAAATCCACTTTTAATTTTTATATACTTTTACTACATACTTACTCTATTTTTATAGTCAGACCTTATTAAGTCACCTAAGACCATGGGGGTTTTGAAAAAAAAGTGAAGCTGAACTCTGTCCTATTCCTGATGGACAACCAAGTCAAGCTCATGACAGGTGCTTAATAAATTTCATGTTGACTAAACAAACAAATAATGGTACATTGAAAAATGCTCTCATTTCTGTCCCCTCCCTGCACCTCTACCCTCTGCCATGTGATTTTGAAATTCCTACCATTGGCGTATCAATCCATAACCCAATGATGATGACCGTGACCACTTCATTAGGCCCATGAAATGTGAACTGAAGTGACAATGGGCAGTTCTGAGTCTAAGACTTAAGTGCTCATATATTTCCACTGCGCCTCTAACATCTGAAATGAGAAAAGTTTCCCTGGAACGTCCACTGGTTCCAGATAAAACAGAGACACAGGGAGGACAACAGCCCAAATAATGTGCAGATGTGCAATGTGCCCCAACTGATCTGCAAATCTTTTGAGTGTGGTGGTAACTACTCATCAGTGACAACACTAGGGGTTGGAGGATTTTGTCAAGAGAGAAGCACTGTGGTAGCAACTGTTGATATGCAATTAGTAGTGCAAATAAGACTTCAGGGTCATGTCTAACTACCTTGTGAAAAACTGCCCCCTTATACAGGAAAAACATTTCAAATGATTATAATGTATTCTTTCAAGTTCATTTAATGCATCTGCTAAGAATTTCTCCTTCTTCACTAGCTGAGGACTACATTTTGAGACAATAAAACATTTCAAAACCTAAAAACTAATTTTCAGTCCAATAAGTAGGACAAAACTTAGCCCCAAATATCTGAACTACTGAAGCTTTACCCAGTGATCAAAGAACACATGCAGAGGAAGCAAATAATGAATGAAGGACACCCATAATCTCCATCAGAAAAACTGCTAGCAGGTGCCCACTTCCATGAGCTGCTGGTCCTTAAGATGAACATATGTTCTCTCTTTGGAAGGGCAGGACAGTAAGATAGAAAAGATCTGCGGTATGACTGAAGAGCAAACTGAAGTTGTGTGGTCAGATCAGCCAGATGAGGCCTCTAAAAGCACTCATCAACTGCCCTGTCTCCTAGCCCATAGGTGTCAAAGAGAACATTGAAACAGAGCATCCCCAGAAGACACCAACTGCAGCAGGAAATTCTTCCATAAGCACCTTCATTTGCCATGAAGGTAGCCTCTGCAGCTTGAAAATAAGGGCCATTCCATTAAAGGCAAGTTTCCATTTTATATGCCTTTCCATGGCAAGATCCCACAATTCCCCAGGAAGTGTGATTTACCATCTCATTGCCCTGTTTTTATAGGGCTTGACTCGGAAAATGGAACTGATGGAGACCTCAACCACGACTCACTGAGTCCCCAGATATAACTGTAGATTTACAACACCTACAATGTCATCCTGTCACACTTGTGTCTTCTCATTGTGCCCCTGGAAAGGACTCCTTAATGCTTCAGCTGAGCTCTATTGGCTCCCACTGCCCTCCTCCCAAATTTTTCCTCTTCTGAGCCCAGCTCTGTCACCCCAGAGCTCACAATCCAGGAAGCCTTATAAGAATTTGATGACTGCTGGTGGGGGCAAGGCAGTCATGAGTGAGAAAGCTCACTTGTGGGATGGCTAACAAGTTATTAGGAGGAGAGAAAGAGGGGATGAGAAGAGGGAGAAGAGAAAAAGTCTACTCTGAGTCACGTTGGTGAAATTTTTCACAGCTAATCACACACAAGACTGATTCACTGCTCACTTTGCTCTGCTCACTCATTTTTCATATCATACTTTTCCCTGGCCCATCAGCCTGTTCCACCAAGGTCAAATGAAGGGAATGATAGCATGCACACCACACTGAGATTTACTATAAATAGAGTCACTCACCTTTTATGTGAAACAAATGAGCTCCTGAAATCGCCATTTATGAAGATGGACCTGAACAACAGTCATGTGAGGAGACAGCAGGGGAGGGGGACTCAGTCTAAATGGCACCAAGGAACCCCTGTGGTCTCCTTTCCTGTGCACAGAATATAGACTGTGCCCCCCCCACTAGCTTGAACCTAACTCTATGCAAGATTTTAATCAATGTCAGAGTTATAGTTCTGCCTTTGTTCTATTTTACAGAGTCAGAGAGGGTCTTTCAGACAAGGTAACATTAGAGCAGATCTTAAATTAAATGCAATGGGTAAAGAAGACTATTCCAATATTTTATACCCTTTAGAATGCTTTAGGTTGCAAGTAATAGAATACACAACTAAAAACAGCTTAAACAATAAGGGTTTAGCATATAACAATAAAAGGAATCCAAAGGTAAGATGATTTCCGGTGTTAATTCACCAATTTGTGATATCACCTAGAATCCAGGTGCTTCCCATTATTCCATTCTTCCACCCACAGATTAAAACTTCCCCTCATAAGGGAAAGGTAGCTGCTGCAGTTTCAGGATCACATGCAGACACAATCACATCCAGCGAAGGTTCTTTCTTTGTTAGAAAGGAAACCTTTCCCAGAAGCCCCCACTATACAGCAGACCATACTTCATGACTACTGCCCATAATAGGATCACATACCCATGCCCAAATCAATCACAGGAAAGGAGAATAGAGCTGATGATTGCCTTTAACCAATCATGGTCCACTCTGTAAGACTGAGGGGGAAGTACTTTCCATGACATGAAGGGTCTTCAGTGATACAAAGGGTTAATTACATGAACAGGGCTCCGAGAGCAACCACAAGGGGGACTGAGGTGGTATTGTGTAGGTAACTAATATATCTTCCACAGAAGAGATCGCATTCCTACCCCAGGATTTTGTACTTACTGTTCCCTCCACTCCTCCCACTATCTCCATGGCTTTCTTCCTCACATCTCTGAGATCCGTGCTCAAAGGTTAAGTTATGCAAGAGACTTTCTCCTACCACTCCATCTCAAAGAGCTGCACACTGGCCCTCATCATTCTCTACTCCCATCTTCTTCATAGCTCTTACCAGCATCATATGTGTGCAGGTATTTATTTAACAATAGACACTGAGTTATTTGTAGAATAGGTGAATAAAGAAGTAAAAACCATTGATATGCCTCACCTTAGCCTTACTCTTTTATTATGTTTGCCATGTCAGCATAACGGATCTTCTTACTCTTCCCTATTTTCTACCACCACATTTTTGCTTCCACTACCCCCTTCCAAATATTCTCAACTTTCCTCTGCTTATTTAAATCCTGTCTTTAAGGGCCAGCTCAATTTCCACTTCTTTCATGAAACCTAACCCTACATGACCTCCTAATAGTACTTTCAATTGCAAAACTCATGTTACTCCTTTCCTAGTGTTTTCCTTGAAGCCAACCTGGAGCTGTAAGTACCAGTAGATCTTGAGTCAGTCAACACTCTTTTTTTATAACTGATAAAACTGAGTCCCAGAGATGTTTTGACCTGCTCAGTAACAGACCAAGTAGAACTTGTACTAGTATAGATAGTCCCTATTAGATAATTAAACATTACTAAAATTGCAGCACAACTTTCACCAATTGGCAATTTTTTTAATGTTTGCTATATTACTGGGTGTTTTGGAAAATGATTATACAACCCTCCACTGATAAGCACAGATGACTCTGACAGACCCCCCAAATTGGAGTAAGTCTCAACTGAACAATAGAAATCCTCTTGATCCTTCTTCTGTCATGGATCTGAGCTCACTGATGGAAGTGAGCATGAAAGCAGAGCTGACACTAAAGAAAAATAAAAACTGTCAGGGCACAGAGCACTGTGAAAGCTGCCAGTCACCTGACATTTCTAGGTCTTAGTATCCTCATCTAGAGAGAATGGAGTTACACTAGATTGACTACCTAGCAGTAGACCTTTCTTAAAAAAATTTTTTTAAAGCTGATGTTAAAAGCCCTGGAAGAGAACTGCTCTGGTTATAGTGAGCGCTGCTGAAAGCCTGACCCTTTAAGCTTCTTGTTTATCCCTGGTGGTGCCTTCACTATTGGCTGAAACTTTGGGGGTATCTTTTGTAGCACTGAGATACAATAATTCTAGAATAGTTGATTATGATATTGATAACACTAATAATATTCAAAGACTGTCATGACATAATGAAGAATTTATACTCTCTAAGGCTCTAGAAATGTTATTCATATGGGGCAGACATTTGTTTTCTAAAACCACGATACGTCAAGTATTCATAAACCAAGAATGGATGGATGGATGGATGGATGGATGGATGGATGGATGGATGGATAAACAAACAGATGAAAGGGAGGAAAGGAAATAAAAATAGAGAAAAGGAGGGAGGAAGAGGGGGCAATTTAACTTCCATTAACTTCAAACAATAATAAAATTATCATTAATTGCCAGTTAGGTCAAAGTTTATCAGTTATGTATTTTTAAATGTTTTTATTTAATTATTTTTCAACTACAGTTTTCTGTCTTTTACTCCCATCTCAGCCCACCCCCCCATGCTCCCCACCTCCCTCCCATTTCCACCCCCTTTAGTTGCTGTCCATGTGTCCTTTATACTAGGTTCCTGTAAATCCTTCCCCTTTTTCCCCTGAAATTCCCTCCCCTCTCCCCTCTGGTCGCTATATAGGAAAGAAACTTCAGTATAAATGCCAAACAATAAGAGTCTGTCAAAGAAAACCAAAATCCATGCCTCCACTAAATACCATCTTTTAGAATTATTAATGATATGAGCATATGTTCAAAATACATATCAATGTATTTTGCAACCTGCAACAGTTGCAAAATCAGATTATGGAATGATTCTGGTTTCCTAAAATATGATGTTTATATGTTTGTTTTAAAGAATGGTAATTTGTTTAACACAACAAAATGTTAACAGCGATAACTTCTGGGTGGTTGGACTATAGGTAATTTTTCCCCTCAGAATTTTCTGATTTTTTCAAACTTTCTATGGTAAACATATATTCTATTTGTAAGGAAAATGAGACTGAAATAAATTGAAAGACATAAAACAGTATTGAAGTGAATCTCCTTTTGTTTATTACCCACCAACTTAAGATTCAAAAGTCCAAAAGATGCCCCAGAAATACCCAAATGGACTCCAAAAGAAGACAGAAAGGAACAGGTGTACTCCTTCTGGGCCACCTGTCAGAATCTCCTGAGTACTTTTTAAATAGCAAATATAAATTCATTGCTGTGGACCTCAGCCCATCTGACTGTATCACAATCTCTGAAGATGTGGAATTCAGGCACCTATATCCTGCTTCTTGGAAGCTTGATTCCTATATATGTGCTTTTAAATAATCTGTGACAATCATGAAAGCTAGAAAAAAAATCTCCCAGTGAGAGCAAATACATACCAATTCTCCTTGACCTGCCTCCACAAACCATGAATCCGCCCCGGAGAAGAGATACCATCCTGTGCCAAAAGTTTCCCAGAGTTGCTTTGGAGACCCCAAGTTTCTACATTTCAAAAAGGACCCAAATGCTATGTGACCTGTTACATTGAGCTGTATCTTGGGGCTACGTGCAAGCCAAGTTTAGTAAACTTAATTTTATCACTTGTCAAGTTTTTCAACCTTTGAAAACTTACTCAACACCAGGTTTAACATACAGTTTAGTGTCCAAACAGTTGGCCAGCTCTGAACTCGTATTATCCCACGATACAGACATGTTACTGAGGGCAGTGTGGCCACCAGGGTGCCGCGGCCTCTGGTCTGCACTAGACGTGTGGGAGTGAGCACGAAGACAAAGCCACTTTTGAGCATCGTCGGAGTGATAGATAATCTATGCCATACCTGAAAATACGTCTCGTGGATTTCCATGTAGTAGAAAACTTATTAATTTCATTTCTTAAATCCCCATTCATCATTTCTAGCAAGTCAACAGCCCTTCTCCCAAGACCTTCCTTTAATCGTCAAGGCAGCTGATATTGCATTCTGGAGGCTCCAAAGAGCAAAATTTCTTAGAACTCTGTTGCCGCTTCACACACCCAGCCTTTGTGGAATGTGAGGAGAGAAATAAATGCACTCTGGAGATGTCACAAGAAAGGTATCTGCCTCAAAATCAGCGTGAAGACATGTAAAGCAGAACTCTTAAGGATACGAAATAATTTGTAATAAAGAACAAAAATATTTTCAAGGACTATTCCTCTTTCCAGACCATTTCTTTGAGGGGAGAGGAAAGGAGGCAGGAAGGAAAGGAGAGAGAGGAAGGGAGGGGACGGGAAGGGAAGAGAGAAAGGGGGAGAAGCAAAAAACAAACCTTATTTTTGGCTGGAAAATAGATAAAGGAAGTATTACCCCATCAGCATAGATTCTAAAATACCAAGTTTCCTTCAATGTATTCCAACATACGGAAGAGACTTCCCAAGAGCCATAAGGTCCCAGGTTCCTTGAATGTGCCAAAAATACAGTGGCTCCTGTTTAAACTACCACACTTAAAGCTGGATAGTTTTAAGTTGGATATGAATTAGCTTTTCACTTTCCCAATGTGTATAGTGTGTGTTTATTTAGATTTCTCTTTTAGAATTTTATTAACAGTAATTCTTATCAAAGATTACTAGATCAACTGATCTTTCAAAATCACTTTCTTTAATCATACAAGGAAACAAAATCCTAACTATACATCTGAGTATTGCACTGAATTATAATAATTTGATTTACCTTCTACTGCTTCATGCAATCACTGGTTGTATTATTTAAAAAAACTCACATAGCTTTTGACCACAGACTCTTATTTTCTGAAATGACCATTACATAAATAGTAATATATACAATACCATATATTTTTCTTACGAGGGGGAAAAGAAAATTCACCTCTTTTGTCTCCCAACTAATTGGGGCTTTTTTATAAATTTGATTTTATTATGGCAAGACTACTTAACATCAGATCTGTCTTATAGGATGTTTTGCCTATACTAACATACTAGGGGTTTAGATTGGAGTGTATTTTCTGTCTGAAAGTAAGCGGTTACAAGCATTAACTATTGACTCAGTCATTAATACATACGGACTAGATGAAGGTGGAAAGCCACAAAGTTTTTCCTGCACGACGGAGCCACCCATTATCCTCAGTACCTCACGCCTTCACAAAAAGCAACAACAGACCTCCTAGAAAATTTTTCAAAAGGAGCAGGTAAATATTATTATTTACTACACTAAAGCACAATAACTGATTAAGGTAAATTTACTGGAAACATTAAAATAATGACAGGGGAAGAAAATTTATTCTGCAGAAACACTGTGTGAACTTATTGGAAATAATCAACAGCTCAGTTTGAATTAAATGAATGTGACTGAATGTAGTGGGGGGGGGGGGCGGTAGGGGAGGTTGAAAGAGAAAGCCTGGCGTACACTAGCTGGGATCTGCAAGCTTCCCTCTGCTGTGGCAGGGAGCAAAATCTGCAAAGATGCAAACAGTCCTTGGGTGTTCAGTTAGCAGTAAGTAAATTGCTGTGGGAGCTGAAGGCGGGCATGCTTTAGCAGGCAATTCCTCTCTGTCTTTCATTCTGTTTGTCTGTGTTAAATTCCCCCTCTGCCCTCATCCATTCTCACATCCAGTTCCCTGCTTTGTCCATCCATCAATCCCCTCACTTTGTCAGTGCTGACTTCATCCTGGCTCTCACAATCGAGCTGCAGCCATCCCGAGGCCGCGGGGGAGCCCCCGCCTGCCACCGCCTCTCTGCCTCCCGATCTGCTGACGGAGGGCCCAGTCGGCCGCTTGTCGTTTTCTATTGCACAGGCCAGCAAAAACACTAATACTCAACCTGATTTCTATCGTCCTGCTTTTCACCTTTTCTATTGAGAGGCACGGGAGAGGGAACGACACAAGGAGAGAGAAATGCGGACAGGGGAGAAGAGAGGAAGGGGGGCTGGTGGATAATGGAGAGAGATGTTTGCTGAATTTTCTACAACAATTTGCACACTGGTCAGGTGGAGGCTCAATCCAGCTTCCTGTACCACACATCAATAGAAATCACAGGGAGAAAATGTAGCACTAATTAAAGGTTGATAAGCTGTAGTCAAGTGCAGTTTAGGGGAAAAAAAACAGCAGACTACCCAGGCCTGTGCGAGCCCAACTCCATACAGCTCTTTCATTGCTAGCTTAGGATGGACATTTTGCAGTGTTATTTTTTTTTTAAGTTTTACCTTCAAAATCAAACAGATAGGCTGGGAGCAAAACAGTAGATGATCGTTTTTATTCAAAAGATCATTTGCAAAACATTTCACATGTTGGGGTGGGGAGATTACTAAAGAGGAAAATAGTTACCTAGCAACAAAACTATTTTAAAATATTCTTCAGTGCATTGCCTGATTGTGTGCTCTTAATTCAAAGGTGTATAATTCTGAGCACCTGCCAAATTAATAAACTATTGCTTCCCTGAATTCTACACTCCTCTTTTCCCCTACACAGTGCAAACTTCACAATAAGCCTTAATCAGGATGATAACTTTTCAATGCTACACGTTTCTTTAAATTTTACTCTCAGAGTGGAAAATAGAAACTCACTTGAAATATGGACAATAAAATTAGTTAGTAAAGCTATTTATACAACTATGTTTAAAATGACTTTTAAAAAGGAGCTCAGTGGGGTAGGTTTTTCTGTATAGGGTTCTAAAAATGTTATTGTAAATAGTGGTAATTGTTACTAGGATTTGGGAGGCCCTACTACCTGCAAAGCATTTTTAGATACGTTATTTGATCCTTGCAACAATTCCTTCTCCAGGGGTTCCCTGTACCTGCTTTGGGGAACTGAGAAAGCTGAGGAGATGCAGCATTTCAGTAACATTCCCGAATTCATACCACTGGCGAGTAAGGCATCAGGATTTAAAAACAGCTGTTGGAATCGGAGTCTTTGTGTAACTGATGACCACATCCTGTCACCCAGTCCTGAAGTGTCTTTGTAATTAAAGAAAAAAAGCCTGAAAGATCCACTGCGATAAAAAATGACAAAACCAAATCTCTCCAAAGTATGACCACAAAATATTGAGATGGATGTTTTCATTTATCACCCCAAATTCTTACTTAGGGATATTATTCACTTCTTATTCAGTAAAACAGATTGCCTCGGCAAGCAAACCAAGAGAAATTTCCAGAAGGCTCTGAGAAATGATAGTGATTTAGGAATAAATGTGACGTCTTTCAAGGCAATGACTCTAAAGAGCTAAGCACTCATTCAGATGTTGAAGTTCGGGTGTGTTTGTTAGGAAATTAATCCCAGGCTCCTGTGGCCACACCTCGTAGTACTGTAGATTTGCACACTGCAAATCACCAATCACCCGGGTTCCACCCGGGCAGGTGAAACCACAACATGGAGAGAAAAGAAGAGGTCTGGACAGCCGGCTAGACCTCCCTGCCTTCTGGTTTTCACTCCCAGCTATTGCCACACATCTAATCCAGGACCTTTGGCCACAGCTCATTTCTCTTTCCTTTTGTTCCTCGAACCTACATGCCCAGATGGGCTGTGGTAGTGACAGAAGAAACGAGGGGAAGTGAAAAAAAAAGGCAGCAGCAAAAAGTCTCCTCTGTGGTGCTACTATACACATCAGACATCTCTAATTAGACAGCAGCAAAATTTTATTAATAGGATGGACATTATAGAATGAGCTTGTTATAAATGGGCCCTGTCAGGGCCTTATTCAGCTACCAAATGAGTATTCTCAGTTCAGTGCTCTCATCTGAGGCATCACGCCTAGTGCTGGATAACAAATGATTGCTATTAACCGTATTGTTAGTAATGATGGCTGAAAACAAACAAAAACCCATAAATAACAGTCTACAGAAAAATTAACCCATAAACTTGATAGATATCCAGCTGAGAAATAATAAATGACAATTTGGGGCCTGCTGGGAGAAGCTAGTGGTTTTTGTTTTCCTCTCTGTCATTAACACATTTTCTGTGCTAAAAATTAGATTCTGATATATAATTATCAACGCTCCCAGATATTAATTCTGCTATTGCTCCCTCGGTTTCTCTTCTGGCTGAGCTATAATGTTATTCACAGATTACTCTGAGAAAACACATCAAACACTTAACAGAACAGGTCAAAGTGACAAGCAGCTTCTGCTGACAACATCAACCTGCACTGTCTTTTTTTTCAAACCAGGTACACAATACAAATTTCTCATATTAATTAACTAGGGTTCCCTTCCAGCCACAACAGGCCTGTACGATGTGATGGGAGCTGAGCAAATCTCCTACTTCTCTAATGAAGGCGGCCAAGGGAAGCGAGCAGTGACAAAATTATCCTGCGTTTATGACATTCAAATCCACATTCATTAATGTCTTTCGGGAAAGAGACAGGGTTCAAAACAACTTTCTAACTGCAGAGCAACTCTCACCTCCAGCCCCTTCCTCTCAAAGGGCTGAGTGGAAGGGCAAGGACATATGCACATAATTAAGCACATGAGCAAGAGCCCTTCCCCAAAAGGAGCCGGAATTTCACCACAGAACCACATCAGCAGTATCACTGAGGAGGACTGTAACTTCCCAAATGCCATGACTTCCGCACAGTTAATTGACCTTGACTGGGACACAATCTCACCTGTCAATAGCTTATACTCGTCAGGGACCACCAAGAGAAGTGAAATTCATCAAGCTCCCCCATGGACTGACCCATATCCCATAAGCAAGCACACACACATGCATACACACATGCCATACTTTTCTGAGCATATGTAAAGTCTTTTTTTAATATACTTTATTGATTATGCTATTACAGTTGTCCCACTTCCCCCTGCACTCCCCTCCATCCTGCAGAGCCCCTCCCACCCACATTCTCCCCCCTTTAGTCCATGTCCATGGGTTGTACATATAAGTTCATTTTAAATGGATTTATCTAAGAAAATAAGATAAAAAATATGAACAGTAAAAACGGCAAACTCACAATTATTAACAACCACACCTAAAACACATATGTGGAGTCTTCATCACCAGTATTAGCATTATCAATTCACTCTATGAATTTCTTCAACTGCTATCTGAACATTTAATTTCAAAGAAAATTAACAGAAGAAAACTTTTTTTAATCAAAAAGATTAAAGTACCCAATTTAGAGATGGCAAATTATTGTTATGTTTGGTTAAAACTAAGATGATGGAATTTGGCAATGCAATTAAGGGAATAAATAAGCAGATATGTGATCCATTTCCCAAGCCTGTCTGTCTACCAGAGAAAAAAAGAGGCAGCGACTTCCTATCCCTAAGCAAATACCTCAAATACAAGCTCTTTACCAGTTAGGGGAATTAAACAGGCAAATTTCTTAAAATTAGCCCATATGGCCAAGCCTCAAACACAGAAACAAAAGAGTGTGAGGGGAGCAAGAGGCAGAGAATAGGAAGCCTGGGTGCAGATAAAGAATGCTCAGCTCCTGCTATGTGAAAAGCAGAAAGGAAAAAAATGGAGGCTTTCGACCACCAATTTAGCAAACCTTGCTAATTCCAAACAGTTGTGGGATGTTCCCTTTTTCATTTCAAGCTCCATCAAGGACTGGGGCTGGACGGCCACGCCAATAACATTTTTGAGATGGGACTTTTTAAAATAAGCAAATAACTTCTATCTCCATGCCTTGTTTTTAACCCACACGCCTCATTCCCATGAACACGTTGCCTCAATGACAACAGCCTAAACTGCAAATCCCTCACCTCCCGTGCACTCCATTTTCTCAGTATCTGGCATTGCGATATTAAATAACTATAAAACTAGAAAGCCAAAATAACTAAATCACCTGGCAGCCAATTTCTGAGAGTTAAACCACAAACCCGGAAAATGGTGGAGTGTGTTGAAATAATGTAAAGGAAACCCATAAATTCAAACTTTATGTTCTGTAAAGAACAAATATGAAAAAGGCATCAAAATAATGAAAGATTGTTTATGTATTCTGGCATGAAATGGGAATGTGTTATGAGAGAGAGAGCAGCGGTGGAGACAGATCGACGGAGCTGACAGTGTGGTATTCATCCTGCACGGTGCAGCAGACGCCCCGCTAGTGGCAGTAGACAGCGCAATAAATCAAGGGCTCTCGAAGCTGTACCTACAGCTTATTACATCCAAGATGACAAATAAATAATAATCCCTGTCAGAGCGGCCCTTTGCTCAAGGATTGAGCCTGAAACCTTTGGCTCATCACTCCTCATCTTAAGTGAAAACACTAGAACTAGGGAATTGGAGGCCACGCTTTGCTAAGCTCATGAAACACAAAACAAGTGGGACCTGGGAACTAGGACTGAGCAAGAAAGGTCAAGAAGGAAGGAAGGATAAACAGTGAAATGATCTTGACCAAGCGGGGCCAAAGGCAGTGGAATGAATGCAGGTTAACATGTCCTAATCACCAGAGGTAGAAAAAAAAAAGCCTGACCCTTATTCCTTGCCCCTACTCCTAACCGAGAGAAATATCAGGCTTTGGTTTAAACAATGCATCGACAGGCAAAGAGGCTGGGCATAGAGATGCTGAGAGCCAAACTCCAGTGGCTGCCACTCTCCCAAGCCCTCACTACCCTGTCTACCCTCCTGCCTTATGTAAGAACCACGGAGGATGGTGGAAAACCATCCTCCCCATGTAGCAATTTCAGCTCTCTCACAGCCTCAAGGGAGACAAGACAGTGCTGACCAGGGCCAGGGCGGGAGGAAGGCTAAGTTACAGAGCCGCCCATGTGTTTCCCTGCTTGGTGACTTTAACACCTCCTCTGATGGGTGTCTCTCACTGGCTCTTTAATGTAGATGATAGAGAACCCTGCTTTTGAATATACTGGGCATTCATGGGCATTATGACCTTGAACTTGTCCCCTAAACTGGAGCATCCCCAGTTTCCTACTGTTCCTGACTGGTTTGGCGGAGGGTTTCTCTAAGGGCCCTGAACAGGTCTTCCCAAACATCCCTCTGTCTGGGTGGGCTCTCCACTCACAGCAGTCCCCAGCTGGGCTTTCTGAGAGAGTCCATCTCTCCTCCCTGTATGAAACATCTCCCATTCTTTTGCCTCAGTGCCTCCAGGGAAGTACAGATAGGGCCCAAAGCGTTTAGACTCCAGCTCCCCCAGGCCCCCTGCACACACCAACCCCCATCCTAACAACCCCTGAATATCCACCAGCTACCGTTCAGCCAACCCACTATAATCCCCACCACACCTAGGTATCAAACCATTCTATGCTCATCTTAGAGTATAGTGGGTTCCCCACCAATGCCTCGCTTAACCACACTTCCTTAGACAAAGGGTGCATAGCAGAGTGGAGCAAGCACCTGCGGTAGTAAGGTAACCCTGAGTTCAAATTCTGACTCCACAGAAGTTGGATGACTTCGGGTAGGGCCCTTAACCTTGCTGAGTCTCATTTTCCTCCTCTGGGAAAAGATCTAGTGCTACTAATTCCTAATCCACAAGATTACTTTGAGATTAACTGAGATTACATTTTTTTAACAGCTCCTGACATACCCTGCATGCCCAAAAGATGCCAGGCCCCATTCCAGTTTGCCTTTTCTCACTTCCCATCATCCACTACAGCAAAATAAATGGTATCATCCACACGACTCTAGATCTTCATCAGTCCTCAAAATATCAAGAAAGTCTCCTCAGAAACACAAGCTTCTTAGAAAATACTCTGAGCCTAGAGAAACTACATAGCCCAGAACTTGGAAGAAACTCATTTAAGGCTTTTAAGAGGTTTGGGGCTGTAAGTAGGTAGGTGATTTAATACAATGAGATCACCTCAAGAATAATTCTATGCCTGGAACCCTATTCATGAAAAAATAATTCAAAATATGGAAAATTCATATGCATGAAGATATACATTATACAGTTATTATGGTAAAAAAAATCATGAACAAACTAAAGAGCCCATACTAGGGTTTACAAATATATTTAAAGTTTGTTCTAATATGAAATGCTTATTTGAAGGAATAAGTATACAGTCTTCAAAATGATGGTTATGAAAACAATAAAGTAACAGGGCCAAATGTATATTATGTAACATGAAAAGTGCTGACACCTATACCCTTGCAAAGTGGTCCCAGGCCCAACACTAGCAGCAGCCAGTATAGATTCAGTTTGGCTTCACCTGGGAATCTCCAAGCCCAGCACGAGTAGCAGCCATCTCAGATGGCTTTATATCTCATGCAGGATGGCCCTGGGCAGAACACAGATGGGGGCTGACCTTGGCCTGCACCACCCAGGAAATCCCAGAATCTGTACACCCCATGGACAAGTACAGGACACATCAGGGCACCACCACCCTGCCTCCATACAGTTAATCCTCCATGGAGGACAGAGGCTGGAGGTGAGTGGTCACAGCCAATACTTACAGCTGCCGGCTTGGGTAAATCCCTCCCATTGATCTGCCAACAGCAACCAAGGCTCAACTACAGAGGAGGGTGTACTAACCTCACACAAAGGACACACCTCAAGTACCCAGACAGGGGAGGCTGAACCACTGGACTTTACAGGACACCTACTACATTAGACAATGCTACCAAGACACGGAGTCATCGCAACTCTACCTAATAGACAGAAACAAACACAGGGAGGCTGCCAAAATGAGCAGAAAAAGAAACATGGCCCAAATGAAGGAATAGATCAAAACTCCAGAAAAGGAACTAAACAAAAGGGAGCAATCTATTAGATGCAGAGTTTAAAACATGAGTTGTAAGGATGCTCAAGGAACTTAGTGAGGAACTCAACAGCATAAAAAGATCCAATCAGAAATGAAGGATACACTAATTAAAATAAAGAATGATTTACAGGGAAACAACAGTAGAGTGGATGAAGCCAAGAATCAAATCAATGATTTGGAACATAAGGAAGCAAAAAATAACCAACCAGCCCTGGCTGGTGTAGCTCGGTGGATTGAGCACGGGCCTGTGAACCAAAAGATCGCGGTTCAATTCCCCATCAGGGCACATGCCTGGGTTGGAGTCCAGTTCCCAGCAGGGGATGCACCAGAAGCAACCATACATTGATATTTCTCTCCTTCTCTCCTTCCCTTCCCTTCTAAAGATAAATAAATAAAATTTAAAAATAATAATAAAAAGAAACATCCAAACCTAAAAAAAAACCCAGAACAACAAGAAGAAAAAAGAATTTAAAAAAATTAGGATAGTGTAAGCAGCCTGTGCGACAACTTGAAGAGGTTCAACACTCACATCGTAGGGGTGGCCACAAGGAGAAGAGAAAGAACAAGACATTGGAAATCTATTTGAAAAATAATGAAAGAAAACTTCCCTAATTTGGTGAAGGAAATAGACATACAAGTACAGGCAGCACAGAGAGTCCAAACAAGATTCTGAAAAGAGGCCCACCCCAAAACACATCATAATTAAAATGCCAAAGATTAAAGATAGAGAATCAAACGCAGGAAAAGAGAAAAAACTGTTGGTTACCTATAAAGGTGCCCCCATAAGACTGTCAGCTGATTTCTCAAAAGAAAGTTTGCAGGCTAGAAGGGATTGGCAAGAAATATCAAAGCCATGAAAAGCAATGACCTACAGCCAAGATTGTTCCACCCAGCTAAGATACCATTTAGAGTCAAAGGGCAGAGAAAGAGCTTTCCAGACCAGAAAAAAACTAAAGGAGGTCATCTTCACCAAACCATTATTACATAAAATGTTAAAGAGATTTATTTAAGGAAAAGAAGATGATCAAAACTATGGACAGTAAAATGGCAATAAATACAAACCTATCAACAATTGAATCTAAAAAAGAAACTAAGCAAGTAAGATGAACAGAGACAGAATCATGGATACGGAGAGCATTTTCATGGTTACCAGAAGGGAGGGGTGTGTGGGGGAATGGGTGAAGAGGTGAGGGGATTAAGAAGTACAAATAAGTAACTACAGAATAGCCATGGGGATGTAAAGTGCAGTGTAGGAAAAGGAGCAGCCAAAGAACTTATACACATGACCCACGACCATGAACAGGGGTGTGGGATGGCCTGAGGGAATCAGGGGTGTGGGGGGAGGGGGACAAGTGAGTCAAAATCAAGACAACTGAAAAAGCATAATCAGTAAAAACAATTTAAAAATAAGTAAAACAATGATATCCTTAGAAAAAAGAAAAAGAAAATCGCTGACACAAGATTGACCCTGGATCCCACTTTAAACGTGCGGCATCGTGCCTCTGGAAAAAGACAAAGAATACACACAAATCACAAGGGTACTAGTACGACAGAATTCTAAACAATTGTTTTCATTCTTTCATTTTTCCAAACTTTCTATGATTGTATTTCACAACACATTAATTTAAGAAACCATTTTAAATATTCAAAAGTCAAGGAGGTAAATGAATTAAAAATTGGAAATGTGAGGATAAATCTGAAAGCTACCAAGATTTGGGGCCTCCCACTGCTTCCTGTCATCCGAGACACCACTGTGGGACGTTCTGTGAGACAGTGGGCAGAAATGGAATAAACGTGCCTCTGCACCACGCCATCCTCCTCTCCCAGTCACCCCTCACATGCTCTCACAGCCAGTGCCGTACCGCCAGCCATGGTGGCTTCCAGCCCTGTAGCCAACATCACTCAGCCCCTCCCCCCGTATTCTTAGCTAACTCACTTCTAATGAGAATACTCCAGTTCTCGAAGTCTGAAAGTTTGAAATTCCTCCTGTAGCCCTTTATGACATCTTGCTTACTACCAGCCATTTAATGTTCAAAAAAACCATTTCAAGAGAAAGCTGTTGAGGGTGGTTGGAAATCAGTTGAGGAAGTATGATGAAAACACAGAGAAAACACTGTTCTGTAACCATCCCAAGTTCTGAGTCCCCTTTCTCACCCAGAGTGAGACTTCCGATCTTTGGGTGTGCCTCCTTTTGGTATCTTATTCCCTGAGCTTCGTGGGGAAAGTCTCACTTTGAAAATGAATATTGCAGTGTTCTTCATAAACATTCCAGCACAAATAGCTTGCTGATAATTTATTGATTGTGATTTTGTAACCAGAAAACAGGTGGGAAGCCTATCCTTTTATAAAAAACAAGGAAAAGAGAAAATAACACCGGGAGTCTTGTTCTGTGCTAAGTGCTTCAGTGGGCACTTGAACTCCTTCAGCTACAGCAACAACAAATTCATGAGATGGCCAGACCTGTGCCAGCCCTCAGTGGTTCTCCTTCCATCATCTAGGTAACGACATTCTCTTTAGGGTTCATATTTATGCCATTTTAGTTACAGAAACCCTTTACTTGCAGCTGTTTGAATTTAAGGCCCTAATTAATTTATTCTCCTTGTATTCCCCTTTCTCTCTCCTCTCTCACGGCTCCTTTGGAGGCACACCTAGTCCAGTAAACCAGTTCACAGTTTACAGATGGGAAGAGTGAAGCCCAGAAAGGTGAGGAACTTGTCCATGACACTGAGCTCCTGTTGGGGCTCAAGCTGGTGCTCAGGCTGCTGGTCTGTCCACTGCACCATGCTGGTGCCAACAGCTGGTTTCCACACGGCAGAAAGGAAAAGGCAACACCTACACATTATTTTCTTTAAAAGTGGGAAAGGTGGTCCTATGTGGCCCATGTGACACCAAGACACCCTCTACCCCTGAAAAAGAACTAGCTCCCTAAACTGAGGCGCAGCCCAAAGTCAGCAGATGGTCGCCAGGGACCTTTGTGGGGGAGGGGGGGGGACACCACTGCACCATGCCAAATTCTTAAAGCACGCTGCTGTCCAAAACTAATTTTTAAAATACAACATTTGAGATACGTTTGAGTTCGCTGTCTTAAAATGGGTTAACTTAACAACAGATATGAGTACGAAATAATAATGCAATCATTTAGCATATCATTGTTTAAAGTTTTTTTTAATGTAAACATGGCAATTCTGCTAATATACATTATATACATTTACAACAATGTGAGAAAGCGTAAAGGTGGTTATTGTTGAATTGAAAAAGTCCCAGAATCCCACTAAGAAAATAATGTGCAACAATAATGCATATTTCAGGTACCCACTATAACTGACTTAAATTATTATGGATGTACTTCATACTTAATTACCTTTCTAAAATATGCCGGGGTATTTTGTCATAAACTCTGCAAAGTCTGCTGCACCTATACTAAATACTGCTCTGAAATGTAAACCCTTTGCTAATGTCTTTATTTGAATAACTTATTACCCAACATAGCAAGCATCAACACATTTTATAGAACCAGAACTTGGCTCTCTGAAATTCCTCCTGCCCTAATGCCAGTCACTGTTGGGAGCATTTAGTTATAAATTGTCTTTCAATAAAAGTAAAAGCTCCCAAAACAACAAAATGAAAAGACACAGCAGCTTAAATCAAGGGAAGTCAATTTCCACATGCCGATCCTAAATATTTCATGGCCCTATTTTATTCTGACATTTGTAGATGACTAAAGTGTTACAAAGGAAATAAAATGCTGATTAAAGAGTTCACTGTCATAAAGGTTACTGAATTGTAAATGGCCCTTTCCATCTTCCTGTTAATAGGTACCCAGCTGTAAACATCATGAAGGATGTGACGGGAGGGTGGCTTCCCTCCTTTAGGAGCTGTATATACATTAATCACTGAATCACCAAGCCATGCTTAATTGCAAGCTGTATATCACACAAATCCATGGTAAGTAGAAGGAAACTCATTATTGCTGCTTCATAACTACTGGGTACTTCTCATTTTAACCTCCTCACACCTGGGACACTTTGTTGCTTTACAACAGGAATGCAGAAAAGGTATTACACCACTAATTACAGCCCACACTGGCACCTGCATCTCAGCTGCCAGCAAGAGAAAACGGACTCTCTCAGATCCGCAGCCATCCTAGGCTCCTGCCTCACGGCCGCTAAGTCCGTTTTCGTATGTGGCTTCCCACCCCCACCACAGCCCCCTCCTCCCTGTCCCCTTCTGGGGACAACATGTTTAAATCCATTACTCCTTGAGAGTTTACAGAACTGTTTAAATGATAAAGAAAAAACTGCAGTATATTTTGCTTTGACAAAATTATTGATTTAAATCCCATACAATAGCACAATACTATTTAAAGGTCAACCCAAGAAAAATGAGTTTACACCCCAACAGAGCCAAGCTTATCTGTCATGAAAGTGTAATGATGTGTTTATTCCCTCACTAGGGTGTATATATTTTTCAGGAAGAGATAACAGTCTACTTGCAGGTGAAATCTGCTCTTAAATGGGAATTTCAGGAGATATTTACATTTCAGATGGTGGAGCTGATACCTAAAGCCCTCAGACCCATTTCTGTACTTACTAGTCAGATGAGTATTTATCTTCATCTCCTAAAAATTATTCATCTCATTCCCAGGTCAAAAATGAGACATACACTTGAAAACCATAACCACAACTCATATGGGAATCTTTAAGAAGCCTAAGGCTGCAGCAAACAATGAAGAGGTTGCTATGATAACTGCCTCTCTCGCATTTTTGTTTCTCATCTGCATTTTTAAAATATGGCAATGAAATGTACTAAATTGATTATTTATAGAAATATGTCATTAATGAATCTACATATTTGTCCTTTTTCTTTTCAAAGAGCCATACAAAGATGTATGATCTATCCCACCACCTCCACTAATACCCTTGCCCAGTTAGCCTCCACTGGTTCTCAGACACCGGCCTCACTGGGCTGGGGGTGAAGGGAATGAGGTGTTAATACCCTGCATCCAGGTCACCACACCTAACAACCTTGGCCCACTGCCTCTCTGTCGAGCTCAGTTCAACCAGTATTTACTGGATGTCAGATACTACGCTAACTGTGGGGGTAGAGAATAACACAGTACCACCTCTCTTGAAAAGCTCCATTCACTTACCTGGCAAATATGTACTGAGCATCCGTCATGTGCCTAAGCACTGTGCAGTGGCCAGCCAGAGACAATGGTCTTATAGGGCCCACAGACACTAAATACATTATTACAAGTGGAATAACTATCCCAAAAGTGGCCGTTTAGGATGCTAGGGGTGCACAGACCAAGGGAAACAAAACCAGTCAACAGGGTTCAAGAAAGGCCTTACTTGGGAAGTGACATTTAAACTGAGGATACAAAGGTATCAGCCGGATGAAACAGGAGGGTGCAGGGGGTGAAAGCATGGGAGGAACATGTGCAAGGAAGGGCCCAGAGACCAGACAGTCTTCTGCAGCAAACAAACAGACTGGCATGTGATCTGGCTACAGGGTATGAGGGAAGGGAAGAAGAAAGTGCTGCCCACCGAGGTGAGGGTTGTGAACCTAAAGAGGACTGCTGGAACGTCTCAAGCCTGGGAGTGGCGTGGCCTGGGGCAGTATGGAAAATGGACCAGTAGTGAGCCAGGATTACTGCTGGAATTCCCCCCACTGAAGGTTATTAGAGCAGCAGGACTAGTGAACAAAGGGGCCAATGCCACAATTCAGCGAACAACACAGAGACCCCCTCCTCCATTACCACCAGTACACAAGAAGTACATTCTTAAGAACTAGCCTTTATTGATTGTGTTTGAAAGACTAGCTGACTAGGCTTATGATTCGACTAGTAGGGTGTGTTCCCCTTTTTACAGGTACAGTTTGGTGGCCTAGGGATTAAAACAGCTCAGAAATCCTCATTATCTCCTTCAGCACCCACCACCCCACTGGCTATTTTCCTGCCCTTATTAGTGCTATCAAAAGATGAGCTGAAAGAGACAGCACTTCCAAATCTAGATAATTTATTGCAAACAGTTGTAAAAGCCACTCTTCTGCCTTTGGTCAGAAAGAAAAGTAAAGTGATTGGCTAAAATTAGGCCGGAGGGTTGTTAAAATTTAATTCATCCAGATGTCTCTCTGTTCCTCAGAATCATGGGTGTTGGATCCTCGGTTGTCTAAAAATTGGCTGGCATACAATTTTATTTCTTCCAACACTTCTCATGGGGAAGAGGAGTTGATGTTCATGAATCTTCTATGATTCTATCTTTGGCAGATCCTCATGGCCTCTCACATTTAGGCAAAAGCCTAGAGCTCCCTGCCTTGTCAGATGACCTGTGGGCAAGCTGATCGCAGTCCCATCACCCAGTGCAGCACAACTGCCTCCACATCCCCTTCCCAACTCCACCACCACCATCGCAGGCCAACACTGTCACACCCACGGCAGGAACCTTCTGTCTTCTCAGGTAACCCTTGCATGGCACCCCCTGGCTCTTCCGTCTCATCCCAATGCTGAGGACATGTCAGCCCTACGTGATCACTGCCAAGTCTCATTTGTAACATTCACAGGTTCCTAAAGGGTACCTACTCTTCAGGAAATTGTGAAGGGGATATTTCTAACAAGCATGCTTCTGCCCAGGATGATGGCGAAGTGAAAAGATCATCTGTTCTGGAACCAAGTACCCCTGGGCCCACAGCTAAGCCCCACCAACACCCATGCTTCCCAAGCCTACAGCTTAAACTAGGATTCTCCATTTCTCCATCATCCATCCGCACTTTCATTCATTCACTCGGTAAGTAGTTATTGGATGACTACCATGTCCCATGAATTTTCACGTTTACCTCATTTCATCATCACGATAATCCCTTAGAGAGAAACTTCTTTAAATTCTTTTGATCATGCATCTCAATATGTTAACTATCTATAAAGTATACATACTTACCATTATACCAATGCATTAATAAAACTAACAAAATAGGCACTTTAAGTGTTGGAATAAATATAAAGACTTTAAGTGTAATTCTACTAATTAATAGTGTCAAATTCTCTTAAGCTCAATAACACAGATATATTTTATATAGTATATATTAATATTTTTCATTACAGAGATGTTATATTTTTATACCTCACTATGTTTTTAATTACTGGCTCAACACTTTGTGAAAAGTCAACTTAAAAGTACAGTTCTAGTTTCACTTTATTTTACCCTTGATTTTGATAAATGAATCATAGTCTTAATAGTTATTTAATACATACTAGTTTCTTTTGGCATAAAAGAAAATTTATTCTGTCACAGTTCTGAATGCCAGAAGTACCACTGGGCCAAAATCAAGGTGTCGGCAGGGCCACCAGCCCTCCACAGGCACTGGAGGGGAATCTGTTCCTTACCTGTTCAAGCCTCCGCAGGTTGCTGGCATCCCTTGGCTTGTGACCACATCACTGCAATATCTTTCTGCCTCTCTGATCACCACTACTTTTTCCTCTCATGTCTGCATCAGATCTCCCTCACATAAAGACACAGGTGATTGCATTTGGGGACTACCCAGATAATCCAGGATAATCTCACTGTCTCAAAATCCTCAATTTAGTCATATCTGCAAAAACCCTTTTTCAAGTCCTCATGGCAGGGTATTAGGAAAGTTTTCAATTAGCAATAATTGTGCCTTGGATAAACCTCACTGGCTATGATACTATTACTGTGCAAAGCTGCAAAGACCCTTTTTCAATATAAGGTAACATTCACAGGTTCCAGAGATTAGGACCTCATACCTCTGGGCAGCCATTATTCAGTACCATAGTGCATAGGAAAAGAAAATGATCACTGGTTGAGTTTATTAAATCATGGTACACTTTTTCAATCTCATTAACCAGTCATGCTCAGATTGCTGTTTAAATTCAGTGGGTAAATTTCCACAGTCCTTAATGTCAATTATCCAGAACATGCAGCAATTTTATATTTTTCACAAATGGATTCAAAACCTACTAAAATTCCTTCTTTAAAATATTGTATTTACTTTTTAGAGAGATATAAGGGGAGGGAGAAAGAGAGAGAGAGAAACATCAACCAGTTGCCTCTCACACACCCCTAACCAGGACCTGGCCTGCAATCCAGGCATGTGCCCTGATTGGGAATTAATCCAGCAACCTTTCAGCTCACAGACCAGCGCTCAATCCACTGAGCAACACCAGCCACAGCTAGAATTCCTTCCTGAGAATACTTCTTAAATGGTTAGAAAAGTCCTTTTCTGAATTTGTATAGTATTTAGAGATGAGCATTTTTATAGGTGATACACCTAGACAGCTTTTAGCAATGAGCTCACATGATGATGGAAACCTTTCCAAACATCTGCTCTCAAAATGCTCTCTCCATAGTATAAGTCCCTTTCAAAAAGCATGTTCTCACCTGGCAGGCATTAGGAGTGAAAGCAATTAGGCAAGCTTGAATTTTTGTAAAAGAAAAATGGGGAGCACATAATTATAATTTTTAAAAAACAAATACTTCTCGAGTTCTTTATTGGGACATAATCAAGTAATCTCTGTTGGAACCAAAGATTTTTTATTCAATCCCCAACTCATAATTAAGTATAACATAAAGTATAACAAAGTATAACATAAATTCTGAGATTTGAGAGTTTTTTTTAAATAAAGTTAACCCCATCACTGACACCTTGTAGCCAGAGACTAATTAAACTTGCAAAATGCTGAAGCCAAAAAAGAAGGTAAGGTGGCACCATGACCTGCTCCGAGATGGGGCCCCCCCACCGTGCGTGGCACATGCTAATGCGGTAGACACCTGTACCAAGAGAGGGCACCAGTGCAGTCCAAATATTAAATACTGATCTAGTTTATTCTTTTCCCAGTGTTAGATTATAAAAATTGGAAAGAATTCTAACACCATCATCCAGCATGCCAGTGGTTCTCGTGATATATTCGCTGGGCTCAAGCTCCTCACTCTAAGGACCATTGCTTCTGGGTTAAGGGTGAGTGAGTGCCTTACACCGACAGGGGAAATGAAGCTGAGAGAGGCTAAGGGAGTTGCCCCAACAGCACAGAGAGCAGGTGTCAGAGCCAGCATTTGAATTCAATCTTCTGATTTCATAACTGAATCTCACTCCACTGCTCTCTAAGTCCTCCCCTCACCGATGGGAAAGGTGAGGAGGGAGGATCAGCAGAGTGGTTCAAACTCCAGTTGAGTCCAGGCTGCCTGGGTTTGACCATGGTTCCATCACATCCCAGCCATGGGACCTCAGGAACATTAGACTTTCCACTCCGGTTTTCTCATTTTCAAAATGCGGACAGTAAGAGTATTCCAGAGGGTAGTGGTAGAGATGAAATGAATTAATTCATGTAAAGCACTTAAGACAACAAGGAACACATAATAAGCACAAGTAAGAAGTCAGACATTAGTCATGTAACAATACCTATTTGGTAAGGCTTTCTATGGAGCATGAGAAATACATACACATATGTGTATACACACACATACACATAACATACAGAGAGAATGGGGGTTGCACATGTACCTGGAATATAATCGGTAGCCAGTGAGCTTTTATTGAGCTTTTGTTTTTAATTTTGAATAGATTATGAGGGTCACACAAAAGTCATAAAGCTGACAGGTCTTCCACGCAAGCACGAAAGCACCTTTCTGAGGCCCTGCAGGCACACTACCCTTTGCCATACCTCTCACATGGTTTAGCCACTTACAAACCCAATGCCACAATTCCGGGCTGTGAGTTCTAACATACACCTGCTGCTAAGTGCTCATGCCCACAATTCTAACCACAGGAAAACAATTAATACTCTTCGAACAAGAAGGTCCAATCTGGGTCTACTATGAAGATCATTTGAAAAGTATAATCCCTTATCTGTTAACAAGTAGATTATAAGGTTTTCTGCCCCTGTCTAAAAATCTGAGTCAATGCCCTTGCCCTCGGTGTCTGAAATAAAAACTTGAATTTGTTTAAGAAAATGAACCAGTAGACAGACCTGTCAACCAGAACTTTGTCTTTTGACTCTGCTGAGTCACAACAAAATAGAACAACATACCATCGTCCAAACCTAATCATATTTCCCTCACCTTCTCAAAAGTAGGGAAGGAGTATATATTATGAACAAATACATCAATAAACATTTCACTCTGTGGAGTTCCTTCAGATCCCACCTCCTTATACTGACTCTGCTAGACATCCCATCATTGTCTCAACATCGCCCTAAACACTCTGCATCATGTTTGTGGAATTTGAAACACGCATTCAAATTCTGGTACTTCAAATAAAAATCAAGTAAAACTGTATTCTTAATCAAATGCCATCTGCAGGAAAACGATACAATGGTGGTCAAGGAGGCTGGAAGGAGTAAACCAAGAAGCTAGGCGCGCCCGCTGCACCTGAACAAAGCAAAAACTGTCAAATGAAGGACTGATGTCAACAGAGAGGAAATCAGGACTTTCATGACCAACACATACAGGATTCACAGCAGTCTGCACAAACACTTGAAGCTCCCAAGATTACAGGTGAGAGAGATAGAAGAAAGCACGTTGGATTCCAGGCAAAAAGACCTGGGTTTCCATCCCTATTTTGCTCCTTTCCAGGGCTATAATCTTGGGAAAGTTATTTGCCCTCTCTAGACCTCTTTTCCTCCTCAGTAAAAGTGAGAGAGTTGAACTACCTCATTTTTTCCCAGAAATTTTTTACTCAATTTTTCTAGACCTCTTCAGTCATCACCAAGCTGTGTGCCATTGAGGCTAATCACACTTTTCTTATATTCAAAGGTTTTTAATAAGTACCTATTGTGTATATCCAATCGATACCTTTAAAATTGTTTACTAAATTTGTCTAGGTCTACCTACTTTGGGTCACAAGATAAAAATGGGGCCCTTGTGACAATGAGCTGCCGTATATCTTCTTAACAACAATGTAAGACCCTTCAGAGCTCTCTCTCTCTCTTTGGCTCAGTGTCCAGCGGTGTTGAAAATGTCAATGCTCTGCAAGATTGAGTCCCTGCATGACTAAAATGGTCAGAGCCCCTCTGTCAACCCACAATGTACAAGAATCATAGTGAGAAATACATCTGCATTGTTTTATACCTGATAAATTCTAGAGCTACTTGTTACAGCACCATAACTTAGCCAGACCTGATTAACATAACAGGCAGTCTGAAATTAAAATTATTGTTATTCTTACTTAATTGCACACTACTTACTACCTGTAATAAACAATCTCATGTTTTTATAACTATTTGTATTTCTCCAGGTAAAGCAGGTACCATACCCCTGGAGTTAATGACTCACTTTTCTGGGTATATGTCTATTACTCCAACTTCTCAAGGCGTCTCCTGCAAAGAACAACAACCATCTCCAATAAGAATAAAAAACGTAAGAACACAGAAATCACACTTTAGTTCAATGAGTAACTCTCTGATATGGCAGACTCATAAGGGAAAAAGAAATAGCCAGGCCATAGAAAGACATGGCAAAATGTTTTAAAAAACAAAATATGGCTATAGATAATGTAATACTGCAGATTAAGGTAGAGACAGTTTGCCCACCAAAATCAGATGAAAAGGAGACAGGCCACCTTCTACTTTGGCTCTGAATGTGAATTACAAAAGGCTCCAGGTCAGTTAACAAGAACTACTGAAGAGAAGAGGAGAGGGTACAGCTATAAAGGATGAGTTTGTGAGGACCTTGTTAGAAGGGAAAGGGGAAAGAAAAGAACGAAGAGATACAAGCTTCCAGATTAAATTGTTTAAAGAAAATCTCTGAGGCAGTGGAAATGCAGAACTATATAAATGCATATGAGATTTGAGAAGTGAAAAAAGCTAGATGGTTAAAATGTGTATAACTTTCAAAAACCATAAGAGAAAAAAGGGTAAAAATAAAAGCAATTATATTTTAGTCAATTGATAAATCATTCGCTATCTCGGCCTTTTGGGAAAATGGTATAATGAAAATAAATTTAATAGATAAAATATTTATGGAAATTATTTATGACTTTTTAACACAGAGTCAAACCCCTGTAGGATATTTCTTGCTTTAAAAATAGCAAGACACACCCCCTATCTTACTGGTTAATCACGGAACTGCTATTTGACAGAGAAACGGTCAGTGTGACCTCGACTGTCATCTACTCAATAGCCACTGGTTGGGTACCAGATGTACGGACCTGGCTTACAATGGGCGAACTGTGGGGCCAACTCGCCCCCAGTGTGCAGACACTGTGGCTCTCACTGATGGAAAGATGTGCCGATGAATTAGCAGTCAGACAGCGACTGTCATTGGTAATAACTTCTTATTATGTCAAGGAATTTACATGCAGATCAATGTGAGCAATGTGCACTTGCTTATCCCTACCATAAATCACTATCGATTGCCACACCAATTTCTTGCCATAATTAGGAGCTATAGACAGGGTTGGGGCATTGTCTTAAATACTGTGTCACTACCCTCCATATATAGCTGGCATCACAAAACTCCCGCACTGCTGCTCTTACTACCCACGGCACTGCTTCTGTTGTTATTAGGGTGAGAAGTGGGGGAGATAAGTGAATAAAACGTCCCTGTATGCAACATCTACCTGAGAGATTCCCTGTACCCTATTAGAGACTTAAAAAATGGGAATTTCTCCATATCCATATTGAATTCCTGTGTGCAAATGCAAAAGTTGGCAACATGCTGCTCTTAATCTGATTTATGCACCAATTTATTTTATACATTAGGCGCACTGTATGCAGGCTGACTGATGCATAAAAATTTCATGCAAAAAAGGACTCACTCCCGTGCAACTGCCTTTCGGTTATTATTACCTCTTGTGGTTCGCATCCCATGGTGGGTAGGACAAATGACTCCACATACCAAATGCATTTTACCCACTGTACAAACATTTCGATCTGTTTCTATTTCCTCTCAGCTCCAACTCCAGAAAGCTAAAAACTCTGTATCTTAACTTTCTTAAATCCTTCAATGCTACTAAACGCCCACAATATGCAGAGAACTTCTCTCCATGTTCACTAACTGTGCATTTTTGTACAAACACACAAACACGTACAACAGAGGCAAACAAACGGAGACGGACGGACACATACCCACAACACACCTGGGTGTTTACGGTTAATTTTTGTTGCTGTTAAACATTTTTTCTCTACATTTCATAACCACTGTGCATTTTGCATTACTTTTCTAATTACCTTCACAGGGGTATGTTTTCCAGAATATTAACAGCAAAAAATCCAAACAAACAAAAAAGCTTTGGGGGTAGGGTTTTTAGTTAGGGGAAAAAGCAGCTAGAAAAAGCATCTTTCTGTATTTTCCTTTTATTAGAAGTCTCCTTTCATCCAAGAAATATGGAGCCTGAAATAAATTGTACCATCCTGCTTTTTTTTATTCAAATCCTTGCCAGAGCTAGGCAGTATGCTAATGAAAACAGGTTGATAAATGACTCCCTGATATTTTCCAGACATTTTTCTCTCAGAAGTGCTCTAAACTGATGTAGCTCAAAGAGAATAAGGCGCATTAAGTCATTATATCAATTTTTGTTACCCAGATACTTCAGTCCCAGTTAAGCGCTGACAGCCAATATAAAACAAGGCAAGGGCATCATACGACTCCATCGATCAAATCTTGTCGTAGATAGATTGCCTATTACACAAATAGAACTAGCGGATTCAGTTTGTAGTTTTATGCTCTCCAATTAAAGGATAACAGGGTACTTTCCCATAAATCTGCTAATTGCAACTGAATTAATTTAACAAATTTCTACAAGCACAGAGGAAAAAGCGATTGGTTAAGCTAATGTAAACTAGCACAGGTTGTCACAAAGAGGCTCCCATAACATCCTTTTGCTATACTTTGATTGGGCAAGGTGTCACAAGTATTTAGCTACATGGTGGTTCTCTGGCAACAGACAGCTGACAAGCATAAAACATTGCACAAATAGGAGATAATTTATTTGCGGTACTTTTTTCTCTCCCTCACTCTCCTCTCTCCCCAACCGGAAGGATAAAATAACTCCCTCTTTGCATCTAATTAATGTTTCTCTCCAAGTGAAGCTGTTTTTTCTAAATCAGAATTACACCAGCTACAGCTCTATATTACAGAAAGGGGTCCCTCTGCGCCACTCAGCCAGCAGTAGGAGTGATGGGCAAAAACAGAACTGCCTATTGCATTTCAAAGGAGGACGTGGCTTAATGCTCCTGAATAGGGCAGGGCGAACACAAGGCAGGGCATCCACTGTCACAAATTCCAATACACAGGTAACCGTAGCCCAAGGCCAGAATCAAAGCAGATGATCCCAAGCCATAAAATAAGGCATTACAGGAGAATTCCTTCAACTGCCGTGGCCAACCTGCAGGAGGTGGAGCTGAGACAACTGACAAGCACAGTGGTGATCGCAGGGCAGTCCCCTGCCTCTCTCCTTGCTCCACCACATCTCCATCATGCCCCAGCCATCGACCCAGCTGTGCTGGTCACACTCACCATGGCCGCAGACAGCTGAAGGTAGGGAACTTAGGTGAGGAGGGGGTGAGAAACACAAAGCATATTTTACAGATTTGTTGAAATCGGACAAATATTAAATATCTTGTCCCATTGTGCCCATATTTTTAGACTGGGTATTTCAAATTTCAGCTTGCAAAACTCAGTTGCCATATCTGGACTTGGCAGGCACCACCTCCTGCCAAAAGGAGATAGATTTGGGTCCTATAAGAAACAATGGAAGCCCTGGCTGGTGTAGCTCAGTGGATTGAGCGTGGGCCTGCGAACCAGACAATCGCGGTTCGATTCCCAGTCAGGGCACATGCCTGGGTTGCAGACCAGTTCCCTGAAGGCCAGTTCCCAGCAGGGGACGCACAAAAGGCAACCATACATTGATGTTTCTCTCCCTCTCTCCTTCCCTTCCCCTCTAAAGATAAATTAAAAAAAAAAAAAAAAAAAAAGAAACAATGGAGCCTGGAGCCCATGGAGAAGGGAGGTCAAGGCAGAAATACCAGGATGCTGTACCTCCCAAACTCAGACCGAAGGCAGGTGTCTCCAGCACCTCTCTCTCCTCTTGTGATCACAGGTTTAAGCTTCCTTGCTACAAAACCTGACTGTTTTTGACCAGGGAGGAAAATCTTGGGGTATACCCTCTTTTCCAAAGCAGATTTGTAGTTATCCTGTTTATCTGTCTGTGTTTCTACTGCAAGAATGAAGCCCTGCCGTGTCACCCCAATTTGAAGGTAAGCTGCCTGAAGACAGGAACCACACGCACTTTGTACCACGAGTTAGGGGCAGTGGTAACATGGCGTGTTGCCTCTGGGTGTGCAACACACACAACTTGAAGACTGGCTGAATCACCTGGCCAAGAGCTAAAAGCCTTCTGCAAAGAGAAAGAGGGTGTGAGTTGAGTCCAGGCAGGAAAGTATAGGGTGTACATACCTATATATTATTAATTTGCCACTCTATACCTAACCAGAAAGAAACCTGAAATATGCACAGACAGAAAATAAAGTTATATTTTAAGTTATATATATTTATGTAAAGATACTAGATCAAAATCTAGCTGGGTTATAGCCCCAGCTCTGCCACTAAGTAGTTGTATGACGCCAGGATCCCACAAAACGATTTCTTCCTCCTCCATGAAAGGAGAGTAGCAGGGTCCCACTCAGAACGAGATCTGATGAAAGCTGGGAGACCTAGCCACTATTTTGCAAAATGTAGCTGCATGTGAAATCAAATTCCAGGGTGCTCCCAGCATTTTTAACAGAATATAACATATCACAGTACACTGAATATAGTAAGGGTAAATATTGTTTTTTGACACTTCTGATTCAGGTATGTAAGTATATGTGCGCATGCAAGCTGTAATAGGAAATATATTCATTAAGGTTAGTCACAGTCAAGAAATGAAAGCCACTGATTCAGTGCCACCCAAGGACTGAACACGAAGGTTCTGTGGCTCTGTCATCACCTGTTCACACCCAGGGCCAGTTGCAGAGGCTAGGGAATTGGCGAGCTGAGGCTCTGAAGGGACCAGTATAGAAGGCTTCTCTCCTAACAGCAGCTCATCAGTCATTCCTGATGAAAATGACAGACTGGAAAGCCCCTCATCGCAGGACAGACGCATGTCTCCATTAGGATGATGAACAGATGCATTTCAGAGAGGTCTCCAGCAAGGCCCCCTCTCCAGTTGGTGTGAGTAGTGAATCAGTTCAGAATAAGAGGTCTCAGGTCTGCCACACACACACACTCCTCACACAGAACCTGAACACCAGGCACCCAGAAAGGCACAGGACTCCTGCCAGAGGAGGTTCTGAGAGCATGGGCTGGCCATTCCATCAATTGCGGGACAGGTATTTCATCCATCACTTCGTGACTCACATGCACACAGAAGCAATAGCATGGACTTGTTTTCTACAAAGGACCTGAAAAAGGAGAGCCTGAAAGAATCATGACAGCCTAAAATACCTTGCTAGCCACCTCTCAAGAATCTACCTAAGATGAAGTGGGACCTATGAGTAATTCCCCAAATCCTCTGTTTCTCCAGTTATGTGGAGCCTACTGCTGCACAGTAATTTTTACTATTTCTTGTTACCTACGAGTTATGGTCTGATACGCTGGTTGGAGAAAACCTACAAATAAAAAGCGATTTCTTATTACACATATGTTAGTTTGAGTCTAAGCTTCTGGAGGAAAAATACTCCTTTCGCTAAAATATTTTCTATTACTTGAATACCTCCTACATGAAGATGGCATAAGGGTTATGGAACTTGGTTTATGGAAGATGGGGAGGATATGATACTATGAAAATAAACAGCAGAAGAGCCATTGGTGAGGAAAGTAAATAAAGGTTCTGAAAGCTATCCAGCTAGCTGGCCAACAAATATTTATTGCGTACCTATTGTGTGGTAGGCACTAGACATTAGAATACAGACTGAACAGAGTAGGTATAGCCCCTTCTCTCCGTAGCACACAATCTGGTTGGCAAGTGAGCTGGGAAGTAAGTTTTATAAGTAAACCGGCATGGTGAAGGAAAAGCAAGCATAATTAAGGGGCTTTTAATTCGGGGGTTGAGACCTAAAGGATAACTGAAAGGGCAGGCGGAGAGGGCAAGCAGACTTTCCTCAGGCCTCCTGCCACAGCCTTCCCCACCCCAGCTCTCCGCTGCCTGCCCGCTTGCACCAGCACCTCCCCATCAGTCAGCCTTTAACCCTCTCCTGCACCCAGGAGCCGCAGCCTCCCCCGATCCTCACCGGCCTTCTGTCCTCCTGAGGCCAGGCTCTTTCACACCTGTCTACCCCACTGTTCCCTCAGCTGAGAATGCACTTTTCACAGCATTCTAGACTTCCAGCTTGTTCAGGTTCAAATTCCAGCTCTATTTCATAGCTATGTGCCCTTGAACAAATTTCCCTGTATCACTCTGTGCCTCAAGGTCCTCATCTGTCAAACAGAGATGACCAGGGGCCCTACTCTGTGTGTTCGGTATGAGGATTAAATGAGATGATGCATGTAAATCCCTGAGAACTGTACCTGGCATGTCGTAAGCCACCAGCAAATCTTAACTATGAATGTTATTGTTTTTGTGGTTGTCGTTATTTGCTTACTAGTTTGTTTTCTATGGTCCAATCTCTCATTAAAGATCCAGATCAAACTGTCCTTCTACTGCAAAGCTATGCAGTCTTCCTCTAGCCAATATGTCCCCTGCAAATATATTACACTTACCTCCATCATAGCCTTACCATATGATACTGAAATTCTTTATATACCGCTTGGAACCTTGGACCCCAAGTCAGAGGCTGCATCTTACTTATCTTGCTTCCCCTAGTGTCTGGAGATCAACAAGCTCTCAAAGAACACGTGAGAAGATAGATGGATCAATGGGGTGGCCAGACACATGGGGCAGCCTGGAGAACTCACTTGGCCCTTCCTCTTTATCTAAGGAGGTGTCCCTCCAAGTACTTGAGCAAGTAGGTTGAAACCCTCCCAGCCACATAGTGACCTCTGGACCGAAATGTCACTGCCCATATTGACCATCATTTGAAGAGCCACTTGGGGAGTGAACCTGTCCTTCAGAAGCCAGGACAACTGTCTATAATTTCAAATCCTTGAGGAGAAACATATTTTCTCAAAACATTTCTGAATGCAGTGAGACATACTTTTTAAGCCTCTAGCTAAAATGTCTGAAAGCATCTTTCCAGTTACTGGTATCATTATGTATATAGTAACAACCCCAGAAGCAGGGCATGGCCGCACTATCTCTATGTCTGGCAAACTCGGTGTCTGTGCTATCTGAACTCAAAAAAGATGAGAAAATTACATATAAGTGACTTGCTTAACTACTAGAATGAAAAAAGGTCCAATTTCAAAACTGAACAGGGAAAAAGAAAAAAATGACGACTGTTTGGTAGGCGTTTATTATGTAAATAAGTAGAGGGCCTGTCAAGAAATACAGATGCCCAACCGCACCGGCAAAGTAATGAGGAAGAACTTGGGAGAGAGTGGGAAACATGTTCTCTTTGCTGGGACCAGAGACAGCATCTCCTCTGACTTCTCCTCTGCTTTCAGCAACCTCACTGAGTTGGGAAGCCTGAAGCCACAGGCTTCAAACCATGATGTGCCGTGAACCCTTTTCATGGCAGGTCATGGTGGGCCATTAGCCCCCAAATAATTTCTCTATGGCACATTCTTCCCTTTACATGTCAACATGGCAGGTTCCAAAGTCCCTGGGAAATGCTTCATCTCTAATTAAAGTAGGAGCTGATAATGTCACAAGAACGTTGAAAGCAAAGTTGAACCAGTCTGAAATAGAGTTGATGGTGGGTTGGAGCACAGCCTTTAATAAGCATCTGCATCCTAAAGCCACTTCATAGGCAATGGTTTGAGTCACGTGGCCATTGCAAACCCACAAGTCACTGCTTTGCTCATTTTTTATAAGACTTAGGAGAACTGGGCTAAGAACTTTCTTACTATTAGCTTTTTTTCCATAGTAAAATCTAAAATTAAAGGCAGGGCCCCCTATAAAATTGCCACGAAGGTAAAATTCATTTTGATGACAATTACTGAAAAAAGAAGCCAGGCAGACGTAAAAGATATAACAATTCCAACCATTACATGTCTCAAATCCTAGACATGAGAGAGATCCTTTGACCTAACTCGGCCTACAGATTCTATTCATTTACAAGAGATTACAAGGTCCCTCATGTAAATCTATTTTAGCATTTCTCTCACTGGCTGATAGTTTTGGGGGCGAGTAGAGAAGACACTGATAATCCCTCACAATGCTGTCTAATTTATATTTTAACATACCATCACCTAACAAAATATTTCAGCCAAACTGGAGAGGCAAAACTTCTTACTTCTTATTTCTTAGTACTAAAACCAGTCTCCAAATATCCTTAAAATTATGTATATGTCTACCCTGGTAAGAATCATAAAAATCTATAAACTGGGGGTAGGGAAGGGCATTACAGAATGGCAATGAACCCCTCCCTGCGGGCTGAGACCCATTCAGAAGCAGCTCCACAAGGGGAGGGACTGGATCACTGGCACTTTGTAATCCCCATGCTTAGCACTGTGTCTAGCATATAGCAGGTGTGAAATCAATCTTTCAAGAATGAAGGAAGACCTTCTTAGGTGTCTGCCAAGCCAGAGATGCCTAGAGCAGGCCCCTTCCACATACACAAGGCCACCTCGGTAATAAACTCCAAAAAGACACAGGCCTGCCTCCTCCACCTTTCATGTAGGGTGAAGGAGAGGAAACAAACACTACCCAGGAACCTTGCCTGACACCCAGAACAGAGTGCAGGACATTTTATTCCCCATTAATTTGGATATACAGTATTTCTCTATGAGTACTGTAGCACGCAATGTTCTTATAAGGTTATGAACTGGTTTTGCATCGTTCCATTGCTAGAATTTAATACTGTACTAAGTGTGATATATATCAGCCATGATTAATCCTGCCCAGTTCTGCAGCAAGTTTCTATAAAAACGGGCTTGAAATACAGGACTCTTAAAGCGCTTGCCAAATCTGCAAGATGTGATATTAACGCAGCTCCAATCCAGGCGAGCATGTCTAACTTACACTGAGACTACCTACACATTCCCCTTTGTGCTCTGTGAGCAGCTATTTATCCTATCACCGAAGCCTAGAAAATTCAGTGAGTGCTGCCCTGGCCTGGTTTACAACGGCATTATTAATACTGCTCAACAACAAAGTAAAATTACAGATAAAATCTGAATAGGCCCATTATTGTTTTTAGAAGGAGCTAAAGAAGCTACATAATTTCTTCAGGCCTCGAGAAGTCTCACCCTGGCAAAGACAAGAAATGCACACAGCAGCCAACTAGCCACCAGAGCGCAGCTATGAGTAAATCCCCTCCCTGAACATCGTGAATTAAAGCAGATGAAAGTTTTAAAATGTCAGGCGAATCCCTGGGGATGGATATGCTTTATGTTTTTTATACAGTGAACATTAATTTCAAATGGAAAGGGAAAGCAGCCCTCTATCTCCTGTATGTGCTCCATTTTTTCTTAAGTTCCACGTGTCCACTTATAACAGACCAGTCTCAGGGGAATTGATGCTTCGCTGAGTCAAACTGTTGGAATCAAGGTAAAAGGAAAGTCCTTGTAAGGAAGAAAATAAAAATCCACTCTCCACTTCTGAGAAGCAGCCCCAATACGAAAAATTTGGTGTGGAGTTAGACACCTGAGGTTTGAATCCTACCTGCAACTCTTTCTAGGTGTTTGGTCTTTGAAAAATCTAGCTTCTCTGATCACTAATGTCCTTCTTCACAGGGTTAGGGTTATCAGATAAATTAAACAAAATAGTAAGTATGTATATACTATGTAATATACAGTGTCAAAATGCACACATATATACTTATGTCCACACATACACATGCATATATTTGTGTGTATATATTTGTGCATATCTTACTTTTCAGGTTGTTGCTTTAACTCTTTTAAAAACCTTTAACCTTATTTAAGCACTCTATCATGCATTCTGGTTTTATTTAACTGTTCTAGGAAGTCATTGCTATTCATTATTCATTCACTCATATATACACACAATACCGAGGACCCACTATGTGCCAGTTCCTTTGGAATCCAACAGAAAATGGGATGCTGTCTTTCCCCTTGAGGAGCTCACAATTTGAAGCAGTGGTTCTTTCCATATGGTGAATTGTAGGTGAAATTCAGAACCTTTATCTCCCCATGTAGGCCAGGCAATCAGTTTGATAGCATGATGATAATGGGACAAATAACTGACCTAAACACTCTGACTTAAAAATGCAAAGACCAGAGGGCCCATGATAATTTGGATTATTGCACAGCTAGCAGTCATTCCCTGACTACCCCACCACGGGCAGAGTTTACTTCTCTGGCCCACTGATACTGGTCTTAGCCATGAGACTTGCTGGAACCAATGAATTTAGCAGTGTAATGTGAGCAGAGGCCCTACATGTGCTTACATCACACTGCAACTTGTCTTGGCTCTTGCAGTCAATGATTTACCAGAAGGGGCTTCAGGCAGCCTCTACTCCGTCCATCTAAGCCTCAGAACAAACATGCATTGAACAGACCTGAAGCCAACTTGCAGCCTGGGGTCAAAGCCAGGTGCCCTGCCACCTGGAGCAGAGCTACCCAGACCAGATCAGTCATACCACAGTCAACCTGCAGAACATGAGCAAGAAAATAAATGGGGTGGTTTCTTAAGCAACATTATTGAGGAAATAGCTGACCAATGTAAGTCCTAAGCAGAATACCAACCAGAAAACAATTGCTCCATCAAAAGCAATTTGGTACAACTTAACTACTGAAGCATTAAAATGAGATTATGGTACAAAACATGCTTTTCATGGTCAAATCAATCATTCCCTCTCAAATCCTCTGTGCTTGGTTTCAGCTCTCGCTGCGCTGAAGGAAATTAACAAAAAATAAGTTGATCTTGATGAGTATGACTCAGATCAATAATGTTAATTGGGCTCCTGAGCATAAGATAAAATGACTTCAAATCAACAAAAGGTTAATATTGCTTTCGCTTCTTGCAGCACCACCTATGATAAATCTATACTGGTCTCGAATTTCCAATTTCATTAACAACACATTTAACATGCTAACAGGACAGGACCATTTCCCCCTAAAAAATGTTTTCGCGGTGCCCACCAGCAGATTAACTGAAGATCGTAAAGCATATCCAATTTGTGATTAAGTCATACCTGAATAAGAATGGGCGAGAGATACTCCATGATGATAACTTAATTTAAACTTTAATTTTATTATCTTCCTGTCCTACCTACTTCCTCATGGTAGCTGAAGGAATTACTGGGCATTTTATTTTATTGGCTATTTCATTCTAGTTAACATTATTAGCTACCAAAGGAAAAAAGTGATCCAACATTCTTGATGAGCATACACAGTAGGTAAGGAGGTGTGAGATGCACTTGAGAGGTGGGAAGAGAGGTTTAAAAAAATTTGAACCAGCATTACAAGGTTCCTGTTCTTAAGGAACTTTTAGTCTGTTATGATGTGTTAATGGTTAGATAACCAGTAATATGCATATAAAATAGCCATATTAACAAGTCATATGAACTAGACGATTGTGGCTATCTTCCTTTTATCCAGCTCTCCTACCTTCTTTCTAACATCTTCCTAGATTTCCCCACATTTGGTTGGTATGCAAATAACTTCATTCTCCTATTCCAGAACATGGTCCAACAGGCTTAATCCCATAAGCAAAATCCATGCCCCCTGGCCACAGTAGCTGGTTAAAGAATAGAATATAATCCTGCCTTAGTCCATTCAGTTTGCTACAATAAATTACCACAGATTTGATTTAAACAAGAAACATTTATTTCTCACAGTTCTGGAGGCAAGACATCTAAGATCATGGTGCCAAGTAAGGTCAGGTTCTAGTGAAGGTCCTCTTCCAGTCTGCACACTGCTGACTTCTTATCATATCCTCACATGGCAAAGAGAAAGTATGAGAGATCTCTGGAGTCCCTTTTATAAGGGCACTAATTCCATTCAAGAAATTGCCACCCTTGTGGCCTAATTACCTTCCAAAGCTCCCATCTCCTAATATTATCACATCGAGAGTTAAAATTTCAACATATGAATTTTGGGAAGACACAAATAGTCAATTGCAGACTCCTTTTAGACTTATTTGGCCAATGAGACTCAATTTGGTGAATTTCGTTCAAGTCTAAGTGAACTGAACTTTACCCTGCTGGCTTTGAACCAGAACATATATAGTCTTAATAGCCATGCGCAGCCACCTTGCAGTGGAGCAAAGCCCCCCAATAACGAGGAAGAGCTGCTGAGAAATGGAGAGAGAACAAGACTGTTTCTGGCTCATCCCTTCCCTGAAACCACTGCTACAGTGAGAGCCAACACTGACTCTTTTTGTCCTTAAGACAATTGGAGGTATGGTTTTTTACCTCTGTGATTCACAACTAAAAACATCCAGACAGAATATGCAACAGATTTCCAAAGGAAGAGAAATTATCGTGGGCTAGGAAAATCTAAATAGAATCCAAAGAAGGAGTAGGATTTATCCTTGAAAATGGATAAACTGAAACTTCCTGAGAGGAGACGTGGTGGTTACAGAATAAAATAGAATGAGGGAAAAAAGAAAAACTGGGTTAGGATCTATAACCACAGTAGAGGAGAGTCAAGACTAGTGGGTAGAAATGATAAAGTAAAAGCTTTAAGCTTAACATAAGAAATGGGTTTCAGCCTGGCTGGTATAGCTCAGTGGATTGAGCATGTGGGTTGCAAACCAAAGGGTTGCTGGTTCAATTCCCAGTCAAGGCACAAACCCAACTTGTGGGCCAGGTCCCCAGTGGGGGCCCGATGAGAGGCAACCATACACTGATGTTTCTCTCCCTCTCTTTCTCCTTCCCTTCCTCTCTAAAAATAAATATGATGTTTTTAGGAAAAGAAATAGGTTTCAAACATTTAGTGCTATCTACAGACATACTGGATTTTTTCAAAAGGACTGAACCTCCACTTCTAGAGGTTCCACTCAGACAAGGAAGAGTCTCTGTTGAAAGACACCATGGCAGGATTGGAGCATTAGATGCATGATTCAAGGATTCTTTCATCACGGAGACTTGCCAGCCCTGTGAGGCACCACTGTCCTGCCAGTTTAATTGCCAGTGCAGCCCAGGACTAAAGATTACGGGCTTTTTTCCCCACCTCTTTCCTGTCCTCAGTCCTTAACAAGGCTCAAAATCACTTTTACATTAAAGAAATGTGATACAAATTTGACTGGACTCACTACACCCACACTATCTTCCAATATTGCAAAAAGCTAATTTCAGCTGTCACTTACTGGAAGTAAAATGACAAATATCTGTAATATCTGTCAGGTTATGAATGCTTTAAAAAGAGTTATGCAGCTGTCAACGTTTTGATGACATTAACAAGAGAAAAGTAAACGAAAAAGAGGAAACAGCATGTCTGTGGAGTACTCAGTTGCCAAACTTCTCTATTACTTATATTAATAAAAATCAAATTACCTCTATAAAAAATGCAAACAATGAAGACTTCTGGAGAAAACCGATAGAGGCAAATCTGTTAATAATGCTGCCAGTTCTACAGATTAGATCATCAGAATTAGCTTCAATGTCTCAGCAGAAAGTGACTAATTCTATTAAGGAATGTGAAGTCTTTACTAAACTTTTCCTCACTGATGGCACAGGAATAAACGCTTAACACCCCTGGCACAGAGTAACCAATCTTCTTAAGAGCTTCTTGTCATCTTGGAAGACAGTGAATTATTGCATATAAGTAGGTCACTATGCTTCCCATGCTGACTCAAAGAGTCCTAATTTATATCCATTACTTTGGAATAATTATTAATAAAGCTTGCTAGCTTAGATAATGAATTATGATGGCATGTACATAGAAACATGTCTATTTTACAAGTGTGTGTATGTGTGCATCTACATGTATGTGTGATTCTATACATATGTATGGGTCTGTGTACATGTGTGTATGGACATGTGTGTATGGATGTACAGAGTGAGGCAAAGGTAGGTTTGCAGTTGTGAGTACATGAAACACAGAGTTTATTCCTGTATTATTAATTAATTACTTATATTATTTTACATACAAACAACTGGAACCCTACTTTTGCCCCACCTTGTATATATGTGTGTGTATGTAACTCTTTTCTTCCATGTCTAAGTAGATCTTATCTATTACATAATTTATCTTTGGGAGACAAACACCACATTTTACAACAAGAATTTTCAGTTATATGATATTGATTTTTTGCCATCTAATTAAACCAAAATAAATATGGGAGGCAAAAATAAGTTTTGTTTCTCCCACATTTTTATTTAACCACATTAATCACATATAAACTGACTAACAAAACAAAACAAAATAATATGACAAATAAAAATACAACTGCCAATAAAATGACCTCTTGGGAACAAGGATATATGGTCTAATTTTTAGTTCAGGAGGTGTTTTTCATTCAGTGGGTAGTTAGCCACAGCTAAGACTATAGGCCCAAATCCACACTGCTAATCATTATGTAGTATCTGTTCCTCCAATATTTCTGCTGCTTCTCCGATATCAGAGGAGGACAAAACAGAAAACAATGAATAAGAATAATCAGTGTCCAAGTGGGGTTTCCTCTGTGGGCTTGACTGATCACTTTTCAGATGAAGGGTCTCACTGCCCTTAGTCAACAGGGATCCATTCATTCCATATGCATTTTTAGGTACCTACTCAGACTAAAGGAAAATATACACTGTGGACTCGCTAAACTGTGCTTTCTTTAATAAAATAACTGAGGAAAGCCCAACAATTAAAAATGAATGGGTCTTTATTTTTTAAACCTTAATTCATCTCTATATATGACTTTTAACCTGGGACATCTGTAAGCTATATTTTTCAAATATTCATGAAAATGTCCACATCCCTCTTCCAGATTCAGGACACTGACTCACATGGAAATTCTGACAACCAGCCAACATCTCTCCGTTAGCATACCGCCATACCAAGAATATCTAAGCCTCCACTTGGTCTGTAAATTAAGCCATTAACAAACACAAAGGTTGGGAGGAATAAAATGTCCTGCAACAAATTAAATTCCACGTAGCATAGGGCACTGGTACTATTCCTATGGAAACGAATACATTTTCTGACAGACAGACTTCTTTCCTCCAACACATTCCAGAGACAGCATGCTCTTTTTGGTGTTCCTCATAAATCTGAGGAAATTAAAAGTTAATATGCCATGATATTTTTATTACTGGCTCTAATGCAGTAAATATGCAAATATTAGTAAAGCTAGAGCTGGTGGTACCACAGGACAAAATCTCAAGGCTCTCACAGCTTGGGCTTTCTGGAGTACTAGATGCCGGCGTAAAGCACGGTGGGGCCTTAGGTGGCAGATGGGAACATGAAGAGCCACACTCCCCGCAGTGGGGAGGCAGGTGGAGCAGGGGCCTGGTTTTGAAGCCATTCTTTGATTGCAAAACTATAATGACGGAGTGTGGGAAACTACTCCTTTGGGTTATTACTTCAGAGAGGAGTCATTTAGAAATGGTTGGGGGGGGGTTAAAAAACAGAAAAGAAGGTGAAAATGTAAGTAAGTAACCAAAACAAATAGAGGTGTGACCATTCACTGCCAAATGCCATCATGAGACAAGGAAAAGACACCCCTTAGGAGGACACAGAAGTTCTATGGACAACCCCAAATGTTGCCTTTGAAATGAAGAGGAACAGTGAATTTGTGTCTGCCTGTTACAGGGAGATGATGTGAGGCAGCCAGATGCAAAAAGAAAGAAACAGTTCACAGTGAAAAGGGAGCCTTCCTCCTCCACTGTCTGTGTTTCCAAATGGGAACTGGAGAGAATAAAAATGGGCGGGAGAAAACACCACTACAATTGGAAGAGATCCCAGAAGTCATTTTCATCCAAAGTATCTTTAGTATAAGAAATTTGTCCTGCAACATCTCATGCAGCTTCCATTTAGATACAAGTTAGTCCCAAGCACAAATGGAAAAGCTTGTGCAGAAATCTAAGCAATTCACTTCCTGAAATCAAAGAAAACACCTTCCTTAAGTCAAATGTCCCATAATGGAGCAAGACCAAGAAAGCAGTGTAGGTGCTGGTCAAACATACAGCTAAGCCTGGAGTCAAAGCAGGGAACCTGAGATCCTTTATCCAGAAAGAGAACACATTTTTAAAGGGCTTTAAAGTCCCCCACCACACCTGGGAGTGACATCAACCAAAACCTTTGCTGTCTAGAAGATTCCTTATCACTGAACATTCTGAACATTTCAAAAACATTTGTCTAAGCATCATTCTTTGACCCAGCAGGAAGACCTTAGAGCCACCATGGGCTGTGAGCATACTTCAGGCATCGATGTTCCAAACTACAGGGAGCAGGTCAGACTTTGAAAAGGCTGCCAGGGCATAACCCACACTCCCAAGGAGGCTTCCACAAAATGGGATGGCTATGCCAGGCCTACAGAGAAAGATTAAGCAACTGGAATGAAACCTTAAAAAGCAACTGGTATAGTCCTGGCTGGGTAGGTCAGCGGTTAGAACACTATCCTGACATGCAACGATTGTGGGTTCAATCCCTGGTCAGGGCACATACAGGGAGCAACCAGTAAATGTACAGATGGGTAAAACAACAAATCTCTCTCACTCTCTCAATCTCTCTCTTTCCCTCTCCATGCCTCCCCTTCCCCTCTCTCCCCCTAATAAATAAATAAATAAATAAATAAATAAATAAATAAATAAATAAATAAATTTAAAAAGCAACTGGTATAGATGGCTTTTCAAACTGGAGGTCATAGTCAAATCAATTTAATGACTTGTGATAAATATTTTTAATGGAATAAAAAGGACTAGATGAGCCCTGGCTGGTGTGGCTTAATGGACTGAGTGCTGGCCTGCAAACCAAAGGGTCATTGGTTCAATTCCCAGTCAGGGCACATGCCTGGTTGGCAGGCCAGATTCCCAGTTGGGGGTGTTTGAGAGGCAACCACACATTGATGTTTCTCTCCCTCTATTTCTCCCTCCCTTCCCCTCTCTTTAAAAATAAATAAATAAAATCTTTTTAAAAAAGGACTAGATGGAAATGCAATGGAAAATATCAAAGTGTAGCATCACCTACAGCAAGGCCAAGCCTACGTACACGTGTGAGTGCTGGAGTAAAGCACGATGTTTATCTTTAGGAAGGCTGTAGGGGTTTTTTACAAGTTTGGACAACAGTTTCCTGCTGCGACCTTCTGTTTCAAAAACAGGTCCTCTGCAACCCAAAAGATGTACCCGGTGTTGCTGATAGTTACCGACAGATCCAGGTTGTACCCAGAAAGAAAAGACCCAGCCTCTTAGAAGCAGCCTGTGCTGCTCTGTGAAGTTAACTCTGTAAACATCTTCCAAACCATGACGGTCGCACACACATCCTAGTCCAAAGGGCCTCTTGTCACTGCCCAAAATTTTCTTCCACAGGCAGACTTGGGTCAAGTCCCAGGCCCACCCTGTCCATTTGCACAAGGGAATCCCCATTAGCATAGGTTACAGTCGAGAAAGATCTTGGCTTCCTTTAAGAGATAGTTTTGAAAAAAAAAACAGATTCTTTTGGATCCACACACAGTGTTTCCCAACTGAGAAGAGCAATTAGTAAATGCACAAATTAAAATTTTGTTCACACACTGCCACTTCCAGAGCTGAGTATATATTTACTCTAAGTAAAACATGTTGCTTTCATTTCTGTCAGTCATGCCTATAAATAATAGACTTTATTTGAATTCCATAGCTCCCTCTGAATTCCACTCTACTGAATTTAACAGGAAGAACATAATGTTTCACCAGCACTTCAAGGACTGAAAACTGTGATCAATACACAGGCTTGCAACCGCACCAACACTGATTTATTCTTCACAATTATGTTGAAAGGAAAAGGCTACGCACTGACATCCCAGTCCTTCCCTTAGAAAAAGAATGTCACTATTGTCATCGTCGTCATCATGGTCATGTTGTAGAAACCGTGATGAAACTAATACATGCCAGGCATGGCCCTAAGCTGTCCTGTCCTACCCGCTGCCCACCCAGCTGATTCCAGCACAAACTGGGGGCTTCAGCTCAGAGATTTCTGTCCACAGGTCCCCCAAACCCCCGCAATCCTACTACTCTACAGAATTAAGAAAAGCAAAGGCAGGAAGTCAAGGAGATCCTGACCCACAAGACTCCCTCCTCCATTATCGTAAAAGTGCCCTCACCTGGTCAGTCCCCTCCGCACCGCCTGTGCTTCTGGGTGAACAGGGGGTGACAGTACCTGAGGAAGGGGCCTCTTTAAGGAAAACTTTACTCAACGCAGAAGGTTCAAACGGAAACATTCGCTGGGTGATGACACTTATTTAGATAAAGATAATATTCTCTAGAAAAAGAAAAGAAAAATGGAACTCTAGGTTCTCCACATATTTATCCATGGAAGCCCTGAGAAAAGACCTGCATGAAACATAAGAAATCGGAGCTTTCAAATGTGTTGTTTCCACCTTATCGTTCTTATCTGTTAAAAAAAAATACAAACAGCTGCATTTAAAGATAAGGGAACAGAAAGGTGTTGTGTATGTTGCCCAGATGTTTCTGAAATCTGTTCCCTGTTAAACTTATCTTTCCAGAACTAAAGACACCTCTAATCTTTTCTAATGGCTTAATCAAATGAAATAAATGGCTCGGCATAATATCTTCTTTAAAATTTACACTATGAGCCATGGGCTCATGTTCACACACACACACACACACACATACACACACACACATGTGTGCACAAGCAGGGATATTTTTAAACACTTATCCAAGGGAAAACTAGTCCCAGCATTGAAATGTCATCCACATAATATATCTTCTCAAGGACAAAAAGCTGGAATATGAGTCAGTCACAATTTTTAAATAGTGGGTTTTTGTTTTCTTAATCACCTTCACAGAAGGTAACAGTTCCTTTCCTTCATTATTTCAAACATTTATTGCATTCTTACTATGTGTCTAGCAGTGCATTGAGAAAGAAGAAGATAAAAATAAATAGAAAAATGATACAAATAGAAAGCCACAGAATGGTTTGAGAGATAAAAGATGGGAAGCAGTAAAGAAGGGTTGTACAATGGGTGAGGAAAGAGAAGAAAGAATATTGACTATCTGTCCACTGGAGGTCCCAGCCCCTCGCAGCATCCCTGGACACAAAAGGGGAGAGTGCAAAGAAAAAATATTCTACACCCAATTTGTCACCCTTCTGTGAGCTAGCTTCACTTTTCTGCTCAGCCATTTATCATCCTTGAACACAGAATGGAGAGTCAAAGGGCCCTTAGAAGATGCACGGGTTTACATCCGTGCTGTGCCCCGAGAGGCGGGGCCACCAGAGGGCCGGGCCCAGGTCTAAGCAGAGGCTCAGAACAGACCCGGCCCTGCGCAGGCGCAGAGTGAGGGCTCTCATCTCTCAACAACTCGTGTCTTTTGAATAACACAGTCGAAAATTACAACCCCAAATACTATCTGTTTTTCCAGCTGAAAAATGAAGGCATTAAACCAGGTGACCAGCAAGGTGCTTTCTGGTTCTCACAGTCTGTGAGCTAGCTACCATTCAGCCAGGACTAAGCAACTTTCAGATTTCCCTTCATCTACATTTTAAAAGATGAGGTTGCTTGGGTAACACCTCAGGTCTCCAAATGACTTTACCCTCCACCCTACAGCCCACTCAAGAGGTTCCATAATACACACCCTTAAATTAAATTGGAATCCTGCTAACACAACTCTCTTTTATTAAAAAGATACTCTGAGCCCTGGCCAGGTAGGACAGTTGGTCAGAGTGTCGTCCCTGCACACCAAGGTTGAGGGTTTGATCCCCAGTCGGGACACGTACAAAAATAAACCAATGAATGAATGAATAAGTGGAACGACAAACCAATGTTTCTCTCTCTCTCTCTCTAATCAGTAAATTATTTTTTTTAATTTTAAAGAAAAAAGAATTGAGGAAGCACATGGGTTCTGTCACATCTCACACCACATACCAGTGGCAAGGACACAGAAGATGGAATAAACTATAGTTATTTTCTACATCATTCATTTGATGGCACCATCTAATCTCTTAAAACCAATTACAGTGTTTGCTGGCAATAAAGGCTAACAGTGGGGATTATCGGGCAGCCCCTGAGTGGCACTGAGAGCCATCGGAAGCCAGTGGTGAAAAGAAAAAAATGCAAGTAAGCTTCAAAGCAAAGAAAGGGCCAGAAGGCCCCAATGGCTGGAGGTTTCTACAGAAAGAAACTGCGCTGTGAAGGAGAAAACCAGTGCCTTCAAAGGAGTCTTTCAGACAAGTGCAGAACCTTCGATCATTATTGTCACTTACCTATACGTGCTCTGTTTGCCAAGACCACCGCCCTTTTAGGCTTATCTAGGTAAACCACAGATCTCAGAAGGCTACTCATCTCGGTATGAACACACTCTTCCCTGATGACCACAGAAGAAAATAAAATAATCTGCTTTAAGACTATGTTAATAAAGTTAGAACCCATTATTTTTAAATCTGTTTCTTAGACATGTAGTAGTTTTATGTTTCTTCCAGGGTTTTGTCCCAGAGCAGCCTGAGGGAAATGGAACCAGTACAAATGAATGAAGAGGTCTATGAAGGCCATAGAGAAATGGAGTAAAGTAGAAAGTTCTTTCTTATAAAAAAAATAATAACTAGAGAGAAGGAATCAAAGGGCAGCAATAGAAAGTCCTTTTTTTAAATGATTTTGTTCTTAAACCTTTATCATCTCTTTATCACATAACTGATAAATGTAGAACTGCCTCTTGAAAGTGAAATGGAAATATTCAAGACCAGATGCACAGGAGCCTGGGTTTTCTTACAGATGTGCTTTCCAAAGGCAGGCTCAAGGCTACCTACAGTGTCAAAGAAAACTCAGCACTAGGGCCTGCGACAAAACCCTGGGAGACAGCAGCTGGAGCAGGACGGAGGATCCTGGTGAACCTGAGCGGTACCCTCCATACATCGGGCCGGAGTCAACTCAGGGGGTCAAAACATCCCTACGTGTTGAAGCTAAGTGAGGGAAACACGGGGTTTCATTATCCTGATAATTCTCTCTACCTTGTTATATGTTTGAAGTTATATGATTTATGTCATCATAAATTTGAATTTAAACCTTTTTTAAATGTTGAAGGGCCAATAAGACATTTAAGAATGTCTTTCTGGAAGCCTCTCATCTAGAAACCCTGTAAAAACTCATAACCCCCTCAGCAGCGGTCACCACCAACCGGTAACAGGACCAGAGCTAGACAACTTGTCTGAACAGAACGAGATTTACTCCCCGGTATTCTGAGTGAAGTTCCAACTCCAGAGAGCCTGCGTGAAAGAGGAAAGGTCGTATTAGGGTGGACTGGGAACACACTGATCTGCAGGGAAGAGTGCGAAAAGGAGAAGGGCAAGGAGAAGCACACACGTCAGTCCACACCGACAGAGGTGAAGGAGCCCAGCTCAGCCCAGGGGGCCCCACCCCCGCAGGAGGCCCCACCCCCGCAGGGGGGCCCACCACGTGTGAGGTTCCTTTATTCATTCACTTCCCTGCCTTCCCTCCTCCAACTCAGCCTGATTTTAGCTCTTCACAAACAAAACCAGCCTACGCTAATACACCCCCTTAAATGAAATTGTAATCCAGCTAACACAATTTCTCTTATTAAAATAATACACGGAGCCCTGGCTGGGTAGCTCAGTTGGTCGGAGCGTCATCCCCATGTGCCAAGGCAAAACGAACCCCAGTCAGGGTAGAACTAACCAAGCAACTTAAGTGTCTCAAGCTGGATAAATCAGCACCCAGTGTAAGGCTGTCTTCCACCACCCCACTCCGCCCCACCCCCACGCTGCCCCGAAGGCTTCCTTGAAGCCAAGATAAAAAGAAAGACAAGCAAAATGGAGACAGACTCATTGATGGAGAGTAGGATGACAGCTATGGGAGGGGGGTGTTCGAGGGTGGAGGGATCAGGCCAAAAGGAAAAAGGACTCGTGGACAACAGGGTGGTGATTGCAGTGGGAGGAGGTCATGTGGGTAAATGGTAAGAGAAAAAAATTACAATGAAAAAGAAACTGGAGGAAGAGAGAGAGCGAGACATTCTCAATACCCATTCTCCTCTCCAGAAACACTCTAACATCACCAGACCTGTGGACTTTTTTTTCGCGTGCCTCACAATTTCTTTCCAGAATCTAGAAGGGAAATTCATTCAGCAAGTGAAAACTAAAAAGCTAGGAATGTTTTTCTATTTGCCTTTAACTTTAGAGTATTAAAAAAGGGAAAGCTGTGTGCTGCCCGAGAGCGGGGATGGTGACAATGGACCTTAAGGCTTTCTCCCCTTTGGCTGTTCTAGACCCTCCGGACTTCCCCAAAAAAAACACCCCACACATTTCAAAGTCACTTTAGAGCTTACAAAGTAAACACATATTACTACAAGTTATTCATTTTTGCTAATAAAGATTTCTCTTTCCTTCCTAAAGGTCATTTATACCCTTGATATTCTGAGAACAAGTGGCCGGTGACAAAGGGGGAAATTACTGACAAGACTTTATAAAGAGGCTAATATCGCTTCTACTATTACACCAAATCTACTTAACATCAAACAATGTTTCATTAGCTAACAAGACATTTGCTTTCAATGAATGAAAACTATAATAAAGAGTTGCTATATTTTTAAAAAGTAATGAATGTAATTTTTGTTCTACTTTACATTGCCATCAAAATGGGCCTTAAGTGGATTTCTCACCTGCTCCTCTTTTTTAACTACCGTAATTTATGCAGATAAATGTTGGGTGAATTGCACCAAGAACACCATTCAGATTGCTACTCATAAAGTACTTAGCTATCGTTTTCTTTTTCTCCTATTTATATGTCTTCATATTACAAAAATGAAGCTTCCAACATTAAAAATGATGTATTATCACCAAAAGTACTGAGGCATACCACTAAATAATAAATTATTACTGTTTGAAGGTTAAAGCCAAGTTTGAGAGATAGCAATGCTTTTGTTATGCCGGGCTCCTTTCAAACTGCAGTCAACTGAAGGAAGCTTACAAGTAACAAAAACTGACATCCTGCTAACACTATCGGCCTGCAGATTTACTGCAAAACTCTAAAGTATTGTCAAGGGCAGATCAATGTTTGTGATAATTCACAAAATAATTTGGCTGTACATAATAGACATAACATTACGTGGCTTAGAAATGCACCCCTTGGTGTCTGAACGCAAACATGTTTAGGCCGTGTGGTTTCTCCAGCCTTTCCAGAAACTCAGCCCCTCAGGGACTCCAGTGAATGGATTAGGACAAGCTTCATCCAGGGGACTCTTGCCCTCCCATTCCTTTACCCACCTCCCCCCAAAGAACCTCAGAGGGGAGAAAAAAGATCTGTACACACTCTGGAAAAGCACTGCTCCAACGCTTCTCATTTCCAAGTGCAGACCCCAGTGCCAACACTGTGCCACAGCAACAGCAAACTCACTCCCCCATAATGGGGGCCCACACCAGATCACACATGCAAAGGCCTGGCAAGCACAATATATCCTTGTGGGGGTCCCAACTGCTACCTAGGGGGGTAAACAGAGTGGAGAGGAGAATGCTGATACCTGACAGCATGCTACTCGTCAGCATCTTACACCAAAATGGAAGTCCTTCAGAGTCAAGACACTGCGCAAGTGCTTATGTGCCGCACAAGACATTTATGAACTTGACCCCCAACTTCATACTAACTGTACAATGGGAAAGAAGGAATCGAGCAACCTCTAATTGCATGAAGACAGGGAGCAGAGTATTCGGCACATAATAGATGCATTATACGTATTTGCTGAATAAATTAGCAAACCAGCAACTTGCAACAGATTTTATTCTCTGGAGTTCCCACATTCCTCATTATCACAAACCTTATACTAGAACACTTTAAGAAAGTTGAAGCTCTGTTTTACTAACTATGCATTACTAGATCATTAGTTACAAGTAAATTCAATTTTAAGTGAAGTTTAGTACAAAGGTTCCTCTTCCTTTCAGTAATTCATTCATAAAAAATATTTTTATTGAGCATCTACTCTGTGTGAGACATCATTCCGGAAATGTATGTACAAGAGGGGGAAAAAGCAAACAAAAAGTTCTACTTTCATGGTATTTACACTTGGAAACAAGTCTGAGAATGGCAGTACAAATCATTGAGCCAAATGTGTACTGACAGCCAGCTCAGGCCTGGCAGACCCTGACACTCAGGACAGACACACTGTCACTGAGGCAGGACAGAGAATCCTCAATATGGCATCTCAGGCAGACACCTCCCCTGGATCACAGCAAGTGATCAAGATGCAATGTGTCTGCCAAGATACCATGTAAGTACAAAAAAATTGGCACATAGGTCCAGCCCACAGCAAGCTCCCAGTCTATTTGAAGAGAAGAGCCTTTTAGTAACAAAAAAATAGTAACAATTCCTGATACAAGGATTTGGGGTGGGTGAGTGCAAAGGAAGTGATTCTGACAAGAATGGTTCAGATCATAAAGATCATTGGCAGCAGTCAACTTGCCAAAACCCTACTGAAATTTAGGTTTGGGGGCCCTTCATTTGAACCAGTTGTTTCCAAGGCCCTGGAGAAGGCCCCCCAAATTTTGTGTTTTGGATTTTCTTATTAGATATAACAAAGGGAAAGAAGAAAGGAATGACAGTGTTAATAATTACTGTTAGCAGTTGGTGTCATTTTTAAGGACTGAAATGGGCTCTCTTCTGAACCATCTATTCATACCAATGCTGCCACAGGCTAGCATTCATGGCAAAAGTCCAGAAAAATCCTACTTTGAAAATGAACAGGTAGACATACTAATTAAAAATAAAAGGATTACATTTCTTCATCTACAGTTGAAATAAGAAGTCTGGACCAAACCCCCCCTGTGGATCCTACCAGCGCTCTGATTCTAAGCAATTCAAACTCCAAAACTCCATTAACTGAACACCTGTTCACCCACCAACAAAGACAGAGCCTGGCAGGAAACCTGCACTTCAGTCGAAACCAAACCCTACTCAGTAAAAGGATGCATACAGTTTAACCTGTATTTTTAAAGTTTATTATTAGCGGGTCAGGAAATCATTAGAACAGGATACATATTACCAAATATAGAATAGGAATGGGGGGAATAGGGAGATAACATATACTGCATTAATCCAATAAATGTATTTCTAATGAAAGCTGTATTACAGCACACAGCTAATAAAGAAGACTTTCACCTCACAGTTCTATGCCCCTTGGAAAATAAAGCATTCCAGGTTTTCACATCCACGGATGCCGCTCCGCTTCTTCATCCCGGCCAACGTCCAGACAAAGAACTTGTTAACTGCAGTTAATGTCTCTGACTGACTGACTGAACCAATACTTATTTCTCAAGCCAGGGTCCACAGATGTATCCTTGGGAATCTACAGACATGAGAATTTTATAATTCTAAGTTTATGTCCTATCATAAGTTAAAATAAATAAGCAATTATGAGGTCTAATTAAAAACTGAGAAAAAAAGAGGGAACTAGATTCAGAGATGCTAAGAATTCTTTGGACTCTGATAGTTTAAGATATAACTGGATAGCCCTTTTCCCAAGTGTAGAGCAAATAAGAAGTGAGGGGCAAAGACTGTGGCTCTCACTGGAACGGTCAGAATGTTCCTGCAGTTAACACACATGAGAAGCGCCCCCAACTGGAGCCTTAACTTCCCCCTAAGTTAACCAAAAATTTATGTTATTATACACACACACACGACTGGCTTAAAGAGCACCTTATCACAGAGTGCAACTGAATTGTTGAAGGTTTTTTCACTTATAGCTTAAAACTCCTCCCCTACCCTGAAAATTCACAATTAAAAGATTTTTTCATTTGAATCAGGCTTTTGTTTTCTCAAACTATTTAGCCAATTGTGACTGAATTGACTTAACACCAAGAAAATAATAAAAGGGTTGATATGCCACAAGTCTAAAATCTTGTTTACATCTCTATATAGATATAAATTCAATTCTCATATATAGATATAAATTCAATTTTTTCAGATTTTAGAAAGGTTTATAGTTTGTATACTTACATAAGCTAGCAATGTTGGAACGTGTTCATATCCCTGCAGTGAAAGACAGGGATGTTCATGCTATAAAAGCATAATTTAAAAAAAGATAAAATCATGAGTCTCCTATAAACAAGTGAACATCTAAAATATTTAGCTGAATTCATTAATTAACTGGTAAGATCCTGTACTAGTTCAAAGGAGAATTCCAAGTATCACAATATACAAGCAATCAGGAATGCTAAAGTAAATTTACAAATACATACTGGTAACCACAGGGTAATAAACAAGTGCATAATAAGGAACAGCTCATTTGCATTTCAATGGGAAATAGTTTTATTTGCATTATTATCAGTTTCCTATAACTTTCGGGTTTATAAAATAGCTCAAACAGGTAAGCAAGAAGGATGCCCTAGACAGAATATCCATGAATCTTTGCCGATTTCCGTCTTTCTTAGTGTTTCCTGACATTATGAAGCAGGCTGAATAAAGATTAGTTTTACATCACTTCGGCTCAGACTTTGTTTCAAGTTAGTCTGTCACAAATTTGTTTCAGAACTTCCAGATTTTGGTGGTCATTTTCTCATGAAGAAGGTGAAAGGGTTTTGTTATCACTTTAACCACAGTGTCTTATGAGCGTTCCCATATGAAGAACAAACATATTTTGGGAAGCAAACATTAAGGAATGAGGACAATACCTCCTGTCCATGTAATGACATACCAGAGTCAAAAGAACATCAGTGCATTCTGTTAGATTACTAGATTCCAGCCCCGCCTGCCCCATTAAGCTGCTGAAACAAATCACCTGTCCTCTCTAGGTCTCGGTTTGCCCAGCTGCAAATGTCCAGAACACTACCTCTCACCACAGAAACCTCAGGGACCATGACCTGGCAGAAGAAACTATTCTGTTCATTGCCAAATAACACCTGTAGGCTCCTCTCCTCTGTCAAATCCCAGTCCAAAAATTCTTTCTTCTATGGAGGCTTCTTTAATAAATCCAGATCTGTGTTCAACTCTAGCTCCAGAAACTACTGGCTGGGTGACCCTGGACAAGTTACTAAACATCTCACAGCTTCAATTTCTGTATCTGTAAATTGGAAATAACTTCTGAATTGAAAGAGCGGCTGGATCTTTCTGGATTCTCTACTTCCTTACTTTTTCTTCTAGTATTTCTAGTATCACATCTTCCCTCAAATAACTCACATATAGTGTAGACACTAAGAATTTATAGTTGGACATACTTTTTTCAGATATCCAGGTAAATGTTCTGTGTGTATATTCCATTTTCTCTAAATCAGGTACCATGCCTTTAATTTTGTTTCATCCTGCCCTCACTGTGAATAAATGAACCTCCCTCTCCCTTTCTTCTGCTAGCTTCTCTAATTCATCCTCCAAACCCCAGCTCAGGAATCACCTCTTCCATGTAGACTTCCCTGATACCTTCAGATTGGTTTAGTGCCCTCAGGTGGAGCTCCTGTAGCAGCCTGTACCCTTTCCTCCTAACCCCTCCCCCCACATCATAGAACACAGTGTATTGTAGGTCCAGGGTCACTATGCTCCCTGTTAGGACACGAGTTCCTTCATGGAGTCAGAATATCACCCAACTTTGTATCCCTAGTACCAAGCCCAGTGGCTGGTGCTCAATATAAATTTTTGCAGAATTGAATTCAACTCCAAATGCAGGGTTTGTCCATTGTGAGTGAGTAAATGATGACGCTACCTCATTATGCAAGGAAGGGAATGGAGAGGTTTCTTTTACTTGGGATTTGCCATGGTCAGTATCAGAAGGGATAGCACATTGTTTTGAAGTCCACTGGAAAAAGGTCAAGGCTGGTAGAAAAACAGCCAGTTTTTTTCTACACATAGGAGGCAGTCAGCTCAGAGAAAGAACACATGAGTCAGCAATGAAGAGCAAACATAAAAACAGCCATGTTATCTAGAGTGAAGGCTGGATTAAGTCCCAGAAGCTAGAACAGCATTGGCCAAAGTATACTTTACAGGCTATTAGACCCACTGGAGGGTCACTGATAAAAATAGTTCCTAAGAAGACCAGGAGTGGGAACGATGGCAGGCTCCCCCCTTAGATGTATCCATAAGCATTCAAATATATTCTACAGTTATGACAAGCGTTGAAGTTTATTCTACTAAGAGCTTCCCCAACAGTCTTCACTATAGAACCCATCCTTCTGATGATATCGGTCACACCATGTTGTTGGGAATATGGGTCAGAACTGAGCACAGAGTGGAATCTACATGAGGAACACATAGATAACGAAGTGTGGGCAGCACTAGATGATAGACCAAGCCGACAGACAAGAGCCAAGGCAAGAAGGCCAGAGATGGGACAAGGTGGGCAGACTCAAGTCCAGAGCAGTTAATCTGGTGCTACAGAGGATCCTTCTTCAGAGACTGGGGGTGTCTCAAGGCAGATTCCCTGCTTAGTTACCCCCTTATCTCCAGGGCTTGAACATAACAGTCTGAAATGATTTGGTTCCGAAGATGAGCACCAGTAGAGGATGAAAGTGGCCAAGGTGAGCAGAACAGACTTGAAATCTTACACTGCGGTTTTCAGCCCTGGCTGAACATTAGAATTACCTGGGAAACTTTAAAAACTACAGCTTTCCCAGGCCAATTAAATTAGATATTAGTAACCAAAGGGTCCCTCTTTGCTAGATAGGGGGCTTTTATAGACTTCTTATAAGAAAGGCCCACTGGCCTATCTCCCATCATAGCAAAGCTGGGATCCACTTACGGAAGAAGCAGAGCCCTGGCCCAGTGAGAGCAGGGTCCTAATGAGGCTTCAGCCCACCCTTTGTCTCCTTCATAAGAGTTCTCCATGAAAAATGCCACAGATTTCCACCCCTCCCCCAAAAATGCCATTCTGGCCTTTTTCCTAAAAATAGCTTGGCTTCCTTGAAGGGGGTCAGATCCATGGCCCTCAGAGAGAAAAGCACAAATACAACTCTTGCCAAACCAGCCTATCAACACTTAAATCAGCCTGTTCTGAAGCCCACATGAAGTTTCAAAAACAAGAAGAGTCTTCTATAAAGGGTGTAACAGCAGACCATGGTTATGAAAGGCGCCTAGTTCCAGTTCTCAAAAAGCTTCATGTCCAAAAGTTCATATTCATTATTACTTTACCAAATGAAAATGAGTTATGTCTCTCTGCCATTTCAGCCAGGATGTTCTCCCAGGCTGCCAAAAACACGCGCACACCCAAATACCAAAACTATGTAGGGAAGGCTACAGAATGTCCTCACCGGAGACAAGACAGAATTTTCACTTCATAAATCAGCAAGGAACTCTGAAAAGGCGGCCAGTTGAAAAGACTAGCTACACTGATGAAATATTTTCTTAATTCACTTCATTCAGGGTAATTGATTCCTTTTTTTTTACTTCACGAACAAGTAATTTTTAATGTAAATAATAAAGTCAGTTAACCGTGTACTCTTATTGCACGTGAAATGACAAAGTTTTTATCTGAATTAATTAGGTGATTTTTCACTAATACAGATTTGTTGCCTTTACTTAAGACTTTGTTTTTAATCAAATCCCTTCCCACCCTTACCCTCACCCCGCTATTAGATGAAATGGATACAATGGGAGTTAGTTATAATGTGTTTCCAGGTGTGATTCTTTCCAAATTATTACAATGGCAAATGCCTTAGAATCAGCATCAAACTGCCCAGCTTCCCTTAGATGGCAGAGTATGCAAATCTCAAGCTATATTTAGAATGTGTTTCAAATTTATTTCATCCCTGGCTCATCACTGCTAGGAGGCTCAACCAAAAATTTTTTTCTTTTTTTAAAATTTATTTAGTTATTTTTCAAGTACAGTTTTCTTTTGTCAATTTCTCCCATCCCAGCCCCCCCCCCGCCCCGTCTCCCCTCTCCCTCCCATTCTCCTCCCCCCAGTCCTCATCCCTGTGTCTTTCATACTTGTTCCTCAAAATCCCTCCCCGTTTTTCCCCTTAAATTCCCTTCCCTCTCCCCTTTGGTCATTGCCCACTTGTTCTCTATTTTAGTGTCTTTGTTTTTATTCTATTTGCTTGTTTATTTTGTTATTTAGCTTCCTGTTAAAGGTGAGATCATATGGTATTTGTCCCTCAATGCCTGACCTATTTCACTCAGCATAATGCTTTCCAGTTCCATCTATGTTGTTGCAAATGGTAGTAGCTCCTTCTTTCTCTCTGCTGCATAGAATTCCATTGTGTATATGTACCATAATTTTTTGATCCATTCATTTACTGACGGGCACCTAGGTTGCTTCCAACTCTTGGCTATTGTAAATTGTGCTGCTATGAACATTGTGGTGCATAGGTTCTTTGAAATTGATGTTTTAGGATTCTTGGGATATAATCCTAGCAGTGGAATTGCTGGGTCAAAAGGCAGGTCGATTTCAAAATTTTAACATGTTTATTATTGCCATGCAACTTTGCACATTGTACAACTTTGCCCAACTTTCCCACTTTTAAGTGTAAAATTAATGACAGTGAGTAGAAAATTCAACCCATTTTGCCTGAGAAGCTAAATTTCTCCCTATAAGAATAAAATATTCAACTTGGCAAATAGAAGAGACCCTCAGTTTCCATTTTCCCGTGTTTCTTATCTCTAGGTCCCCATCCTACTTAGCAGGCTGAAGGAACAGTGCAGGGGAGAACAAAATTACTTCCACCTCCTTGTAATCTGTCTGGTGTATTGGAACTGAGGAGTCTCATGAAACCCAAACCTCAATGGGTTTCTCTATTATTACTATTACTATTACTATTACTATTACTATTACTATTACTATTACTATTACTAGAGTTTTTGAGCATTTCATTTTCTATTGGGGTAGAATTTTTGAAGCTCTTTTAAGCAAGTTTTTACAAAGTTCAAATATTTTTTTAAAATTTTATTTATTTTTAGAGAGAGGGGAAGTGGGTAGAGAAACATCAATATGTGGTTACCTCTCACTCACCCCCTACTGGAGACCTGGCCCACAACCCAGGCATGTGCCCTGACAGAATCAAACCAGTGACCCTTTGATTTGCAGGCTGGAGCTCAATCCACTGAGCCACACCAGCCAGGACAAAGTTCACATATTTTTAAAAGCCTCGGTTTTACTATTCTCTCCATAGGAAAAGCCAATCTTTATATTATGTGTGTTTCCTTTGCCCAGGTAAGAGTGCCACATTTGTGCACTTAATGTCACTTTTGTGAAAATTCTTTTTGTTTCCACTCACCAAAATCTTACTGATCCAGACAAAGGGGAAAAAAATTATGTGTTTACACACACCACACACTCCTGGAGGTTACAGTCTCTTATGCTAACTCCAGGCTTCGAGACAGGTCCTTAGTTGTCATCAGTTGTCTACCTGCCTGCTGCTCAGTGTGGTCCAGCGACCAGAAGCACTGGTGTCTCGTAGGAGCGCCTTAGAGATGCAGATGCTCAGGTCCCAGCCAGACCACCTGAACGAGCAACAGAGTCACATGTCTAGCAAAGTGTAAGAAGCCCTGGTCTAGTACCAACTCCCACTTAATGGTCAGAAACAGTATCTTGTCATAGAAGTTCATTCTGCTGCTTCTCAGATCCCTCCCGAGTCTGGGCCTGAGGGATTATAAAACCCTAGCACAGGCCTTTACAGTTTTCAGCAGAATAAAGCAGTCATTCCTCAAACCAGACAACAATCAAGGAAGCTGGGAGAAGTGCCGAGGGGGCAGTGGCAGGAGTGGCCTCCCCCGCCCCTGAGCCTCAACACAGCAGAGTCATTAATTAAGATCCGCTGGCTGCTGGTGAAGCAGTCACTCTGGCGTTGCCTGTCTGCCTGGGACTGGCGTGAGGTGTGAGAATCTGGGTAGCCTTCTCCATGGCTCTGCCCTGCTGGCGTTGATTGTGTATGATTAATGATTTAAAGGAATAAAAAGAGAAAGGTCAACTTCTGAGTTCAAGGCAGAGCAGCTACATAGGGAGTAATTAAGATACTTGTGTAAGCATGATTAATAAGCACAAACTGGCACTCTGGGAAGTAAACAAGATGCAAGCAGATGGTTAGCACGGAAAAGGTTTTTTTCTCTTTCCTAAAAGCAATTTTTCAGCAGCTTGAAACTTGGCTTGTGAATTCTTTTCCTCCCCCAAGTCTCAAAAAACTCATTATCTCTACAACCTTAAAAAAAAAAAAGCCTGTGATGAACCCATTCAATACTCACTCATTCTTATTTTTTTAAAAAACCTTACTATTTTATTTTATTTTTACAGATAACTAGAGTTTGCTTGTAAAATGGATGCAACTCATCTTTGTTTCTTGCTGCCTTTTATGTCAAGCATCCCATGAACTGCCAAGCCTGACAAGGTGGTCCACTGCAGAGTCTTTTAACTCCCACCACCACTCCTCCCCCCGCCCCTCCTGTCCTGTGATGGGCAGAACAGAGGCATCAATGGTGGCATTTCTGGAGAGTGCTGGCAGGCAGATGTCAGAGCCGTCCGGCAGGCGCCCCTCACAAACACTAATCAGCCCTGGTGTTCTTTTACAATCCATATCTAATTCGCAAGTTTCATTCTTTCTGAAAAACAATTACTAGGTTTTGAAGTTCATTGTGCATTTACTCAACTGTCTCTTCACATTAACGTAAAGTGAGAACAAGAAAAAATAGAGTCAGCGGGGAAGGGACAGCAAAAGATGTTAAGAGTGGATGAAGGCTTTATTTTAAGAGTAATATAATTACATATGTGTGCAATATTTTACAACAAATGAAACACAAAAGGTGCATCCTGTATCTTCAAGATAATGTGTGTCTGTGTAGAAAATGAGAGAGGAGCAGAGAGAGAGAGAGATAACAAAGAGATAGAAAAGAGAGAGACACACACGCTACTATAAAGATGGGAAGAGAACAGGAGAGGTCATTTATGGCTTAGGAAAACAAAAAGATTCTCCCAGGATCAAAAACATAAGGTGTGCACCTTACTTATCAAAGATATATAGATATATATAGAGAGAGATGTACATTGTATGTATATAGTGCAATGACAGAGCATGCAGACTTGGTTTCCTGGTTCTCTCCCTCTGCTGAAAGAAGAGCGAGGGGAAAGAAAAGAAAAAGGACAGAAAGAGTAAAAAAGAGAGGAGACAGGAAAGAGGAAAAGGAAAAGAGGAAGGGCAAAGAGAAGTAAAGAAAGCTGGTCAAGCAAAAACTGGAAGAAGAAGCGGAATCCTCCAAGCAGGAGCCATAAAGCCGGAGTGCCTGTCTGGAACTGCAGTTCTCTAACTTCCCGAGGCAAACACTGAGCTGATAGCCACAGTTCTCAGGCTCCCTGCTCCCTGACAGGGCAGTTGTGAACTTTATGTCAGCAAGTTGCCACCGGGCCTCTCCAGGGCAGCCTCGGTAAAGAGGCCTGGTCTGTGTTTGTCATTCCTTGGCCAGCCCCCCAGGCCATTCATCACACCTCCTGCCCCTGGGGCGAGTCCTGCAGAGCTTCTCCACCCAACAACAGACAACAAACAAATTAATTCAGGCCCCAAACATGAGTCCACATTCCACATCACTCAGCTTATCATCCCCAGGACTGAGGACCCTGCGCTTGAGCAAGAAAATGGCCATGATCGGGTAGGTGACTGTAGTCTCCTCTTCGTCAGCACCAGGAAAGGAAAAGAACCCCAATTCCCCCAGCAGAAAATGCTAATACATAAGCACCACTGTGTTTGGCCTCCTGCCTCAACTCTCTTATTTTTCTTTTTATACTAAACACCTTAGTCATTCTTAAGTCAGCATTTGCCAAAGGTATTAGAAAAATAACTACAAACGTTTGGAATAATCTATATTATTCAGATAGAAATTGGGTTTTCTCCTGAAGGAAGCTTCGGTCCCTTTAAGATGCTAACATGCTCTGTGAATTGTCCATAGGAGGATATAACACATCATTTCCCAAACCAACTGAACTTCAGAAGCTACTCCACCTCCAAGTGTTAGGTTCCATATGGGCGCTCTTTGAGAAACACAGCTCTACAGCAAAAAACCAAAAATAAACAAAACAACAAAAAAAACCCTCTTTGCTATTTGAGAGTAGTGATTAATTGACCCTCTGTCTTTCTCTTCTCTAGCCTGAACATGCCAGTCTCAGGAGATTTGCCTTCAGAGATCTATTTTCTACCCCTTAAATTACTTTTTTACAAACCTGCCCACCTTCCATTTTTTCACATTCCCTTTGAACTCTGGGAAGCAACTCCAAAACTCCAACAAGGAGCTCATTCATGCCATATGAAGTGAAAAAGACTTTGCCCACCACACTTCCTTTAATACGGCTCTGGGTTACACTGAAATTTTTCATCCCACGTTATCTGCAAGTGCAAGCTGAGGTCTCTCTCCAAATAACTCATATCCATCACTTTATTTGCTCCCAAGTCCTTTCGGAGCAGTTTTTGGAAAGTGTAAAGAAGTCAAACACTGTGGAACAAGAAAGAAGGGGAGGAAAGGAAATGCCCACATCTGGCAGAGACCACACTCCCCGCTCACATCTGCCTCTCTCAGGATGTGCTGTTCAGAAGGACACTTACAAAACCATGGCACAGCATGGACACTGATGTCCTCCATGGCCTGAGCAAAGAACAGTAAGAAAAAAAATCAAGAAAAAGAAAAAATGTGTATGTTCTCTTCTTTATTAGAGTCCATTCTTTGTCAGAAACTCATTACCCTGCACCTAAATTGCTTAAACAGCCCCTCCAGGCTGCCTCCCTGATTCCAATCTCTAACCCCAGAATCAAATTTGAATACCATTGTAGGTCTAATACCACTCCCACCAAGTGTCTTGTCTATTCAAACGCACACTTCATCTTCACGACCATCCTAGGTACCGTTACAAGCTCCGTTTTACAGATAAGAAAACTGAAAGACAAAGAGGTTAAGGTCACACCACTAGAAAGTGGGCAGCTGGGATGTGAACCCCAAGCAGTCTGGCTCCAGGTTCCAGGTTCACTGCTTGCCCGGCTGCCATTTTACCGGGCCCTACCAACTGTTCAGTCATAGTTCCCCACTGTCCCAGCACCCCGTTATCCACCCGCTGCATTCCACTCTCCTCTCTAACCATTTCCCCAGGATCAACTCAAGTGCCACCATCACGAAGATCTTCCCAAATACCAAGCTGTCCTGTCCTGTGAAGCCTCACAGCATGAAGTCCTATCTCATACAGCTTAGTGCTAAAGGGCATTATGGCTTGTATTTTTTATCTCAACTAGATTATAAACTCCTTGAGGCTCCAAACAGCCCTCAACAGGCTGAATAAATAGGTGGGTATTCCTCTACTGCTACCCAAAGTGGCCCTTATGAATCTTTCCATTGCTGCTGGTATATCTTGACTGTGCCAGGATTTCCCTGGTACAAAGCGGGCCTCCAAAATTTTCTCTCACATGCCGCTCCTCTCCAGCCTAAGCCTCCCTTTTATTGTCTCTCGGGCTGGCCCACAAATTGAAATAGGACATGATGCTTAATTTTACATCAACGCATTAAGCTGCTTTAAACACTTCAATATTCCCCAAATGTAGTTAAATATATGAACTTGCACTTAGAGTTGTCAACAACGCATTGACGATTTGTTTTATAGTTGCATGTTAATCTACAATCTGTTTAATGTGATCCAATACATTATTCGGGAGGGTGATATATAAATTTAAGTCTTAGACCATGAAATATCATTTAGGATTAAGACACTAATCTCTTAAGAGAGGAGATGCCTGCTCACAAAAGCAAGCAGTTAAGCAGAGCCCCTGTGCATAAAAGGTACCCTTGTCTCATGCACCAAAGAAATGGGCTCTAGGGCCTGCCAGTCCTGGAAGTCAGGAAAAGGAGGGGCAGAAGTGACCTTCCTTCCCACCCCCAAACAAACACTCCCTCACTAAATCAGCCTCTCAGAAGAGTTACAAATTCACTAACCCAAAACACTATTGATGACTACCTCTTCTTCTTCCCCAAAGTCCTCAGCAGTCAGAGTAACAATGGCAACAATGGGTAATTCACATAACGCAACCATACAAAAGAGGTATTCTTGTTGTCCCCACCGTGAAGATGAAGAAACTGAGGCATGGCCGGTAAGAGACATTGCTGAGCCAGGCTGTCCAGCTCCAAAACTGGTGCTTGTATCCACTATCTATTCTGCTAATTATCCCACACACAAAACCTTAGTCTTCAGGCTAATTTTTAGGCCAAAGATTGAAAGATCACTACCAGTTCCTTGGGATAAAAGCAGTGTTCAATAAATACTTTGGAAGGAAATAAAGTGCAAGCTAAAATGAGTAATTAAAAGCAAACAACAACAAAAACTAAAAATATAACGTACACATTGTCTTGAAAAAGTTCACAATTAATAGATGAAATAAGGCGAATACACCAAAAGAAATCAGCAGAAGGTCAATAAAATGCCATGAGATGGGTCATATGAGGAAACCTCCTATAGTGAAGCTAATAGCCTGGGTTCTGAAAGGGGTTGGGATAGAGACAGATGGGATGAAGAAAGAGTAAAGGTGAAGGGTCCCACACTCCACCCAAGCACCCTCATCCAGGTCTCAAGGAAAGAGCTAGCTTAAGTGTCTGCTAAAAAAATGTCACTTACCAGTATATAAATGACCCCACCCACAAATAGATATGCTGCAAGATGCATAGCATTCAAACAGAGACCCAGCCACAGCCTTCTCCCTGCCTGGGACACACACAGACATTCTCCTGAAAACAGACATTGGTCACTCTGCTAGAACGCATCTCTCCACAGAACCCAGCCCTATCTGGAGCTCAGGTCCTGGGTTCACCACAACTGATTCCCACATCAGGACGTTAGCAGATGCTCCTTGCCTTGACCTACCTAAAAACCAACAGACTCCAGCTTGGCTGGAAACACTTGAGGACCTCCAGGATGTGAGCGGATGGTCTCCACGTGGTCAAATAAGCGGTAGGTTGGCCCAGCAAGGCATCTGCCAAGGAAACCGGCAATCCCAAAGGATGGTCAGCGTCCCATAACTAGGCCCGTCACAACCTTTATCAACTTTGTGCTTCACTGTTTGGAAGAAATATAGATTTCGGAAATGTCAAAATGCTTAGAGAAGTGTGGTGATAAAATGAATAGGCTGTTTGCTTTCCATATTGACATACCCAATTTCAGACTGTCAGAGTGCTTTTAGTTATAACAGGAAATGTACAAAGTTAGCTTTGCTTGTTTTGACAACCATAAAAAAGGTTTATCAGTTACGCATACCCGTTAAAGTGCCAAGGTTTCAAAGTAAAAACTAGTGCTAGCCAAGTTCTAATATTATTAATGTTTTTGTAACAAACAAACGTAACTTTTCAGATAATTCCCACTGCCTTAGTGACAAAGAGTTTTTGGAAATTTTTAGCAGTCTACCTGCCAGAAATTTCTGTTAGTTTAATGCAATAAATCAAAAGAAGTCCATAAAAAAACTAGAGCAAAGTTAACTTTACTGTTTAGTTTCTAAAACAAAAGAAGTAACACATGACTTCGAATACTGCCATTGTGATTTCAAATCCCTGAGCTTAAGGATTTCTTTTCATTTCTCCTTCTTGTCTTCTCAAATTCATGCTTTTCTCATTCTTGTTTCAATTGTTTCAAGTATATAAAATTCCCACTGTTTTCTCTGAAAGCTCTTACAAAGCCACTTGTAGATTTCTCACTTCATCTTTCTTTGAAGCTGCGTTACTCTTTGGAGACACTGTGTTCACATCTGCGCAGAGCACAAGGTTTGGCTTTGCCTCCCGTGCAAAACTCCAGACAAGTGGTTACTAGCAAATCTTCCTGCCAGTAAATCATTAAATTAAAGAATAAAGAGAAAGAAAAGAGAGATAGCAGAAGGGCAAAGAGGGGACAAAAGCCAAACAATGAACTGGTCCAGGTATTTTTCAAAATGGAAATGATGCAGAATGTCCCGTTTATAGAGTTGAAGGCTAAAACAGGTTACCTCTGTCTCCACATTTGTTTAGCAAATATTAATATACTCCTGACTGAGAACTGCAGGTGGTCCCAATTCAACCTCCATGAACTGAGCAGACTGACTAACATTATCTCAGTCACCTCCTGGACAACCGTATGAAGATACAGTATCTCCAATGTGCAAATACAGCTCCTAGACAGTTGCAAAACCTGCCTATAGTCATACAGCTGGTAATTAATAGAGCCAAGAACTGAACCCTTTGTCTCCTCTTGCTGAGACAATTTAATCCAAAATTACAATTACTACATAGCCAAGAGGGAAATCTTTCAACCAAGATCTGCTTCCCAGCTTTGAATGAGCTGTGTCCCCAGCCAAAGATATAGGACATTACAGACAATGCCTCATCACAAAGGACAGTGCACTGACCGCCGGTGTGGCTTCGATACTGGGGAGGAAACATCCCTGTGGAGAACAGGAAGCCCTTACTAAGCAAATGCTGGGCAACTACAAACTGCCCAGCAGATGTAGAGAAGGCTGACTTGCAGAGAGGCAGACAAAAGGGGATATTCAGCAGACACCAAGGATTCACAAAGGAACGTTAATGGCATTGTTTTAAAATGGTGTTTACATTTTAAGCTTGATGTTCTGTGAAGCCAATGCACAAGCATGGAATGTTGAGCTCAAGTGACAAGGAGTGTATTTTCACCTACCAATATAAAATACTTTGAGTTACAGCCTAAGACTAAATAAAACTAGTCCATAAAAGACTAGCAATGAAAGAGTTTGTACGTTAAAATCATGTCTACTCCTCAATAAGTATATATGTATGTTTATATCTCTCCCAATCACAGTGTGGGGAATACCCCCAAAATTATGTTTTCATTATGACACTATTCTTGTACGCAACTAGATATTTACACTGTTACCCTACAACTCCCCCATACCCCTCACTTCTTCAGCAAAGGGGCAAATTTAATTTTAACTTAGATTCTTCCTCTATCAGACCTGACTAGATCTCTACCTAAGCAAGAGGGAGACAGGAACTGAAAAATTTGCCTTTTCCTTCAAGAACCAGACCCTCACCCATCACCTCAAGTGACAATTAACAGTTTCTGCAGTACGTTATATAAGAACTAATAAGGCAAAGGAATCGAGGGCAGGCTTTTCCCTTCACGATCCTGTCGGAAGCTTAAAAGAAAGTCTGAACACTAATGAATTCTGAATTCGTGTCAGCTCAATAGAGAGCACAGTCTTTTATCTTCACCTGGAATAGGAATGAAAGAAGAAAAGCCCAACAGTTCATCCACTTCCCCTAAAATACACTCTGCATCAGTCCTATTCTTGGCTGAATGAGCCTGGAGTCTGTTAAAGCTGGAACAGGTCTTAGAAATTGCCTTACTTTAAAAGGAAGCAAATCTGAGCCCAGAGAAGTTAGGCAACCTGCTGAAATTCTCCAAGCCAGTATTGAGAACCAACAGCCCTGGCCTTGCGTTACCACTGCTCTAGTAAAGACGGGAAATAAAGTATGGGCTTCACTCCAAATGGTAAAGAGTGTTTGCCTAATTTTTTTCCAAGTGCTTGTGACATTCTAAATCAACATACAAAATATGCGTAAACTAGAGGCAGGCATTAATGGGCTCAGAAAGAAGTGATCAAAGGGGATCCCATTTCCACAGAATGCTTCCGGGATGAATAGAAAGAACGCATTCACACACTTACACTTGCCCCCCAGAATGCACGCCTGTAAGACCCAGATATGCCCTCTCCCATGGACTCCCTAAATGGAACTCACCAAAATACGCTACAACAGAGGACAGCTGAATGAACATTTTATGAAAAAGTCCTAGGCCCCAAAATTAAAGTAGAGGCAGATCAAAACCCAAGAGAAAAGGCTTAATGCTTCACAGAACTAGTCATAGGCAAATTTAAAGAAGCAGCACTTTTTCAGACAAAAGAGTTTTGCAAAGCACTGTGATATAGGAAAGAAAACAGCTAGTTCCCAACTAAGTTTATCTGCTCTGACAGCTTCTGTCTTGGCCAGGCAAAGGTTGAATGTCTACACAGTGAACATAAAGATAACCTACAGGGGCTACACCTCCCCATCCATTTGCCAAAGGTCACTAAGGATTGAGCATTTTGCTTCAGTGCCTCCACTAATACCAAGACATGCCAATCTGCTTACTGTTAGACAACATTAGGAGGTTTGGATTTTACTTATCGGGGGATGTCGGACTTACTTTGTCAGAACTTGGTGACTATTAGCACAAGGCTGAGTGACTGTGGCCACAGTGAATTTATAAAAATTATTTGGTTTTCGGATGCCCAGGAAAGAGGCTGTGACTAACAAGATGGCGGTAACTATTGTTGGACAACATTCCACTCCAAGAACATAAAAGCCGAACAGTGAAGCATTGAGAAATTAAATTCATGGCCTGGAAAACAAGCCAAGATTAAAAAATGTCATGTTGATACAGTAGGTGCTCTTGAGAGTAAGGGGGAAGGTGTCAGAAACTGAATTGATTGCATTTTCATAGCAATGTTGTGTGATGGAGGTGGAGAAGGGTCAAGTGTATCGATATCCTTTAGTGCTTTAGGGGCACGCAGCATATCTTTCATCAAAATTCTACAGAATGTAAAAATCCAGCATTAGACAGCTCAAAATTTTCAGTCACCAGCACCAGTCAGACTTGTCCCACAGAAGGCTGAGCAACATTAGCTGGGTCCTATGACTTCCTTTGGGACCACCAGGAGGTGCTCTTACCAGCAACATTGCTTTCAACTGATGGGCAACATGGACAGATAAAGGTCCCTGTGTTCCCTCTTTGGATGAAGCTTGAAAACCTCCTCCTGTCTATGTCTGAGCAAACATCCTTGCCAGTTCTCACAAACCCTAACAGGAGTTAACATTTCTCCTTGAGTGTCCATAAATAAATGCATGCATGAGCTTGCTGTTTGAGGCCACCAGACTTCCTATAGACCAACTTCCAATTCATCCTAACAAGACTGAAATTTGGAGAAATTCCTGAATGAATACCCAAGGGCTCCTAACAGTTTGTACAGTCCTCAGGGGCGAGTGATATCTTCACACTTGATCCCTTAGAAAAACATTTTCTGCCCAGACTCATGAGCTGGAAGCAGACATGTTCATGAGCCCAGGTTTGGGGGCTCATTGATTCATCTCACAGCTTGTTGGCACCTACGGGTATGTCCTGTCCCTGGCCATACAAAACCATTGTGTGCAGCGGCACAGACAGCACAGAGATCTCATTGTGAAAACATCCACAAGGCAAGGGAGAAGGAAGACTCAGGGCTTTCCCAAAATGGGAGGGGAGAATGCCAAGTGACAAAGAGAGGGAGAAATTGAGTAGAAAATGATCAAGAGAACTTCTGGAGCTGAGTAGCTACTTCTCTTTTCATAACAGTGCAAAAGACACAAAGATGCTCCCTTGTCCTGGGGAGAGAGTAGGCTGTTCTTTGATGCTGGGGCAACTGTCTGTAATGCTGATGAACGTTCCCTCTGGCCCTGTTTGCCCACAATGGAGGCTCATCCTGACCCCATCCTCACCTCTGGGCTGACCTTCTGTTTAGCCATGAGACTGCAGGAAAAAGTTCATCTGAAGGTCAGGAAGATGGTGGCACTCACATCCACCCCAAAACCTGAACCTTCCTATTGGGAGAAGGCCCTCCATCCTCTTTTTTTTTTTAAGGGACTGAAGGCTAATTCCATATCTGCTTTCTCTTTTATCTTCAAAATCACCAATATTAGCATCTTTGTTTATGTTCAAATAAGAGACTGGGAGGTGTTGTGACCTGTTCCATTGTCACAGTCAGGATTAAAACCAGGGTTCCAATTCCAAGGCTAGGGGGCTAAACTGTTCAAGTCTGCTATCCCCAAACCTTGCAATGAATGGAGGGAAAGTCAGTAATTTTATGAGAGCATAAAAAAATAGATGGGTTAGATAGGATGAAGCCTTCTTTCAGAAAAACAACTGTCACTGTACAACCTAGTCTGCTGAAGATCTGAAGCTTTCAACCACCAAGAGCCTCTGTTTCTCCATCTGTACAATGGGGACATTCCCACTGCCCCAGTTAGACACCACACCAGCGAATACCTGGTACCACCCCTTGCATGTGTTAGGCACTAAATAAATCTTAGTTACCTGCTTCTTCCCCAGAGAAAATACTTTCTGTTTCTAACACAGAAGGTAAATGCCTCCTTTCTCAACTGTCAGATTTGCCATGAGGCAATTGGCAGCACCCTTTGATTTTAAGATTGCTCTGGATGTTTTGTCCAGGCAGGCTCCAGAGTCTTCGCTGGATTTGAACGCCAGATAATGCATTTCTTCTCACATTCCTAAGTATACCAGGACCAAGACCTACCTGGTTACATATCTGCATACACAGAGCATGAGAAAATCTGAGTGTGCGTAATAAACTCCCTATAAGAGGGCCCTGCCCAGTTTCTACTTAGAGAGACCAAATGGGACACAGGCAAGGTGATTCTCATAGGGTTTCTGTGCTTTGATTCTGTGCTTCTGTGCAGGTAACACTGACCCATCTATCAGCCTGAGCTATAAGAAAATACACAGGACTCTAGGAAGAGGTGACATGGTAGAGTAGGAAACAATCAAGTTTTAGGGACAGAAGGCCTGGATTAAAACCCCAGCTCTGCTCCTTACCATGTGTGAGGAACAAGTTCCCTAATGCTCAGCCTCATTTTCCTCATTTTTTAATGAGGAGAACAGTATCTGCCTAACAGGATAGCTGTCAAGATTGCGTTAATGTACATCCTAATATAAGAATTATGAGAAAACCAAAGTATCACCTCCCAGATCTACGCAGGCTCCTTTATAGCTCTAAACCACAGCTGCTGGGTAATCCAGAGGGACAGCAAGCTCCCTTTCTGAAAAGTCTAATATTTGAAGGTAGGGTAGAAAGTATTCTTTTGACAGCCTACCTTCCGACAAACAATATCTGATTCCCCAGGACTTACCCTCATTTTCCTGGATCTGTGGCTTAATGAGGAAAGGAGTAGATGGCAGCCGAAACTGTGGGGGTTACAGATCAGAGAGAAAGGGGTCATCTGAAGAATTAGGGAGTGGCCATCTTGCTCCCTCTCAAGGTCTTTGATCTTGGGTCCATGAGATAAATCATTGATTTATGAGTCTTCCACTTATGCTCAAACTACCTCAAATTGGCTACTGTTTTCATGTAATAAAGAGTCTTGACCAAGATACAAATCCAGAACTCAAGCCTGTATAAGGACCACAAAATATTCTTATCTACCCCTCCTCCTACCTGCTGTCTTCTTTGTCAAGTCAGAAAACACCAGTGGGATGGCCATGAACCACACTAGGCTCAGCCAACTTCTCCTTCAAGAGCATGCGAGCATGCCTCCCTTCCTCGCCCCACTTCCCACAGTCGCCTCAGCCTGCTCTTTCAGACGAGTCTCATTCCCGGTGCACACACGCAGGCACACAGGCACACACACACACCACTTCTGCCTGGGCTAATTATGCAAATAGCCAATGGCAACTTGCTGGCATCAGAAGCACGAAGTTGGCACTTCCCTCGTGCATGGTCCCCGGCCAGTGTGAGCCCTCATGGTCTCCTTCACAGAGCTGGAAACCACCCATAATTACCTCTATCACAGCCAAAGACCTAGCAACAATAGAGCTTTTAGTCTTTAGGGTCTTTAAAAAAATTGGACACGGTTGCAAGTGCTCCAGCTCAAAGTTGCACTTTGTGCAGCCTGCCCCCGGACACATTTTCTATGGCTTGTTGCGGCTCGTGAAGAAGGGTGAGGATAGGAGACAAGAGAGGCCCCAGAAAGGCTTGGCAACAAGGACAAGGGAGATTCTGGGAAAAAAGAGGCATTGGGCAAACTCCATCTCCCTAATCTGCATGGTGACTGCCAGCCAAGTTTGCTCTCAGAGCTGTGAGAAGGACCAATTAATTTATCAATCTGCACCTCTTTCTGCCATAACATATTTCCCTCTTGCCAACAAAAAATGTGTCCATTATCAGGCAGGTCCCTGTCCTCCTAAGCAGCCCATGCGGCTGTATAATTACACTTCTTTCCTTGACAACTTGCATGATTGTTTTCCTAACAGTATATTACTTCGTTAGTACTTTCCAATATACGTTATTTTTAAACTGTCACTTTTGCCCAACTCATCCCAATTCTCACTCGTCTGTTTATCATAACAATCATTAATAACTGTCAGTCCACGCCATCAATGTAACGAACTCACTCCCTCATTAGCATGTTCTAGCATTTGTACCGTAGAGGGGGCTGATTATTTTTTACAACAGGCCAAGCCAATTACTTTAGTGAAATGGAATCACATTAATCAAAACTTAACAAGGTGGCAAATTTAAAGATATCAGATTGCAAAAGACAGCATAACTAATACGTCAGTGTCAGGGGTAGCGTGTAGGTATGCAGCAGCTGCACTAAATATATCTCTTCATGCAAGCCACATGAATTTTGACGTTTCATATGATCTGACAACTACCAAAGTGATATTATAGAAGGCAAGAGCCTGGTGCGGCGTGGCTCGTGATGACTTTTGTAGATTCTGGCAAGGGCAGTGTGAGCGGAGAGGGAGGCGGAACAGGGAAGAAGAAAGTGGTGGCCGTGCCGATCCAGGCTGGCAGACGGCAGTGGATCATGTCTCTCTGTGCCAAGGCATTTTCTTTTACACTTTAAATGATGATAGTCATCCATCACCATCTGACAACTGCATCAAAACCAGCTGCAAAACATGCAAAGCCCAGCAGTCTAAAATATGCTGACACGACCAACACAAAAACAGATTATATATGGGGGGTTGTATACATATATCTTTACACACACACACACACACACACACATATTACATACATACATACATACATATACACACGTATATATATCCCATAGGGAGAGGATGTGGAGGAGCAGAGGAGATCAAGAAGGAATGGGGGTAAGGGCGGACTATGAAATGTTTAGAAGTGGAGAGAGTAAAGAAAACACCAGGGCAGCGAAGGAGAGGAAAGAAAAATGAAAAAGGAAACAAAATAAAGAATAAAAAGGAGGCAGAAACAAAGAAAAAGGGAAAGTGATGAATGGAAGGAGAGGACAGGGGAAAAGTGGGAAGAAAGACAAAAGATAATAAATACAAATTGCTATCAGTACTGGGAAGGAAGGCGGAGCAGAGACTGTCTTATAAGGAGCTGATTCTACCCCAGCTGCATTTCTCCAGTTCAGCCCCGTCATTCTGCTTTACGCCCCTGCTTTTGTCCAAGCCTTTCCTACACCCTGCAAGGGGAAGACACTGGGTTCCATGCAGATCTCTCTGGTCTGCTTCTACCCCCTCAGCCAACCCCCTCATTTACCATTGTCATTCTGCAGCCCACGCCTCTTTGTGACCCACAGGATCAAGTCCACTTGGTCTCCTTTACCATGAGGTTGCTCAAAGCTCAATTTATAGGGGTGGGCAAAAGTAGGTTTACAGTTGCTTGTATAGAAAATATGTAGGTTATGATTATTACAAATAGTCTTATTAACTCTGAGCTTCATGTTCTCACAACCATTAGCTTATTTTTGCCAATCCTGTACCTTCCTCCCACCAGCCTACCCTCTTCTCCTGCCTCTTCTACCACTGAGTCGTTCAAATCTCTGCCTTGACATTTATTAACTGGGTGACCTTAAATAACTTTAATACTTCCTTGAACATGACTTCTCTGAGCCTCCATTTCCTTACCTATAACAATGGAGATAATATTACTTACAACTCAAGATTCATCTTTAATAGCCAAATGAAAACATATTTAAAAGCACCTAGAAAGATGTTTGACGCATGAGTAGGCACCATTCCTTAGACGAGTCCTTGGCATAGAGACTTTGTGTTTATTCCTCTTTTCGGTCAGTACTAAGCAAGCCAGCCATGGGATTACTGGCATGCGAAACTGAACTGGGGTAGAGCCCATATTTACAGTTCTCATTTATGAGGTTTACACCCCACCATTCATTGAATAAACGAGAGAACTGGCTGGCCACATGCAGAGGAAGAAGATGGCCAACATGATTTGCAGGGCTTTCGGCGGTGAGCTAGCTTGGAAATGCACCACAGTCCAGTATGATACATCTGGATGGTTCCTTCCCTGAAGCCACAACCCAACTGGCCCAGCTACCCTACTGTTTTCCTACTTAATGGAGCCTGTTTATTTATTTACTTATTCAGAGGAAGCCCAGGACCAGGTACAACAGGCTGGCAAAGGCTCCGTTGTACAATGTGATTAGATTCAGTTATATCACACAGTTCATGAAATTGCATTATGATTCATTTTTACAACTTAAATAGCTATTTGGTTGGGTTGCCAGGTTGAACGTGATGAATGTGTATGATAAAGCAGAACAAAGAGAAGGGCCAGTGCTTATAAACTGAAACATTAGTCAGTGTATTAACCCCTTCCCTTCTTAATTGTGATGCCTTCAGGGCAGATGAGGGCAGATGTCCCACGGTCACCCTCCTTCAGACCTCATGTCTGGTATCAATCAGATCCATACCTCGGCCAGAGGTAACAATTTCACCTTCTCCCCACCAAGGAAAAATATTCCTCTAACAGTTCACCATTCTTTCTATACTAACCCCTGCGTGGGGGGAGAGGATGAGCCACAAGTGTTCAGTGGTCATACTTCAAAATCCAATCACTGCCCAGATCCCCAAGCACATTCTGGTCCTTAGTCCTCTATGTCAAACACTTCACTCATGTCCAAATTCACACTCATGGCGATCATAGTGAGCTATCAGCATGCCACCTAATTACCCTCAAATCACAAGAAGTAAAGTTGGATTAAAACAAAATCACTGCAACATAAAATTCAATTAAAACAACTTAGGGAAAAAATAAAGAGGAACTGCATCTCTCTCATATCAGTGTCTTTCACACTACATACAAGATTATTCTTAGATTGCACCCCTTCGATTAAGCACTAATCTATTTAAATACATCCTAAAGTATTCTTCCGAAAAGGTCAATCATCACTTTGTAAATTACTATTTTTTGAACAAAATTGGATTTTCATTTTAAAGAATCACATAATTTTGATGTTAGAAGAGGTCTTAGCAAGTAATTCTAGCGCTGACTCATTTTTAGTCATTCACAGGAAAGAAACCTAGGTGTGGCCTATGTTCCAAAGATGGCTGCAACATCTCACCATCTGATATGCTCTTCTAGAATGTGACCTTGCTATCTTCCCATGAAGAGGTAGACCAGTTCACCTCCCTCTGGATCTAGGCAAGCTTCTGTTACTTTCACAGAGAACACGGAGGTTCCATTGTAGGACTTCTGAGGCCAGGACGTAGATATGATACCGTTTCTCTCTCATGATTGAAACACTTATGTATGCTTAGAGCCCTAAGCCACCATAGAAGCAAGCCCTAAGGCAGCCATACTGTGAGGAAGCCAAGCCACATGGGAAGGCTGAGTGTGGGGGCTCCAGTCAGCAGTTCCAGTCTTCATGTCACCCTAACCCAGAGGCCAGATGTGTGTGTGTGAAGCTTTCAGATGATTCCAGCAGATGCCTCAGCCCTATGGACCACAGACAACGTGCTCTGGTATGTCCCATCTGAATCTCTAACCTGTAGACTCCATGAACATAATAAAATGTCTGCGTCAAGTCTCTGGCTTTTAAGATAATGCAGTGACAAATAAGAGAAACACTGGTAAACCTGGAGAAGCAAAGGCCAAGTCGAAACCAAACCCAGGCCTGCTGATTGAGGTTTAGAACTGTTTTTCCTTTACCGCTCTTCTGCTGAGGCTTTTGCATAAAGCAAGGTACACCTGTGCCACACACAGCCCAACTTCCTATACCAGTAAATAAGGTGGGAACTGAGAAAAGCTTAGCCCAAACCTCATCATATACACAGGGGATGAACACAGGTTTTCACTACCCTTGAGGCTCTCACATCCCCCCAAAGGACCAGCCAATGGAAAACATACATTCACCAGAGAGAGCAAAGGCTGTGTATATGGGCATCCAAATAGAAAATATATATGGACCATGTAGCAGTCACTGACATTCGCTGGCCCAGTTGATATTTTCCCAAGTATAAAGTTTCCTGAAAAGCAACCACTGCCCCAAGTTGAGGCCCTTGTATCCCATCTCCCACAAATTCCATTTACTTCCAGGTTGGAGAATTACCAACAATCCCCTGACCGGGCCTCTGACCATATGGGTTTGTGACTCAAATCTGGATACTCAGGATGAATCTTGCGGGGAAATCTCTAGGCTGAGAAAACTTAGTATTTGCAACTGACATTCAAACAGATAGAGATGATGATATTATATTTGAGTCTTATTCTTCTTTTCCTGCCTCCCACATGACCTTCCACATGGTGGCACACTTTCAGGTCACCCTCTTCTCTTCTGGCAAATGAATCTGCTGAGAATCTCAATTTCTTCACTAGCTTATCAGTCAAGAAAACCCAATGGAATGATGTCCCAAGAAGACAGACCTTCGAGTCAGCTGTTCCTTGGAGGTACAGAATATCCTCCACCCCCAGCTTGGCCTACCAGGAATTACAAATTCAATATACTTTCTCCCCAGATTTGCCATGACATTTTCCTAGATCCAAAATTAAACCTCATAGTCTAACAAAAATGATTTATTTTTTGTAGATTTATTTAAATAAAGTCTTACAAAATAAGAAAAATTAAATTACACTTACTCACTTTAGAAATTATTTTTATAAAAAACAAAAACCTATTTTAAAACAAACTTTCTAATAAAAAATGACTTTAAAACAAACTTTTAAAAACTTAACTGTAATAATAAATGTACGTATACATTATATACTCACATATACACAAATTAATACATAATTTGCATTCTCAAAATCAAGACCATCCTGGACAATCTGAGGCGTAAACTCACCACGCAGATCTTCTCCGGCAGATCAGAGAAGACTGGATGGCTTCTCCTGCCATCAATTACCCAAAATATAAAATTTCATGCATCTTTCTCTCTTTATCCTCCCAAGGATACACTGACACCTTCTCCTCCCTTAGGCAATTCTCTTCCTTTTTCTCAACCCATGTTTTTCAATTGTAACACACTCAGAGAGATATAGGGATTCCTCCGACCTCACAGAGCTTAGCAGGAACTTACCCAGGTCTCTAATTCTCCATAGATTGTTCATTTCACCCATACCTCCTTGTTTTGTTTGCTTGATTGCTTCTGTTCTGCTGCCTCACATTCTGTCCATTCAGACCCTAATAGTGGTTACAGCGCAGTAAGGCCGAAGAGATGCTGAGCCCAGAAAAAACTCTTTTCCCTCTGCATATCAGTGTAAATTGCCCAGGCCCCAAATCAAGAACTCCCCACTCAGCCTCTCAAATACCAAAGTGGAAAGGGAAAAGGACAAAAATATCCCTAAAAGGTTTTCAAAAATGACAAAACTTCCCTTTGAACTCAACCCATAAAGTCGCTCGAGGACAGAGCCCATAGCTCGGCTCTGCCCAACATTCTCACCTTGCCCCAGACATTTCCCAGGCCTGACCGATGTGCGAACAGAGTGGCTGCAGATGTGAGAGGGGCCTCTAATTTATTTCCCTCTCTGATTTATTTTCCCCCTGCACATCACTTTGGTATGACAACAATGCATAATTCGATTACACATGATATATAAAATCATTGCAGCTGTTCAGACATATTCACAGCAAGAGAATTTCAGATGCACATTCAGCCACAGATTCTCAGACATGCACACACAGTCAGCTTTTGTGACTCTCCTTAAGTCACACAGGGAGAGGAGAAAACAAAAAGCTGTTCTTCCCACTGATTAGGTATTTCCAGCATTCCCTACCTGCATGTCTTTCCCTAAGTGCAGAATTAAGAGTACCTCCTTAGAAAAACATCCAGAGAAGGTCTCATGGGGGAAAACAGCCTTTTGGGGTAAACTGATAGCAGCATGACAGGAAAAAGAGAGTGTATACCACTTCATTTTACTTTAAGATGATGCTGTGAAATCAGGTATATTTAATTCCCTTTTAGACACCACGTAAAAGTTTCTCTCCTGCCTGCTCGCTCTGTGGGCTACATACCGTGCCAAAGATTAATCCCTCGGGAGTTTTTTATTTCCTATTCTGCCTATCTTTCATCTTCACCCCAGACTAAGCAGATGGATGTGAATTCAAAGTTTTCTGATCTTTAGCACAAGTTATGGAGGGTTATCTTTGGCTGTATATCTTTCCGCTGGCAGTGCTCCCTTGGTGATGAAGGATTAACCACCCCAGCTGTCTCTTCCCAGAATGATGCAGTGCCGTGCTCCTCAACACGACAGCATCACTTAATCTTAATGTCCGCTCTCCGAGCGCAGCCGCGCAGGACAAAGCCAATCAACATCAGATGCCACCAAGATGGACCTACTGCTTGGCCCTGGAGTCTCTCACCCTCTCACTCCTATTAATCAACATCATCCAACCCGATCCCGGAGTTCACTTCTCTCAACCAGTTAGACTGAGCTGGGGTCCATGTTAACCACCTGAACCACGTGGCAAAAGGAGGGGCGGCGGGAGGCAATCAGCGCGACCGGCACTCGGCAGGCCAAGCCAGGTCGCTGAGAGAGCCCTTCCCTTGCCCACCTCCGCTCCGGTGCCAGCGGCAGAGCTGGAGCCCTCGGCTCCGCCTCACACACTGAAACTTGCCCGTCTGGACGGAACAGAGATGATCTTGAATGAAACCTACCTGTCTTTCAGAAACCCCCAAAGAGCCTGAGAAAGACACGTTTCCATTCACAATCAAACTGTATTACGTGCACTTTCCTGCCCATCTCCACCCTCAGCAGCGGCTGGGCCTAACACATTTGACTTCCTTGCGCCCAAGAACACTGGGTCTCACCCCAGACGGCACAAATGGAACGCGCGACCCTACCAAACAATGTCCTGCTTGTGCAGCTGATATATCCAGAAATGTGTTTAATCCTTGGGAGTCGTCCATCCTCCCGCCTTCTTTTTTAAAGTTTATGTATCACAGGTGGAGAAAGCAAAATGGTGCTCTCATCTTTTTTCCCTAGCTGCGAACAATTACAGTAATGTACCTCCCTTTTCTTTCTTAAGGAAGGGAACAAAAAAGTCAGCCCAGATCTCAAAGGCAAACGTAATAAAACAGTAAATTATTGCTGGAGTTTACTAAACAAATGCAACCTAGTTAAATTTGGAAAAATCTTCACTTTTGCTTACATTTGCAATTTTACTGCTGAACTACTGGTATTTCTTACTTATGCAACATTAAAATGTATAAGAAATCCTCTTGTGTGCTATATCCAGCATCTACTCTTGATTTATAATACCCAATTTAGGGGGGAAAAAAACACAACTAAACCTGATTTAAATCACAGATTACTCTGTAAAACACAAGCAAGGAACTATTCCAAATCCTAAATGTAATTTAAACATATTTATATTTTACAGTGATATATTTTCCCCATTCCTTGTCTTACGACTGTAAACTTTCTATAATTATATAAGCAATTTCCCTAAGGTCACAGCATTGATCATAGTTATAAATTGCTAAAGTACAGCACACAGTGAACAGTAAAATACATGCTGGACATCACAAACAGTTTCATCAAATCAGAAATGGGGTGGGGGAAGGAGGGAGAGAAGTAAGAATGGAGATGGAGAAAGGGGGGAAAAGTAACAAACAAACTTTCAAAGAAGTCATTACACAATGTCACATTCCCTCCTCCAAAGCCATTCGGAACACAGATTTTACAAAGTGCCCTGACTGGGCTTGGCTTAATTTTTGCTGACATTCTTAACCCTTGCCTAATACTCTGAAAGCCATTTGAGAAGGAAGCTTGGCAAACAAGCTATTGGAGTCACTCAGTTAAGGCACATGCACTCATGCCCAGGCACACACACACGAGAAATCCTACACCACTACAACTGCTTTCCCTCACAAACAGTAGTTCTCAAACTGTGTTCCTAGGAACCCTAGGATTACATAGTAGTATTCTCTGGACAAAATAGGTGGGTCTCAGTCTTCCCACTCATTCTTTAACCGGAGCAACTTCTCTGTCATTGTTTCCTCTCCTGGGGCACTGTGGGGGAAAAAAATCTTACTTGCAAAAACAGTTTTAAAGCTTGCAAAATAAAAAAGGATTTGGACACTACCCCTTTGGACATTGCCCTAATGCATGGGATCTAGAAGAAGTTACATGAGGGTCTCCATTTGTCAGTTTTTCTGGTGTTTGGGGTAGATCTTCCGTTAATGAGAGAGGATGAAGTGGTCTCTGCACAGGATGCAAATGGGGTTGCTGCCAGGCGTCTCCAGCACCCAGGGTTCCAGCCAGACGGGCTGACAGGCTGGTCACCCCTCATGGTTAACAATGCCACACTCCAGTCCGGGCAACTGCCTATTAGGAAGACAGCTGAGACCCAGAGGGGAGGGACGAATCAGCGTATGACAGGCACTGCCTTCCTCAATGTAAAATCAACTTAAAAATACCTTTGTTCTCTGAAAGCTTAGGAACACAGTGGTTCAAATTTTTCCTTCAAGACATTTTCCCAGGAAGGCTCAACATTTCTGCAGCTCAGGACCCTGGTGTAGCAATCTGAGAAAACTACAGAACTGTTAGTGTGTGCCAGACATGCTTTCTAGGAGGATGGCCATTAAGAGATTGATCTCCTCAAGCAAATAATGTTCCCCGTGTCCCCCTCTATGCTGTACCCCTTCTCAGTACTATTACTTCTGCTCCTCTTCCTCTCCCTCTTCCTCTCCCTCTCTCTCCATTTCTCACTCATTTACTATTGATGGCTCCCAAATAAAGTACATCTGGCCTCCTGCAACCTGACAATTTTCTCTGACCAGAGGTAATGTTCACAATATTTGACTAATACAGTGCAGGCTGAAAAAGTTAACAGCCATACAAAAAAGGGGCCAAGTCAATATGTCTTGGTCCCAACACCAAAAGAAAGAGCAGCCTTGCAGTTTACCAGTTACCTTTACAAGCTCTGAAATCAGAGTTCAAATCTCCACTAGACCGCTTTCCTCCTGTAGAACCTTAGAGTGCTTGACTCAAATCTGTCTCCTCTGTGTTTAGCATGCATAACAGTTCCTACCAGAGACAAGTAAATGAATTACCACAAATAAAACTAAAATGTAGCATAAATGCTCAATAAATTAATTAGATAGATACTGCCTCTTCATTTAAGTGTTTCTAGCTGGTTGGCTGTTTCTTGTTTGTTTGTTTGTTTGTTTGTTTGTCATTTAGATTGCCTGGATGTTTGATGAGTCCCCAGTAAAGAAGTTAATGAAACCAAAAAGCTCTGCTGATTCTGATGCTTGACTCCACTCTGGGTGGACTGGGTGTGGAGCTCCGACAGCTCCGAGAGGCTGAACGGCAGGTGGTGAGGGCTGTGCCGCGGGACATCGTGAGAGACTCAGCAGGGCTAGAGAGAGGGCTCTTACTAGATTTTTATCACTTAATCACTTGTTAAAAATCACTATATCAATTTTTTAGATTATACTTATAAATTTATCAGAGCGAAGCTTAATACAGTATATGAAAACTATTTTAAAGGCAATTAAAAGTCACCTGGAATCCTCTGACCCAGACTGTGATGTTTTAGTTTTACTGAGCACTTACTCCACGCCAGCGTTGTGCCGTTTCAATGTACCACCCACTTTAATTCTCCCCACTCTGCGGGCAGCTGACTGAGGCACCGAGCAGTGAGGTGGTTCGCTCCAGGTCCCGTCACCACACCAGCCCTCAGTAAGGAACCAGCATTAGAGCCCACGCCTGACCCTAAAGCTGATGCTCAGGCTTCATACAAGATTACTTCTCAGAAATAGCAACAGTGCACATTTCCATATCTTTCCTTCAACTCCTTTCCTAAGCCTAGAAAGGGAGATAGGTAAGCTGGTAGATAGATGAATGGATGTAAAAAAAATTCTCTTTGACTTATTTAAATTTTTACATAAGATTAATCAAGTATATAATTGCTTGCATATTAAAATATATTTATAGATGTAACATATATTAAAGTGCAATTAGTTCAAGTACAAAATCTTCGGTCCTTGAGAACCCTGAATTTCTCAAATGAGACAGTCTCTATGTGAGCAAATCTTACAAATCTCAAGCACAAGTGCTTTCCTCTCCAGCTTTAACCACTGCAACCTTGGACCTGGCTTCCTAAATATGAGTATACAGACTGCAAAACCACAACACATGGGTTTCTCAGAAAGTAATAGGGCAATGCAGATGAAACACTGAAGAGAAACTAAAAGTCCTGGCTGGCGTGGCTCAGTGGATTGAGCACTGGGCTTGTGAACCAAAGGGTCGCCGGTTCGATTCCCAGTCAGGGCACATGCCTGGATTGCAGGCCAGATAGCCAGTGGGGGGGGGGGGCGCTCAAGAGGCAACTACACATTAATGTTTCTCTCCCTCTCTTTCTCCCTCCCTTACCCTCTCTAGAAATAAATATAATATTTTTTAAAATAAATAAAAAGGAAAAAACTTGAACCTGACAACATGCAGGGCTAGGACTTTTTGTACAAATATTCTAATCAGAAAAAGCAGGTTGGGGCATCCCGCCCATTAAATGTCAAGAATAGTCAACTCTTTTAATCCTTCAAATCAAATGTCTCTTTTTACATTAATTTCTACGATTATAAAACCAGAAACACCCCATGGGGGGCTCGTTCTTCATCTCTCTTCTTGTGAGTACCGGTGGTGGAACTGATCATGGATAGAAATTGGGAGAATTTCTCACCTGGCAACTGTCTCTCTTAAGGTCAGAACCTTGAATTCTGTTCCAGCAGGGAGAGAAGATAGATTTAAACCCCTCAGAAAACCAAACTGAGAGACTTTGAAAACGGAATCTACTCAGCAATTGACAGCCTCAACTTCTCAAAAGTCACTAAATAGAGGCAAAGGCAGGAAACAAGGCTGAACCCATCACGAAAGGCCAGATTCTGCCCTCGGACACTCAGGCACAAGATCCAGGGCTCCAGTCCACCCTGGCCTCAAGCTGGCACCTAAGAAAGTTAAATGATCATAACCACTGGCAGAGAGCTCCATGAAGACAGCTGAGACCCAGCCTGTCACTTACCAATGACCGAGTTTGCTAATACAAAACAGAAGCATTGTGCAAAGTCACCAGAGCCTGTGTTCTCCTTTCTCCACCTCCTGGGAACTACCCTAAACTATCCAAATTTCTGAGACATGCACAGCAAAGCAAGCCAGCAACTCCTCGCATGTCCCGGGAACAGCTGCCAAGGAGTCCCATCAACCCTTTGGAGTTAGGAAGATTATCTTTCCAAGGTTTTCAATTTAGTGAATTTGGGGTGGGGGGCAGGGAAAAACAAGGAGATCCTTCTTTTAAAAAAAATATTAATTATTCCATTACAGTTGTACCAAGTTTCCCCCTTTGTCCGCTTTCACCCACTACCCTCATTCCCTCCAACAACCCCCCCCCCCCCGCCCAACCTTAGTTCCTGTCCATGGGTCAGGCATATAAGTTCTTTGGCTACTCCATTTCCTATACTGTTCTTAACATTCCCCTGTCTATTTTGTACCTACTAATTTGTGCTTCTTAATCCCTGCATATTTTTGCCCCATTATCCCCCTTCCCCCTTCCAAATGATAACCCTCCAAATGATCTTCATCTCTATGATTCTGTTTCTGTTCTGCTTGTTAGCTTAGTTTTCTAGATTCAATTGTTGATAGTTATGAGGTTATTGCCATTTTAATGCTCATATTTTTTATCTTCTTTTTCTTAGATAAATCCCTTTATCATTTCATATAATAAGGGCTTGGTGATGATGAACTCCTTGAACTTGACCTTATCTGGGAAGCACTTTATCTGCCCTCCCATTCTAAATGAAAGCTTTGCTGAGCCCTGGCTGGTGTAGCTCAGTGGATTGAGCATGGGCCTGTGAAGCAAAGGGTCGCTGCTTCGATTCCGAGTCAAGGGCACATGCCTGGGTTGCAGGCCAGGTCCTCAGTAGGGGACACATGAGAGGCAACCACACATTGATGGTTCTCTCCCACTCTTTCTCCTTCCCTTCCCCTCTCTAAAAATAAATAAATAAATATTTTAAATGAAAGCTTTGCTGGATAGATCAATCTTGGATGTAGGTCCTTGCCTTTCATGATTTGGAATACTTCTTTCCAGCCCCTTCTTGCCTGTAATGTCTCTTGAGAAATCAGCTGACAGTCTGATGGGAACTCCTTTGCAGGTGACTGTCTCCTTATCTCTTGCTGCTTCTAGAATTCTCTCCTCCATTTTAATCTTGGCTAATGTAATTATGATGTGCCTTGGTGTGTTCCTTCTTGGGTCCAACTTCTTTGGGACTCTGTGCTTCCTGGACTTCCTCAGAGTCTATTACCTTTGTCAGATTGGGGAAGTTCTCCTTCATTGTTTTTTCCAATGAGTTTTCCATTTGTTGCTCTTCCTCTTCCCCTTCTGATACCCCTATAATTTGGATGCTGAATCATTTAAAGATGTCCTGGAGGTTCCTAAGCCTCTCCTCATTTTTTTTGAATTCTTGTTTCTTCATTCTGTTCTGGCTGAATGTTTATTTTTTCCTTCTACTCCAAACCATTGATTTGAGTCCCAGTTTCCTTCCCTTCACTGTTAGTTCCCTGTACATTTTCCTTTATTTCACTTTGCATAGCCTTCACCTTTTCCTCTATACTCAACAATTTGTGACCATACACAACCATTTGTGTTAGCATCCTTATTACTAGTGTTTTGAACTGTGCATCTGATAAGTTGGCTATCTCTTCATTGCTCAGCTCTATTTTTGAAACTTTGTTTTTTCATTTGGGCCAATTTTTTTTTGTATTGGCACACCTGTTATGTTATAGGCAATGGAGCCTTAGATATTCACCAGGGAGGGGCAACCCCCGCCCCATGTGTCGTGGTGCTGTGTGCGGGGGAGGGGTCAGAAAGGGAACAGTGCTGCTTTCTTGGCTTTCAGTCAGCTTTCAGTCACTTCCTCCACTACCCACAAGCAAATATGGCCCTTTTGGTGCTGATTCCCTGTGGGTGGACTTGTGTATGTTCTAGTACCCTGTGGTTCTCTCTAATGAACTCACCTGTGAGGCTGAGAGTTTCTCTCACTGTTGCAACCCCTGCAGGTTTTTATAGGCAGAGGTTCTGAGGCTTTATTTCCCCGAGCTGGAACCCTGGATCATGTGGTCTGTCTCACTCCCCAGTTGCTCCTCCCTGTTTATCTGCATGTTAGTGTGGGACCACCTGGTCCACCAGCCACCACCTTGTTGCATGTCCTCTCCACCTGGTTTCCTGTACCCAGCCCTCCTACCAGTCTCAGTGAATGTTTCTTCTATAACTCCTTGGTTGTCAGACTGCCATACAGTTCGATTTTCTGGCAGTTCTGGTTATTTTTTTTTTATTTAAGTTTTTTGTTTTTAATTTAAGTTTTGTTTTTAAATTTAAGTCCCTTTTGGTTGTGCCAGGAAGCAAAGTGTATCTACCTATGCCTCTATCCTGACCAGAAGTCCTCTTTGTATCCATCATGTTTGGGACTCTCTGCATCTTAGACGTGTATGTCTATTTCCTTCACCAAATTAGAGACGTTTTCTTTCATTATTTTTCATATAGGTTGTCAATTCCTTGCTCTTTCTCTTCTCCTTCTGGCACCCCTATGATTTGGATGTTGGTACATTTGAAGATGTCCCAGAGGCTCCTTAGCCTATCTTCATTTTTTTTTTAATTCTCTTTTCTTCTTGCTGTTCTGGATGCTTTTTTTCTTCTTTATGCTCCAAATTGTTAATTGGATTCTCAGCTTCATCCCCTCCACTGTTAGTTCCCTGTACATTTTTCTTTATTTCACTTAATATATCCTTCATTTCTGCCTGGCTCTTTTTTTATGCTGTTAAAGTACCCAAATGAGTTCCATAAGCATCCTGGTTACCAATGTCTGAACTCTGCATCTGATAGGTTGCTTATCTCCATTTCATTTAGTTCTTTTTCTAGAGTTTTGTTCTGTTCTTTCATCTGGGCCATATTTCTTTGTCTCTTCATTTTGGCAGCCTCCTGGTGTTTGCTTCTGTGTATTAGGTAGAGCCGCTTTGACTCACTGCCTTAGTAGTGTGGCCTATTGTAGAAAAGCCCACCTGCAAGTCGTACAGAGCACAGCCTTACATTATTGCCAGGGTTGGGCAACCCATAGCAATGCTCTGTGACTCTTTGTGAGGGAGGCCTCAGAGAGAGGCCAGTGCTGCTACCTGGCCTCTGGAGATTTGCCTGAGAGGCAGTTCTCTCCCAGTACTTGCCCTGATGCCAGTCACTTCAATTTCTCTCCATATGCCACTGGTGCCCTTCCATCAGTTGCCCTCATGCTAAATCCCAGAGGAAGTGAAAGTGCTAAGTCTGTTATTGTCCCTTTAAGAGGAATCTCCTAAGAATACTGCATTTTCTTCCACGGCCCCAACCCACACTGGTTTTTACAGCCAGAAGTTATAGGGACTTATCTTCCTGGTGTTGGAACTCTGGGCTGGGTGGTCTGGTCTAGGGCTGGGATCTCTTGCTCCCGAGGCATCCCTCCTGACTTTTACCCACCAGACATGGATGTGGGACTGCCCACCCCACATCTCCACACCACTCTGCTGCACGTCTGCACACTGCTCCACCTTTCTGTGCCTCTGCACACATCTCCACCCCTCCTACTGTCTGATGAAGGTGTCTTCTTTAAACCCTTGGTTGTTAGACTTCCATACAGCTTGATTTTCCAACTGTTCTGGATGACATTTGTTTTGTAGTCCAGTTGTAATTTTTTCTGTAGTTGTTCAAGGAGGTGAGGCGTATTTGCCAATGCCTACACCTTGACCATCAATATAGTGAATTTAAACTACTTGGAAATATGGCCATTTTCTTCATTTACTCATCTTTTTTTTGCCCTCTTCAGTAATATTTCATCTTTTTAATATAACTCCTGCATTATTTCTCACTGAATTAGTTTGTAGGCATTTCATACTAATACTAATTTAAGTGAGATCTCTCTCTTATTTTTCCATTTTGCTATCTGGACTTTTCTATATATTTTGACTACTTCATATAACTCTAATTAATTTAATAGTTTTTCGCTGAGTTTCCCAGATTAGCAATCACTTCACTCAAAAATAATGTTACTTTTACCACTTTATTTTCATTATTTATACCTCTGTTTTTTATTTCTTATCTTACTGCATTAACTAAGGCAACGATTGCAACCTCAAAGATCACAGGCCCAGGCAGGTAACTGAACTGAGTGAACTGGGCCAGGAGAATAGTGGGGTGACCTGGAGAATGTGGGTGTGTATCTACATGTGGCAGCTGGCGCTCTGTTCTGGCCTCGTGCCGGACTCAGGAGTCCAGGCCTCATCTGGACAGATTTTGCAAAAGAAGCCAGAAAGAAGGATTTTTTGGTGAAACCTCCAGTCCTTTAAAAATTCACAACTGAATTTTTAAAATTTTAAGCATAGGGCTGGCCAAAATAAAATTCCTTAGGGTCAGATTCAATTCAAGGGTGACCAAAAAATTCCAGATTAGATCTTTTAAAACTTGAGAAAGTGTTAAATTTAAATCATAACAGAGGGATTAGGCCACCAAGGAGAATGTTTGCTTTTGACTTGAGATAAAGAGTCTCTATCATAAGTCTCTGTGTAATGTTAGCTTATCGTGAATATTTTGTCAGAAATAAATTTTTTGATTCTATTAAGATGATTTGGTTTTTTTCCTTTGACCCTACGTGATTTCTATATTAACAAATTTCTTAACATTGGGAAAGAAAAAAACAGAATATTTAAAATATACTGGGGGTGAGTCACACAGTACCTTCAAAGAAAAAATTTAAACTGTTCTTCCCTAATTTTTTTAACTGCTTGGTTTTATTTTATTGGCCAACCCTTAGCTATGACTTGCTTTCTCACCCAAATCCCAGCAACTTATGCTAGTCTGTCAAACTCCCGGTCATAAAACTGCCAGTGACATCATCCGTTCAGAAAAATTATCCACAACTGGACTCATCATCAACTCAGTCTACACAGCTAGTTTTGAATTCCAAAGCAATTCTACACCACAGTCCACATTAGTATTTTTAAATCCAGTTTGCTACAGTTTCCGAAGTCCACTTTGATACAGTTCACTCTTTGGAAAGATGTTAGAATGACAAGTTTCCTGGAAACAGGGTTTTTTTTTTTGGGGGGGGGGGCACAGGGGGACAGTGTTCAGTAAAAAAGATGTAACTGGCTTAAAAGACAGAAAAGACATTTATTCATTGCATGAATGTAAAAGCATCACTACACTTGGCTTACAAAATTGTTAATTATGTATTTGACAGTGAAATATCACAAACAGCTGGGGCTAAAGAATACAAATCCACACAGGGAGTGGGTAAGAATGGGAAAACTAGACTCAGACAAACGCCATCAAAGATGATGTTTAAACTGGAATCTCTTCTGCTATAACAACTATTAACACCTGCATATTTGGTTACCTACCTCAACTAAAATTCACAATATTCAACCAACCTGTCTGCCTCCTAGTCCCAGGCTTCTAAATGCAGGCTTTAAATGAGAAAATCTTCTCCCCCATTTAGAAAGTCAGGCCATTGTTTGTGGCCACCAGAGAGAAAGAGCCAGGCCAGAATCTAAAAGAATGTGTGTACTGAGGCTGTGAAAAGAAAAGCCGTCACTTTGAGGAGTTTGGATCTAATTTTTGCAAAATACATAAATAGTCCCAATGCCCTGAAAGGCTACTTCAGAGAACCTTCCAGAGCCTGACATCCCATCTCCTCTCAAACACATGCTCAATGCTCATCACACCGTCTGCCAGGAATCTGCTCTCCTGGGACTCCTCCCCCAAACCACACGGAGGAGCCACAGTCAGAAACACTCACAGGGTGATGTTCACGAAAGTCTCAGCAGCAGAGTCAATGACAAGGCTAAGCCCAGACCAGACATCTGTGGGGAGGGTGGCTGCCTCCTGACCCTGTGACACTGGGAGGAAAGATTCTTAGCAAGAAGAAAAATCTTACTCCTTAGGGACCTCTTCCGCAGTTCTACGTTGAAAGGAACACAGGCTCCCTCTACAACTGTGATAAAGGCAACCTGGTTCCCTCTCCACAAGACATAGCTAGTTGCAAAAAAGAAAATCTGATCTTTCTTAAATTCCCCAGTACATTTTAACATTTCACTTGAGCAACAGTCTGAAGGGTATAAGCTTAGAATATTAAATATTTCTATAAATGTTAGGCTTTCTAATAAGTTTAAGAGTTTATTAGTAAAACCATTCCTAATTATAATATCTTGGCTAGCTTAAAATGATAAACTTCTAAGTCCAAAAAGAATCACGAGTGTCCCCCTCTTTTTAGAAAGAAACATGAAATGTCTTTATTTCTCTGCTTTCGAGTATGTTTAGAAAATGCTGAGAACAACTGGATTGTGATATAAGCTTCTCTGAAAAGATCACCAACTGACAAGCCAATTCCTTCCCCTGGTAAATCTTCTCCAAAGATTTCCACATCTTGGGCAAAGGTTTGAGGTTGATATTTCCTCTGACTGTATCTCAAGCTACATCTAAGTGTAAAAGGCACCAGAGTACCTAACCTTGAAGGGAAGGTACCAAGGTCACTCTGCTCTAGGACGCTGCCACTACTGTGATGTGGAACAGCAGAAATATAAAGGTTACTGATGGGCAGCAGAGGTCTTGGAATATCTGCAACCCACAGAATCACAGGGGAAGGGCCTATACAAGGAAAGAATACATTATAACAGCCAATACTGACTTTAAAAAGCAAACCAAACACCCTGGCTGGTGTAGCTCAGTGGATTGAGCACAGGCCTGCGAACCAAAGGATCACAGTTCAACTCCCAGTCAGGGCACATGCCTGGGTTGCAGGCCAGTTCCCAGCAGGGTACGCACAAGAGGCAACCATACATTGATATTTCTCTCCTTCTCTCCTTCCTTTCCCTTCTAAAGATAAATAAAATCTTTTTTAAAAATTAAAATACATTATTAAAAAAAATTAAACCAAACAAACAAAATCATCATCCCAGGCACCTATAAGCAATGCGTCCAGATGCCAGAATAAGGGGAATCAGTTTAGGGTGGGTCAATGGAAACAGCTTTACCCTCCAGAAGACCATGGCAAAAACCACATCAATGCCAGTCAGAGGAGATCACTCTATTTTGCAAAATATAACACTGTTTCACTGCAAATCTATGGAAACAATGTCACAAGGGCCAAAGGCTGTCAGTTCGAGTCAAAGAAAGCCCATTTCAGTGTGGCGCTGATGGCCAGCGATGTCAAGGCGAATTATACCCCCACTCGCTGAGAGAGAAATCAAAGTCAGGAGAGGAACATTCAGCTGGAGACACACCCACAGGAGTTCGGAAAGCCAGCACTCCTTCCAAGCTGTGCTAATCTATCGCAGGCTCAAACAAAGGATGCGTTTTTCCCCATCAAGAAATGGAAAGGACTGGTGATGGGGTAGCCCAAGGGGAACTTAGGGAACTGTTCTAAAGGCCAAGACTCCCCTCTTGCCACATATGAGAATGGGGGTGGGCGGTTGCCAGAAGGCCCACTCACTCACTGGTACCACCTAAATATAAAAAGAGTAATAAGCAGAAACCAAAAGGGACGGGAACCCAAAGGAAGAAGTGGAGCTCTTTCTCCAGGTTGTACCAAGGTCCCAAGAGCTACCTGAGTGAAGCTGGTCGGTGGTGTAGAAGGAATACATGACCTAGAGTGAGAGATTATGAGATCTTGGGTATGTCACAAATTCTCTGGGTCACATTTCAGTTGCAGCCAATGAGCATCATGGCTAGAAATCTGTTCTGTGAAAAGAGGTCAGATGTGGGAGAAGAAAGAAGTAGGTCTTATACATTACTTATTCCAAATAAGTAATGACCAAATTCACCCACAGATATGAACCAGACCTGAAGGATTGGAGGGAAGCAGACCCCAAGTAGGCAAATGGTGCTCATATTCACACTATCAGGCTCAGGGCCCTGCTTCGCATGGGGAGAGCAGCAGACCCTCAGGTTCCTTGATACACGGCCAACAGTGATTAAAACTGCTGATTCCAATGATGAGGGCCGCTCAAGTTCTTATTCAGCCGGCAGATGGAATAGGAATGGTATGTATGTGCTCATAACCTAAGAGAAAAAGGAAGAGAAGGACCTTCTCTTTGTGTCTTCTGGGTGCTAAGCACTGTACTATACGTATATGTGAGTGTGTTCATGAACTCTCATTTAATCTTACCAGTCCCTCACTTTTTAGAAAAAGAAACTAAGGCTCAGAGAAAAATTATAAAATTTCCATGACACATTCATCAATACGGCTAGCTATTAGATGTGATGGTGATTAAGCCACTGAGACCCTCACGGAAGATTTTGTCTTGGGACTCCAACATCCTTTCTGGAAACCCAGCATCCCTGGGCCTCCGAGCTTTCAGCCTGGGGAAATGCCTGGCCATTGCAACATAACTGTCCATGGTATCCTCGCTTTCCTAAAACCCAGTGAGAGAGCCGTCTTGGTGTTGCCCTCTCTCCCAAAAATCAGAGATGAGATCTGTCCCCAAAACTGAGATAGTCCTTAAAAGAGTAGGAAAGGAAAAAAATGTCCCCCTTCTCCTCAGTCCTCCATTCACATACACACAGTCCCTGTGCATTGCAACAAAATCAGCAGATTCTCCCTTAAGGATGAAAGCCAGGGAGTGGTCGGCCACACCAGGAGGAAATGCAGCAAGAAGGGCCATGGATCTGCCAACCCCTCAAAGAGGGATCATCCTGGGCCCAGTCCTTCCATCAGGCAAGTTTTAACTCGGGATATAAAAATGAAAAAGTGCCTTTGTTTCAAACCTTCCTGAAGTTTCTGATCACAATGATTTATATAAATAAAATGTTAAATTAAAATGTAGGTGTTAATAAAATTACATATATGATGGAATGGCTGTTCTTTTTAAAACTGATCTACAATAAATTGTCTAGATTCTGACTGCAGGTGATTCAGGCCCTGAAATCTCTGCCAACAATAGCCAGCAGAGGTCTATTACTGAAGTGGTATTAATATAGCTATCATCACCAATTCAAAGCAGATAATAAAGGGCTGACACATTTATTATCATTATTAATTAACAGTTTTCTAAGATGGAATTAAATCAATATGCTGCTCTGATATCATTTTAACTAGTTATGCAAATCAAACATTTAGAGCCCATGAACAGATATAAATGCCATTCAAAATTCACTTCACACTTATTACTGTAATATCAGAACTTTCAGGCTTTGCTAGTAAAAAAAAAGGGGGGACTTAATGCTCATTTAATTACACTCAGACATAAAGCTTATGGAATGAAAGTTGAAATAGCGGATTAGTTAGGAAGTCGTAGGAAGGCCATAACACTCAGGACAGACGATGAGATGATGATGTACAAAAGCGGGGCTCTGAGCAGAGTGGCTCAGGAAGATCCCATTCAAAAGAACAATGACATGTGTAGGATAACGTGTTTTAAAGTTGCAAAGTTGAGGACCCTTTCTTAACTCTAGAAAGGAGAAGGGGGGAAGAACAGGAAGAAAAAGAGAAACCGCGAGGGCGGGGGGAGCCTAGAAGTCTTACATTACTAACTCATCATTTACAAAATAGAAAACTGCCAGGTTCAATTTCCCAACATTCCAGCATTTCTTCCCAATTAGATGAGGATGGTGATGATGGTGACGATTGCTGAACTTTTTTCATGAGGAATGCTAACTCTACCTCCCAGCTTTTCTTATCAGATAAAAGCAGGTCTGCACACCCAGCACAGCTATCTAAAGAGTCACCAAGAGTCAGAGTTCTTTGCTTCTGGGTCCAAAATGGGCAAGAAAAGATGAGGAAGTTTTGACACAGAGATTTGGGTCACTCATCTGCAAAAGCAGCTGAACCCTGAAGGTGGGTGGCACTAATACTACCAAAGGGACCTGAACAGGCTGCAACTGGGCAGCTATTTGGACAATGAGGAGGCTGTCTTGGGTGGCTGAAGGCAGTGATGCCAAGAAGCAGTACGAGGGACTGAATGACTTCCAAGGTCCCTCTGGCACAGAAGTTCTGAGCACGACTCAGATGGCCTTCTGGAAACCAACCAGCATGTCCACTGTCAGTGCCACTGAACAGAAACAGCAGTTCTGAGGAGCAAGAGTGCTCTGAGGTTAGTTCATGGTCAAAGTTAAGGCCTGGAAAGGAGCAGTCAGAGTCTGCAAGTACAGCCTGAGCCACGGCTTTGGATTTCGGCAGGGTGCTTGGGTGTTCCACAGGCACTCTCTGGGCTGCTAGCTAGAAGAATCAGGCTCTGGGTATTTTTATGAAAAGGACAGAATTGTTTCCATAGTTTAAGTTAGTGTAGGCAATACCTTATTCCTCTTTTTTCTCCAAATCATATTCCCATCTTCTCCCCAGAGGAATACATTTGATCCCTTGTGCAATCAGTTTCAGAGCCAGAAAAATGAGCAGTACACATACCGACAAAAAATGTAGTGCAATATTTCTGCTGTGACCCAAAAGGAACAATATAAAAAGGAGAATGAAGTTTTATTATCCTTTTTACACTTTCAACTCTATTAACTTAGCATCTCAACGTTCATGTATTCCTTAGAACACATGAAGCTCAAGTCACATACCAGTATCCATTTTGCTTCATGGCCATTTGACAATGAAATTTTACAAATGAAAAGTTGGTAATGACTAAAAAATTAAAACTTTAGGCACTACAGTCCTGCTGTGGGAAGAGGGAAATGTACCTATCAGGTATGAGTAGTGACGGGGTCAGATAAATGCATAGAAAAATGACTGGAAAGATGTTTTTTAAAAAAGTATAACAGCAGCCCGTTTATGGCTTATAGTTAATTGTTGTCTTTGTGTTTTGATGGATTTTTTGAACCTTATCCATGTCCATTCTTCTACTGAGGACTATTTACTGAGGCCAGGTACTATAGGATGCTGGGAACACAGCCATTAAGACAGACAAGGTTTCCATCCTCCCGACAAAAACAGAGGAGGAGACAAAAATCAAACAAGCAATTACAAATGGGATGATCTCCGAGGTCTTTAAAAATCAAGATTTACAAAGCCGTACTGTTTAATTAGTATTCTACACATCTTTCCTGGGTCTTGAATAAATCTGAAACCTCAGAATTTAGTGTTCATATCTTCCTAAAATGGAAAATAAGCCATACCATGTGCCTCAGGCTTGAGAAATCACTACATTTCCTCCCTTTCCATGGTAGAGGTGGAAGAATTCGATCAGTAACCAGCATCCAAGCACAAGGTAAACTGTAACGAGTACCCCCTACCTGCTCCACTCTCATGCTAACGAAGCTTTTCATGAGCATTTCCTAAGGAGGAGGGCACCTGAGACCTTCTGCCTTCTCAGTCCCACCTAATTAAACAGTGAGACTCCACAACCCTGTCTGTGGCCCAAACCTTCTCCACTTCTGACTTCCCATCAACTCCAAACATGAAACAAAATCGCCATTAATCATCCTCTTTAAAGATTTTGATCTTTAAAACACACACGCACACACCTTTTTCCGTATCTTCGACTATCTGGAGAAGACAGGAACCAGATGACCATTACAGTGGAGAAGGTTCTAAGGGAAGTCCCCACATGCTGTCCTCACTCCCCTCCTCCCACACCCTCCACCCCCACAGAAAACTCAACCTCTGGTTCAGAAATAATATGACAATAATATCTCTGTGTGTGAAGATTAATGTGTATAAATGACTATATATGCGGGTAAATGTTAAGAACTCATTGGTAGGTAAAATGCATGGAAGATAAAAATGTAAACTCATCCTGGTAGGTCACTTTAGGTGGCAATGAGATTGGTTGTTTGCCAGGATAAGCACTGATCACCTGTCAGCCCAAACCAAACATGGTCTTTGACCACAATGGCACAAACTGATGCAGCCCCACCTTCCAGGGAGGGCCTGCAGGTGAGACCAGTCAAGCCTCCAGCCATGAGGAAACGAGCACCTCAGTTTAAGGAACAGCATCAGTAGCAAAAACTAGGGATAATGCCTGATGATTGAAACTGTAAGTAGAATACCTACCCTAGATGAGACTGCAGAAACCTAGACTGCATTGTTGCAGTCAACAGAGAAGAACGAGTCTTCCAACCCCGGCCCATCATCTTCTTACACCAGTCTAGCAACTGTTGCCATCACATAAACGATTGCACCTTTCACCCCAGTGTCCCCCCTTTCCCCGGCTGTGGGTACCCAGGGAAGCCTGTGGATATCCAGGGAAAGCCATGGGTCGTGGAAGGCTCTCTGCCTCTGCTTCCCTGTCTGCACCGCAACCTGCTGAGCAGTGGTTTTCAGGGCATGTCATTAGAATAGGAGTGGAGATGCACATATCCAGAACTTGCTGGGGCCTACTCACCCTGGCCCCTCAACCCTTTCCAAGGGGCCCTTCCTCCCTAGCAACTTAGCAATACCAGCCTTACATCAGAGACAGCAGCTCTTCTCCCCTGAAGTTCAGTCTCTCTCCTGCTTCTCTCTCTAAATGGCCCCACCTTCTCTGCCCATGAGCATTCCCTTTGGCCTCCCTGGCATAAGAAATCACCCAAGGTTGAAAGCAGCAGGTAAGCCTCTATCTCGTCAAAGAACTGAGAGAAGGAGTGGTGGTGTGCTATCACCACGTGGGACAATCAAGGGAACCGGTTCTTGTGATAGATGCTGTTCCGACTGGGGTTGAAGTGTGACCGTGCACACTTCATGGGCACAGGCATGTACACAGGTAAAAAGCAGCTAAAATAAAGCGTCATCTCCTCTTTAAGTTTTCTACAAAATTAAAAGTGTACAGTGTCCTAACTAAAGGTGCAAGATTGTTCTAAACTTCCTCCATCTGATTTTTTTTTTTAAGTTGGAACTAGAGAAGAAAAAGAACAGGAGGAAGGGATGAGAGAAGTGCTGAACTCTTGTACGGCAAGGAGACAGAGCAGATATTTGTGTTATTTTTAACCCTAAAAGGAGAAATTAACAAAGTACCGCAGAAGATCTCGAAATTAGAGTGAGGTGAGTTTTCAGCAGAAGCAGAGCAAAGTGGGGTGTTCACCTGGTTGAGTAACCAAGGAAGAGATAAAATTACTTTTTAAAAGTAGGTCACACATCCCCAGCTCCTTCCAACCCCACAACATCCTGATCTACCAGCCTCGAGCCAGGAGTAAGTCTCCTCAGATTAATGGCATTGTGTTGGTTAAGAGCGTGGACTCTGGATCGTTACCGCCTTGATTCATATCCCAGCTCCCCCACCTCTCAGTGAGACAAATCTCCTGAACAATCTCTGCCTCAGTTTCCTCATCCTCAAAATGAGAATGGTGACAGTCCGATCTCCGAGTGCTGTTACACTTAAAGTGCTCAGAACCATGCTCGTAGACGGCCAACACCCAACACACCATGAACTACCATCAGCAGCAGCATCACTGCCGTCTTGGAAAGGTCCTTTCCCCTCAAGCTTTAGCCCACAGTAGCAATGACCTGACCATCACTGCTGAGTACCTGGCATTTGCAAACCTCCCAGGGCTGGGAGTAGCTGTATAACCCTCATACAGAATTATCCTGATCAAACCCATAAATGTGCAACTTCCACGAATGAGATCACTTGAAAGCAATTTTGAGGGCTTGGTCCTTCAACTCTTTACATAACCAATTTATAGTAATGGAGTTTCTTTTTTGTTGTTGCCCACAAGTCTCCTGGACTGTTATTAGTGCTGCCTTGAGTAGGAAGCTGCAACATGATCCTCTGACTAGAAATACTGGCATAATTTATTGCATTATTACTCCTCTGAACTGAAAGCAATTAATTACCTGGAGCAGGATGCACAAGTGAAAATTTATCAGAGGAAAGTGATGAAAAATGTGCCCACCACTTTAAAATAATAGGTGCTTAATGGTTTTTTTGTTTGCTGGCTAATCTCAGGCATCTTATAAACAACTCCAACCTGGTTATCAGTTGTGAATTCTACCCCCTCCTCCTCTTTTGCTCCTTTACATTATTCTATTATCCATCTCTCTCTTGAGGACAGGAAGAAACGTCTAAAATGTTCACTTGAAAGCAGAAGGGAGACTCCATTCCTCTTCTGCATGGTAAAATTATTAATAGAATGTAGAAATATGTGATAATATATATTCATATGCTTATCACTCATGTTGGTAGCACAAATATATCTACCTGACTAATGTCTCCTTTTCTCTATCACAGCATTTTACTTTAAAACTTATAAAACTCAGACTAGATAAAAAGACATTTCAAAGGACATGTGTATATTAACTATTGTCTCCAACACCTTGTAAGTGACATTCATATAACCTGCCTCGCAAACTCCTCAAGTACAGTCTCCAAGAATATTATCCACCCAGCACTTCCCTAGTCTTTTTTCTGTTACCGGCTTCGACCAAGATCCAGAAAGAGAGAGGAAACAAGGCCAATAATATGTTATTGTTTTATTTATAAATTTCATGCACATGTGAAAGATAGAAACAGGGCTAAATTCATTATATTTGTTTCTACTTTTCAGAATTATTCACATCTGTATGATTCCGTAATTGTTTCTTCTATAAAGTTATTGGAGTAATTTTGCTCCGTATATTCCCGATCAATTCCCCCTCTCAAGGGCACAGTTGAAAAGTGATATTTGAGAACGGCCTCTGATAGATTGCATGGTTAGTCAGCAGCAGAGACAAACAACCTAATCCAGCACAAATTAGTTCGGCTGCCAGCAATAGTTTTATACAAAGATGTAAATTATGTTGTCAAAATCGGTCGCTTTCTAGCTTGCTGCTCAGCTAACAAGAAACCACTTTGGCTGATAAAGATGAACACTAAGCTTCCCTCTCTTACAAATTTGCAAATCTGCCATTTCAGCATTCTGTTAGCCACAAACAAACAGCCAGCTATAATTGCTTCTTTTCTTCCACGGTGGTATTTTTTCCCCCTCGTGCACTGTTCCTTCCAGGATGCTCTTGAAAATAACAACAAAGCCCAAAAGCACCACAACAATAAACATCAGCCACCCTCAGACAAGAATTTAGGGGGAAGCTCGGCTTCTGCACCAGTGCCTCTCACCGCCTTGCTCCCTTCCCCCCAGAACCACCCGCCTGGCCGGTCACCCAAGGCACTCTCGGAGTGCAGACCCAACAATGTCACTCCCCGGGACTGCTAGCTCGAGGACTGAGAAGGCAGAATAAATCCTCGGCCTTAATGGAAATGGAAATATTCTTTGAACAGCTTTGAACAAGGATTGTCTTTGACAGTAGCCCATCCATTCTTCTTTATTTTACAAGCTCCCATTTCGGGGAAGGGAGAAAAGCAGAGCAGACTTTAAAGGGCCCCGAGTAGAAAGCTCCAGCAGGCTCCCTGCGTTAAATTGGAATCAGACAGATCTTATGCTGGACTGAAAATAATAACGCATTATAACGGTAATTATATCCAGCATAAGTCAAATAAATAAATTATAAATTACAATTACCCTTTAAAGTTGCTAGTCTCACTGTTTGCTTTACAATTAACTGCAGGTGCTTCTACATGTTTTATTATGGTCCCAAAGTTATATATTTGAAAGAACGGTACAGATGATTCCTGTTTATTTGTTAAATTAAAGCATTGTTGGTAAAATTACGGCTTAATTAATATTATGGGTACTGTATAACAAAATAGTTTACCTTGTACATAATTTATTTCCACATGCATATCTCAGCCAGACCCATTACAGCTCTAAGGCAGCTAAAATAAAATATTCCTCCTTTGCTGGCATTTTTCTAAATAGCAGTTCACTAAATCAATATTATTCACTTGGTATTTTTAAAAGCAGTGTATCTTAATAATTACACAGCATTAGAGTAGGCAATAATTTTACTTGCTAAGCATATTAAATTTAGCAAACCATCAGTCAAATAGTTTGTTCTTTCTCAGAATGGGTAAGCAGTGAGTGAGTTCAGAATCATGTTCCTTTGGTATAAATGTCACACAGAGTTTAAGAATGTGCCAGTGACTCCCTAAGCCAGCCCAGCACTATATATCTTTATTAGTTTCTGTGGTCATTGCAGTGACCAGTTGTTTATTCTCATTACTCAAGACAAGGTGAGCCACTTGGTAGTGACTGCAATCACAGCTAAAAACATATGACTTTGCAGAAAGTAAAAACTGTAGACAAGACCACATGCACAATGGCCTGGATGCCTGCTCAGAACAGGGAGCTTGGGAGAAGGACGGAACAGAATGAAACACACACACGCAGCATGCTGCGTGCATGAGCACCTGATCTGTCTTGTGTCTCTGATCTTTGGGACATCTTACATGTTTTTGTTGCTCCTAATTTGTTGTAAAACACCATTAATTTTGTATTTGTCCTGTCTTTGTTTGTTTGTGCATTTATTTGTTCTTTCTCAAGCTCAGAACACACCTTATGGAAGGGAAAAAGGATACCTTCTCCCTTCCTGTGCTATCACCCCTAAATAAAGTAAATCCCCCTTAAAAAATCAAACTCCATTCTCTTTCGTAAACACACAGAGTTTTATTAGAAAATTGATTCATTAACTGCATAAAACCAGAGCAGGTGCATTTTACCCGAGCTGTAGGCAACTAACTGCCAGCACTGTCGAGTCAACATTTGACTGATGCATTTAAATATGCCATGGCCCCTGGATCATGTGTTTTAGGTAAATGGCTGAAACCCTCTTTATAATAAAAAAAGAGGAAAAGTAGAGAGAGATGGAAATCAGCCATCAGTGCCATGAAACAGCCTCTCAAATGCAAAGGAGGACAGTAGCCCATACCTTCTTCATTGTCCTCATTCCCTCTCTGCTCAGAGGCAGCCCAGAGTTCTCCCTTCATAGACCCCAGGAAAGGCCACACTGAGATCAGGTCCCAGCAGAACCTCAGAGAAGCCTTTCCCTCATCTACTAGGGCCAAAGCCTCACTTCACACACAGGTAGTTCCAGAGTGCTTATAAACCTCAAAGAAACATCTTGATGGCCTCCTCCTCACGAGCAGCATAAATCTATTTTCTCCACGAGGTAATTCTCTGGGTATTTGCTCGACAGCTGCCAAGGTACAAGGCAGCCAATAGTGGGCAGGTTAGCTAACCAGGCGATGGAAAAGGGACACCTCCCTGGGAGAATGAGAACAGCACAGCAGGTTGGGGGAGACGAGTCATTCAGCACAACCTACCAACACAACAGTTTTTCAGCACCTACTCTGTGTTGAGCACAGCACTAGACCCTGTGAAGAAAGCATAAAATGGGATACATGGGTGAAAAAGGAAAACCACAAAGTTCAAAGTCATAGTTGAAAATAACAGAAGAGAAACCACAAAGTCATAAGGAAATTGCCAAATGAAATACCCACCCAGCAATTCCTATAGGAGTAACTTGAAGTCACTAAGATGGGGAAATGAAGAAAGGAACTACAGAGAAGGTAGGACTTGAACTAGGTCTTGAAAAGCAATTCAAAATTGGAGTTAAAGAAAGGTGCCCTGACTGGTGTGACTCAGTGGATTGAGTGCTGGCCTGAGAACCAAAGGGTCGCTGGTTCAATTTCCTGTCAGGGCACATGCCTGAGTTGTAGGCCAAGTCCCCAGTGGGGGCTGCGTAAAAGGCAACCACACATTAATGTTTCTCTCCCTCTCTTTCTCCCTCCCTTACCCACTCTCTATAAACAAATAAAATATTTTTTTAAAAAGGGAAGATGATCAAGATGTGCAATACTGTGTGTACTGAAGATTAGAGGAGGGAAATTTCAAGGCATCGAACTCAAAGAACCACATCTGCTCACCCAGGATCAAGCACACAGTCATGTAAAAGCAGACCACCCTGCATTACTGCTGTAAGAAGTCCCGCCCCCAGGTAAAATCCAGAGCAGAACAACAGCTGGCAAACTCCTCAACCAGAGACCCATTACACCTAGGTTATCAAGGCTGATAACTTTTAAACAAGATGTTCTGTCTACATTACAAGTCTTAAGTGAAAGTAGGTTCTGTTTTTACATATGTGCCTGAGTTGTACACCTAGTTCATAATAGGTAGACCTCATTCAGTATTTTCCTTTCTTGATACCTATACTCAAGATTGAGGTACAGATCAAAAAGTAGAAAATGATTGGCATCCCTGATGAAAACATGAACAGACCCAGGCCACATCTGTGGACATGCAACTGTCCTTCCAAGGGCAGGTAACACGCACTCTTGGCCTTTAATCTCGAGCGCTTCTGGAAGGATTGTTCTGAGTGTGCTGGCCCAGGACTCCTGCCAGCTGCTATGGAACAAGCATAGATAACACAGCATGGCAGGTAAGATGTGCAAATGTTATCAGAGCAAAAGACAATGAAAGAAAGAGAGGAATGGGGAAAAGGGACAAAATTACTGAATGCACTTACTAGGCACTTGAACATGCATTTACAGATGAGGACACTGGGGCTCAGGTTGCACAACTTGCACCCACGGATCATACAGCCCGCAGGTTTGCAGAGGCCACTGTGAACCCAGATCTACTGACTCTGAAGCAGGTGCTGCCCTCCCCACCGTATAGCGCAAGGAGAGCTACTCTCTGATAGTGAGGCAGTACACAGGATCATCTTCAGAAAAGATAGACTTCGGTGTTGATGAAAGCTTCAGAGGAGACGAGGTAAAAATAAATGCTAGGAAAGTAACATTGTGACATGGGTAGCTTTCTCTCAACCTCAGCTCAAGAACCGAAAAACATTTGGAGCTTAGCGTGTTCAAACCCCATTCTAGAACATGCATCCCCTTAACACAGTAATGAACTACAACTCTTGATATTGACCAAAACTAGTAGGATGCACTGCAAACCCACTGCCCGTGGTTGTAGCTATGGAACTACAACCCTAGACAACGGGAGGAAATCTTCCCTAATACCTGCATGTAGCTTTCCTTTAAGAGTATCTAACAGACACAGAAAAGAATACAACAGAAACAGAACAACAGGATGGGAGATATATACATACTTGTTCTATCTACAGATAGATAAATGAGAGATATCTATATAGATGTGTATATAATGTACATCATGTATTATATAATGTACATTATATATCATATATGTCACAAAGATAGGAGCTTATGGTGGATAGAGCAGTCTTTGGTAGACTTGTTCTACCAAAGAAACATCAGAGGTGGACTTGCCCAAGGCCAAAATCAGTCTTTGGTATCACTAGATCTTTCAGTGTTGACTCCCATCCTGGTGCTTTCTCTTCCAGAGGAGCCAGAGGTTCAAATATGGAGGGACTGCGGTTCAAGAATTTATGGAGGAAACAGAAAATGGCACTTGACCTCAAGAACTGTGTATGACTGAGAGAAGGGAATCCGTGCAATGACTCAGAGACAGAACAAAATAAAGGTGGGAAAGAACAAAACGCGGTTCTGAAGTGGTCGGACTGGTTTAGCTAGGGCAATGTGTGTAGACAAAGGTGTAGCAAGAAAGATGTCGTGAGAGAAAAGACTGAGGGGAGCACTGCATGCCAAGCTAAAGAGACTGACTTCTATAAGTCAGTGGGAGCCAATGAATGATTCTGAGCAGGGAGACCAGCATGACAAAAGCAGCATACTGGCAGGATACAACTTACTTAGAGGGTAGATTTAATGCCACCATTGAACACAGAAGAGGCAACAGAAACATACTGAATGGGCCACATTCTTCCAATAAAAGTGAGACACAGGCTACCACCTTCTTTCGATATCTGGGTGCCACTGGGTGCCACCAGGTACCCTCAATTAGCCAACGGCTCACTTCTTCCACTTAGAGCAGGGGTGTCAAACTCATTTTCACCGGGAGCAACATCAGCCTCACAGTTTCTTTCAAAGGGCCAAATGTAATTTTAGGACCGGACCGTATAAATGTAACTACTCCTTAACTAGGGGCAAGGAGCTCAGCCCTGCCTCCGGGATGAAACAAGGTGGAAGCCGGATTCAGCCCTCAGGCCTCGGGTTTGCTATCTGTGACTTAGAGGTTATAACTAGGAGATCCTTCACCGCCTCCCCAGGCTTCTCCTCCCCACCACACTATCCACCTAGAACTGTCCAAGATCAAGATCCTACCTGGATGCCTCTCAGTATCAGAATGCACATGCCTTGGAGGTGACTGCCACTAATCTGATAAAGGGACTCAAACCAAGGCCACGATGGCTGCCAAAGCACTTTCTCAGAGACTGCCATGCCTGAAGCCAGGAGTTCCCAAACCCTGGAACAGGCCTGGCTCATCCCTACGTGAGTCAGGTTCACTAGGTCTAGGACAGGGACCAGGGAGCTACATTTTTAAATGATCTCCAGTTGACTCTCATGTTCTGACAGATTTGAAACCACTGAAGCTCCACTGAATAGAAATTGTAGACACCTTGAGAGAGAGAACATGATGGTTTGTTCCAGCCATTCAAAGTCCCTTCAAATAGAACCATGCAAGAGGTGCTGTACAAGCCCTCAGCATGACGTCTCAGATGTTCGGATCTCCCCAATGTCTAGAATCATGCTGTAATGTTATTAGATTCATACGCTTAAGGCTATCTTCATAAAAACCTCATTAAATTAGAATTTGAGATCATTCGGACCCAACCCACACTAACACTGACTTTGTACTATTAAGCAAAGAGTTAAACACAGTAAGGAAAATGATGAAGAACATGTGTGTGTACATAGACCCTGACCTCTGATGGTCTGGAGAGTAACACTTTTTGGTCATTTGAGTACCAAGTATAATTTTCATCATATCTCTACAACAGTTATACGATTATATATGTAATATTTTTCTCTACTATTGGCTTATTTTTCCTACTAATTCAGAAACTAAACATAAAAGTTATATTACAATCATAAATGGATAGCCAATATTATTTAAAATAAATAGAGATCTCCCTGGTTGGTGTGGCTCAGTGGATTGAGTGATGTCCTGTGAACCAAAGGGTCACCACTTCAATTCCCAGTCAGGGCACATGCCTGTGTTGCAGGCCAGGTCCCCAGTAGGGGGTGCATGAGAGGCAACCACACATTGATGTTTCTCTCCCTGTCTTTCTCCCTCACTCTCCCTGTCTCTAAAAATAAATAAATAAAAATTGTAAAAATATATACAAATAAATAGAAGTCAATCATAAACATAGTTATTAAAATTGAAAAGGTCTATTCCATGTAGTACCTAAAATTGTTTCCTATACCACCCACGTTCCAACGCTTTCAGAAACACTGATCTAGATAGAGTCAACAATCTCACTTGACAGAAAAAGGAACTGACATTCAGAGAGGTAAAGTAATTTGATTAGAGTCACACGGCACCTAAGTAGAAGAAGCATAACTCTGGTTTCTTGATCCCTTGCCCAGAAATGTTTTTTTCTACACCATGAATATTCAATTGATGCATTAAAAGCACATCACTGTCATATTTTCATTAAAATAAATACCCTAAAAACTCTAGTTAGCAATATTTAAGAATAAAGTTCAAATAACTTTGTTTATATCTGAAAGTAATTAAGGATTTTTCTTCTTAAAAAGATTTTTCATACATCTTATTAATTCTTATGCTCCTCCTTGTACCAACAATTTTCAGTTTTCACAGCAAACTTTATAAAGTTATACTTAAAATAACACTTGTATGCTCTTTATTTGAGGTTGGCCTGCATGTCTTACAAAATGGTATGAATATTTTTTAGGATATTAGTATAGTGAGCAGTCAGACACCACATACAGGACTCAGATAAGATTCATCCCTGAGAGCCAGGAAGCTACTGCAATCTGTGGGGTCTCCCTTCTCAAGCCCAAGTCCTCAGGTGGCAAAGATGAAGAAAAGGACAATGGCCATCCCTCATCAGCCACCAAGATTCACCCAAGTTGACTGAGTGGCATCAACTGACCATAAGCCAGGACTGTTCTCGAATAGCTTGCTAAGCAGTGATGGAGTCCCTACATCATAATCAAGATTTAGTAACCACCTCCGCATGTAGCAGCCAGCCTTCTCTCTCCCCAGGCACTCCACACAGATGGTCCACTATAGGCACATTCCTCCCATCTCACTGTATCCTCAGGTTATAACAAGAATACCCAGACCAAAATTCCCCCCAAAAGAAGGAAAAAAATCAACACTGATATCCACAAATCCTTCTTGTAAATTACATAGTGCATCATGGTAATACAGTTGTTATTTATTTAATACGTTTCCATTGTGTGCCCCATGCTACATTGTCAGATAACTGTATAAAAGGTAGGTACTGAAGAGGCGATAAGAGTTTGGGGTTGGGTCCCCCTACCACCACCCATCGCCTTCTACAGTGAGAAAAAAAGCAGCTGGAATGGGCTGGGTGGTAGGAGAAGGGAAAAGACTGGAGAGAAGGGAGATTCTGGGAGGCAGAATGAGGGAGGAGAAAAAAGTACTAGTGTTTCTTTCTTCCCTTTTCCCCTTTTCCCCACCCCCCCACTCCCCCCACCCCCGTCTGTAGCATGAAAAAACAATGGCTTTTCTGAGGCACGGTGCAGACAAGGCAGCTCTGAAAAAAACTAATGGTCGTGATTAATGACAATGGGCTGGAGGAGAGTAGGGACACAGCCGCCACATACATCATCCCTTCCCGTCAGTCTCTGCTCCTCCCTGCCCCTCTTCCTCCTACCAGAGAGGCATTATAAAAATGTCTTATCTGCCTGGATGCTTACTTTAAAGCTGCAATCACAGCTAGACCCCCACCCAAAAGAAAAACAAAGAGTGAGAAAGAACAGCCCAAAAACAATGGCGCTAGAGGGAGGTAAAAGAGGAAAGAACAAGAAACAAGGTTTGAGGGGGGTGCAGAGAGAGAGAGAGAGAAAGAGAGAGAGAGAGAGAGACAAAGAGGTGATAGGGTGAACAAGAAAATGGCATGTAAAATAACTATAAGATATTCCAGGGGAAAATGTGCAGGCTGTAATCATTCAAGATTTCAGCAACTTGACTCCTCACATGCTGAAGCCACATTTTCAAGGTCTTATCTGCCATATGGTTCCCTGTTTGGATGATTTATTAGGTGTAGAAAGCACACTGATAAATTTTACTGCATTTCCCTGAATAGGCAACCTATGGTGTCAATAACAAAGCTCAGGCGACTTTAATGAAAACTGCAAGCACCAAAGGGTAACCATTTATTTATGAGTCGCTATAGTATTACTAGGACAAAATTTATCTTCCCTTCTCACGCACTCTGTAGAAACCAAATCTGGTCAAAGTAACAGAGATCACATCCATATGTCAGTGCTTTGCTAACATCTCTCCTGCATGAAACGCTGGCTGTTGCTCTGGAGAAATTGTTTGGTGCTTTCAAGTGACCCATTTTGCATAAGAAATCTTATTTTTATGAAGAAAAAAAAAAACCAAGGCAAAACCTGGAGAACTCTGCAAACACCACAACCTTAGCAATCACACTTAAAGGCAACAGTGGCATTGTCTCATTTTTCTTTACCCAGAAAATGGGACAGCTGCCCCAGGGGTAGGGATGGAAAAAGGGAAGGTGGTGTGCAGATGAGGAGAGATTCAGGGATCTAGTCCAGCCCATAAATATTTTAAATTTGCCAATCCACACAACACTGTTTCCCTCTATCCATCTGTGTTTTAGGACACCAGGCATGAGAGAAGTGGGAACCTACACTCCCCACTCATTGCAGGGTTTCCATCCCTGCCCCGCACTGCCTCTGAAACGGCTCTCTTCTTGGCAACAGCCTATCGGCAAGCCTGATGCATGTGTTATTTTTATAACAGAGGAACAATCCAACTTTTTAAAACTCCAAAGGCAGAAAACGAATAAACAAGCTCAGAGGGGGAAAGACACTGCAGGAAAGGGGAGGAAACCCAGACAGCCCTCTCTTCATGTTGAATCCTGAGCCACGGTTAACTGCTGTAACAAAGTATTTGGCCAGATTTTAGAGTCCACAGTTTTCCCCACTTGTGTAACATGTCTGTCCTGAGTGAGGACAGCCTTGCCCAAGAATGTCAAAAGAAGGAAGGATGAAGAAATTCAACCACAACGGTATACATTTGAGTAATGCTCTTAGCACAGCAAACCAACAAAAGCAAAAGCAGAGTGAAAAGGTCAGGCCTAAGCAAATCTCAACCGTCCTTTCTTTTTCCTTCCTTTTTCATTTCTTTAATCCTGACTCAAGGATACGTTTTTATTGATCTTAGAGAGAGAGAGAGAAACATCAATGCAATTGATCGGTTGCCTCCTTTATGCACCCCAACCAAAGACCCAGCCCGCAACCTAGGCATGTGCCCTGACTGGGAATCAAACCCACAACCTTTCGGTTATGGGCTGATGCTCCAACCCACTGAGCCAGCAGGCCAGGGCTCAACATTCCTTTCTTTCTCACCAAAACTAATACTCTAAAAAATTCTTTCACTAGATAATTTTACCCAGGATTGTTTCACTTTGTGCTTTTTAATTTCATAGTGCTTTCTCCTTGTGCTACATCAGTATTTCCTCTAATATTTCCACAAGGGGAGAGCACAAAAATCTGGGCTTGTGCTTCTCAATCCATGCTGTCGCTTTTCTACATCTATCACTTCAAAAAAAAAAGTAGATAAATAAGTAAAATCTTTGGACATCAGAACAACAAAAAAAAGACAGCATTTTAGATAAAAACCTCTTTTTGTGTCATACATAATAAACAATTAAAAAGCATCTTAATCGGTTCAGTTACTGCCATGATTGATCTTAAAATCTGTTTAGTAAAATCACATCTGTTAAAGTTTATTGCCTTATAAGAGATCATTCAATGTATTATAGCAGAATTAAGAGGAAATAGGTGCTGCTTGGACTCTGACCATATCTTCAGAGTTTTTCAACCAGAGAGATTTACAAGAATATTCATTATTGCCTAGATTGCTTTCAATTCAGCCACTGCTTTATTAAAAGAGGTAGGGCTAAGAGCCCAGCACGGTTCACAGCACACTCAACCAGCTGCAATTTCAGTTTGCTAACTATTTCAACCAGTTTTCAAAGGCACTGGCATAAGTAAAACCTCACACTTATTTATCTATATACTTTTCTCTTAATTCTTAACCCCCTGAGTATTTCCAAAGGACATCTAATCACATGAGCCATTGGTACTTAGCTTACACCAAATGACATTTGAATGAGTTATATGCATTCCTAAAAGTCCCGTCACCCTTTTCTGTTGGCCATCTGAAAGCCTGTCATTTTGGGGAAACCCCGTTCTGAGGAGAATTAACAAACTGGAATCTCGAGGAAACAATAAAGGACTAGAGGACAGGAGAGGGGGGCTGAAAAAACACAAATGGGAAATGCGGAAGACATTCAGCCAGAGACTCCGGGGCAATAATAGGAAACTTCCTTTTGGGAGCCTGACAAACAGGACCAGCTTGTATAGCTGTTCAGGCAGTTCAGCACACAGTGGTGTCTGGCCAAGGGGACAGGTGGAGACTGAAATTCAGGCTACTTTCCACTTGGTTGAGCTCAGGTTCTGGCCAGAGGCTGCATTTACCTAGACAAACAGGGTCCCCTTTTCTAATTCTTCCGAAGGCACTATTTGGGCTGGCTGCTGATAAAAATCATACTAGAAAACCTGCATGAGCTTTAGTGGAATCAAATATTCTCTGATTCCACTAAAAGGAGGTACCTAGAGTACTCAAATTCATGGAGACAATGCGGCTTGCCTGGGGTGGGGTGGGGGGAGAATGGGATTTGTTGTTTAACAAACAAGAAGTTTCACTTGGGGAAGGTAAGTTCTGGAGATGGCTAGTGGTGATGAGTGCACAACCATGTAAATGCACTTAATGCTACAGAATTGCACACTTAAAATGATTAAAATGCAACGTTTATGCCATATATATGTTACTACTATAAATAAAAAGAAAAGAACCTAAGTCCACCGCTGCCCAGCTACTTAGCACTGTGGCCCTGGAATAAAGACTGCTCTCAGATGGCCTTTAAATGCCACCGGTCCCACTTGAGAGCACGTGCGGCTGTGCTCACCACCACCAACATCCAGCCACACACTTCCTGTTCAACCACTACTCCTAATGCCCGTCTTTTGCATCCAAAAGTCACTAAGGAGCCAGGGCTTCTCTCTGGGGAGTGCTTGCCCCCAAAGCAACAGAATCCTCTTGCACCCTGTTCTCTCTCTGCCTGAATCCTCAGTCAGCTTTGGCCTCGGCTAGCTGTCTCCCTGTCCCCGGCCTCGCCCCACCCTAGACCCTGTAAGAACAGAGGCATGCTTTCACCCAGGTCCACCCCCTGACACACATACACACAGAACAGTTCATTACTTCACACACTTTAAGTTTCCACCCAATACAAGGCCAACTCAGGAAGAAGAAAAGTTCATGACTCCTATAATTTGTGGTAAAAATTTCTTCTATGCTGGGCCAAAGAAAGGGTTTGCCGTGAAAATTCGCAATGTAAATAAGACTTGAGGGGAAAATGTTCAACCAAAGAGAGGAAATTTTTCTTAAATGTTTTAGTTCAATAACATAGTTTATGGAAATTTTATGGCCAATTATACACACATTAAAGAAAACCTTTTGTGTCAGGACTGGGAAACCTGGTCCTGCCTCTGCAGCACCAGCAGGAGCCAGTCCCGTAAAATCCCATAAAATTGCGCCCAGGGTTTCCTCATCCCCAGGTTTGAACAGAGAATTTCCAAGGTCTTTCTGGACACCACCAGTCTATGAAATCCAAATAATGTATTTTGCAAACTGATATGTAGCTCTGTGTGTTTGTGTATACACGTAATAATGAGGTCTGCTGCTAGGCACAAACAACTGGTCAGTTATTTAGAAATATTTTTTATACTTAAAAGTGGTAAAGCTGGAACTACGTAGTAGTGTTGGTGGCATAGCATTGTGAATATGCTAAATGCCACTGAAGCATATAACTTAAAATGGTAAACTTTGTGTTGCGTGTATTTTATCACAATTTTAATGAGGGATAAAGCTGCATTTTATTTAAAACATTAAGTATGCTCACCACTTCCTAAGTGGTAATTCAGTCCAGTTTGTCTAAGCTAGTAGGATTCCGCAGTCTGAGAATATACTACCCACTCCTCCCAGATGGGCTTTAAATGTAGGCCTGAGATCCGGATGTGTTATGCTTGGGCAAAGTCCTGGAAACTGGGCATTCGTTCTGGCCAAAGAAGTATAAAGTCTTCACCTTCTACCCGCTAGAAAGGCCACGTCCCTGCCTACCAGTGACAGCCCTGGTAGAGAAGGGGAAGGTGGCTGTTGATGCCTGTTCCCATAAAAGGGCCACACAAAGCAGTCATACTGGGGGCCCAAGACTGCTTGGTGCTCACACAACTGCTTCACAACTGCATAGCTCATCACAGCACACACTCAAGTCATCTCACTTGGCCCAGGGTGGGGCTCTTTCCAATGTGCCGTGTTTTGCCACTTATACTGCATATTCACGGTTTTTGTGTGCATTATATACAGGCTTATTGTATCCATGAATGCATTCATTACATCCATGTATAAGGTACATCCTTATTTTTCCCTCAAAAATTTGGCCAAAAAAGTGCACATTATATGTGGCACAGTACAGTACCATGCATGTCCACAAGCCTTAAAACTGTAAAGCTTCTCATCCCAACTTTGTAACTTTCTAAGGAAATAAACTGCTTCTATGAACTTGACAATCAAGAATTTTCTTACAAAAAAGCAAGCTGCTGAGTTCTCTTAAGATACCCCAGTTACTCCTTCCAGGACTAGGAACTGAAAGGCAGAGATCAACAACTAAGAAGATGGATGGCATAGCCACAGATATTACTCAGATGAAGTTCACTGATCATTATTTTTAAAATGTCACTCCCCCAAACCGGAGCTTTCTGTCCCAATTAACTGCCTCTGACAATAACCAGAGTCCTGACACTTTATTCGTGAACAACCCTACAAATGAAGGAGGTGTGCCCTGACCAAGCCCACTTCCAAGCAGTGGCTTTTTGCCTGAGCTTCGCCAGACCCCGTGGACATCACTGGTTCTGGATCTGCAGCACAGATTTATTTGCAAATGACACAACCTCCTCTTATGGCTTTTTAATAAGTCCATTTCGTGGAGTAAATACTGAACTGTCTCTAGCAATTCCAATCTCTGAGCATTTCTTTGGAGCTTCCTGTTGTCAATACTTCAGGCTATATTCCTTGATTCTAACCCCACCTCCCAGCCTGGAGAAGACTGACTCCGTGTCACACTGGCATGACACAGCTGCTAATTGTCTCTAGGGCAGCCCTGCTCCGTTAGGTGCTGTGCAAGATTAATTGTGACCTGTGAAAGAACGAGAAGGCTAACGAGAAAATGGAGGTAGGGCGGCTCTTTGAGAAGGCAGCGTCGAAAAAAGTAAAGGGTCACTGAAGTCAGACAACAGCTGCTGGTGTTAAAATTCTCTGAAGACCAAGGCTTCGAATGTGGCCCTTCAGCAAGAAGGAAAAACCGGGCAAAAACAGTTAAGGGTTCTTTAGAAAAAACAGTCAACAGAGAGGGGCCAACTCTAATGTGAACTACTAGAGTTTGAAGTACAAACCTGATCTGCCCCATTAGCTTGAGCCTCAAGGACCACACTCCCCACTTCATAATTACTGGCCCCCACCATTCTACTGCTCCCAAATCAAGCAACCCCCAATTTGCTGGGCACAGATGGAAGACAAACTTGGGTCCCTATCTGGCTAACTGGCTTTTTAATAATTCTGGCCTCTTTGTGGTTGGGTACCCACCAGAAGCAACAAGAGAGCTGGCTAAAAATAGAAATTCTTGAGCTCCACCAAAACCCACTGAATCAGAATCTACAGGGATGGTGCCCGGGAATCTATATTTTTAAAAAATGTCCTTGAGTGGTTCCACTGCAGCCCGTCTACAAACCAGCATTTGGGAACCACTCAGTCACCTCTCTTACTTCCATATGAGGAATAAAAGCCAGTGCAGTCATTACAAGAGCTAAGCAAGGCAGGAGCTTCCTTTAAGAAGGAGAAAGAGGCTCACCTGTAATGCTTTACTATGTGTTTGCAGGTCATAAAACATGAAGAAAGAGAAGGCTACAGACCCAATGAGACAGTATATTAAAAACTAAAACTGGCCCTGGCTGGTGTAGCTCAGTGGATTTAGCACGGGCCTGCGAACCAGACAATTGCGGTTGGATTCCCAGTCAGGGCACATGCCTGGGTTGCAGACCTGTTCCCTGCAGGCCAGTTCCCTGCAGGGGACTCATGAAAGGCAACCATACATTGATGTTTCTCTCCCTCTCTCCTTCCCTTCCCCTCTAAAGATAAATAAATAAAATCTTTTTAAAAAAAACTAAAACTGGAAGAACTAGGAACAAATTAAAGCATCACAAAAGTATAACCTGCATCAGGAGAAAAATGTAATTTGGTATAAGACACTCCAAGAAATGTATAATACATATTGCTTAAAATGACTCTCCATCTGTATTAGCTTTAATGATACATAATTAAGACAATGAATCCACTGAGGGGAAAAAATATCACATAAGTCAACTTTGTTATTTCAGATCTACCAGATTAGAAACTTGCAGAAATTTTAACAGACATTTACTTTCCTATATGTCAAAAAAAACTTTTGTTCATTACACAAAAAAGGCTGATAGAAATAGTTAAAAAATCTTGAAAAAGAATAAATTTAAAAAGCAAAATAAATCTTGTTTAAAAAATAAATAGTTAAAACTCATGAAGACAATGGGGTAAAAGACTCAGAGGTTAAGAAGTACAAATTGGTAGGTACAGAACAGACTGGGGTGTGTTAAGAACAGTACAGGAAAATGGAGAAGCCAAGGAAATTATACACATGACCCACGGACATGAACTAAGGGGGTCACTGCCAGAGGAAATGGGGGTACTAGGTGGAGGAGGTAAAGGGGAAAAATTGGGACAATTGTAACAGTGTAATCAATAAAATATATTTTTAAATATTTGAAAAACTCATGAAGACAGTTTTTAAATGTTTTAATAACTTTGGAAGAAGCCACTTCTATAAAATTTTATAGTATATGCCCAATATCTTTAACTAGTCATTAAAACTGTCCTAAGAATCTCTATGGTAGTCTTTGATACCTAATTTTAAATTACTGTATCAATTTGGAAGCTACAAAATCAATTTTCCACAAAATATCATTTGGGCTTCACTAACCCAAACTGGCCTCCTTCCTAATTAAATTAAATTCATGGGGTTTTATTGTAATGCACGGCCAAATCAAATATAAACAACTTGGAACTTCGTGCTATTTTGTATTATCATACAGCCCGTTCCCTCCATTAGCAGGGATGACCAGAGGTTGCTAATACAATAAATATTTAATGGATGGCAGCACTGTCCCTTGCCCCCAGAAATAGAGATGCAGACACAAACATAACTTCAGATCTATTTGTAACCCTGCTCTCTGACCTCTCTCTTGCTTGTGGCAAATAGTGAATTTTCCAAGTACAAAGAGAAATGCCAATCGACTCACTCAAACCAAAGGTAAACAAAAAGGAAATAAGAAAAAAGAAATGAAAAAAAAAAGAATGCAGCAGCTTTGGGAGAAGCTGTCTCTGTGCCAAGAGATCATCACCTCCTCTAAACGCTCCCAGTCCCCCATAACATTTGAAATCCAAAGAACAGTGGAAATTCAGGACCTTGGGTCAGGCTCAGAAAGTCTGAACTCCCATGAGCTGACGGGAGAACTGAAGCAGCCCGGAGTGGGCCCTCTGCACTTAACAAGAAACTAGGAGTCAGGGAGAAAACGGAGCTTCAGTTTTAAAAATAGCAATTTGTTTTCTTTTCTGGTTTTAATACCTTCAGGACACCATTGTTTTAGAGGCACTTCAGGAGTTCTGATGTTTTCTTTCCACTTCTGAATCAATGGAGAGGGAATTAAACCACGTTGTAAGAGATCTGGCATCACCTTCTCACAAACTTAACACAGACATGCATGCATGAGCACGCATACATGGGGCCTCAGTTTTGTTTTATTTATGACAGGAAGTCACCAGAAGTAACATTTTCCTATCTCGTTGTTTCAGAAAACTGGGGTTATTTGGAAGGAGGATAAGACTGGGAAGAGAGCACTTGATTACCACCACACCATCTTTCTCCTTCAACTATTCACATAATGATCAAGAACACGGACATCTGAACCAAAGAGATTCAGATTTCTGTCCCGCCTTTATACTTCATTCTCTTGTGTGACCTTAGAGGGTTAACTAATTTCTGTGAACTCTGTTTCTTCATCTTTAAAATACAGATAATTATTTTTATCCTGATTCCTATTGCTCTATCATCATCGTCCCAATAGAGGGGACTACAGTAAGCCCAAAAAGAATGCTTTAGGACAAGGGCCCTAGGTGTCAGCCTCAAATCAGATCAAAGAGACCTCTCCAGGCACCTAACCTCTTCCTTTTCTTGTCTTCCCACTGCTGAGGAAGAAAATGTCTAATTATGCTATGGTATAAAAACTTTCTGGGTATTATTCTGTTTGGGGCAAACATGGAAAACTTTGGAGAACTTTGTGTGTCCAAATGGAGAACAGGCTGAGTCTTCTGAAAATAAAACTGGAGTCTGCTGTAAACTCCGTGTGGGACAGTCTTCTACATGGGAATGGCTACTATTGGCTAAGCTACGTGGCAACAGGAAGACCATCAGGAAGAAAGGACTCTCTGAAGAAGACACTTGTACCCAAACGCAGAGAAATGGTGGTCAAAACTGAGAATTCAAGTCTTTACATACCCAGTCCCAGGACCTTTCCACTGTACAGCATTTAGTCATATAAGTTGTGTGGTATTTCTGGTTTGTTTCTCTTACTCTAAAGAAGTTGTCCGCAATGAATGTCTCATTTTCTGTTCAATATCACCAATTTCTAAGTAACATAACCTGTTGCAGTTCCCAGGACTCATTTTCAAGGATCAAGTTCAAGACAGTTGTTGGAAACTCCAACTCTGCACAGGAAGGCAGTGGTAAGGATTAACTGGGAGGTGGAAGAAGTGCGAATGGTGAACATGGGCACTGCAAACGACTGCCTCCTTATTCAGGCAAAATTCTCTAACTGGTTTTGGAGGAATTCAATTAAGCCCTTTGGGGGGCTTAATCTGGGGTCCCAAGGATGATGATGAGGATTACTCAAGAATCTCTGGAACTAAATGTAAACTTTTATGTTAATGTATATTTTCTGGGACAAATGGCCATAGTTTGCATCAGATTTTTAAATATTTCACCTTAAAATATTAGAAATCACTGTCCTAATACAATTTTTCCTTCTTTCTCTAAAATTCTAATGCCTTATGCTTCACGTGAATTTCATAATATCCCCTAACCTCCATTCTCCTAAAAGTACTTTATGTGATATTTAGAATTAGTTCAATAATGTTTTTGAGGACTTCTAAAAACACTCAGACCTCGCCCTGGCTGGTGTAGCTCAGTGGATCGTGCGTGAGCCTACAAACCAAAGGTTTGCTGGTTTGATTCCCAGTCAGAGCACATGCCTGGGTTGCAGGCCAAGTCCCAGGTTGGGGACATGTGAGGGGCAACCACACATTAATGTTTCTCTCCCTCTCTTTTTCCTTCCCTTCCCCCCTCTCTCAATAAATAAATTAAAATCTTTAATAAATAAATAAACGAAAACACTCAGACCTCTATCATAAATTTGCAAGTACTGGCTAGTAATTATCGGTAAAGTATATTGGTGGTTCTGGGTTATGCCATTCACCATAATGGACAGAATTCTTTTCAAAAGTACATTGTTTTCAAAAGTACATTCAATTTAAGATGGAGGCAGATTAGATGGAAGCTAAACTCACCTCCTTCTGGGACCAAACTGGAATTACAACTAAATTATAGACCAATCATCCTGAATGACCAACTGAAGACTAACTAAAGAGAAGCCTTATAACTAAGGATTTACAGTAGAAGCCACGTCAAGACTGGTAGGAAAAGCAAAGATATGAAAAGTGCTGGCCCATTCGCACAGGTGGCAACTGAGATTCCAGAAGGATAACTCAGCTGCACAAGGGGGAAAGGTTTTCCTACTGAGAAGCATGGGCTCTAAACCCAAGCTGGGCTCCCCAGCCCAGAGCACCAGAGCTGGGAAAAGGCACCAATATAACATCTGGCTGTGAAAAGAAGCAGGGTTTCTGTCCACCAGGAAGAGACGACTAGAGACTCAGGCACCTCTTAAAGGGCCAAGGCACAAAATTTTATTCACAGCCACTCACCCTGGGTTCTGGCGGAGGAAGGGCAGAATGGACTAGAATCATGTGAAGAAAGTCTGAGGTTTGTGGCTCTGGAAAGAGAGCTGAAGGATCAGTTGCCGGGATCCCTGTGATAAGTCATTTTCCCATACCACAGATGCCATCTTTCTTGGATGGAGCACTCCCCTCCCTATGGTATTAGCTTGGGGGGAAATAATAGCCCCACCCTAGGGACTCCCTCTGGCCCCAGCCTTTGAAGCTTACACCCTGCTGAGTACAGACATAGGCTTTTTCAGTCACTTAGCCTAATATGCAGCCAAAAAGTGGAAGCAGGTAGAGTTAGATCTCCGTGTGTTTTAGAACTTTTTCTGACCTACCCCCAGGCTCAATGCTGATGGAAGCTAGCTTTGGGGTGCAGCTGAGTCCTGCCCACATGCACACAGGCCCAGCAGTGGCAGCCACAAACTACTATCACTGATCGTTCCAAACAGGCAGCCCAGGTTCAGTCACAGAAAGCATCTGACATTGGTCTGCACCAGAGTTCCTCCTAAGAGGCCCAGAACCAGCACACCCTGTGGCTATCTTCAGAGAACAACAGAGCAGTATCCAATAAACTTCACAAGCAGCATATTCAAAGGGAGATCTTGCCAGGTACCAAGACCACTAAGGAGAATTCCCCTTCGTGTGGTCAGCACTGACCCAGCAGGTCACACACCACAGTGGGGTTGAGCCTCACTGTCAGCCAGCCTAAGGATTGATCCCACACACAATCAAGACTCCATTATAATACGAGGGCCCACGTAATCCACACAAGAGACATTCTTGGAGCACCCAACTCAGGTGATCAAGGAGACTGCACCATGGAACCCCACAGGACACCTACTATGTAAGGCCACGCTACCAAGACCAGGAATCACAGCAGATCTACCTGTTACATAGAAACAAACACAAAGAGGCAACTAAAATGGGGAAACAAATGAAAGGCCCCAAATGAAAGAACACATGAAATCTCCAGAAAAAGGAGCTAAATGAAATGGAGGCAAGCAATGTATCACATACAGAGTTCAAAGTAATAGTTATAAGGATGCCCAACAGCATGAAAAAGGAAATAAAAACCATAAAAAGGACCAGTCAGAAATGATAATACAATATCTGAAATGATAAGAATACACTGGGAGGAATAAATAGTATATTGGATGAATCAGAAGATTAAATCAGTGTCTGGAAGACAAGGTAGGGAAAAAAACACCCAATCAAAGCAGAAAAAAATAATTTTTAAATGATATTTTTAAGGGACCTTGGGACAACATGAAATGTAACAACATCCACATCACAATGGTACCAGAAGGAGAAGAGAGCAAGGGATTCTAAGAACACATTGGAAAAATAATGACCAAAAACCCCTCTAATCTGGTAAAAAAAAAAAAATTAAAAATAAAAAAACAATTCCAGGAAGCACAATTCCAAACAAAATAGATTCAAGAGGAAGACACATCATAATTAATATAGCAAATATTAAGACAAAGAGAGAACCTTAAAAGCCATAAAATAAAGACAATTAGTTACCTACAAAGGAGCTTCCATAAGACTGTCAGCTAATTTCTCAGCAGAAACATTTCAAGCCAGAGGGGACTGCCATGAAATATTTAAAGTGATGAAAAGCAAGGACCTACAACCAAGACAACCAAGCTAGGTTATCATTCAAAATTGAAGGAGAAATAAAGAGCTTCCCAGACAAGAAAAAGCTAAAGGAGTTTATTATCACTAAGCCAATATCACAAGAATGTTAATGGCCTGCTTTAAGAACAAAAAGAAAAAGAAAAAATACAGACGATCATAGCTAAAAGAATAAAATGGCAAACAGGTACTTATTAATAATCACTTTAAGTGTAAATGGCTTAAATACTCCAATCAAATGACATGGAGTAGCTGAATGGATAAGAAAACAAGACCCATGTATAGGCCAGCTCCAAGAGACCCACCTCAGATTGAAAGATACACAAAGACTAAAAGTAAAGGGATGGAGTAGCAATACTTATGTCTGATTAAATAGACTTTAAAACCAAGGCCATATTAAGAGTCAAACAAGGCTATCCAAAAAGAGGATATTACCCTCGTAAACATTTATTCACCCCAAATAGAAGCACCTAAATATGTAAAACAAATCTTGATACACATAAAGTGAGAGATTGACAGTAACATGGTGTTCATAGTAGGAGATTTTAATACTCCATCAACATCAATGGATAGATTTTCCATACAGAAAATCAACAAGGAAATGGTGGTCTGGAGTGATAATCTAGATCGAATGGTTTTAATTGCTATTTTCAGGGCATTTTATCCAAAAGTAGAATATATTCTTTATAGGTGCACATGAAACATTTTCTAGGATAGACCACATTTGGACACAAAAGAAGTCTCAATAAATTCAAGTAGATTGAAATCATATAAATCGTCTCTGACCATATGGTACGAAACTAGAAATCAATCACAAGAAAAAAATACCGAAAAACACACAGAAACATGGAGATTAAATAACATGTTATTAAACAACAAGTGAGTTAACAATGAGATCCAGGAAGAAATCAAACAATACATGGGAACAAATGAAAATGAGAACACAACAACCCAAATTTTTGGGACACAGGGAAAGCGGTCCTACAAGGGAAATTCATAGTATTACAGGACTATTTCAAAAAACAAGAAATCTCAAATAATCAATCTACCCTTACACTTAAAGGAATTTGAAAAAGAAAAACAAACAAAACCAAAAGTGAGTAGAAGGAAGGAAATAATAAAAATTTGAGCAGAAATAAATGAAATAGAGTCTAAAAAATACAAAAGACCAATGAAACAAACAGCTGGACCTCTGAAAAAATAAACAAAATTAAAAACTGTCAATCAGACTAATCAAGAGAAAAAGAGAGGATCAAAATAAATAAAACCAGAAATGAAAGAGGACAAATAACAACTGATACCAAAGAAATACAAAGAATTGTAAGAAAATATTATGAACAACTATATTGGATCCAACGAATTGGATGATCTGGACAAAGGGGATCAATTCCCAGAAACAATCTTACAAAACTGAAACAGATAGAGTCAGGGAATCTAAATAGACAAATTACAACTAGTATTATTGAAGCAGTAATCAAAAACTCCAAACAAATAAAAGTCCTGAACTGGATGGCTTCATACGTGAGTTTTACCAAACATTCTAAGAACCATCTTTCTCAAACGATTCCAAACAATGCAAGAGGAGAGAAGACTTTCAAGTTCTTTTTACAAGGCTTGCATTATCCTAATTCTAAAACCAGAAAAAAAACACTCCAAAGAAAGAAAATCATAGGGCAATATCCCTGATGAACACAGACATTAAAATTCTCAACCACATATTGGCAAACTGAATCCAGCAATACATTTAGAAGATCACACACCATGATCAAGCAGAATTTATTCCAAGGATGCAAGGTTGGTATAATATCTGCAAATCAATAAACATGATACACCACATGAACAAAATGAAGGATAAAAACCACATGATTGTATCAATAGATGCAGAAAAAGCATTTAATAAAATCCAGCTGCCATTCATGATGAAAACTCTCAGCAAAGTGGGAATAGAGAGAACATACCTCAATATGATGAAGACCATGTATCATGAAACCACGGCCACATCATACTCAATGCGCAAAAACTACAAGCATTTCCCTTAAAATCAGGAATAAGACAGAGATATACACTTTCACCACTCTTATTCAACATAGTATTTGAAGTACTAGCCAAAGCTATCAGACAAAAAGAAGAAGTAAGGGCACTCAAATTGGAAAAGAAGAAGCTAAACTGTCATTATTTGCAGATGACATAATACTGTTGATAGAGGACCCTAAGGATTCTACCAAAAACCTACTAGAACTGATAAATAAATTTGGCCAAGTAGCAAGATACAAAATAAGTATCTAGAAACCAGTTGCATTTTTTAACACTAATGAACTATCAGGGGAAAATAAGAAAACAATCTCATTCACAACACTTCAAAAAGAATAAAATACTTAGTAAATTTAAAAAGGACAAAAAAGTTCTGCACTCAAAAAATTGTAAGACTCTGAAGAAATTGAAGAACGTACAAATAAGTGGAAGCATATACTGTGTTTATGGATAGGAAGGATTCACATCATCAAAATGTCCATATTGCACAAAGCAATTTATAGCTGCAATGCAATTCCTATCAAGTTATTAATTTTGCAGACCTAGAATAAATATTCCAAAAATTTACATGGAACCACAAAACAAAAGACTCCAAAAGGCAACAGAAAACTTGATAGAGAAGAACAAAGTTGGAGGAATCATGTTACCTGATCTCAAACTATACTACAAGGCCATAGTATTCAAAACAGCATGGTAGTGGCATAAAAACATATACATCAATGGAACTGAATAGAGAGCCCAGAAATAAACCCATGCCTTTCCAGTCAATTAACATTTGACAAAGGAAGTAAAATATACAATAAAGATAGTCTATTCAATAAATGGTATAGGGAATATTGGACAGATTCATGTGAAAAAAGGAAGCCAGACCATACATAATAATAAACTCAAAATGGACTTCCACCCAAGATGGAAGCATAGATAAATACACTTTTCTTCCTCACACAACAAAAGAGGGACAACAACAAATTTAAAAAAAAACAGAACTGCCATAAAATTGAATTGTATGGAAGAATGACTACCAAGGAATTAAAGAAGAAACATTCATTCAGTCCATAGGAGGAGTGGAGATGGGCAGCTAAGGTGGAGAGGATGTGTGGCAAGATGACAGACTACATGAGCAAAAGGTGGCTGTCAGAATGAGTGTTCCCACATTCGTGTGTGGATTAGCCAGGAGGAACAACTGGGGAGCAAGATAGACTGCACAACCCATAGTTGCAGCATGGGAAACTAAAGCCTCAAACTTTTTGGCTGTAAAAATCTTGCAGCAGCAGGAGAAACTCCCAGCCTCACAGGTGAGTTCCTCGGAGACATCCACAGGGCCGTAGAACTTATACAATCCAACCCACCTGGGACTCAACTCCAGAAGGACACAATTTGCTTGTGGGTAACAGGGGAAGTGACTGAAAGCAGGGCAAGAGCCCAGCAAGCAGCACAGTTCCCTCTCTGACCCCTCACCCACATACAGCTCCACAACACAGCCAAGTGGGTTGCCTCACCTCCTGGCGAATACCTAAGGCTCCGCCCCTCACAACATAACAGCTGTGCCAATATAAAGAAACATGGCCCAAATGAAAGAACAGATCAAAGCTCCAGAAAAAGAACCAAATGATGAAGAAATAGCCAACCTATCAAATGCAGCGTTTAAAACACTAGTAATCAGGATGCTCACACAAAAGGTTGAGTTTGGTCACAAAATAGAGGAAAAGGTGAAGGCTATAAGAAGTGAAATAAAGAAAAATATACAGGGAACCAACAGTGAAGGGAAGAAAACCAGGACTCAAATCAACAATTTGGAGCAAAAAGAAGAAATAAACATTCAGCCAGAACAGAATGAAAAAACAAGAATTTGAAAAAATGAGGAGAGGCTGAGGAACCTCTGGGACAATTTTAGATGTTTCAACATCTGAATCATAGGAGTTCTCGAAGAAGAAGAGCAAGAATTGAAAATTTACTTGAAAAAATAATGAAGGAGAACTTTTCCAATTTGGCAAAGGAAACAGACTTCCAGGGAGTCCAAGAAGCTCAGAGAGTCCCAAAAAACTTGGACCCAAGGAGGAACACACCAAGGCACATCACAATTAAATTACCCAAGATTAAACGGAAGGAGAGGATCCTAGAAGCAGCAAGAGAAAGGGATACAGTTACCTACAAAGGAGTTCCCATAAGACTAACAGCTGATTTCTCAAAAGAAACCTTGCAGGCAAGAAGAGGCTGGAAAAAAGTATTCAAAGTCATGAAAGGGAAGGACCTATATCCCAGACTACTCTATCCAGCAAAGCTTTCATTTAGAATGAAAGGGCAGATAAAGTGCTTCCCAGATAAGGTCAAGTTAAAGGACTTCATCATCGCCAAGCCTTTACTAGATGAAATGTCAAAGGGACTTATCAAAGAAAAAGATGAAGATCAAAACTATGAACATTAAAATGACAACAATCAACTATCAACAACTGAACCTAAAAAACAAAGACAAAACAAACTAAGCAAACAACTAGAACAGGAACAAAATCACAGAAATGGAAATTTCCATGGAGGGTTATCAATGGGGATGTGGAGGGGGACAATGAAGGGAAAAGGTACCAGGAATAAGAAGCATAACTGATGGGACAGAATGAACAGGGCAGGGTTAGGAATAGTATAGGAAATGGAGAAGCCAAAAAACTTATACGCACAATCCATGGACATGAACTAAGGCAGGGTAGGGGGGTGCTGGTGGGAGGGCGTGTGCAGACAGAGGGGGATAAAGAGAAAAAATGGGACTACTGTAATAGCATAATCAAGAAAACATACTTTTAAAAAGAATAAACTCTAAAATGAATTAAAGACTTAAACGTTATACTCAAAACCATTAAAATCCTAGAAGGAAACATAGGCAGTAAAATCTTGAACATTTCTCACAGTGATATTTTTTTTTGATATATCTCCTTGGGCAAGGGAAATAAAAGAAAAATAAATGGGACTACATCAAAATAAAAAGGTTTTGCCCAGCAAAGGAAACTATCAAGTTGAAAAGGAAACCCACTGAATAGGAGAACAGTTTTGCTGATACATCTGATGAGGGGTTAATATCAAAAGTTTATAAAGAATTTATAAAATAACACCAAAAGCCTCCAAACAATCCAATTTAAAAAATTGGCAAAGGACCTGAATAGACACTTCTCCGAAGAGGACATAGAAGTGGCCAATACACATATGAAAGTATGGTCAACATCACTAATCACCAGAGAAATGAAAATTAAAAGCACAATGAGATAAACTCACAGCTGTCACAATGGCTATCGAGAATAAATCAACAAACAACAAATGCTGCTGAAAATGTGGAGAAAGGGGAGTCCTTTTACACTGTTGGTGGGAAGGAAGATTGGTGTAGCCACTGTGGAAAGCAGTATGGCATTACCTCAAAAAATTAAAAATGGATGGAACTGCCTTCTGACCCAAAGATTCCACTTCTGGAAATTCATGCAAAGAAACTTAAGACACTAATTTCAAAGAATATATTCACCTCTATGTTCACTGAGGCATTATTTACTCATGGCCAAGATTAGAAAGCAGCCCAAGTGTTCATCAGTTGATAAGTGGATAAAAAGAGCTGTGGTACAATAGCACAATGGAATACTACTCAGCCACAAAAAATAAGGAAATTTTAGCCTTTGAGACAGCATGGATGAACCCAGAGAGTACTATACTAAGTAAAACAATCCAGTCAGAGAAAGACAAATACCATATTATTTCACTCATATGTGTAGCCTAATGAACAAAATAAACTAACAAGCAAAATAGAGACAGACTCGTAGATGGAGAACAAGCCAACAGCTGATGCAGAGGTGGAATGGAGGGGGCTGGGTGTGTGTGTGGAGAGATTCAGCAAAAAAGAAAAAAGAGAAAGAACTCATGGACGAGGACAACAGTGCAGTAATTGTGGTAGGGTAGGAGGCTAGGGGGAGGTGGAGAAGGGTGTGGGGGGATAAATGGTGATGGATAATGACTTGACTTGGGGTGGTGAACACACAATACAGTATTCAGATGATGTGTGCACCGGAAAGCTGTATAATTTTAAGCAGTAGCACCCCAACAAATCCAACAAAAAGGGAAAATAATTTTTAATCTAATAAAGAGAAATGTGCTTTGAAATAGTATATTCTTAATGATAAAACACCCTAAACTTGACTCAATTTAGAAGAGAAACCCCAAATATGAAATTTTTGTGATTTTCCGTCTTCACCTGAAATCTGCTTTATGAAATACTGACTTTTTAAAAACTTTAAGGTCAGTCTGACTATATCCAGAATGAAAGATCCTGAAATATATAAGCCATTGCTATTAAGCACCAAGATATAAGTAGAAAGCTGGGTTACTATATAGTTGAAACCTAACTATCCATCATAAATACCTTCAATACATTTGAAATAGCAGGGTGGACAGGTTCTCTCACACTGAGGGTCATTTATGAAGCGATCAAAGTCTGTGGTGGGAAAAAAAAGTATGAAGAGGGACAGGGCTTTATAGAATGAATAACTTTTCTCATTCTCAATAGTTCTTATATTCTTTTACAACAAATTGCTTGGCTCTTGAAAACAGACTCATAAAAGAAGTGAAACATATTTTTCTATCCTGGATCTAAACTTTTTTTAATAGATAAAGTTGTAATGACCCTTTCCAAGCAATATGAGCCAACACTTCAAAAATTTCCATTGTTTCAAAGACACACATTACTCTGTGTATCTATATCTATCAACTGAATGAGAAAGGAAAACACATGAAAGTCATCTGAAAGACACATCTCCTAGGAGTTATGCTTGGAAGCTGGAAAAGCCCAATAATCCCCTTAGATAAATAGTTTTCCAAATGATTAGGGGACCCACAAGGGGGCAGAGCCAAGCACTTGAACATTTTAAGAGACTCCATATCAGACACTGGGGAAAGAATCCAACATGCAGCTCCTCTGTAGCCCCATGTCTCTGTGACACAACCCTCCCTTGAGTGGAAAGCAATTGAAACAAAACAGTACCTTCAAGCAATTTACACACAATTCACATAGAATTTATCCAAGATCAGAAAATTTGAAGTTCATTTGGTCCATAAAAAAGGGTTTTATCCCTTTTTTTTTTACAACAAATAAAATTTAGAGAAAAGAAGCCATTTATTAGTCACTCAAGATCAAAATCTCTCCTCCAGAAACCACAAGTCATGAGTGACAGTAACTGTACATCATTTGAAAAGCTTGGGGATTATTTTTTTCCCTCCTAATAAGAAACTCACAGGATCTACAGCCATCCCACCCTGAACACATCCTATCTCGTCCAATCTCAGAAGCTAAGCAGGGTTGGGCCTGTTTAGTATGTGAATGGGAGAAACCCACAGGACACACTTTTAAAAGTGTCTCAGGAGCCCTACTCAGTTCTTCCACCAGCAGCAAACACATGGCATATGATCTGACTTAGCATTGTGTTACTTAAACTGGGATTTAAGGAAACTAATAATAGTTCAATAGGGTGATTATCAACCACAGAAGACAGTATTCAGGAACAGTACAGAAATCACACAGAGATGGAAGACATGACTTGGGGTGGTGAAAACATAATACAATATACACATGATAGATTCCACATTTGTACACCTAAAACTTACGCAATATTATTAACCAATGTCACCCCCAATAAATGTAACAAAAAATTAATTTTAAAAATCATGATTATAGTATTTTTAGTCAGTCATGGTACATTATGTTTGTCTGATATTTATTCTCATTAAAAATGGATCACTGGCATACACTAAAAAAAGAAGAAATCACATACAGTATTTTTCTCATGAAGAAAATAAGTCTTTGCAGTGGATTAAATCACTTTCTCTAAGCAAGTCAAAATGCATAGCTTCATGGAAGAAGGAGATGCTATGGCATATTCTAGAAAGACCCTAGATCAAATCCTACCTTTGCCCATTGACCCTGTACAAATTACTTAATCTGAGTCTCAGACTCATTATTCCTAAACTAGTAATGATAATAATATCTCATAGAGTTGTTGAGATGGCTAAATGAGATAATGCATGCAAACCACTAAACTATTAAACATAGCCTCTAGCATGCAGGAAGCATTCAATAAATGTTAGTTTAGCTATTGTTATTACTATATTTTTAATGACCAAAATCAAGGAATGGAAAGTAAGACCCGAATGTTTCTTTCCTTAATTCTCCATGTTATTCTTTTCTTTTGCCTAAAAATTCCTTTTTTTTTTTTTTTGTTCTTTCTTTCCACCAGAAAAAAAAAAGCCCAAAACAAAAACCACCCTGCTTCTTCTGGGGAAGGCAAGTATTAGAGCCACACAGAACATTTTGAGAGTGTCCATTTTTCCCATCACTTTCTCAGGAACCGGATTGTTCTGTATATTTTCATTCTCTCCTTGCATCTTCCATCCTTGTTCTCAAGGGGTCGAATTAACAAGGGAATCAGCATTCTTGTTCCCTACTTTAAGAATAAGAGTCAGAATTCCCAGTCTAGAGATGCCCTTTTGGACAGCTGGGAGGCATCTCAAACCAACAGGCTAGAAAGAGCAGCCATTCATGGAACAAATAAGTGATTTGCATTTCCAAGGATGTGGGGAAACATATTAGTTATAATTAGCAAACATGCAGAGTCCCCATGACAGCTTCACTTTACAAACCCTTGAATGTTTGACAAGAGAAGGTCATGTTTTGTAAAATCCTCAAAAGGTCATTCAATAACAAATCACATGAATGAAATCGCAAGGGTTCAGGGAGGTTAAACAGAAACACCACAGGCAGTAAAGTGCGTTTTCAAGGTAAACAAGGAAAGAGGGAAAGCGGCCTTCCCTCAGCTCGGGAAGGGGAGAAATAGAAGCAATCTCTAATTTACCAAACACTATAATTTCAAGACATTTTCTCTGTACTTGGTGGTTTAACACTGAATGTTATTTCTCATGTTCAGCTCACTTGGAGGATTATCAGGTAACAGCCCAGCAACATTTCAACAGTTCTTCAAAAGGTCTAGGCTGACCTTAGCCAGGCTTTCTTTTATATATTTTATGTAATAAATCTCCTAAGTGGATTTCACTTAAAACAAATAGGTGGTTGCATACGTGGCATGCGCACACACCGACCCCCACGCCCCACCATGGAAGGTCCCCATGTAGCACCCACCCCATTCATAGCCCCCAAATCTGGAAACTTTAGCTCCAGAAGCCTTTTCTTCTGGCACTTTGACCTGTTCATGACCTCTTTCTTCCCAGGTCTATTTTCTTCTTCCACAAGAGCCAGCCTCACATTTCTCAAGTCAGGAATAACAAAGGCTTGTTTATATAGGGTAATTCAGCTGCAGGATCAGTGGGGAGGCAAGAGAAGGGTGTTGCATCTAATCCAGAGGTGGAAGGCACAGTTCAGATGTGCAGAGCCCACAGGTTGAAGGGCTCCTTAGGGGCAGGGCCACTGGGCTAGCTGCCTTCCAGAAAACACAGCCAAGGCGCTGGGAGTGGGGTGGAAGTAGGGATCCTCTAAACTGCCTCAGACTTGGGCACGCCCCTCACATGTAAGGTACTGGGTGTTAAGATTAAGAATGCTGTGCAAAGAACATGCTAGAACCTGAGAGGTTAAGCACACAGGTAGCACAGTCCCCAGACTTCTAGACAGAAGAGTTACTCATCAGATCCCTTGGAAAAAGAAGCAGCGTCTTAAGGAAGAAGCGTGGGACGAGGAGTTGGCATGGCAGAGCAGATTCATTTGCCTTTTCTGGGTCTCATTTTTCCCATTTGTAAGTTGGGGTGATACTTCTTACTTACTTCCAAAGCTAAAGTAAGGTTAAAACAAAATACAAAATAACTAGAGAAAGGCATGTGTTGTTTTACACCATCAAGGACCTGAGGTAGAAGTCCTGACTCTCTTCACCACTCATTTCTACATCCTACTTCAGTCTCAGAAACAACCGCTGAGAAACCACTCTCTAGAGTCCTGCTCTGCCCACTGTCGTAGCCATGTGTGGCTACGTAAATTTAAGTTTTAATTAAAAATTACATAAACTTTAAAATTCAGTTCCTAAGTCACAGTAGACACATTTCAAGTGCTCAATAGCTACACATGACTAGTGGCTTCCATATTGAACAGTGCAGATACAGAAAATTCCCATCACTGCAGAAAATTTTATGGGGTAGCACACTTAGACCTACCTGCTTTAGGTGGAGGACAGACATGCCAACCTCTTCCCTGCCACCACCCCACCCTCTCCATGGACATCTGACTTTGTCTCAGCCTCCTACATCCCATGTTCACCCTAAGACTATCTGCCAGATACAGCCTTAACTGATCATTCAAGCATGTACCTCTCACCCTTACATTTACCTGCCGACCACAAGCACCACCAGTTTGGTGAATGTTTGATCAGAATGACGATCAGAAACAGGACACCTCACTTTGTCTCCCTTGCCAACTATTTTAGCTTATTTGCCACGAGTACAGGGTATAATTAATATCACACAGGAGCCAGCATTGTCATTTTTCAAATCATTTCCCTGGAAATGTTCTACACCTCTTAATGGCCCTGCTAATGCTGTAGCTGTCATGTTTTGGACAGCTGCACTTTTACAAGACAAACTCTGCAGCGCCAGGAGCCTCTCTGCAGACTTTTTAGCTCAGAGGCTCAGAGGCTGTGAACGCCAGCAGTAATGGCTAGATGGAAATCTTTGATTAATTTTTTTTACCTCTTGGTGCTGACTGCTTCTCAAGTGTCACCTTCCCAGCTTCCATCTCCAGCCACCTCATCCCTTCATGCCCTCTCCCCTTGCCGCCCACCCCCACCTCCTCTCCTCTATGCATCCTGATGGACAGGGGATGAGTGAAATAGGCCGGAGTCATACAGCTGATTAAAGCCAGGACACTCTGCCCAGAGGTGCAAAGGTTTAAACATCAGGATGGAAGCCAGGCCTCCTTTCTAAATGCCCACACGCTGAAAAAGTAGGTTCCTTCATACCTATTTAACTTTATTTCAGAAATAAGCTTACTCTGCCTTGGCTGGTATGGCTCAGTAGATTGAGCAACGGCCTACAAATCAAAGGGTCACCAGTTTGATTCCCAATCCAGGGCACATACCTGGTTTGCAGGCCAGGTCACCAGGAGGAGATGCACAAGAGGCAAACATACATTGATGTCTCTCACTCTTTCTCCCTCCCTTCCCCTCTCTAAAAATAAATAAAATCTTCAATTAGCAATAATCGCACCTCGGATAAACCTCATTGGCTAAACTGCACAAAGCTAAAAAAAATAAATAAAATCTTCAAAAAAAAAAAAAAAAGAAATATGCTTACTCCTCCAAGGTAACTTCTAGCAAACTGCCCAAATCCTTCAACGTACTGAGTATGTCTGAGAAAGACTGGGAAGGGAGAAGGACAATGAAAAGAAGGTTACATCTGAAGGGGCCCCAGAGCCATAAACAAGGCAAGTAAGAACAATCTGAGCCACACCAAGTATTCACTGAGGGGCCTGAATGAAGACGCTTTTAAAAGAGATGGAGAAAATCACCAGAGTGTTTTAAGTAGTAACAGTGTTTGGCTACTGCTTCTAATTGGTGGAATTTTTCTCTTTAAATCATCAGTTTAAAGTAAAGGAGATTGTTTGAGTTGGATGTCACAGTTAATTCTGCCCAGAAAATAGAACTACATTGTCCAACCCTGTCCATAAAAGTCCTCTCTGCTGAGGCCTTCTGTTTTAAGGGGGGGGGGGGGGGCTAAAGCCATGCTAGGGAACACAGCTCCCTTTTTTAGGCTAAATAGAAATGTTGACTCACTGCTCCTTTAATACTGTGTTTATTAGTGATCTGTAGCCCATGGAGAGATGAACACACAACTTCCTTTCACGCTGTGTCTGCAGAATGCTACAGAAAGTTGGACTCATCAGTGAAGCAGCAGGTCCCTTGGTTGAAACCAGCCTGGCCAGAAAAGTGACATGAACGGGATGCTGCTAAACATGCACAATTCAAAAATACACACTGAACTCTCTTCTGCATGATTTGCTGCCATTTAAAAGACAATAAACAGCAACTTCAGATTGCTAACAACGTGTCATTTAAGGTTTGCTGTTGCTCAACATCAAGAAAAATCAATGCCGGCTCTACAGGGGCAGCACACCCCAAGAACTGAGCTCCATTTCAGGTCTGTTTGAACTCATTTCCTTTCTCCATGGCTGCCCCCTTGTACTCCCCCTCAGGCGTCCCCTCGCAGCAGGCTGACAGCTTGACACATTGACAGCTCGCACTGAATGACAACTGATTTGTACAAATTTCAAGCCTTATAAATCTACCTGTCACAACAACAACATAAAAGCGCCCAGGCCCAGCAGGTAATTCAGAAAAAGCTTCCCTTGACAGCACTTTCTGAAAAGCAATGGCGTGCCTCCTGCCAAAAATTTCAACTATCATCCTTGTATAACTTTGAATAAAAATTCAGGGCCCATTTTCTTGCCAACAGGCTACCAATCGTCTTATTTAAAGATTAAAAAGAGTGAACGGGAGAGAGGAGGGAAAAAAATATCCACACAATTTCATCTTATACTGATATGAAAGTAGCACCACCTGCTACGCAAGGATTACCACGCCGTTTTTCTCTCCGGTGCTCAGAAGGAGTAAATGAGCGAGGCTTTTTACGGTATTTAAACAATATCCCCGATCCCAGGGGCTGCACCTCCCAGTACCCTCCCCGCTCACCTGGGGCCAGTCCTGCTGCCAGAGCAAGGTGGTTTGACTGGCGGGGAGCTGGGAGGCAGGGGTCTGGAGTCACTCACTGGCTGTCGTTTTAAGTACAAGCACTCCAAGATTTCTCCGAGACAAAGGACCTTCACACGTCCAGAGGCCTTCTCTTCACCACTTCCCTTACTAAAATGATCAAGCTATGTCAAGGTAAACCTTTATCAAAATATTATTTCATCAGTGCATCTTTATTAACTGAAACTGAGAATCTGAACTTGGTTTTTAGGCATGGTTTTGTAATTATAATTATAACACAGAATAAAAAAAATCTTCTGGCAAAAAGAGTTACTTAAAAGTACAGAGAGAAACAGACAGATACTAAGCACATGAGCATTTAAGCAGGAAAAAGCAGTTTACGAAAAAATAATTTCTCTTTATTGCTACTATTAGCCTTTCTGATTCTCTTCAACAAAGAGAAAGGGAGAGCTGAAAAGAGGATGGGGTAATTTCTCACGTTCTCATTTGCTCATGAGAAATCTCTCGGTAGAATCAAATATGGGAAACAAACTTGGTCTTGCCTTTGTGGATTTGTTGTGAGTGCATGTTGAATGGAGATGCTAAGGAGACTCCCAGGAAGAAGACACGTGTCCAAAAATGAGGGCCAAGTGAGTACCCATCCAATTGGCTGAACTCAGAAGCAACGATGGTGCCACCAAAGCATCCTGTCACAGGGCAAATCGCTTTTTACCTTCAGCAGCAGGGGCCCCCAAATGTAACTGAAGAACAGATACTGAATGGACATTTTGGTTCCAAATCCTGGCTTTCCCACTTAGGAGTCACGTAGCTTTGGGCCAGTTATGTTGACCCTTCCTGTGCTTCAGTTTCACCAACTCTACAACAAGTACCATAATCATATCTACCTACCACAGTATGAAGATTAAATGCCTGTAAAGAGTTTTCTTCACAGTAAAGAATATGTTTATTAATTCATTCACATAGATGGATACACATATAAAAACATTTAAAAGTGATAAGAGGTATAGAGAAAAAAACAGATGATCATATCATTAGTATTATTAGTACTCTCTTCAAGATGCCAGATACAATTACTTTTCCCCCATGCAGTGTAAACTTCCAATGTAGATTTTTAAAAAATAGGAAATCATACCCTTGAAAATGTAACTCATTTAGCAGAAACATGCAGATAAGAGAACAATGTAGCCAGAGTAAATTTCTTTACAATCTGATCTTTTATAAATTCTTTGTCTACCCTTTTAACTTGCTTCTTCATTAGCTTCTGACTAATGAAACTGTCCAGGGTGTGCTGCAAAAATATATATAATTCAGAAGCACACAATGTGCACAGTCTTAACATCAATTATCACTCAGAAATACTATGAATATGTGAATTACAAGAAGAGATTAACAACACATGCACACACAGTACATATACAAATATGTAAACACACATAAATATAGGAAGAAAGAGAATATTTTGGCCCCAGAGTATAGCTGATGCATTAGCTGGCTATTCTTGAGGCTGAGATTAGAGAACAGAATGAAATTTTACAATTTGTGATTTGCTATAAAGACCACCATCAACATCAGCTGTACTCTAAAATATAACTAAGATTAAAACCATCTAAACTATAGGGACTGATATCCACTTTATAACATTCTTGGTATTATCCTTCTCAATTTGGTTAATGTCAAGACTGACAAGAGCCAACTGAACTTCGGATGCCAACAGGGAACAACAATCAGCAAATCCATTATTTTGTAATTATTTGTATAACCAAGAGCAAGTGTTTTGATTATGAGCCATTAGTGGCCATTAGTAAATAAAACTGGGTTTGAATTTCACAAATATGTTTGAATTTCAAGAGATTTATAAATCATATAAAGAAGCCAAAATCAAACTAAATTTTATGTAGTAAAATAATTAATAAACCATAAAGCAAAACAACTATATGTCAAATTTTTATAGAAAGAGATGGAGAAAAATCCAAACTGCTACCCGTAAAATTGATATGATAATGATATATTACATTAACTAAACCAGCCTTCTTCTTCCCCTTTCATCAACTGCAAAGTGAACATAGAACAGGTGGGTCATGGACAGGAAAAAACAAGACAACTCAGTTAAAGTTCCTTTTCAAACCCATATCCACCCACAGTTAGTAAACTAGGTTATTCCTATGTTAGCCCTTCTCTTCTCAAAAACCCATGTTTGGCCTAACAAAATGACTAATAATACTTTTGTCTACTATTGTCTTCCAGATATCAATCACCAAGATTTAGCCAACCCTGTCTCAGGTATGCTGCGATCCCCCCTGCTGTGACCAATTAAATAACAGACCACTCAATGGAGAGCTGCAGGACTGACAAAGGCAAAATCAAGTACAGTGCTAGCAGATAAGTCACTCATTGGCCCACTGCGAGTCTGCTTAGGAAAAAATAGTTAGGAAACTTTAGATGCGAAACACATGGTGTCTTCTGTGCCTTTCATATTTGTGCACTGTGACTACTTGTTTCCCATGCTGTGAAAAAGAGCTGTGCTCTCAACCTGTTGGTCTTTGGTGCCTACAAATGTTTTTTTGGTTTTGTTTTCTTTTCTTTTTCCTAAGAGGCTCCTCACTTTGCTTCTTGTTTTCTCCATCTCAATAAGGGTCAACCTTGGAGTCTCACAATGTCATCCACCCATCAGTCAACAGTCCATGGAAGCTGGAAGCCTTTAAACCAAAAAGTGGTATTTCCTTGTGACCTAGAAGAAAGCACCAACTACCACTCACTAAGAAAATCCCTTGGCCTTTGAGCAGCCTCACTGTGCGCCAGACCTATGCTGCTCTGGTTCAGGAGCGTTCTACAATGCCTATCAACAGGTGTGCCTGGGGTGACCAAAGGCTAAATTTCCCGTCCTTCAACCTACAACACTTTAGAAAGAGTGACTGAGTTTCTGCTGCCCGTGGATTTCTGTCTACATTTGCTGGAACAATAGGGCCAACCACACCAATCTTCCCTAAAGAACAAACTGTCACAAAGACAATCACCTGGCACCTGAGATCATCTGAGACACACATGAGTCACCATGGCCTCCTCAGCTCCACTTACAGAAAAAGTCCAGTGTGTGAACCCATAAGCTACTTAATCAGGAGCCACCCGCTCCGTCTGAAGGCCACCAAGAGAACAGGCACGGCTTCTCTGGCGCCCCCCAGGGGAAAAAAATGGGAAGGCTGGCCAGGAAACAAAGGTAAGGGGATCCACACATCCTCTGTCTTGAACTTCCACGGAATCTGTAAATTTTTACCACTTAGGACAAATCATGTTATTTGTAACTGTCAGAGGAAGGAAAATCTGTAATTGTTAAGGGATGAAGCCTGTGCAAATTCTTTCCCGTGCAAAGTGAACAGTCAATCACTTTTATAAGGACAGCAACAACTGAAACTATCCATTCGTATACTTTCCTTTAGTCAACAATATTACCTTTAGTAATCTGGGGAATGTGCATCTATAAATTACAGAAAGTGTTATTGCATTGCTGAATAAACAGCAACATTTCCATCAGCAGCAGCGGTGGCAGCCCCACAAAGGTATAACAAACAGACTCAATCATTTTCTTGTCAAGCTTTGCAATGACTGCAGAGTTTACTGCTGGAGATAATGTTGCTTTCCTCAGCATTGTGCGCCAAACTGCAAACTGCTTATTAAAACAAAACCTCTTTTTCGGAGCAGCATGAGTTGGATAATCACTTATTGCACTCAAGAAAAAACAGGTTTGGTGCCCAGAGGAGGTTAGCGATCAGGCATATGTGTTAACATTTGGTTGTTAAAAACTGGTTAAAAAATAAATGATCTGACATTGGGTTGGGGGATGGAAGAAGTTAACCTATTAACATCACCACCCCATGTTAACTATTTCCCTCGTGATGTCATTTAGTTTTTGGATGTGTTTCAAAGTACTGAGCTGGAGTGCTTGATGGAAGCCCTGGGGTGGGGGCTGGGAGGAGGAGGAAAGGCAAAGGTGATTATGAAAGGAAACCAGAGATGAAATGCAGCCTGCTGGTGAAATGAAAGCTCCATGGCAAGGAATCTCTGGAGGGAAGTGTATTCCAGGGGCAGGAGAGACGACTGAGGAAAGGAGCAGGAGGGAAGCAGTAAACTTTAAGAACTAGGCATTTGTGACTAAACTATTTCTGAAGACAGCACCTGTTATTACTCTCTGAAGAAATCGCTTGACATAACTAAGCCAGTGATAGCACTGAAACACCGTCCTCAATTTTCCCTCGCTTAAAATAGATTGACAGCCATTTGAGTGAGCCTGAGGAACAGGTACGCTGAGCCGGAGCTCGGGAGGCCCTGCTGTGTCAGGAGAGCTGCTCTGTGAGGAAACCATTATTCCTGACTATGGAATTGCTGCCCCCATACTCCTCTCCTCCATGTTTTTCTTTTCCACGCCCATTAAAGATGAACTGATAGCAGCGCAGATACACCCTCTCCCCTTGGCCCACCCTTCCTCTGACTCACTGCAGCCTATCATCTGTGGACCAAGGTATCAGCTCTAGAGGAGGAAAGCCTATATACTTTGGCTGTCCTTATCAGAACAGGAAATGAGACTTTGAAGACTTTATTACAACTTTAGACAGCATCTGAGCTTTGACTCTTTCCCCTGCTCTAACATGAGAATGAGTCGAAAAAGAAAAAGAAAAACGACACAGAGGTGGACTGGAAGGGCAGCTCCAGTGTCTTTCACTGAACACAGGTCAGCACCGTGCCACGTTCCTGGGCAGGTCGGTCAGTCCTAAGCTCTCACTGCAGCTCCTCCTGCTTTAAACCTGCAGAACCATGAGCTGTTTCAACCCCTCCTTGTTCCTCTCTGCCACCTTAGGGCCTGTTATCATGCCACTTCCTCTGCCTGAAAAGCTGTTTCTTCCTTTGCTTGGTCCATTATTCACATCATCAGTCACTTCCTCAGAGAAAGGCCTTCCCTTACTGATCAACCTAAACCCGCCCCCCTACAATCCCACGTCATCTGCCCTTTTCTTTTGACTTTCATTCAAATCGCTACCTCTGACTGAGATTATATCATTTATGAATGTTTATTCCTGTCTCCTGTGTTCACAGTTTGCCTCCATCAGGAGAAGAGGAACTCCACACCAGCAAGGACTTTATTTTATTCAGAACAATATCCCCAGCACCTGGAATAGGGCCCAGCGCCCAACAGGTACTCAACAAATATTTGATAAATTACTTTAAAACTATTCTGTAATCACAGAGAGAACAGCCTTATGTATCAGAGACCTCCGTCAGATTCGAACAACAGTTTCTGAGTGCAAACAGTGAGTCCCTATCATGAGAAAGACTATGGAGAATCTTTTTTACAAGATGATAAATTCAATTTCATAAAAATCAACTAAATATAAAGCTAAATTTTTTCATGACGAAACAGAAAATAAAGCTAAAAAAAGATAAAAGGAAATCAGAAGGCAACCAGAAAACACTGGGAAAATGCAACTTTATCACAGAAAATGGACTCATCAGACACAGACAAGGCACACACACGCATATGCAAAAGGAAACACACACATGAAAACACTCGTGCACACACAGAGAGCTACAAAACACACATAAAAAAGATAAGAATCCAACAGAAAAAAAATGGACAAAGGATACAAAAACAGAGTTCACAGAGAAGGAAACGCAAATGACTCGACTGTATAACAGGACACTTCGCCTCATTCACAGTGAGAGAAAGGCAAATTAAAACACTGACAAGCTTCTTTTTACCTACCAGACTGGCAAGAGTCCAAAAGTTTAATAACACACTCTACTGGGGAGGCCGTGGGAAAACAGGCGTGCGCCTAACGCTGCTAGTGAGGTGTAAATTAGTTTAACTCTGAATGAGTGCAATTTGGCAATATCTATCAAAATTACAAATGCACTTGCCCTTTGATCCAGCAAGTCTATTTCTGGGTGTGTGTGCATGTGTGTGTATAAAAAATATATAACATATTTATATATATATATGTATGTAATATGTATATATGTATAATCTGTGAATAAATATATATATACTCTGCAAACATTCAAAAATGATAGTTTATGGCCATTGATTGTAGGTCTGTAATAGTGAAAGAAAGGGCACAAAGACTATGTCCATCAGTAGGTGATTAGATAAACAAATTATGAATTTATACAATGGAATACTATGTACCTATAAAATATTAATGAAAAAGCTATGTACTGATAGGGGAAATAATTTTTGTTAAATGATAAAAACCAAAGGGCAAAATAATATGAATAGAATGTTATGTTTTATATAAATGGGAAAGAAATAATACATATAGTAAGTCTTCACTTAATGTTATCAATAGGTTCTTAGAACTGTGGCAAAATGACATATAATGAAATCAGTTTTACTGCAGGCTAATTGATATAAACAAGACTTAAGTTCCTATGACATCTCATCAGTGGTATCATGAAAGAAAATGAAATGAAGTGATGTTATTCCAGGGTCTGCTATATTTCATTTCAGTTATAGATACAAAATTTCGAAAACTGTGAAAAAATATAAATAGAACCAAATACAATCACCTTTGGGGTGAGAACTGGAAAAGATAAGGAACAATATGGGAGGAAAACTTTTCATAGTCTTTCATATTTCTTAAGTTTTAAATCATATGGGAATATTATCTATTCAGAAATTAAAATTAATTTAAAAAAACAAACCTCCATTCACAGAGTGTTAGAGTATTTTAAAAGTCAAAAAGCGCAACTTTCTTTGGGAAAGAAAGACCCTAAGTGGGAAAGAACTCACATGGACTGGGCGGGAAAAGCAGAGATGAAAAATTTCTAGGCATTGTGGCCCTGAACTGCCCAACAGATTACTGTAACACACAACTCAGCACACATCTGACAAAAAGACTGCAGCCCCAGCTGGTCCATTTTCTTCCTTGGTCATTCCTTCACTTTCTGGATATTATGGTAGCACATTCTCAGTCCTGACTCTGCCTTGTCTCCAGTCCTCACTGTGATGTCTTGCTTAACTCCCTCCTCCTCCCAGCCCCAGCCCTCTGTTCCGCCTTGCCAATAAATCTTCTCATTTTACCTCTCTAATACCCCCCAACTCACTGTTAACCCCACTCAATCTTCCTTCTCTCAGATCCTGCTGGGTTCACAGCAAGTGTCGGACCAGTAACATGGTGCTACCTTGAGATTATCAGAGAATAAAAGAAGATAAAAGGAAAACGGTATCTAGTTTCACTAAGAAAATATAAGCCAGTATCCTTTATCATTTCTCTTTATCCAGCACTCAGTAGTACACAAAGAGGCCTTAGAGACAAGGTTTTAGGGGCGGTAGAAGAGATAGCCAGCATGCATTGCCTCTTTTAAGGATTCCACTTCAGCCCACTCCCCCGGATAAAGTGTACCAGGGGAACACTTTTACTCACAACCCTGGCGGATGAGGGATACATGGGCACTCAGTTGAAGGGTGGCCAAGCACAGGGGCCAGCAACCTATCATTTTAGGTAGGAGCCCAATCTGTCACTCAAAGTTTCTGATTTTGGATTCCCCCCTGCTTCAGGTTATCCTAAGACTTGACCAGTATGTCATCAATTGCCTTAGTCATGGAGTTTCTCACAGAACCATCAAAAGACTGTGGTGTACTAGTAGACACTCTAAAGAAAGGCCACTTGATTTATTCATTTTACCCAACACAAAGTCTTGGTAACTATGTGCGTAATTAGCAGAGTGTTTTTAAATGTGTAAGTTTAAATAAAGACCTCAATTAAAAATAACAATGTATCATCTTGGCATATTATTTGTCTTCAGGGACCTCTAAAATACACAATGTGTTCCCTTAAACAAAAAAAATACAAGCCTGGATATTCTAACATTCTTCACAAACCATTATCAAAAGCCACTATGAATGTAAATTTCCACTTAGCCTATATGCATCCGAGTTCTGTATCACTGGAATCCAAATGCACGAAATTTCATCGTAGGTGAAAAATAAAGCTTGACAAGTGCGTGACACAACTAAAACTCTCATGCTCTGCTGATGGAAACACAAGTCAGCACCACCGCTTTGGAAGCCTGTTAGGCAGGACACAACGACGAACAACACGCACGCTCTACGACCCACAGTTCCATCCCTCAGTGGGTATCCAACAGAAAGGGGACTGCATGCTCACCCAGAGGCAGATGAGAGTGCTCACAGCAGTGCCATTCATAATAACCAGAATGACTGGGAAGCAATCCAAATGTCCATCAAAAGTTGGAGAGCTTTTTTAAAATTTGACATATCCATACAGCTGAATGCTATATAGCAATAAGTACATGAATCACTGCTATATCAATATGAATTATATCTCACAGATATATATTATTGAGCAAATACAGCCAAAAACAGAAGAGGAAATACTATAGAATTCCATTTATGAAAAGGTGTGAGATAGGCAAACCCAATCTCTGCTGCCAGGGGACAGGAGGGTAGTCACTTCCCCTTGTTAGAGGAAGGGGTTCCAGTAGCAAGGAGCTTCTGGTTCTGGGTGTGAGCAATATTCTTTATCCTGATCTGAATGCTGAATGCACTGGTGTGCTCACTTTGTGATAATTAATCAAGGCTGGGCATTTAGGATATGCGCACTTTTTGTATGTTATACATCAACAAAACATTTATTTAAAAATATTTAGAAAAAAATTGCCTGCAATTACTCTTCAAAGAGTCAAGAAACTGAACTGCTGACTCAAAATTAGAAGGACCCTTAATTCCTATCATTAGCTCCTGTCGCGTCCAAATGATTCTTTGGCTACTTGTTGATAACAGAATCAAAAGGCACTAATCTCATTATCGCCTGTCAGCAGGCGCTGTCAGAATGCAGTTGGCCATTAGTCACCCACTGCTGCTATCAGTCCAAGACTTGCAAAAGCACCCAAAAGGAGACACACAGAATACTACTTTAGTTCTTGTCTCACCTTTCAGAAACCTCAAGCCAAATCCTTCATACCCAAACCCCCAGGCTCCCATCTCCAAGAGCCACCCCAAACCTCTCTAGCCAACACAGAACTCCAATTTTCTAAACAAAATCCTTCAGTTGTTCATGCACCCATCCATCTACCCCACGTATCCATCTAAACATTTCTTCCCATGTACCAGGCTCTGTGCTCAAGATACAAAATTTAGTAAAGCGTATTTCCTTTCCTTGAGGTGCTCACAGTATTTTATGTAAAAAAAAAAAAAAAACCAAAAACAGGATTATAATGATAGACACCTAACAGAGAAAACTAGGAACACGGGAGAGGAAAAGGTAAGCCGGTTTGAGGCAGCAGTAGGGGGAGGATGGAGGAGGTTTCACATAAACATGCTTTAAAGAAGATGAAGATACCTCCTAGGAGAAGGCATCTCATGAGCGAAGACACAGAAACAATAAAAGGTCTGGTGTGGGGATGTGGGTGCTGGCATCTGGGAAATGACAGGCAGTCCCATGCAGTCAGAGAGTAAAATATGGGGAAGAAGAGGCGAAGGGAGAGAAGACCACAAAGGTCTTTGCAAACCATGTGAAACACAAATAACTCTGGGCCAGAGAAGAAGAGCAGTTACCGTGGGTAGTGTGAGCAGGGGGAAGGCGCGATCAAGTTTATCATTAAGGAACTGTGTGGGAAGTGGAATGGAGAGAGAATGAGGCGGGGAGATGTCATCATAGATGTGCTTGAACCAAAACACTTGGAGTAGGGCTACCAATGAAAAAAATTCAAGAAGTGTTTAGGTACTAAAATCAGATAAACTTAATGACTGATTTGGTGTGGTGTGAGAGTGAGGTTGGAGAAAGAAAAGTTGATGAGAACTGACAGACTGGTGATAGCAATTGAAAAAATGCAACGGGAAGAGGAAGTTGGGTGAACAGAGTGAAGGTGAAGAGGCTGGCGTTGGAGGCATTACATGTGAGGTGCCTGGGGAACTGCAGGGAATATGTTCAGCAGGAGAGTGAAACACCTGCATCTGGCAGGAAGGAACTTTGGTTAAAGGTAGAGATGAACCTATCAGCACACACTAGACACTGAAACCCTAGAGTGTATGGAATCACAGAGTGCACGTGGTGTGCAAGCAGAGAGCCGCAGACTCTGAGTGACACAAACATTAAGAAAGGAGTGGAGGAAGAAGGGTCTATGAAGAGGACAGAAGAGGAATGGGCAGAAGGGTCACTCGGTGAATGAGAACAGTGTGATACTTATCAATGCCATGGCAGTGAAGAGTTTGAAAATATTAGGGATGAATTGGTAGTCCCAAATGTAGAAGTCCAGGAAGTCACTGATGACTTCAGTAACAGATTTGCTTCCAACAACATGATAGAGGAGGCTGGTAGCAACCCACATCACAACCCTCTTAAAGAAATCTGGATGAAAGAACCTGCCCCTAAACTTTCAATACACAGCAGAGCTTGGGGGAAAAAAAGAGAAAAAAAAAAAAAAAACAGAGAAAAACTGCCAAGCAAGAGAACAAAGACAAAATCCAAGCCTATACCACAGGAGTCTATGACAATATCAGACCTGGATATAAAAACCCTAGGATCCACGTGTTTAATACCCTCAAAGGGATAGGGCTTGTCACTTTGGGCCCACACAACATGGAGAACTGGAACTAAGAGTTCTACATAAAGCTGAATATCTAGGGACTGAGATCTATCTATCTATCTATCTATCTATCTATCTATCTATCTACCTATCTATCTATCTATCTATCTATCTAACCATCCATCCATCCATCCATCCATCCATCCATCCATATCAAGGGGACAGAGAAACTTTATCTACCAGCCCAGGATGTGTGTTATAAGCTCACAGTAAAAAATATATATATATAAAAAACATGCAAACAAATAATTATGAGGGAGATTCAGCCAATCATAAGTGGGAGAATGGTCATGTTGGCTGTTTTGTCATTATTGCTTTTCTGCATTTTGTGCACCAGTAGGAGAGGAAACTTGCATTTGGAACTCTGAAAAGAAATCACATCAACGCAGAATGGCTACGGAGAGAGAAAGCATGTTGCATTCTCTACTGAGGTATACACGTGGAAAACAGGAAAATTAAATCCCCACATTTACCCTGCTTAGGTTAACTTCTTTTAATGTCCACAATCAGTATTTTGTCAACTTGTCAAAAATATGTTAATATAGATATAATAAAAGATGTAATGTGTGTGCCTTTAATATTGTATTTGAACTTAAAATGTAATGCCCTATTCATTCAAAATCTTTTGTTGGCATGCCAAATAGCTGACTGAATAACCAGCTACTTCCAGTTTTGTATTTTAATTGCAATAAAAACTTGAGATATTTTTAAAGATAAAAAAATAAGTGGGAGAATGGGAAGCTATAAAAACTATTGAAAAGCCATAAAATAAGAATTCAAAGGTATAAGACCCATTATTAAATAAGAAGACACTGTGAAAAAAATATTTAGTTCTCAAAATTAAATTTTCATGTATGATCCCGATAGATTATCAGATAAAAATTAAAAGAGAATTTGTGAAATATAAAATCAATATTCAAAATTGTCCAAAATTCAACATGGGGTGATAAAAAATGACTATATGAATGAAAGACATGTGGCAAGGGGACAGAATCAGATCCATGGTATAATCTAATAGGAGTTCCAGGAAAAAATGAAGAGAAAAAAATGGGGGGAAGGCAACAAACAAACAAACAAATATAATAGCTAAGGATTTTCTAGAACTGAAAAAAATAAGTACATGAAATATTACCTTGAATCCTGAGTCACTGAGTCCTAAGGATTTTAAATAAAATAAAACCACACATTGATTGCTCGGTATTACTATAAAAACTCTCAACACAAGAAGAAAAATCTTTAAAACAAGAGAGGAAAAGAATTACGCTCAAAGAAACAAAAGATTTAGGACAGACTTCTCACAACCAACAGTAAATTAAAGAAGACAATGAAATCTCTCTCCATCTGCTTGGGCTCCCATATAAAATATCATAGACTGAGGTGGTTTAAGCAACAGACATTTATTTTCTCACAGTTCTGGAAGCTAGAAGACCATGATCAAGGTGCTGGATAAATCTGGTTTCTTTTGACAACTCTCTTTCTGGCTTATAAGGCTGCCTTCTCACTGTGTGCTCACAGGGCTTTTCTTCTGGTCTCATGCAGAAAGAGAGAGAGACCTGGCATCTCCTCCTCTCTTCACAAGGACATTAATGCTATCCAATTAAGGTCCTACTCTTATGAACTCATCAAACTTAATTCCTCCCTAAAGGTTCTGTCTCCAAATACAGTCACATTGGAAGTTAGAGCTTCAGCATACAAATTTAGGGAGGAAGATGAGGACAAAATTCAGTTTATGACAACATCTTCAAAGTGCTGAGAGAAAAATAACTATCAGCTAGAATTCTATACCCAGATAAACTATATTTTTTTCTGGGTAATGCCAAACAAAGACATTTTCAGACAAAGTGAGAAAATTCCTACACCTAAACTATCATTGAGCCATGGCTGGTGTGACTCAATGAACTCAGTGCCAGCCTTCAAAGCCAAATGTCACTGGTTCAATTCCCAGTCAGGGTGCATGCCTGGCTTGTGGTCTCCAGTTGGGGGTGAGCAAAAGGCAACCTATCAATGTATCTCCTTGATCAATGTATCACATCTGTGTTTCCTTCCCTCTCTTCTTCTCTCTCTAAAAATAAATCGGTATCCATGCCCAACACAGTAAACCAATCATGAGCAAGGGAAACAGGATCCCAATATTGGTCTTAAAATAATCCATATTTAACCCCTGGAGCTGGGTGTATGTAACATAGAGAAGGACAGACACCTAGCCAAAATCCCAGCTTTTCTGGCGAAGAAGAAAGCAATGCCCACTGGGAAGACCGCCAACAATGTTTGCCCTACCTGTCCTTTGCCTCAAAACTCACAGGTAACTAACTACGTGACACTGTGAGCACACCTCCACACAACATGGCAGAACATAACCATAGAAATTTGAAAAACACTACCTTATGTTAATGTAATTCTCTTACAAGCCCAAGTACTTTAACAAAAGCCCATAGCATGTACTCAAGAGTCACTTGTGTGTTGACCGATCTACATCTTTATTTTGCTAATTCAATGACCAAACTATAAGGACAACCAGACCATCCAACCAACCCCCAAATTAATCCCTAAAGATGATGGATCAGAACACTTCCCATACAGTAGGCCAAACAGTGCTCAATTTATGTAGATATTTAAAGCTTCCCAGACAGTCCCATAAAAATGCTCTCTCTTCAGGCTACATAGACACTTCTTAGGTGAGATGTCAAAGAAACGTGCCTTTGACTGAAGACCATTTCCAAATTATTTCAACATCATCACTTTTTTAAAACGTTGTGGAAATGGCTGGCTAGAGTGGGTTAAATGCTTTCATTTCTATGAGAAACTGAGGTTATTATGGATTTTTAGAGCCAAAAGAACTTCACAGAGACTATAAATAAGACTCCCTCATTTCATACATAAGACTTCATGCAAGTCAGTAGCACCAAAGCTGGTAATTTGACAAAATGTTTAATCCAAGAGAAACCTTTTAAATATCTTTGTTATCACACTGTCCTAGGAACAGAGTATACATTAATCCAGCCCTTCTCAACCTTTGTAGCAAACTCACAGACCCATATTTTATATCCAATTTCAGGTTGTTCCTGGGCCTCCTGAAGTTCATCTAGGGACTCTGGGATTAAAATTCCCTCCCTTTGATATGGTTAACACACACAGATAACTACACTGAGGTTATGGTTTTCCATACCATTATTTCAATGTAGAAAATAATCCTGGCTGATGTAGCTCAGTGGATTGAGCACAGGCCTGTGAACCAAAGGATTGTGGTTTGATTCCCAGTCAAGACACATGCCTGGGTTGCAGGCCAGTTCCCAGCAGGGGATGCACGAGAGGCAACCATGCACTGATATTTCTCTCCCTCTCTCCTCCCCTTCCCCTCTAAAGATAATAAATAAAATCTTGTAAAAAAAAAAAAAGGAAAGAAAATAATTTTATGGTAGCTCCTTCTTCTATACTGCTCATCCTACTGCATCTTACCCAGTTAGTACAAACTCAAGAAATTCTATCCATTTTAAAAGCTCTCAAAGAAAAAGAGAAAAGCAGTCCCATGATGTAAGATGGACAGAAGGAAGTCCTTGCCCTCGTTGTGGTCCATCACTGTATCCCTAGGTCTAGCAGAACTCCTAACAGAAGGTGAGCCATCAATAAAGGTCTTTAAGTAAGTACTAGATCAATGGAAAGCTTTTAACCTTTCAAGATACTTATAAAACTATTATCTTAAATCCCTTACCATCTAGGAGGGATCTGTTTGATTATTAGTCCCATTTTGTAAATGAGAAAACGTGAGACTCAATAACTTGCCCAAGGTCATGTGTCTTATTAAGATCAAAATGGGGGGTAATGGCTGGGTTTCCGTATTGGTGTTTCTAGCTGTTAGATCGGTGGAACACAACAGCATTTTTTCAACTGGAATGACCATACAAATGAAAGCTATTGTTAATATACTATGTACCCTTCCGAAGCAAAACAGAACTTTCTTGTGGACTGCCTGCTCATTTTGCATTATCCACGCTGCTTCAGTCCACTAGCCAGGACAAAAGCACTGCTTATGCCTTTTAGAGGAAAAAAACACACAAAAATCTGCCTCTGTACACACGAGCTATCCAAGCAGTAAAGGCATGAAAATGAGGTTTTCCACTGGCTAGTTGACCATAGCCAACCTCAACAGTCTTCAAATAATCCTGAGTAACTTTCACATCACCTTGATCTAATTTGTGCTTAAAAAAAAAAAAAAAAAAAAAACCCTAATCCCTTCAGCTAAGCATAATCGGAAGAAGAAAACAACAAATGTGTGATTTCTCTCCAGGCTCTTTACCAGCTTGGATCACTTTCCAGCTCATTTTAGCTGGGTAAATAATAGCTTGATATGGAGCACCTGCTAAGTGAAATGAAAATGGAAAATGTTTTAAAGAGTTTTCACTTAATGTCTTCATACTACTGTAAATGTATGAAAATTTTATATCCAGGTTTTTATTACTGTTGATTACTAAACTGACAGGGGAAAATAATCCAAGCTTGTGCATTAATGAAGAATGATTTTTTCTAAGTTCCTTTTTTTAAAGAACAAAGTGAAACACAATTAAAAGGTAAAAAGCCTCCCCAACTTTTAACTCTTTAAAGACTGAACATAGAGATCCGATTTTCTTCTCACATGTTTTCTTAGCCACTTCCCCCTTGTCTAGAAAGCACACTGTTTTCTTCCAACACAGTGCCTTGCCCAAACCCAGCCTTGTGTTTTCAGGTTTGCTCCCTCATCACCATCACTTTGTCCCTCTTCAAATAAAAGTGTATTCAGTTCCTTTGGAAACATGCCTACCAATCTAGAGAGCTATGACAAAACAGAGAAAAAGAGTAGAAAGTGAGTACCAAGACTGGTGGGCAGATGCCATGAGAGCAGATGTGCCCTTGGGAAATAGTGCCAACAATAACCCAACTCTCTAAAGAGTGGGTTTAGCCCCACTAGTGACAACAACAAAAACAGGAGCCCAGCACCCTCCCACCAATGCTCCCTTACAAATACTCGTGAACGAGTTGTTTTAGAAGCTCACATTCATCTAAGTGGTGGTGTCAGTGGTGGAATTAGTCACACCTGTCAGTGAATAGCAAATAACAGCTGTATAGACACAAGTGAGTTATTGGTCATGGGCTACAGTCTCCCAGGAAGCAAACTATGCAATTTCTGCTGCTTCCAGGCTTATTGAAAGGAACTTAAACTTGCAAATGATTAAGTACCTTAATCGTGTCATCTTAAAGCATTTCATTACCATAACCAATACCTAGGGGTTGGAAAAAGCCCAGCTGCCGCCGCATTGAGATGTCTGACCCGAAGTCACAGCAGCCATGCCACCTTCCATCCCACTTCTCCCTCATCGTCAGATCCTGTGTATGGATTCCAGCTTCCAGATGTGAACTGGTTAGTGGAAGAGACACGCCCAGAAACTAAAGATTCTGACTCCCAATCAATGTTCTTTCCCCTCGCCATGTTGTTCCTTTGTTTTGCTGTATCAGGAAAGGGAAAGTTAGGGGAATAAGTATGTGGTGTGTTTAATGTATTTTTCCCAACATTTAATTTTGTGAACTCAGCTCACGTTTACCATGTAATTGCCAAAAATACAACCCTATGAAAAATGCTGGGGAAGATATAAAAAATAAATAAATTACCGTGGGGTACGTGCCCTCGAGGAAATTATATTCTGGGTCTGAAGGCAAGACTTAAATCACACTTAGGATGTTCATTCACCAATATTTATTAACGCACGCTATGAACAAAGCATTGCCCTAAAAGTCCTCAGAGAAACTACTAGAAGACAGCAAATATGCTCCCACTAAGATGGTTACTAATTAAAGCTGGACTTGAAAAGGACCCCAAAGACAACCCAGTGAGTTCTTCACACTCAACCACACCCTGGCCAAGAGACTGCTGCGCTCCCCTTAGCTACTTCTAACTGAAAATGTAGAGCCCAGAACTGAACACAATATTCTCCGTATGGCTTTCCTCATTTTTCAAGAAAATTTGCTTCTGTAATTAAAACCTACAATCTCCTGAGGCCCTTAAACACTCATATTGAGATAATGAAAGATGCCAAATATAACTAAATTTCTCACACCTTATCCTTATTCTGGCACTTTGCTTTAACAGTTGATTTGGGTGCACAAGTACAGGTATAATCTTCTTAAATTTCATTTCTTCTGATTCGGCGATATTTTAGCTGATAAAATATTGTGAGACCATAATTCTATTATCTGATGCTACTGTCATTCCCAGTTCTGTCTCCCGCAAATATTATAATGTGCTTTCTGTATCTATACCTAAATCACTGGTAAATATTTTCAACAAGAGCCAAGTACAAAACCAAGCTCTCTAGGGAACCAAAAGAAACATTCTTCCAAAATGACATGGTTCCACAAAGGTGCCCTCTTTTGGTAGAACTGGTTGGCACAAATCCAGTATTAAATGCCTCTCTGATCTGCAAATGCATGATGCTTAATGCATTGATCTAATTGATTATGTTGAAAAACAAAATGAGATCACATGACCTGATCTATTCATGATGAATCCAGACAGACTCATAAACTGATGGTTCACTATCCATCCCTGTAAATAATAATCTGTATCAGAATCTCATTCTGAGTTCTAAAGGCCATCATTAGCTACTAAGGAAATGCCAAAGATAAAAAACAAAACTTCAGTTTGGCCAAGCATAGGGCATCTGTAGGAATAATAAGGAAGAGACTGGGATTTGAAGCTTGCACTGAAAAAATTCAGAAGGTAATACAGAAACAACGAGTGCTTTGGTGCTGCAGAGGTGCATCAGTAGAACATCCAGAAAGAACAATTTGACAGTAGAGGGAAAGAGAGGTAGAAGTGGACAGTGGCCAGAATTATAGAGATCAGACCCTTATAATGGTTCAGGAAAGAGGGTCGAATAAGTTGACTAATTAGTAAAGGAGAACATCAGAATACATGGCAATCACAGAGGTACTACCTGGTGACTGATGAGACAGGGAAGGAAGCAAAGGAAGACGTCAATAATGATACTGCCGCACCTCCCCCAGGGATGTCACTGTGAGACGGCCCAGAGGAGAAACTGCCTTTGGGAGGAAAGGAAAAGATCGCTAGTTTGGACGGAGTAATCCTGAGGTTCCCAGGGGACATCCACTGTCCAGAACTCAAGCAGAACAATAGAAATAAACCTTGGGAGAAAGATAAAGTAGACCTGGAGACAAACTGTAAATATCTCTATTTTGGAGGTGACAGGAGGAAATAAGTCAGAAAATGACCCAGGGAAAGAATAGCCCCAAAGTGTAAAGATGAGCTGACTACACATGTTAGAGAAGTTGGAGAGAAGCTTTGAAGAAAACCATGTGAAGTGATAGAGTCATCAAGGAGAAGGATGAGTAAGAAGTGGCCATTCAATTTTATAAAACCATCTAAGGCCTTTAAGACAGGATATTAGCCTTAGCAGTGCTTCTCAGACTTTAATGGGTCACAGATAACTTGGAGATTTTGTTAAAATGAGGATTCTGACTCATGAAGTCAGGGGTAGGGTCCACACTTAGGCATCTCTAACAAGCTCTCAAAGGATGCCAATGGTCCATAGACCACACTCAGAAGACCAAGACTGAGGGATGAATAAGAGGTGAGCATCTGAAGGCAGTGGGTGGAGACAACTCTTTCAGGAAGTCCAGTAAAGGAGAAGGGATGAGTGATGGAATAGGAATATAAATTGTGAGTGCTGTAGGAATTAAGAATCATAGGAAGAAGGAATCAATAGTGTTCTTTTTAAAGAACTCTGTGGGCTAGAAGCTCACCCTGAGAGCTTTGATAAGTGTGCTAAGGGAATTCAGTATATGATTTCAGCTTCTCTGTTCTTTCATTTTACTAGACCCAAGTGATTTAATGTTTAAACCTAAGTAGGAAATATAGAATTTGATGATCAGCAAAAAATTAACATACCCCTCCATGACTCTATTCACTGGCTAGTTAAACGTCCCATTAGCTGCCTTGTTCTCCTTCCATGATACTTTCTGACTACAGGACTGCTCCTATAATACAGTTCTTTCTCTCTCATACTTCAGCTCCAAGCCCCCCTAACTCATCCGCAGCTGTTTAATTAGAACTTATCCTCTGTTGGCAGATTTTTATCTTTGGAAATGCCCCTGGCTGTGCCAAAAAGAACAGGTGAAGCCAAGGATTAACCAAAACACTCTCACTAATGCAGTCAAACCAGCACCCAGATAAGAGGCAGAACACAACAATTTCAGGTAAGTACCCTCAATGAATCACTGAGACACCCCTAATAATCCCCCAGTGAAAGCATTCAGCTTTCAGCACACATCCTCTGACAATTGTCTGAGTGCTTTTAAACAGAAACCATGGTTTAAGGAACTTTCATATTATCTTGATACACCCTAGAAAACAAAATCATTGCCGCAAACCCACAAAGAATGTCTGATGTTGCCAAGGTGGTGCGGTGGTCCTGAGACAAGTCAGAACTGCACAGAGAACCTTCCCATCTGGGTGGCGCCAGAGCTTTTGTTTCCGGAGCTGACCAGAAAATCTTTCTGAACAATTTCCATTCCTTGGGATGGGTCAATCCCAACCCAGAATCAAATGAGCTGTTGAGAGAGAGGGTTCCATAGGAGGGGACCTAAAGGATATCAAGAAAAAAAATACCACATCATCCTAAATGCACCAATTTAAAAGTAAGAACATATATGCAAAAAATCATCCTTCCTGACACTTGTGTCATGGAATCATAGAATGTTACCATTTGGATAGGCCTTTATAGATCAGAAAAGGATCTTGTATAAAGCTTGTTGAAAATACAGATGCTAGGTCCCCACCCCATACCATGGACTTAACTGGCCCAAACTCTCCAGGGGTGTCCAATTAATGTTCTTTATTTATAGAATCCAGAAAAGTTAAATGACTTTCCTGAGACCACAGATGTTTAAAGTGATACGCTACCACCTCATTTCCAAAGGATGTGAGGCAGAAGTCATAAGGCTGATAACATGCTATCAATGACTTAATACTCAGCAGCTTTTTTCCACGGTGTTCACAAGAGAGATTGTTAAGCAAGAGACATAAGAAAACCTCTTACATTGTATACAAATATGAAATCTTGCCTACTTTCAGAACCTTCTTACAAAAAAAAAACTGAAGGTATAACACACTAAAGAGAAATAATCCCAGGTAAGGTACACTGCCCCTAAAGGAGGGTTAGAAGCAAAAGATGTCTGCCCTGTGGGGAAGAGGAAGAAAAACCTGTTCGGACACATCATCTTGCAGAGAGAGATAGAAGGCAGAGGCCTGTTATCACTGGAAAAAGAACAGGAAACACTCTACCACCCAAGAGCTCCACCAATATGAAACAGAAAAACACTCATGCCTCAGGCACACCGGACCTGCCTAAGACTGAGACTGAAGCAAAATAACAGAGAAACCCTTCCACCAACACAAGCCTCCCACTAAATAAGGAACAGCAGTCTATCCCTCGATGAGGGACAAGGGCAAAGAGAGAGGCCCAGTCTTTGCTGTAGACACATGGGGACCTGATGAAAGGAAAGGATGGAGTGGGAACATGAGGAAAACCCTATTTCTCCAGAGTCCCCAGTAAGCACAAGGTAGCAACGAGCCACCGCTGGAGGAATTTAAAGTCTATCTTACAACAAAAGTCACGTCCAGCTCAATTAGTGACTGCATTGACTCAACCACCCACACTACCATCCCAACATAAGTATTTCCATTTCCCGTTATAAATACTCATTATTTCAGTCAGTACTGTTACACAGCATTTAATTCTTTAAAAAGCATGGGACATACAAGAAGTGAAAAAAAAAAGGCTCTTGGTGAAAAGACAAAGTCAACATTACCAGAAACAGAAGTGATGCAGTTATTGGACATAACAAACAAGGGACTCAAAATAACACACTAATGTATTTTCCCATGTATAATGCTCACTTTTTGGCCCAAAGTTTTGAGGGAAAAATCAGGATGCACATTAGACATGGGTAGTACTAATTCCACACCTCTTTAAATGTTTTTAATAATTTATTTATGCTTATATGTTAGAAGTGTAACTCTAGAAAGTAATTACAACACCCATATGAAAAATAATATCCTGGAATATGATCATTGGTTTTGTTTCTAAATATAAATAAATACATACATAAATAAATGATTGGATTAAAATGAAAGATTTTTTCCTGAAAGTTTGGGCCAAAAACATGGAGGCAGGCTGAGGTCTGCTGGACCTGGTCCTGCGAGGGGAGGGAGGTGCAGGATCTGAGGTGGAGTCAGGAGAGGCAGGGGATTCATAGTCTGCAATCTGGGGCTCCATAGGGAGGGGAAGAGAGTCCTCGGAGGGATCACAAGATGTTTCTGTTGGGGCACAGGGAACAGACAGATGCTGCTGGGGTGGGGAGAGCGGAGGAGGAGGATTTGGTAGGTGGAACAGGTCTGGCAGACATACAGGGGCACCTGTGCAGCTCAAAGAAGGTCTGGATATGTGGGACTTCATTGCACTTGCCGAGATGCTGACAGTAATTATCAGGGTCTGTGAGGATCTGAGGGTCAAGTGTCCTGTTTTCTGGCCAAATGGACCCATTATTCCTCCTGTATTGAGGCCAGACCATGTTATAGAAAGAAATAAGTCTCTTGGATTTGAGGTCCATTTCTAAGCCCATACCTTTCAGACTTTTAAGCAGAAACCCCAAGGGGGTGTTGCTGGGAGGCAGCAACTGGTCCCTCACCATTATGAGGAATAAGATTGAAAGGGGGGAAGGAGCAAGCCCAATCTCCCTACCGGAAGACAAAGGAGGAGGCACCCCACCCTCGAGTGTCCTAGGGTCATGACAGAGAGAGGGAGGAGAAGATGGCATCCTACCTTCCTTCTCACTCCCAAAGGGCCAGGACCCAGCAGGCAGCGACTCTCACCCAGCACTGGGATTTTCAAGATGTTGTCCAGGACAACAGCAGAACAGAGAAGGAGAGTGCCCAGATGAGGGAGAGGGACATACTCCTTACGCTAATCGGTTTTGCCGGTGTGGATGTGGAGGTCAGGCAAGTGGGCTTCCCCAGTTACGGTCCTCCTGAGTTTCCTCACCAAAATATTAGAAATGCATGAGAAATAGAGGCAGGAGGAACTGGGTGATCTGATCCAAGTGCCTTTATTTGATCGTGTGCTGAGAGGCAGGCTGAGTTGGTACAGACTTCAGCACCAGGAAAAGGCAGGAGTGACTTAAAAAAAAAAAAGCGTGGAGTTTGTGAGGGGATAGGGGAGGGATCAGTCTCTTGTTTTTCCAGGCAGGTGCCTCAGGGTTCCAGGATGTGAGCCTGCACGATGGGTTAGGTAAAGGGCCGGACTGTTCCCATGTATAGGGGAGTCAGTCTGCCCACCAGCTATTGTGGCTGGTGTAAGGTATTACTGTGCTCAGTGGGAGAGTTCTGATTCAGCCTCAGACTACCAAGCCAATCAGGACAACTGAGTCATAGGCAGTCCAGAGGGTTGGAAACTGGCCTGACTAGGTCATTAGCAGTCTGGGGGTTGAGGATATGGCTTGATCTTTTCACGTACAACACATGGCAAAATACAGTAATTTGGTTTTTTTTTTAAATCTACAGGAAAAGGTGGACATCATGCATGAACAGATGGGTAATTTTCAGAGAAAAATGGAAACTATAAAAAGAGCTCAATGGAAATCACTTTAAAAACAATCTCCTCAATAGGCCTGGCTTGTCAGCAGACTAGGTGGCAGCAGAGAAATACACTTATGAATTTGAACGTAAGTACATAAGAAAGTATCCAAACAAATAATGAAAAAATGTAGAAAAAAAAAGACAAGTATCTAAGAATAATGGAATGATATCAAATAGTATAACATATATTTGGAATCACAGAAGTAAATGAGAGAACAAAAAATAAATGTCTGTGGAGATAATAGTGAAGAATTTTCCAAATGAATGAAAAATATCAAATTACATTTCAAAGAACATCAGGAATCCCAAAGCAAGGAGAGCCTGGGGGTGGAGAGGGGGCAGATCATAGGCGCATCACAGTGAAACTGCTAAAAAATAGAGATAAAGTAAACTTGAAGGCAGCCAGAGGAAAAACAGAGAGAACAACAAAGCTGAGAATGACATCAGACTTCCTAACAGAAAGAATGCAAGGCCGAAGAAAATAAAATGGCCTCATAAAAGTCCTAGGAAAAAAGGTGTCTATAAGAAATCCCATATAGAGTGGCATTATCTTCTAAAAATGAAGGTGAGATAAAGAATTTTTCAGACAAACAAAAACTGAATTTGCTGCCAGCACACCTGTATAAGATGTTAAAAATATCTTTAGACAAGAGTCTGCCAACAAAGGAAAAAGGTATCTGCACAAAATGAAAATTAAAAACTACACAAATAGTAAAAATGTGAGTAATATGGAATTTTTTTTAATTTTAATCTCCTTAAAAGATAACTGGCTCTGAAATTTATTTTGAAAATAGGTTAAACTAGAAAAATCTGAAACTTTTAACTTCCTTTTTAAAATAAGCAAATGGAAAAACATTTCCCTAGTTGAAAAAAAGATGACTGATGTCTAAAGAAAAATTGTAACATGTAAGACAACAATAAAATAAAGGACGGGAGGGAGGAACTGTAAGCAAGTATACCATTATAAAATTCTCAAACTACACGTGAAGTGGTATATTGTTTGAAGCTAAATTGTAGACAAATTACAAATATACTACACTCCCTAAAGCAACCACTGGAAAATTTTTTAAGTAGAAAAACACAGAAGCCAATAATATACTAGGTAAAGTAGAATCATAAATATCTACAGATAATCTCCAAAAAAGGCAGGAAAAGAAGAGAACAGAGAGAATAGATGACACAAATAAAAAAACAGCTTGCAAAATGTTAGAATTAAAACCAACTATATTGATAATGATATTAAATGTAAATGGCCTAGACGTTCCAAGTGAAAAGATGAAATCATGAGATTGGATATGAAATAAATTCACTATAAATATAAATACCAAGATATGCTAAGAACTAAAGACAGACAAAAGTTGACATCTCTATAACAGAATACAAAGTACACTTCAGAACAAAGAATATTTTTTAGGCACAAAAGAGCCAATTCATCAAGAAAACATAAATATGTCTTCCACCTAAGATGGAGGTATAGATAGATATACTGTGCATCCTCAAACAACCAAAAGAAAGACAACAATAAATATAATAACAAAAAACAGAACTGCCAAAAAATCTAACAGTATGGAAGTCCGACAACCAAGTTGTTACAGAAGAAATATCCATCCAGACCAGTAGGAGGGACAGAGACCAGTGGCCAGGGTGGAGAGGATTCAGGGAAAGGCAGGAGCTGGAGGACCAGGTGGCCCCACATCTGTGTGTGGATAAACTGGAACAACTGGGGAGCAAGACAAAACAAGCAACCTAGGGTTCTAGCCAAGGGAAATAAGGCTTAAAACCTCTGACCAAAAAACCCTGTGGGAATTATGATGGCGGAAGAAACTCCTAGACTCACAGGAGAGTTCACTGGAGAGACCCACGAGGTCCTAGGATGTACGCAAGCCCACCCACCCAGGAAATCAGCACCAGAAGGGCCCAGTTTGCTTGTGGGTAGCAGAGGAAGTGACTGAAAGTGGTGGGAGAGCTAAGCAAGCAGAATTGTTCCCTCTTGGACCCCTCCCCCACATACAGCACTGCAGCACAGCCAGCCACGTGGGTTTGCTCCACCCTGGCAAATACCTAAGGATCTTCCCCTTACTATGAAACAGGTGCACTGAGACAAAAAAAAAAAATGGCCCAAATGAAAGAACACATCAAAGTTCCAGAAAAAAATACAACCAAGTAACAAAGAGATAGCCAACCTATCAGATACACAGTTCAAAACACTAGTAATCGAGATGCTCACAGAATTGGTTGAGTATGGTCGTAAAATACAGAAAAAGTGAAGGCTATGAAAAGTAAAATAAAGGAAAATGAACAGGAAAGCAACAGTGAAGGGAAGGAAACCAGGACTCAAACAAACAGTTTGGACCAGAAGGAAGAAATAAACAATCAATCAGAACAGAATGAAGAAATAAGAGTTCAAAAAAACAAGGAGTGGCTTAGGAACATCTGGGACAACCTTAAATGTTCCAACATCTGAATCAGAGGGGTACCAGAAGGAGAAGAGAAAAACCAAGAAACTGAAAACTTATTTCAAAAAAAATAAATAAAGGAGAACTTCCCTAATCTGGCAAAGGAAACAGACTTCCAGGAAGTTCAGAGAGTCCCAAAGAAGTTCGACCCAAGGAAACACAAACCAAGGCACATTATAATTAAATTACCCAAGATTAAAGTTAATGAGAGAACCTTAAAAGCAGCAAGAGAAAAGGAGATAGTTACCTACAAAGAAGTTCCCAAAGACTATCAGCTGTTTCTCAAAAGAAACTTTGCAGACAAGAAAGGGATAAGAAGAAGTATTTAAAGTCACGAAAGGCAAGGACCTACATGCAAAATTACTGTATTCAGCAAAGCTTTCATTTAGAATGGAAGGGCAGATAAAGTGCTTCCCAGATGAGGTCAAGTTAAAGGAGTTCATCATCATCTAGCCATTATTATATGAAATGTTAAAGGGACTTATCAAAGAAAAAGATAAAGATCAAAACTATGAACAGTAAAATGACACCAAACTCACAATTATCAATAACTGAACCTAAAAACAAAAACAAAAACAAACTAAGCAAACAACTACAGCAGGAACAGAATTACAGAAATAGATATCACATGGAAGGTTATCAGCAGGAAAGGGGAAGGAAGAACGGGGGGGAAGGTACAGAGAATAAGTACCATAAATGGTAGGTAGAAAATAGACAGGGGGAGGTTATGAATAGTATAGAAAATGTATAGAGGCCAAAGAACTTAAATGTATGACAGACCCATGGACATGAACTTCATGGAGACTACATCTCAAATAGGCCTGCACAACAAAGTATACATATTTCCAATATGTATTTAATTTCTTTTATAGGTCAGACATCAAAGAGATTAAAATACTACAAATTTTAATAACATTAAGGTATATAAAAAATTTTTTATTTGCAATAGACCACCCAGCATCTGGTTCTGAGTTGTCCTCCTTAAGAACACAGAGCATTCAAAAGAGTTCTGGGAAGCAGAAGACCACCTGGGGAGACTTTGTTGAAAATAGAACCTGTCCTTCATTGTCTTTCATTGTTTAAGATTTTGCAGGTTGTCCAGGCAAGAAAGAATCTAGCGTAGGCTGGGTCCTAGACTCCTAGATACAACTCCAGTTTAGTAAATAAAAGAGCCCTCTGGATTGGTGTTTCAGGGTTCCCAGGGTATAATCCCAGCAGTGGAACTGCGGGGTCAAAAGGCAGTTCCATTTCTAGTTTTCTGAGGAAATTCCATACTGTTTTCCACACTGGCTGCGCCAGTCAAGTGGTGGGGGGAAAATGGAGACAACTGTACTTGAACGATAATAACTTTTTTTTAAGTTTTAAAAAAATAGTGTAAAAGGAGGTTTAAGTAATACCAAGTCAGTAGAATTGGGCAAGATTTTAGAATAATGCTAGTAAATATGCTATATGTACAATTATAAATACCAACAAAATTACCTCCATGATGCTTGTAAGGCTTGGAAAAAAATAATAATAAAAGAGTTCCTCCATCTTGGATGGGAAAGGCGATCCCTGATCTCTTCTTTGGGCAAAGCCAGGGCACAGAGGGGCCTTCCTGCATAGAATGAAGGCTCCGGCTAACGCTGCCAAAGTCTTACTGGTTGCTGCCAGGGGAAGTCAATACTGGACACCCTTTTCATCACTAAAGGTTAATCTGCAAAAATATTAAATGCCATCCTGCTTTTGAAGAGTCGTCTTTGGAAAAGTTCACATTTTTACCAAACCCAAAATAACTTTCTTAATTATCTGTTAAGGGCTCCGCACAGGCCACCTCTAGAGAAACATTTGTCCTCTGAGTGTTTTTTTTCTTTTAAATGCTGTCTTTCACCACTGTGTTTATACTTGCCACAAAGATATGGCATGATTAATGCAGAAAAAATAAATATGAAAAGCCTTACAATCAAATTAAGGAGGACACTTGATAAAACGAGCCCTCTTCTTATGAGTAATTTGAAAGAATAACTGTTTTTCATTACAACCTCAGCTCCCAGCAGGTCCTGTATAAACCAAGCCAGCTGTGGTTCAAGAAAAGGTCCAAAGGAGGACCCTCTCAAGGTGTGGATAAATCACAATTGTGATCACAGACCCGGTTTCTATCTTTTTTATCCCCGTTAATAAATTGGGCTTGACCTGAAACTCCAAGAAAGTTAATTTATAACAGCCAATTTTTTCTACATCACAGCTCACCTTTCTTTTTCTTTTAAATTTAAACCATTATGACAAATGGAGATTTATTATATACCATAAACACATGTGGCTTGAGCACTGATATTTAGTCTGGAAACTCAGATGGGGCATTAAGCTGCTGGTGAATTCAGGAAATGCCATGTGACGTCCCTGAAAAAGATGAAACACACACATTCCACAGCATTTACTGTGGCCACTGTGGGTTCTGGCCATTGTGTGGGCACCACGGACCCAGTGCAGGCTGTGAACTTGAAAGATGATTCAGGCAGGCCGGAGAGAGGTACTGTCTTTCAGAGTCACATTCTCCCAAATCTGGGCTAAAATCCTCACAAGGGCAACCAGAGTTTTTAATTAGAGATGAGCAAAAAGAGAAAGCTTCCCAAGACATTCCTCCAGTGTTGGCCTGCCCCTCACATAACCTTGCCAGTGGTTTGTGCTTTTGTCCAGAGACACTCAGTAATTCTGCAAGAATCATTCAGAAATATCAGGCTGGGTTCACTGATAAGTAACCGCCGGAAAGTTGGTGGACGGTAGACGGGGACTTTATTTCCCACCATGCCAAGTCTGGGACGAGTTGCCCGATCTTTCTTCTCCCTTCTCTTAGCTAGGCTGCAATGATCTATTCCTCTTCAACTGATAATTCTTATAATTCCTCACCGACAATGAGTACTAGGTGATTACCACCTAAGCAAGGAGGTAACATTACTGGTGGTTAAAGATGTGAACTTTGGAGTCAATCCTGGCTCTGCCACTTCCCAAATTTTCTAAAGCTTGTTTTTCCCATTCATAAAATAAGAGTACTAATAAGTACTCTGTGTTTTGTTAAATTTGCTTATTAGGTCGAATAGTTTTGGGGTGGAGTCTATAGCAAGAGACATAAAGGAAAGAAACAAATAGGATTTCATCAGAATAAAAAGCTTCTACAGAGCTAAAGAAAACAGCACTAAAATCAAAAGAAAAACAACCATATGAGAAAACATATTTGCAGATGATACCTCAGACGAGGGTCTGCTCTCCAAAATATATAAAGAACTCATATGACTCCACTCCAGGAAGACAACTCAATTAAAAAAACAGACAAAGGACTTGAACAGACACTTCTCCAAGGAGGCCATACAGAGAGCCCAGAGACATATGAAAAAATGCTCAACATCACTAGCCATCAGAGAGATGAAAATTAAAACCACAATGAGATACCACTTCGCACCGGTCAGAATGGTCATCATAAACAAGTCAACAAACAACAAATGTTGGTGAGGTTGTGGAGAAAAGGGAATCCTAGTGCACTGTTGGTAGAAGTGTATGCTGGTGCAGCCACTGTGGAAAAGTGTGGAATTTCCTCAGAAAACTAAAAATGGAACTGCCCTCTGACTTGGCAATTCCACTGTTGGGATTATAGCCTAAGGGTCCTGCAACACCAATCCAAAAGAACCTGTGCACCCCAATGTTCATAGCAGCACAATGCGCAATAGCCAAGTGCTGGGAACAACCTAAGTACCCATTGGTAAATGAATGGATCGAAAAACTATGGGACATTTACACAATGGAATGCTATATAGCAGAAAGAAAGAAGAAACTCCTACCCTTCATGACAGCATGGATGTATCTGGAGAGCATTATGCCAAGCAGTGAAAGAGAAGTACCACATGATCTCAGCTATAAGTGGAACCTAATTAATGAAACAAACAAACAGGCAAAATACAGCCAGAGACTTTGAAATTAAAGACAATCTGACAGTAACCAGAGGGGAGGTGGGAGAGGGATAATAGAGGATCATGGGAGGGGCCATCAAAGAATATATATGAAGGACACATGGACAAAGCCAAAGAGGATGGGTTCAAGGGTGGGAAGTGGGGTGGGTGGAAAGGGGGACATGTTGGGTGAAAATGGAGACAATTGAACAATTTAAAAAAAGGTACTGAGTGTGTCTTTTGGGAGGATTCAGTGGAATAATATATATAAATCATATAGATGGTCATAACACATTATTAAAAATGTATACATCTTCTATCATAATCTAATTGGCAGCATAAAAGTAAAATAGTTAATAGCTATCAGTAACTACCATCATTTAAAAAAAACTTGCCATATTTGTGGGTTCTCTCCAGAACTGCAATAAAACTTCCCTGAGGGCAGAACGGCCATCTTTACTCTTTTTCCTGCTGATAGCTCTCAGGCACAAGGAATTTATTAATAAATACTTGTTGACCACATCAATTCTACCATTCAAAAAACAAAACACCTTTATCTGTAAAATAGGGACTGGTAAAAAAAATACAGATAAAAAATAAATTAAAATCATCTTTGATCCCAACACTAGAAATAGCCAGTTAGTATTCTGATATGTAGTTTTCCACTCTTTTTTCTATGCACACATACATTTGTTTTAAAGTACAATTGGCATCTATAGTGTATACACCATTTCATAACCTATATTCTTTGATCTTCACCTGAGGATATGTTTATTAATTTTAGAGAGAGAGGAAGGAAGAGAGGGGAAAAGAGACAGAAACATCGACAGGAGAGAGACATCAATCAGTTCCATCCCGTACACACCCTGACTGGGAACTAAACTTACAACCTAGGTGTGTGCCCTGACCCGGAATCAAACCCACAATCTTTTGGTGTATGGGATGATACCCCAACCAATTGAGCCACCCAGCCAGGGCCATAACCTATTTTTTAAATTTAAGAATGGTTCATGGATATTTTCTTCTACCATTAAACATTCGTCAATAACACAACCTTCGAAAGCAGCATGGTGTGCCATCCTGTGGTTAAATCCTTCATTGTTCTCATCCACTATCTTATAAGTGGAAAAATTCCTGTGATACTAAAGTCAGTAAGACCACTAAAACCAGAAAGTGTGTGTGGAATCACCTGGCACTATGCCCAACGCTGGTCAACACTCAAAAAATGTCCTCTCCTTCCTCTTCTGTGTCTGATGTCTTCAAACAAACTTCAAGATTCTAACTTCCGCCCTGAAATAATACTCCTCAGCACTAAAAGAACTGAGCACCAAGACTATTTCCATAAATCTTCCACTCATTTCCTTTAGTTCCCAGCACAAGTTTTTGGATCATAACAGAGTCTGCATGAGTTTTATGGTCATTATAAAGAATAATCCTACTTACCTACTCCTGCGTCCTTCCAGAATCCAGAACTGTAAGACTAAAAATTTTGTCACTAATGTCTCTCCAATTATTTCAGATATGGTCGATTTTCCTTCCCAGTCAGACTTAAGTTGCAGATCATGAAAGGAAGCTTAGTATTGCAAAGAACATAGAACTTGGGGTCATAAAACCTGGGTTCTCATCCCAACTTTGTCATGTGCTAGCTGTCATTATTTTGCATTAAAAAATCTCCCTTTCTGAGTCTCAGTTTTCTTGTCTTTAAAGTGGAAGCTTTCAGCAAAATAATCTCCAGATTCACTGGGTCGCCACCTTTAGGGCAGTAACCAATTTGTACGTCAATGGTCATTTACTCACTAAGGTCTAGTGGAAATCAAACACTAGTCTAAAGGTTTTGTCTTATGGCATAAAATGGTAATTTGCCCCATTTAGCAGAGAAAGAAACTGAGGCTTAGAGAGGTTAAGTAACAAGCCCAAAGCCATGCAGTATAACCATTATCTGAATCTGAGTGTATCTAAAAACCTGTGTTCACTACCAGAGAGCTCTATACTTCTCAAATCCTTTTAGTTCTGGAAACACCCCGGCAGCTCCAGACTCTCAAAAACCCTTGTTGAGGAGAATTCTACAAAGCATTTAAGGAAGAGCTAATCCCTATCCTTCACAGACTATTCTAAAAAATCCAAAATGATAGAAGACTCCCAAACTCTTTTTATGAGGGCAGCATCATCCTAATCACAAAATTAGATAAAGACACAACAAAGAAAGAAAACTTCAAGCCAATATTGCTGATGAACATAGATGCTAAAATCCTCAACAAAATATTGGCAAACCACATCCAATAATACATTAAAAAGATCATACACCATGATCAGGTGGGGTTCATCCCAGGGATGCAAGGATGTTAGGATATTCACGAATCAATAAGTGTAATACATCACATTAAAAAAAGCAAAGACAAAAATCACATGATTATATCAATAGATGGGGGAAAAGCATTTGATAATGTAGAGCACCCATTTATGATAAAAAAAAAACCACTCAGTAAAGTGGGAATAGAGGGAGCATTCCTCAACATAATGAAGGCCATATGTGAAAGACCTACAGCCAACATCATACTCAATGGGCAAAAACTAAAAACTTTCTCATTATCAAATGGTCACTGGTTTGATTCCCAGTCAGGGCACATGCCTGGGTTGCATGCCAGGTCCCAAGTAGAGAATACAAGGGGGGTACATGAGAGGCAACCACACATTGATGTTTCTCTCTCTCTCTCTCTCCTTTCCTTCCCCTGTCTCTAAAAATAAATAAATTAAATATATTTTTTAAATTTTCTCACTAAGATCAGGAACAAGACAAGTTTGTCCACGTTCACCACTCCTATTCGACATAGTATTGAAAGTCCTAGCCACAGCAATCAGACAAGAAAAAAAATAATAAAAGGCATACAAATTGGAAAAGAGGAAACAAAACCGTCATTGTTTGCAGATGATATGACAGTGTACATAGAAAACCCTATAGACTCCACCAAAAAACTATTCAACCTAATAAATGAATTTGGCAAAACAGCAGGATACAAAGTCAATATCCAGAAATCAAAGGCATTTTTGTACACCAACAATGAAATATCAGAAACAGAAATCAGGAAAAAAATCCATTTGATATAGCAACAAGAAAAATAAAATACCTAGGAATAAATCTAACCAAGGAGGTAAAAGACCTGTACTCAGAAAACTATACAACACTGAAGAAACAAATCAGGGAAGACACAAACGAATGGAAACATATACCATGTTCATGGATTGGAAGAATTAACATCATTAGAATGTCCATACTACCCAAAACAGTTTATAGATTCAATGCAATACCTACCTATTCAAGTACCAATGGCATACTTCACAGTTATAGAACAAACATTCGAAAATTTTATATGGAACCATAAACAACCTGAATAGCTGCTGTAATTTTGAGAAAGAGCAAAGTAGGAGGAATCACAATACCTGATGTCAAAATGTACTACAAGGCCAATGTAATCAAAACAGCCTGGTACTGGCATAAGAACAGACACATAGACCAATGGAACAGAACAGACAGCCCAGAAATAAACCTAAGTCTCTACAGTCAATTAATATTTGACAAAGAGACAGCAGCATAAAATGGAGCAAAGATAGCCTCTTTAACAAATGGTGTTGGGAAAACTGGACAACTACATGCAAAAAAAAATGAAACTCAACCACCAACTTACACCATACACAAAAATAAATTCAAGGTAGATAAAAGTTTTAAATATGTCATGGCAACATTAAAATCCTAGAGGAGAACATAGGCAGGAAAATCTCAGACATTCCACACAGCAGTATTTTCACTGATATGTCCCCTAGAGCAAGGGACATAAAGAAAAAATAAACAAATATGATCTCATCAAAATAAAAAGCTTCAGCAGAGCTAAAGAAAACAGCACTAAAATCAAAAGAGAACCAACCATATGGAAAAACATATTTGCCAATGATACCTTGGAAAAGGGTTTAATCTCCAAAATATATAAAGAACTCATATGACTCCACTCTAAGACAAGAAATCCAATTAAAAAATGGGCGAAGGACTTGAACAGACACTTCTCCAAAGAGGACATACAGACGGACCAGATACACATAAAAAGATGTTCAATATCAATAGCCATCAGAGAGATGCAAATTAAAACCACACTGAGATACCACTTCACACCAGTCAGAATGGCCATCATAAACAAAGCAACAAACAACAAGTGTTGGAGAGGGTGTGGAGAAAGGGAAACCCTAGTGCACTCTTGGTAGGATTGCAGACTTGTGCCATCACTATGGAAAACAGTATGGAATTTCTTCAGAAAACTAAAAATGGAAATGCCTTTTGACCTGGCAATTCCACTGCTAGGATTATATCCTAAGAATCCTGAAACACCAATCCAAAAGAACCTATGCACCCCAGTGTTCATAGCAGCACAATTTACAATAGCCAAGTGCTGGAAGCAACCCAAGTGCCCATCAGTAAATGAATGGTTCAAAAAACTATGGTACATTTACACAATGGAATTCTACACAACAGAAAGAAAAAGGGAGCTCCTACCCTTCACAACGGCATGGATGGAACTGGAGAGCATTATGCTAAGTGAAATAAGCCAGGCAGTAAAAGACAAATACCATATGATCTCACCATTAACAGGAACATAATTAACAAGATGAACAAGCAAGCAAAGTATAGCCAAAGACACTGAAATTGAGAACAGGCTGACAGTGATCAGAAGGGAGAGCGGAAGGGATAAATGGGGGAAAATGGTGAAGGGTTTACAGTAACAATTATAAAGGACATATGGACAACAGCAAGAGGGGGTGGAAATGGGGGAGGAAGGGGGTGGTTGGGGGAGGTGTGGGAGAGAAAGGCAGAAAACTATACTTGAACAATAAATAAAATAAATTAAATTAATAAATAGCCCTTGTTGATAAATACATTGGATTTTCCATCTCAATTCATGGACCTTCACTGAGAACTTGGTTCTATGTGTGATTGTGTTAAACCATATAGACATTTGGCACCTGACAATTCTTTTGCATTGGTGAGCTGCCCTGTGTTTTGACATTACAGAGTGTTTAGAAGCATCTCAGCCTCTCTGCACTAGAAACCACCCTTCCAGTTGTGACAAAGTTCTTCCCCTTGTTCCACTGGGAATCCACCACTCTAAAACAAAACACACTGAAAACAAAGGACAGGCAAGCAAAAGAATAAAGCCTTAGCCTAATACCTATGGAAATAGTAAGAATAAAAATGTAATCAAATAATTACATGACCTTCTAACACATCCCTACTTTAAAACTACCTGACTTATGAGCATGCCCTGCATAAGAATAACATAACAGGAGCAGTAGGAAGGGTCATTACTCTCACCCCAGCATGTAAAGGTGAGGGCCGGTCCTTTTTGTGCTGAGACTGTGACGGAAGAGGGAGTTTCTCTCTCTCTTTCTCTAAGTTACAGACAGTGAGAGAGAAGGCAAGGAAAACTGTCTTCCTAGCATCTTGTATCCAACTTTGGACCCTGACAGTGTTCTCCAGTAGAACTGATGCTATAATGGAGAGGTTATCAGGCTAGCCAGCAGAAGTCCATTTTGCCTAAACTAGTACTCTTTTGCAGAAGTGTCTTTTGCGACAGAGCCCAGAAACCTATCATCATTTACACTTCCATTTTGTAAGAGTTTAAATTCTAAATAGGCACTACCAATTAACAACAAATGTTGGAAGTCAGAGACCAGATATAAGGTAAATAACCACAACCCAATCTTTTTTTCTGTTCTTCCCCCTAGAAGTTCCCATTTGTATTAATGTCTCCTTCCTCTCAGGTTCTCCATCAAAAACTTATACATCATGTGAGTATAAGCGTACGTGCACACACATGCATACAAACAGATTATTTTCATTCTTAAATAAACCTATAGTTGAGTTTTCAGGGTTCATTCTGGCACGATTTTGAAGTTACTTCTTGGTGTGAAACTGTGTTTAAACAGAAATGGAGTGAGGGACCCAAACTTTACATGTGCCAGAAAGCACAAGCCATAGTGGGGACACATGTTCAGGGACCCCTGCATTAGTAAGATTCTGTCATTGATGGGCATGAAAATCCAGAAGTGCTATAGATTATAAGGGACATTTCAGCTTACCATCATATTTTAGAGACAAAATTGCACGCCAGGAAAGGGAGAAGGAGAGAAAGGAGAGAGGAAAGCCACATAAAAGTTCTTAAATATATCAATGTCCAGAAATGAGAAGGAGAAAAAATAAAAAGAAACCTGTGGAGAATTTTTAAAACACAAAATAAAATATCTATCTCATTTCAGAATCCTGGAGTAAATAATATTTCTGATGCCCCCACAGAGAGTCAAATCCAGCCAGCAAAACAAACACAAATACAAATAAACACCGGGCTAGTGAATTAGGGAGGTACACAGAGGAATTTAAAAATAGGATGAGGGTTTTGTTCAGAAATGGGCTCCTTCCTCCTTCCACCTCCCCCTCCAATTTTTTTCCTTGAAGTAAAATCCATTATTTTGAAAACACCATTTGAAATCCTAAAGAAATAACAAAACACAGTATTGTGGTATTCCAAAGTAATATCTCTTGTTTATAACCATATAAATTTAGCCCCTGGCACTACAGGGCTTATATAATAGAATAGAGTTATTTTAACGGCACCCTGTTAAAGAAGAAGCAAAATGTTCAGCTCATTTTCTCCAGTGGGAGGGACACATGGCCTCATGTGAGAGAGAGGGAACATGCCTAAGTCATTACCACGGGAAAGCAATCCGTCAAAGCCGGGTCGCTCTGGCATGGCCAACACCACTGGCGAGATCACAGAGGCAGCCTCTGCTTGCAATTACCAGGGAAGGACCTTGGCTCTAGGCAGCCTGCTATCAATTACTGCCCTGGCCTCGCCGCTTGGACTTGTCAATTTCCCAGTGTCTTCTGTTTTGTAACAGTAAGAAAAAGGACTCCTCCTGACTGATTCTTGGAAGTTTCTCATGTGTTGTGTCACTCCTCAGTGTCATTAACAATTCAATTAAAATTTCACAGTACACAAGCAGGCAGTGCCGGACAGCGGCGGGAAGGGGCCCGGGCGAGCAGATTTCCGAAGGGCCTGCAATGGGGCCACGCCAGATCAAGCGAATCCAATCTTGAAATTTCTTTGACTTCACAAGTCAGGCTTGCATGTGTCTCCCATCTGACGTGATGCTGGCTGTCATCTTGGCAAGATGACATGTTTGATGTTCTCACCCTGCTGGGGGTGCAGTGATGGAAAGGAATTTCAGGCTGACTAGAAACAAAATGTCACACATTATTTCACTAAAAGTTTTGGCTCCATAGTGGACAATTATAAATATTCATAATCAGCTCTATTAATCTACAGTGAGTTCTAGAAACTTCTTTTTCACCACTGGGTTTTTTCACTGGATTCTCCTATTTTCTTGCTCTTCAGAATGGGGCTGTCTCTAAGAATTTAAAGACAGAGTGTAAATCACGATCGAATTCTTTGGGAAGGTGGATGACTGGGAATGCTTAGACAGGATGGGTAGAAACAAGAAAGACTCACTAGCTACTGTCATTATTAACTCTGTGAAAGTGCAAACAGTCCTTTGTCTCACTGACTGATGGAGCTACACATGCTCACGTGCTTTTAACGTCCCCCAGGGTTTGGGGCAAAACCAAAAAAAAAAAAAAGTTTCAGGCTTAAGACTTCTGAGGCAGCTTTCTCTCTAACCCTCTCAATGAGTTTAGTCATGCAAGGAAAGATTCTTTAAAGTTACCAAAGACTTTGTTTAATGCCCAAGAAAATGCAGACTGTCAGCACCCTTTGTCAGGTTTTGGTGGCTTAAGTCCATTCCCCAGTACACTGGTGACCCTCCACCCCTCATTCACTAGTTTCTTTTTGACATCAAGCGCTAGATAATTGTTTGATTTCCTCCTAGGTAAAAGGAGATTAAATGCCCAGATGCAACAGCTGACACACGAAAGAGAAAATATAGTTTAACCACCATATTTATCAAGATAATTTTTCTTCCACACACTGATTAATAACATTAGTCAACATCCCCTTTGGCTTGAGGGGAGAAGGAGTGGGGAGAGACATGTCCCCCTCAAGAGTATCAGAAACAGGAGTTGACAGTTCAAGGCAAAAATGATTTGCATGTAAATTCTGATCAAAAGCACGTCTGCACCCTGAAGTTGTCAAGTTTTGCTACCAATTTGACACCTAAATGGGCTATAGCAAAACTTGATTTAAACTGAGGAGGAAAAAAACATGGCAACTCAATTACCCCTTAGCAGATCGGATCTGGCAGCTGAGGTCAAACTTTTCACCCTGCCATTACATTTCTCAATACCTGATGCTTTAAACAAACACTATGTATTCCTCCTACAATCCTGGAAGAAAATGCATTTCTCAGGACTCCCTACCGTGCCCCAGATTAAAAAATAAAGTTTCACTTGTGTGGGATCTGGGTCCATTTTCTCCATGTAAATTTCTGAATAAATCAAGACCTTAAAAATGGCCTTTTACACTGGGGAAAATAGTCTCTGCATTAAAAAAAGAATACTTGTGGGGAAGATTTGTGGAGTACTAAAAGATGATTTAAAAACAAATATTCCCATAGCATTGGAGGGAAAACATTGACCTGTTTTTAGTTTGCTTTTAATATATTTCATATTTGAGTTTCAGCTGAACAGCACATTAATTCAGCAGGGAGAACAACAACTAGCGAGTTCCAAATCTGCTCCAAATTTATGGAGGACATATCTTATAAGGCCCTGGGACAAAAGCTCAAATGCAAGAAAGACCCAGTCTAACGACCCAGCTGGCCTCTGGGATCTCCATCCAACCAGAATTTGAATGCTATAGTCTCCTGAGCCATTTAATCCCCCCAAGAACTCTCATTCCTGCAGCAACTTTTTAAACTAACAACTATTTAAACTCTTGCAGCTCCAAAACTGCTTTTTTTCCATTTGTTTTAAGTTTTATTTCCCCAAGTTGGCTTTAAGCTCCTTCTACAAAAGCAAGGAGTTTATTGCCTTTGCATTCACCATAATTTCCAGTACTCGTTATTGGGCAACTAGGTAACATGTAGAGAACTGCCTTACATATAGCCAACAAACATATTGAGCATTTCCTAGGCGCCAGGCGCTATGCTAAGCTCTAGAGGCCAAAACATGAGTACATAGCTGCTTATAACTGGATGGACAATCACATAGAGAACTAATTATAATAAATATTGGAAGAGTAAGTAATATTCAAAGTATGTGACAGCAAATTTAACTGAGGGATTCATTCTCAGGGAGTAATGTTTAAAATTACTCTGGTGACTGAAACTTAATCTATGTTGACATCCAGTGAATGGGAGAACAGGAGTGCCAATGGAGTAATGAGACATTTCTATAGAAGTAAACAAGGTGAAAATAGGAAAGCCTGTTCGGCCAGACTCTAGGTAGATGAAGACAGTAAGGTCATAGAACAAGAAGCCTACAGCTACGTGCATAGGACAAAAGTGCAAAATCATATTCCCCTTATACCTGACCTCCCTGTAAGCCTACTGTGTCAACCCCCAAGCTTAGAGCACTCCCATCATGGCTTTCGCTGACACGCACTGGCCTTGATGTTCCTCAGTCATGCCAAATTTGTTCTGGCCCCAAGGCATATGTACTTACTGTTTCTCCTGCCAGATTCCCAAAACTTTGCACAGCTCAAGTCTTCTCATCAGCCAGTTCTTCACTTCAATGCCACTTCTCACATCAATTCTCCCTAATATCTCTGTCTAAAATAGCTCCCACATTTACTTCTGAGACACTCTAATCCCATACACTCTGCTTTATTTTCTTGGCTTATGTCACTATCTGAAATTTTATTATCTGTTTATTTCTTTCTCTGGCCCCCTTACTGGGTTGTAAGCAACATGAGGATCAGGACTATATCCCCAATTCCTGGTATAAAATAATGCAATAAATTTATAGCGAATCTATTAACACTCATTAACACCCCCAGTGCTATTAAGCTAACATCCTTGAATTTGGGTTATAAAGAAAATTAAGGCACAAAAGCAAAATCACCACAGACCCTGATTTCTAGGCCATTGCATTAGGAACAAATAAAAATATAGGAATGGATACAAATGGAGCATTTTTGAAATTTAAATATATACAGGGGAGGGAAATCACTAACACACAAAAAATGCCATTTATCAGAAATCTCTGATACCTTTCTGAAAAGTATACATTTTTTGTATATTTGCTTCCCACAAATCACCACCACACAAGGGGGAAACTGTGGGAAGTTATGTTCTGCTTCTGAACATTTAAGCGTTTTTATCAATATCATTTGCCAGTATAAATATTTTCCCCATAACTTCATATTTAAAATAGGAGTACACCAACCCGGGACTTATAATGTGCAAAGGAAACAGTTCAGTCTAAGGTATTCATGACTTCAGTCATTCTCTCATAAAACAACAGATGAAATAAAATGTATGACATTCCCAAAGAGGGAGTTTCTCATGTAATTCATCTTAAAATGCAATGTTCTGTCATCTCAAGTAACACTTACTGAAAGCAACCATCAATACTTTTTGTCAAAAGCCTGTACTCTGTGTAAAATGTTCCATCAATCTCTATTTACATAAAACAAAAAACTTTCAGTGTGCTTCTAACACACAGCCATGGAGCGTCTCCACCTCCGGTTTTCATGCTCTGCTGAAAAATAATTTGACTGACACCAGAAAAATAAAGATGACCCTTTCAAGGAAAGCTTTTAAGAAGGGAAAAGCTACAAGGGGAAATACCTTACTTTGTTGGACACGTGTCCTATTGGAAAGAGATGGTTTGCTTTTTTTAATCATAAGATATATTTTTCCTTAAAATTAAAAAGTCCATTTTACTGGGAAATTACCCCAAAAAGTGTTCCTTCGACAGCATGCAAGCAACAATGACCAACAACTAAAGGAAGAATGGCACCCTGCTGATTGTAAACTTGAACATGCAACCCATATTACTCTATTCCAAGCCAAACATTTTAGTTAAAAGTTCTATAGAATGTGAACATCACATGAGGCTAAAAGAAGGTCATCACCTAGGGGTGTTTATAAAACACACAAATTAAGGTATTAGCCTTTCACCTTGAAGGTCTGAAGATCAAATCCCAGCTTAGGTAACAAAACAGAAAGCCTTTCCAGCAGTTCTTTTCCTAATACTTGGTTGTTGAAAACACACAGACCCTTTCATCTGACCCAAGTTGGCTCGGGCCTAGATGAGAAAGCTAAGAAATTGCAGGTCAAATCCAAGAAAAACTAGTCACTGCCCATCAGAGACATGTGAACTTCATGCCCAGTAACCCTTTTTGCCATCCTTCATCTGATGCCCATGACTTGAACAATCTAGGGTTGAGGATTAGGTAAGAAACAAAAATGCCACTTACATTTTTCCATCACAAATGTAAGATCCATTAGGAAATCATTCAACCTTCCCTAACTATTCCTTGCATTTTCTCACTACCTGAGTACCTGCTATGCAAAATGCATGGGGTAGCAGGGAGTAGGGTGGCCAAAGGCAGCTTCAAGTATTGCTGTGGGGCCTCAGCCACACCACTGCCCCCTCTGACTCCCTGAACCTTAGTTTCTTCCCCTATAAAATGAGAGCATTTGGCTAGACTGGTGGCCTTCAAAGCATGTTCTGCAATTCCCAAGGAGCAGCAGAGTCTCAAGGGCCTTTTGGAGGGAAGATGAAGACTGACCAAACAGAGTCTCTGACACAGCAGCTTCATCATTACTGCACTAACAAAGCTGAAGTCTTCATTTGTGACCATGTCCTTAGACCTCAAAGTTCAATAAATTTTACTGTCTACAGCGTTACACTGTGGTAGAGCAGGGACACAGACACAAACTTCAAATCAGGGCAATACGTACCAGAGCTGGGGCTGAAGAGGATGGAGAGAGGAATATAACTCAGTCATATTCACATGAGCTGCATGTGGACCACCATGGCATAAACACAGTTAATATTCAGAAGGCAGAGATTAGGACTTGGAAGAGGTAGAAAGGCCATTCTACAGAGAGCACAAACAAGATGAGCCGTGAACGAGCACAGAGGCAGAGCCTGGGAGCATGGGGGATTATGGGGTACCTCCAGAAGAAGAAAGGCAAAATAGAGGTGACTAAAAAGAAGGATCTTGCATAGCAGGCTGAGAATTCTAGACTCCTGAGCCCAGGATACACTCATCCCAGCCAGTAATGAACGTGAATAACCACTGAGTAACCTTAGATCTTTTCAGTGCTTTTAATCACATCCACAAATCCCCATAAACATGTGTACAGATCTAAATTTCTGCCCTTAAGATCCTGGCTCAGGCCTCATATTTGGTAGTCAATGTAGTCTTTGATAACAAGAATAATGAGGATAAATTATGTGAGGCATTGTGCTAAGAGCTATACAGTCAGAGTCTCATTTAATCTTGCAGCCAGAGAGGTAGGTATATCACCATTCTATAGGGGAAAAAATTAAGGCTCAGAGAAGAGACTCAGTAACTTGCCTGATGCCACACAACTAGGAAAACTCAGAGCAGAATTCAAACCCAGATGCACCTGAGCCCAAACCCAAGCTCTCAGCTACACCTCATTATGATTCCCAGAGGTTCGGTCAGAGTCAGCAGAAAGGAGAATGCGTCCAAATGATGGAGAGCATGTTTCCTTCAGGACGTTACATGTTAGAACAAATGATGGACTGACAAGGCTTTGAACTAAATGGGATAATCCCTCACCCAAAATAAGGAACACAAAGGAAAAAGAAAGTACCTATAGTGATGGTGGAAATGGCCTCTTGAATAGTTTGGGCTTAAAATTTCATTATTTGCTTTTGTTCTTCAGTTGAACCTAATGTAGTGAGTAGCTGAAATACCAGAGCTTTTTTGCTTTCAAAAAATCCTAGTCTTTAACCGCCAATGATTGGTATGACACCTATTTTATGCTGGGTGCTATGCAGTGTATGATGAGGACATGGTTTTGTTCCCAAGGTTCTAACAGTTAAATGTTAAGCAAGACTTGAACATATACAGACCCTTCCAATGCTACAATAAAAGAACAGCTCATTAAAGACCAAAGTAGCTAGACAAGGCCTGAAGTAATTTGAACTGGCCCTGAAAGGATGGTTAAGAATTCGGTAGGCTAAAAGAAGACAATGTAGAGGAAACAGGGTAGGAATCTCAGATGGTGAGACTGACATGAGCAAAGCCAGGTGAGAGAGAGGGACAGAGTCAGTCCAGTGCAGCTAATGCAGAGAGACAAGCAATCAAGTCAGAGAGCAAGGAGGTGGCTTTACCTTGCATCACAACTCAAATCACCATCCAATCCAACCTCTCATTTTCCCTGATACATATCAGGGTCATACAATCAATGTGGCCACAAAAATGGATCAGAATCACCCTAATAGCTACCTCCCAGTCTGGTGCACATTTCACTCTACCACAATGCCTCCTCCTAGGAGCATAGCAATGTTTGTCCCTCCAAGAGCAGAGGGCACCAGGAACCCAGGGGAGGTCAGTTCCAATGGTAAAGATGCATCCACTTCAACTCCATCCAAAATGCTGAATGGAGGGAGGTGGGAAGCACTGGGGGGTGGGCTGGGATGGGAGTAAAAGACAGAAAACTGTAGTTGAACAATAATTAAATAAAAAATGCTTCAAGAATTAATGGGCCCCTACCTGATTTTTCTTCAGCCACACCTAATTTCTTCTAGGGTTTTATCCTGAAAAAACCTTGAATGATGAAGTTCCCTTCAATATCACTTCGGGTTCCTCCAAAAGACCTTAGTGTTCTTTGATCTGGGCCACTGCTCATCTTATTCCCAAAATGCACTATGAGCAGAAAATAAATTAAGATGGTAAAATAAAAGAGGAATAAAGCCCTGGCTGGTGTGGTTCAGTGGATTGAGCACGGACCTGAGAACCTGACAATGAAGGTTCGATTCCCAGTCAGGGCACATGCCTGGGTTGCAGGCCAGTTCCCAGCAGGGGACACATGAGAGGCAACCATACATTGATATTTCTCTCCCTCTCACCTTCCCTTCCCCTCTAAAGGTAAATAAATAAAATCTTTTTTAAAAAAGAGGAATAAAGTATCTACATTTGAGTTTTTGCCTTTAACAGAGGGACCCATAACTGAAATAATGAATTTCTAAGCTACTGCTGACAGTAAAAAGAAAGCTAGGATGAAAAATACTAAAAGAAACTAAGGAAAGACAGGGATCTAAACTGAAATTCTAGAACAGAAATCAGAGAACAAAGACTTACTGAGTACTTAAGGTTGTCAGTGGGCTATCGATACTCAGAATAAAAACTCAAGTGAAATCTCTGAGAGTATTTCAATCCTAGTACAATCCTTATAAGGAAAAGGCACTAAAGAATAAGCCAAGGAAAGCAACAACAATAGCAAAAAAAGTCACACTAATGAATTTTTAATTTAGAAGATCTTAAAAAAAAGCCCTTTATCAAAAATTGTGCAAGATTCAAAGACACATTCACAAAAAGTTTTTCTCCTATAGGAGTAAACAAGTCCCTTCATACTGGACAGAGACAGTACCAAATAAATATGGTTTCACTTATTTGGGGTTTGGGTTTGTGTTTAATAAAGACCATGTTTCATGAAGGTTGCAGATAAAAGGGGAAATCCTGGTGTATAGTTTAAGATCTTACTGACAAAACTTTTCCCTAAGTATGACCTCCATTACCTGCACAAACCTCATTAAATTTAAAAGGGGAGGAAAAAAGAAACGTGTCCATTTCCTTAAAAGTCCTATTTTGGGACTTCCAGCCAAGATGGAAGGACAGGTAGAACCACTTTGCCTTCTTGCACAACCAAAAGAAAGACAACAACAAATTTAAAAACAAAAAATAACCAGAACTGCCAGAAAATCAAACTGTATGAAAGTCTGACCATCGAGGCATTAAAGAGAAACATTCATCCAGACCAGTAGGAGGGGCGGAGACAGGCAGCCAGGGTGGAGAGGACCTGTGGCAGAGCAGTGGCTGGAGGAATGGACAATCCTATATTTGCATGTGGATAAACTGGGAGTAATAACTGGGGAGTTAGGCACACCACATAACCCAGGGTTCTAGCCCAAGGAAATAAAGCCTCAAAACCTCTAGCTATGAAAATCTGTGGGGGGCGGCAGCAGGAGAAACTCCCAGCCGCACAGGAGAGTACAATGGAGCAACCCACAGAGTCCTAGAACTTATACAAACCATCCAGCAGCAGAAGGGTCCAATTTGCCTGTGTGTAGTAGGGGAAGTGACTGAAAGCCAGGTGAGAGCTGAGCAAGCAGAATTGCATATCCCTGGGTTGCCCAACCCTGGTGAATACCTAAGACCCCACCTCTTACTACATAGCAGGTGTGCTGAGACAAAATATATATATATCCCAAATAAAAGTATAGATCAAAGCTTCAAAAATAGAACTAAGCAATAAAAAGATAGCCAACCTATTAAATGCACAGGTCAAAACACTAGTAATCAGGATGCTCACAGAAATGGTTGAATATGGTTGCAAAATAGAAAAAAAAAAGTGAAGGCTATGCTAAGTGAAATAAAGGAAAATGTATAGGGTACCAACAATGATGGTAAGAAAACCAGGACTCAAATCAATGACTTGGACCAGAAGGAAGAAATAAACAGTCAACCAGAATAGAATGAAGAAACAAGAATTCAAAAAAAATAGGACAGGCTTAGGAACCTCCAGTGCAACTTTAAATGTTCCAACATCCAAATCATATGGGGTGCCAGAAGGAAAAGAGGAAGAGCAAGAAATTGAGAACATTTTAAAAAATAAGTAGAGAACTTCCCTAATGTGCAAAGGAAACACACTTCCAGGAAGTCCAGGACACTCAGAGAGTCCCAAAGAAGTTGGACCCAAGGAAGCACACACCAAGGCACATCATAATTACATTACCCAAGATTAAAGAGGAGAGACTCTTTTTAAAAAAATTACTTTATTGTTCAATTACAGTTGTCTGCATTTACCCCTCACTGCTTCCCACCACCCCAGTCAAACCCACCTCCCTCTCTTGCTTCCATTCTCCTTGTCTTTGTCCATGTGTCCTTCATAGTTGTTCCTGAAAACCCTTCCCCCTGTTATCCCCTCCTACCTCTCCTCTGGTTGTGGTCAGATTGTTCTTAATTTCAATATCTCTGGTAATATTTTGCTTGTTTTCTTTTGTTGATTAGGTACTTGTTAAAAGTGAGATCATATGATATTTGTCCCTCACCACCTGGCTTATTTCACTTAGCATAATGTTCTCCAGTTCCACCCATGGTGTCGCAATGGGTAAGGGCTCAGAAGGAGAGAATCTTAAAAGCAGCAAGAGAAAAGGAGACAGTTACATACAAAAGAGTTCCCATAAGACTATCAGTTGATTTCTCAAAAGAAACCTTGCAGGCAAGAAGGAGCAAGAAAGAAGTATTCAAAGTCATGAAAGGCAAGGACATATGTCCAAGATTACTCTATGCAGCAAAGCTATCATTTAGAATGGAAGGGCAGATAAAGTGCTTCCCAGATGAGGTCAAGTTAAAGGAGTTCATCATCACCAAGCCTTTATTATAAGAAGTGTTATAGGGACTTATCCAAGAAAAAGAAGATCATCAAAAATATGAATAGTAAAATGACAACAAACTCACAACTATTAAAAACTGAACCTAAAAAAAAGCAAACACAAACTAAGCGAATAACTACAACAGGAACAAAAATCACAGAAATGGAGATCACATGGAGGGTTATCAGTGGGGAGGGAGAGAGGGAGAATAGTGGGAAAAGGTGCAGGGAAAAGGAAGCAGAATAGGTAGGTGCAAAATAGACAGGGAAAATTAAGAATAGTATAGGAAATGGAGAAGCCAAAGAACTTATATGTACAACCCATGGCCATGAACTAAGATGGGGAAATGCCGGTGGTAGGGAAGATGCAGGGCATAGGGCAATAAAGTGGAGGAAAAAATGGGACAAATGTAGTAGCATAATCAATAAAATATGTTTTTTAAATGAATCCTATTTTAGAAATAACATCTTTCAAAAAACTCAAGCTTGAATTATTCAGACATTCTGTGGTTTGAGTCAAGGTCTTATAAGCATTTTCTATCCATCAGCAATCACAAGTTGATTGAGCAAAAAAAGACAGAGACATCATAACTCAGATGCTATTCCAGGGCTTTGTACATGAACTGACACCTTGTTCAAAGTCAGCTCACCCACCAAGAATTAACATGCATTTTGGAAAGCAAGTTCTTGACTTAAAAGCTGAAGATCAGAAACCACTGTCATCTTCCAGAATCCCCCTGGACAAAAACACACCCACATACTGCAGAAATGCTCATAAAATTTTCCAGAGTCTTAAAGGTGACTATAAGTCTTAAATGCCATTCAGTTCAGTGGTACAAGTTTTTTACTGTTTTTTTTTCTTAACTTCTGTTTTAAGTACTCCACGAGATAGGAGGTCTCAGAAGACTAGTGCCCACCAAATGTGATGGGCACCTGTCTTGCACAGTAATTAGCACCCAACAGAAATACAAAGTTATTTGCTGACTTGCACAAAGTAGTCACAGGTTTGTATTAAAAGCACCTCTCACTTGAGCACCAGAATCACTTCAAATGTTCACACTCATATACAAAGTTCTCTATGACGTACCTAAAGTAGGCCACATGTGTAGCAAGTCTGTGATGGTATTCAAGAGATCATGAAGACAACCTGTTGATGTAGGAATGGCCAACAAAGAAAGACTGAAACTAGGTTCTTGAGGACATCAGCTAAGACACTGGATTAACATACCCTGAAACCTAGGCAAACACCTAGCAAAAGATTTCCTTTATTGTTGAAGCCAACTTAAGTTGGGTTTTCTGTCCCTGGTGATATAAGGAGTCCTAATATTATGTTGTGTGTATTGCATGTATACTTTATTACAATATTTGTCCTTTTTATTCCATTGTAATCCTTTCCCTACATTCCATATGTCAGTTCCTCCAAACAGCTAACACTTCCAGGAGCAGTTGTTAGTCTCTGTGTACCCCATGAAAGTTGGTTGGCTTTCCTAGTGATAAAAAGGGGCAGGGAGAGCTTCCTCGGCACCACATTGCTACAACTGCCCTGATCCCAGCCCTACTTACGTGGGGCACGCGGCTCCCCAAGTTTTCTACTCCAGGATTTTCCAGAGTTATGTCCTTACATAGGACAGACAAGAAAACAAAGATGTTCAATTATATAATTTATAATTTACACTAACTTTAACCAAGCCAGCTGGAGAAACAATAGGTATGAGTTATATCCCAAAATCTCTCTTATATTCCAACCCAGAGGAACTCACTTATAAATAACTCAGAATTTTCTATGCACACAGTCAATGTTTTTTCCGCTGCACAAAACCTTCCATACTCTGTTGTTGGCCTTTCCCTGAGGCAGATCTAAATAGACCATGAGTTGTTCCACCTCTATGGTTGATGTCATTTGTGTATGAGTCTTACACAGTAAAACATTATAAGAAGCATATTTGTTAGGCAAATGGAGAGTAGTACATGACCATCTCAACCTTCCCTGAAACTGACTTTAATACTGGCAAACCCCTACTATGTTCTGCTGTCCCTTCCCTCCTTGCAGTTGAAAGAATTTTTAGTTTTACAGGTGGCTTCTCTTTCCCTAAAATCTCACTGGCTGGAGTATGTTTTTTGAGATTTACCAACAAGGTACATTTCTTTTCTACTTACTATAAAATAGATCCTTCCTCTGATCAATAAGGCACACTCAACAGACATGGCTGTGTTTTGTCTTGTTATTAAAATTAGTCCTCTGAGGCTGGTCTCTCTCATTAGACAGTGAGGCTCTTGAGGGCAAGGGCAATTCATCTGTAAACCCCTGTAAGTGCTTTGAACCAGGCATCCTACTAAACAAACCGGCAACTTTCAAATTTGAATGTGGATGGGGATCAAACACAGAGCTCATTAAAAATATAGATTTCTGAGTCCCCATCTAGGAACGCTGAGCTACTAGGTTTGGGGGTGAGCCTGGGAGTCTGCATTTCTAACAAAGTGAATCTGATTGTTGTAGGTTGTCAACTGTACTGAGAATTACTGAAATAGGCCCTCAATAAGAAATTTTTGAAGTGAATGAGTACAGGCACATTATTCATTCCACAACCAGTTCTTTCCCTAGAATACACTCATGAGGTTACTTCTTGAATTGTCACTTACAAGGGCTTAGAAAGCCAACGCCAACTCTGACAAACTGGCCTCTCTCTACAGCAAAAGAGTGCTCTTTCCAAACCTCTTCCTCTACCCTCAAAATATGTCAACACCCACTCCCAAAAATTACATCTGAGTAGCCAGAGCCTCAAAAGCTCAAAGACAGCAAATAGTTCAGTATTCAGCACAAAACAAAAAAAAGGAAACTGAGGCCCTGGAGCCATTATGAAATCAGGCAACTCAGAATGTCTTCATAACTCTTCCCCAGAATCTTCAGGATCTGGCTCAAAAGTCAAAATTCTAGCAGGAGATCAACAAATGAGATGTTAAAGAAATTAATGACAGCAATGAGGCAACTAACAGCACAATAGGTCATGAGAAGGGGCATTCATTTCCTTTAAAAAAGTGTTTTTAATTGCCTTGTGCTGTTCACTGACTGGTTCTTTTCTAAAGCCAATTCCTGTTGGCCCAGCTGGACTCTTAAGTTCCCTGAGGGCAGGGAATGCGTGTCTCGTTTCTCTTGTATTGACTTTAAAGTTGAGCAAATGCTAGGCACTTAAAAGACTCTATAAGAGAACAAGGCAAAGTAAGAGGGCTGTCTTGAGAGCCGAAGAAAACTGAGTCCTGACACAATTTCATCTTTAGTGCCTGTGCAGCTTAGGACTAGGCTTCATACAAACCAGGAATCACCGTTGATTCTTGGTTCCGTCCCTCAACTTCTATCACGGAGCAAAGAGGAGTGGGAGTCTGGGAGAAGGGAAGGTCTGACTGTTGGGCCCCTCATGTGAGTTCACATACATACCCTTTGCTGACCTTTTCTAAAGCCACATCACTAGGACTCTATAAAAGAAGGAAAACTTTAGTTATATAGTCTCTTTTCCAGAGCCTTTGCTCACACAGTTCCCACTGCCCAGTTGCCCACCCTTTTTTCAGGGTAATTCTTCATCCTTCAGGACCACACTCCATCATCCAGCAAGTATTCCCTTGACCTCCTGACTATGTTGACTGCCCCCTTTGCTGCACCCACAGGCTGCTGTATCACTTCCCACCCTGGCACTGATCATGCTGCATTTTATCTGTCTATGGACCTGTCTGTTCGCCTGCTGGGGAGCTCCGTGAGGACAGGGTTCATGGTTATCCTCAAAAGATGTGTCCAATGCAAGAATGGATCTTACTAAGCCTACATTTTCTCAGATGTGAAATAGAGAAGACAATGTTTAATTTACAGGACTGTTGTGAGGATTAAAGATTACACACACACACACAGAGATATAAACACACACAGCCTAGTACAGTCAATATTCAATAAAATACAGATAATCTCATCAAGATTCCCCATATTGAAGTATTTATTACCAAAAACCCATGGTGATGGAACTGAGATTAGTAACCAAATTCAACATAAAGGACCTAAGTGCTACACCAATGGTTCATTTGAGACTTTCTGAAGGATAGATCCCTGAAGCCCCTCTTTACGTTCTGCTTCTAATTAAAAAAACACTCAAATACAGAGGAGAGGAACATTTACTCTTTGTCTCAAGTAGCCCATTATTATTTCCAGTCTCAGTAACCATTACCTGAAACCAGGGGTCTAATGGGAGGGAATGCAGAGAAAAACTGTTCCCACAGTGAAGTGAGGCACGCTGATTTATGAGGCAAGATTCTAAAGGAGCTAAATACACACAGCTTGGCACAGCAACTGGTGTGAGAAATGGGGGATGCCTTTCACAGCCAGGAAACATCAGGGATGAGTCAACACTGAGGTCAGCAGTGGGAAAGGGGCAAAAAGCAGGTCCCTTCATTCTGGAAAGAACTTACAGGCATTTTGTCACTTGTCAACCGAGCCAAGGTGCTGTAGGCATTTCGGTCTTTGAATTCCTGCAATTCTGCGATGCAATTAACAACTTCTCTTTTGGGAGAGTCACAGTAAAGCAAGACTCCATGGAGACTCACTAAGAATTCCCATCCATCACTCTCATTACTCAATGTATGTTTAATTTTTTTCAAATTATAAAAGAATCATTGTAGAAATTTTGAGATACATGAAACATATAAAGAGGCAGACATAAATATCTATCATCCCACTGGCATATTTCCCTCATGGTTTTTAAGTTTGGGTTTTTATATTTTTAAGTTTATAGATATATAAAATATTAAATTTTTCCTCATAGTTTGTTACAAAAACAAACCTATACTCCTTCTTTCTTATTTCTTTTTTCACCATCTCTTTGGGTTAATTCTATTGATATTGTACTCCATGTTTCTAATTTACAAGCAAGTATTATTTCTTGATTTTTCAGTTTTAGGCATTATCTCTTGATTTTTTCCTACAGCTCACTCTTCCTATGCTACACACACACAGACCTTCACTGTTCACCCTTCCATTTTTCCAATATAGTCACCTTGTACTGTGAGTTAGACCATATTTTGCATTCATAATTATACTCTTCATACTATAACTATGTAAGAAGTAGAAAGCAGGCTTTTTTTCCCTTTCCTGCACATTTTCCATTTTCCCAGGCATTAACAACTGTCTACCAATAGTTCAATACTAAATTCCATTCAATTTTTTAAGCTTCCTCTCGAAATGTTCATATTTATCAGGTATTACAGCATATCCATCATTCTGGAGAAGTCAGTCTCTCTGAATGTTTTCTCTCCTAACCACTCCAGGCCAATCACCCTCCCCTGGTACACAGCTGCCCCTGAGATCTTCCTTGTCCATCACCCTGGAGATGCCCCTCCCCTCTCCAGGGTGATGGACACCTTCATCCTTCCTGTTTACTCTCTTGTTTTGATGGAACACCCCCTCCAAGAGTTCCGAAGATGGTAAAAATTTGGGGACTTAACAGGCTTAATTCATCCACCCTCAATCTTGTCTTCATCCTACCTTCAATTTTGTTTGGCTCATGATATACTTCCTGATTCAATATCTTTTCCTTTCAGAATTCTGAAGGCATTGCTCCACTAGCTTCCAGCATTTCTGTTTGGAAGTCTGAAAGCCTCTGAGTACTGATTTTTATGTGTGACATGTTTTTCCAGTACCTAACATTCTGAAATTTCACATTGATGTGTAGTGGTGTAAGTCCATTTTTATGGTGGGCACTTGGTGGAATCTTTCAATCTAGAACCCTATAGTGTTTAGTTCTGGGAAATTTTCTTGAGATTATTTATTGCTTCTCTCCTTTCCTCTCTTGAGCTCTTCCTTTAATTTTTTTCCTCTCCTATTTTCATCTCTTTGCTTTTTCTTACTCTACTTTCTAGGAAAATTGCCTTCTTACAGATTTTTTTCATTTCTGCTTCCCGTTTTTTTTTAATTTTCAAGAGCTCTTTTTATTTCCCATGTATTTTTTCTATAACATCTTGTTCTTACTTCAGGACGTTATCTCCTTTTATCTTTCTAAAGATACTAACAACAGTTTTCTCTCTTACGATTTCTTTTACTCACCATAGGCCCTGGTTCAATCAAGTTTCTTTCTTTCTTGTTTGTTCTGACCTCTATCTTTTATGTTTGAGGCTTCTCACAGATATCAAGCAATCCTTAGGTTTCTGCCCATAAATGGAAATTGAGAAATACAAATTGACTGGAATTTTTGAAAATGAGGAGGGCTTGTTATCTGGAGCTTTTCTACAGAGTCATCTGGCTTGATCATTTAGTTGAAAACTTCAAGTTCTCTTCTGCAGCTGATGTCTCCCCAACCCCTGCTTTGGGGTACTGGCCTGAGTACCACAGTCCTGGGAACCGAGCAAGTGAAGAACACTATATGGGGATGAGGAGTGTCTCAAAATCGGCTATGTCTATGTTTAATTAACACACATATTAAATTAATATGTTCTATTACCTGTTGTCTGTAGTGAAACCCTACTCTCACGAGTGCCTGAAATCCTCATATTCAGAGATCTTCTGGTTTGGTTTTTCCACAGAAGAAATCCCCGGCCTCTTTTCAGAGTGGGGGAAGAGCAGTCACCAGGCTATATGCAGTAGTGGAGGGCACCTGAAGTCTCACGTCTCCCAGGGGGACTTGAGTCACCAACTTCCAGGCTTTGGGGGAATTATGTAGTGTAAATCAGATTGGTTCTCAGCCTTCCTTCCTTCTGGTTTAGGGTTCAATTTTCCTCACCTATTTTTCAACCTGCAAAAATCTACTGCTCACATGAAAAAAAAAAATCTCATCACCATTGGTCATTAGGAAAATGCAAGTCAAAACCAGGGTCCTGAGTTACAGGTAGTATTTAGTCTTTTTCCAAAAAAGGATAAAACAATGTCTAATGTTTTGAGAATCTCTATATAAGCCAGCGAATTAAGTGCTTTGTAAGTATTCTCTCATACAACCAACCACCAGGGTCCTAAGTTACAGGTAGTATTTAGTCTCCATTATACAGATAAAGAATCCAAAGAAAAGTTGAAAATCTTGCACAAGGTCATACAACTAGAGAGAGAACAGATTCAAACTTGTACATTTCTGTCTCCACATTCCACTGTACCTTAAGGTCAATTATTTAAATGGATAAATGCCTATGTGATATAAATTTAGCCCCCCCCCCATAAGACTAATCTCCAAGGAAATGTCTCTTCCACTGAGGCTAGAAATTCTCCTGTAAATTCATTCTTTAGATTTCTATGATCCAGACCCCTCATTCATAATCTTACTAGTAACAATTTACATTTGCATTATGCCTTCATTATTCATGAATCACTTTGACATAAATTCTTTTGCATAATCTGTACAGCAACCACACAAAGCTGGTATGTTCATCCCCATATGGCAGGTGAGAAAAGTGAGGCTTGAAGAAGTAAAGAAGCCTGTCCTAAGCAAAGCCCCACAGAGTTTTCAGGTGCTTCTTTTACATGCAAATTGTAAACGGGAATGAGGGCGGACCTTGTATTAGATATTAAGAGGACCAGTACACCTCAGAAAGTAGGCAGAAGAAATGCTGCAAAAAATGGAGGCAGAGAGCAAAGAGGCTAGAGGCTAACTCTGCCACCGCCCAGCCTGCCCTGGACTTGAAACTGGACCAAGAAGCCTGGGTGTTATTACTAGAGTTCCCACATATCCTGGCCCGAGACAGTCCTGGATTATGTCTGTTTTCCCAACATAATAATTAATACTTGCCTCTTTCATTTTCATAAGTGTCCCAGTTTAGACAATAAATTATATGGTCACTTCAGTTATTACCCATTACAGGTGAAATTAGGAGTGGTCCCCATAACCACCATCCCTGCACAGCTCTCAGCTATGAGTGTTTTCAGTGCAATTGAATCCCCTTACTTCCCACTTTAGATGAAATTTAAAAAGTGACTACAGTAGTTCACACAGAGGCCCCTGGGCAGCAGAACTGGGCGCCTGGTCGTTCGGGCCCTTTTTCTCCTTTAGTAATTACTGGTTGCTCAGCAAGCTTAGCACCACCACCCTCATAAGCTATCATGTAATTATGGGAAGGCTTGAAAGAAGGATGCCTTCACTGCGACACAGGCTTTTCCAGAACATGTGCACACATGCTTGTGTGCCTGTTCTCACAGGCTCTCCACCCAGGGAGAGCCAATAGTAGCAGTAACAGTGTATATGTAGACAGTACTTTACAGTTTATGAAGCTATTCTACCCATGTCATCCCATTTGCTCTCCAACGCCCTCACGATGAAAGAGGGCAAGCAATATAAGCTCTAATTTATGAGTGATGTAACTAGGGTTCGAAGAGGAGAAGTGACTGTCCAAGGCTGCACCACTGGAAGAAGGCAAAGCTGAGACAAAAATGCACACCTGCTAATTAATGTCCAGATGCCCTCTGTACCAACTACATGCAACCCAAGCACCTGTGCTCAGCTCCAAGACACCTTCTATCATGGAGAGGTCAAAGGGAAAAGCCCTCCAGCCTTCACTGTCAACAACACTTACAGGATGTGAGATCACTCACTCAGCTGTCTCTGTGTCCCTCTTGCCCCAGAACTTTCGCCTTCTCTCCACCCTTCCACAATCGTCCTTTAATTTTTGCTTCATTTCAATTCAGTTAGTGTTTAGTAAACAATTCTTCTATGCTTGGTCCCAAGGTAAAATAAGGCTTGGCTTTCTCCTTCCAGGAGTTTTACAGTTGTGCACTTTACACTTAAGTCTGTGATCCATTCCTACTTAATTTCTGTAAAGAGTGCAAGGTCCAGATTCACTTTTTTGGATGTCCGGTTGTCCCAGCACCATTTGTTGAAAACTATCTTTGCTCCATTGTATTGCCTTTGCTTTTTTGTTAAAGACCAGAATATTTATGTGGGTCTATTTCTGGGCTCTCTACTGTTTCATTGATCTCTCTTTTACCAATGTAACCCTGTCTTGATTACTGTAACTTTATTACAAGTCTTGAAGTTGGGTAGTATCAGTCCTTCAACTTTGTTATTTTCCTTCAATATTGTGTTGAGTCTTTTGCCTATCCATATAAACTTTAGAATCAGTTTGTTGACATCCACAAAATAACTTGATGGAATTTTGATTGGGACTGCATTGAATCTATAAATCAAGTTGAAAAGAACTCATACCTGGACAATATTGAGCCTTCCTATCCATGTACATGTATCCCTCTCCATTTATTCATTTCTTCTTTGATCTCTTTCCTCATAGCTTTATACTTCTCCTCATATAGATCTTGTACATATTTCATTTGATTTATAGCTAAGTATTTCTTTTTTTATTTGTTGTTCAAGTACAGCTGTCTCCATTTTACAACCATTCCCCTCCACCCCAGCCATCCCCACTCCCCACCCTTGATCCTACCCCTCTTTGGTTTTGTCCATGTGTTCCTTGTACATGTTCCTGAAAACCCTTCCCCATTTTCCCCCATTATCCCCTCCCACCTCCCTCTGGCTACTGTCAGTTTGTTCTTAATTTTAATGTCTCTAGTTATATTTTATTTGCTTGTTTGTTGTGTTGATTAGGTTCCACTTATAGGTGAGATCATATGGTATCAAAAAATGTGGTACATTTACACAGTGGAATACTATGCAGCAGAAAGAAAGAGCTCCTACCCTTTGCAACAACATGGATGGAACTGGAGAGCATTGTACTAAATGAAATAAGCCAGGTGGGGAAAGACAAATACCATATGATCTCACCTATATCGAAGTATTTCATTTGAGAGGGGTACTAATGTAAATGTTGTTTTAATTTCAAATTCCACTTGTTCGCTGATGATATATAGGAGAGCAACTGACTTTTGTGCATTTACTTTGTATTCTGGAACCTTGCTATAATCATTTATTACTTCCAAGAAATTTTTGTCAACTCTCAGATTTTCTACATAGATTACTGTGTCATCTATGAACAAAGACAGTTTTATGTCTTCTTTCCCAATCTATCCATTTTGATCTGTTTTATGTCTTCTGTCCCAATCTGACATTTCATTTCCTTTTCTTGATTGTATTAGCTAGGACTTTTAGAAAAATATTGAAAAGCAGAGGTAAGAGGGGACACCTTTTGCCTTGCTCCTGATCTTAATGGGAAAGTTTTCAGTTTCCTACCTTTAAGCATGTTACCTACAGAGTATTTTGCAGATATTCTTTAACAAGTTGAGGAAGTTCCCCTATATTACTAGTTTACTGACAGTTTTTTATCATGAATGGTGCTAGATTTTATCAATGGCTTCTTCCACATCTATTGATATGATATGATTATTCTTCTTTAGTTTATTAGCTGGAACAGATTACAGTAATCGGTTTTCAAGTGTTGCACCAGCCTTACATACCTGGGATAAAGTCCACTTGCTTATGATGTATAATTCATTGTATATATTGTTGGATTTGATTTGCTGGTATTTCACCAAGAATTTTTATATCTGTGTTCATGAGAGATACTGGGATATAGTTTTCTTATAATTTCTTATCTTATTTTGGTAATAGGGTAATGCTAGTGTCACATAATGAGTTTGAAAGTATTCCCTCTGCTTCTGTCTGCTGAAGGAGATCATAAAGAATTAGTATTTCTCCCTTCAATGTTTGGTAGAATACACCAGTGACCCATATAGGCCTGGGGCTTTCCATTTGGGAAGGTAATTAGTTATGATTTAATTTCTTTACTAGATTCAGACCTATTCAGATTGTCTATTTCTTGTTGTGTGAGTTTTAGCAGATTGTGTCTTTCAAGGAATTGATCCATTTCACATAGATTATCAAATTGGTGGGCACATACTTGTTCATAGTATTCTTCCATTATTCTTTTAAAAGTCCATGAAATATCTAACAATACCCCCTTTCATTTCTGATACTAATGATTTGTGTCCGCTCTCTGTATCTTAGTATGGCTAAGGCATATTGATTTCATTTATCTTTCCAAAGAACCAACTTTTGGTATCATTCATTTTCTTTATTGCTTTCCTGTTTTTTAATTTTTTAAATTTCTGTCCTAATTTTTAGTATTTCTTTTCTTCAGTTTATTTTGGATTTAATTTGCTCTTCCAATTCCTAGTTTCCCAAGGTAAAGCTTAGATCATTGCTTTCAGATCTTTCTTTTTCTAATAAATACATTCACTGTTGTAAATTTCCCACTAAGCACTATTTTTGTCACATCCCACAAATTTTGATAAGCTGTGTTTTTGTTTTTAATTTAATATACTTTTATGTCCCTTAAGATTTCTTCTTTGACACATATTATTTAGAAGTGGTTCAATATCCATGTACTGTGGAATCTTTCAGCTCTCTTTCTGTTACGGATTTCTAGTTTAATTCCATTATGGCCTAACAGCAGACATTGTATGATTTCTAACCTGTTAAATTTGTTAAGGTGTGTTTTATGGCCCAGAATACTGTCTTGGTGAATGTTCCATGTGAATTTGAGAAGAATGTGTATTCTGCTGCTAATTGATGAAGTAGTCCACGGATTAAAGATATCCACTACATCCGGTTGATTCCTGGTGTTGCTGAGTTCAACTATTTCCTTACAGCATTTCTGCATGCTGGATCTGTCCATTTCTGATACAACTGAAGGCTCCAACTACAACAATGGATGTGTCTATCTCTCCTAAAGTTCTATCAAGTGTTGACTCATTTATTTTGATGCTGTTGGTAGGCATATACACATTAAAGATTGTAATGTCTTCTTGGAGAATTGACCCCTTTATCATTTTGTAATGGCCCTCTTTATTCCTAAAAACATTTATCCCTTTTTATTCCTTACTATGAAGTCTTTGTATGCAATTAATACGCTACTTCTGCTTTCTTTCAGTTAGTGTTAGCTTGGTATTTCTCCATTTATTTCTTTTTAATCTATATGTGTATTTATATTTAAAGTGAGTTTTCTTATAGACATGTAATTCAGTCTTACTTTATGATCCACTCAGACAATATGGCTTTTATCAGCACATTTACACTACTGACATTCAAAGTGATTACTGATGTAGTCTGATTAATATCTACCATATTTGTTACTGCTTTCTATTTGTTGTCTCTGTTCTTTGTTTCTATTTTTGTCTTCCATGCTTGTTCTGCCTTTTGTGGTTTTAATCGAGCATTGTATGATTCCACTTGTTCTTCTTTCTTATAACAGTTATACTGTTTTTTTACATTTTTAGTAGTTGCCCTAGAATTCACAATGTACATTTATAACTAATCCAAGTCCACCTTCAAATGACACTATACCATTTCATAAGTAGTGCAAGTACTTTAAAGTAACAAAATAATCCTAATTCCTCCTTTAAATCCCTTGTATCATTGCTGCCATTTCACTTGTACGTAAGCATATATAATGAAATGCAGTGTTACTGTTATTATCTTGACCAAATTATTATCTGTTAGATCAAGAAAAAGTTTTTATTTTATATTCATTTATTCCTTCATGATCTTGTTATCAGCAAACAGAAAACTTTACTTCTTCCTTTCTATTTGGATGCCTTTTATTTCTTTTACTTGCCTAATTGCTCTGGGAATGTCTTCTAGTTCTAGCTTGAATAAAAATAATGAGAGTGGGCATCCTTGTCTTGTTCCTGTTCTTAAAGGAAAAGCTTTCAACTTCTACTATTGAGTATGAGGTTAGCTATGGGCTTATCAGATGTGGGCTTATCAGATGTGGCCTTGATAACATTTAGGCAAGTCGGTCTCTCTAATTTTGGGGCAGCAGTTTGCCCTATGACCTCACTTCTCTTATAGATCCAAATAGAGTCATTGATTTTTCAATTTGTTCAGCTTTTTACTTACTATAGTGGACTTGCAAACTTACTACATGCTAGACCAGAAAGCTGAAGTCTTTTTTTCTTAAAGTAAAATTTATATTATATAAAATTAATGCTTTTAAAGTTAACAACTCAGCAGCATTTAGTACGTTTACAATGTTGTGCAATCAAAACATTTTCATCATCTTAAAAAGAAACTGCAAACCACACTGACAGGTGTGATTCAGCTTGTTGGGCACCATTCTGCAAAGTGAAGGGTCACCAGTTAGACTCCCGATCAGGGTACATGCCTGGGTTCTGGGTTCAGTCCCCAGTCAGGGCACATACAAGAGACAACCAATCAATATTTCTCGCTCACACTGATGTTTCTTTCCCTCTCTTTCTCCATCCCTTTCTAGAAAGAAGGGAGGAGAGAGAGAGAGAGAAGACAGGGAGAAAGAAAATGAGAAAAATAGAAAAAGAGAATGTGAGAAAAAAAAGAAGACAGAGAGAGAAAAAGAGAAAGTGAAAGAGAGAAAGTGAGAAAGAGGGAGAAAGAAAGAGAATGTGAGAAACAGAGAGAAAGTAAAAAAAGAAAGAGAGAGAGAGAGGAAGGGAGGGAGAGAAAAGAAAAGAAAAGAGAAAGAGAGAGAAGGAAGAAAGGAAACCACATAGCAATTAAGCAATCACCCTCTCTCCTCATCCCAGCCCCTGGCAACTACTAATGTACATTCCATTTCTATAAATATACCTATTCTAGATATTTCATATAAACGGAATATAAAATATGTGACCTTTTGTACTTGGCTTCTTTCACTTACCATATGTTTTTAAGGTTCATATATGTTTCAGCATGTATCAGTGCTTTGCTTTTTTAGGGTTGAATAATATTCCATTATATGGATATACCACATTTTGTTTATTCATTTGGTTGATAGACTTGCTTTTCTTTTTTCTAAAATTTTCACAGAGAATCCCTGTCGCCCGCATCGGGACCCTCTTAGGGCCAGCCATTCTGACCCCCTACACATTCTAAATGAACACTAGAAATGGTCATCCTCTCCCACCCTTCCAGATGAGGACATTTATCTTCCTCACACCAGAGACAAGGTAATGCACATTTGGAGACTGACATTTTGAAGTTTGGTTGTTAGGTTTATTTTTATTCAGAAAAGTGGTAGAATCTTCTCTTGGGAACCAAAAAGGAGAAATAAGACAGGTAAAAGGGTGTTGACTTTGAATCAACTGCACCATGGCAGGAGTAAAGCTGAGTTGTATAGTTCATTTTCTGGAGAACAAAGAAACCCCCTTCAAAACAAGAATAAATAATTACCTTTTAATTATAACAAAAATTAAAGTGATTCCAGGAGTTCAAGATGACTCTTGAGAAAACTACCAAGAGTAATAGGTCCATTTTAACCACCCGATGTCTTTTTGGCCTTTGTCATAGGCAGAATAGTGCCACAAAATGTCCATGTTGTAATCCCTAGAACCTGTGAATGTTACCTTACATGGTAAAAGGAATTTTTACTGGTGTAATTAAATTAAGGATCTTGCAATGAAGAAAAGATCATGGGTTATCCTGATGGATCCAATGTACACACAAGGTTCCTGTATAAGTGAGAGTACAAGGATCAGAGTCGGAGAAAAGATGTGAAAACAGAAGCAGAGGTCACAGCTACGCAGGCACAAAGCAACAAATGTGAGCAGCCCCAGAAGCTGGAAGGGTAAGAAAGCGTTTTCCTCTAGAGCTTCTAGCAGGGACATAGCCCTGCTCACACCTTGATTTTAGCTCCAGAAGACCCAGTTTGGACTTCTCACCTCCAAACTATAAGATAATAAGATGGTGGTGTTTTAAATCACTAACTTTGTGGCAATTTGTTACACAGGCAATAGGTGATTAACGTACCCATCTAAAATACCCAGTCTTCCTGCAGTTTACCAACCAGTCACCAACACATAGAAAGGCACTCAGCTAAGCGGACGTTCTCCTGGGAATGGTATTTGTGTCATGAGAAAACATGATGTCTGTACGTAAGAAAGCCATAAAATCATCAGGCTGTAACCTTAAACTTATGCAATATTATATGTCAATTATATCTCAATAAATCCTGGAAAACAGAAGAAATAAAGAAAGGAAGTCGGCACACGTATATACAAGAGAAAGAGAAATTGACATTAAGAAAGAGGCAGTGTGTACACATAAGGAAACCTGGAATTAGAAGAAAAATTAACCCTGGAGTTTCTAATACTGGAATGAAGTGGTTTAAAAAAAAAAAAGCCTTAAAGATCACAAATATGTTACATTTGCCATAAAACATTTCACAGCACCTTCAAATCAGATGAACCCTAGTAAAAAGCTTCAACAAGCAACTACCCCATGTGGTAAGACTCAAAAAATGAAGTTGCTATTCTCTTAATTCTCCAGTTATATGAATTGGATTCTCTCTACAGGAAGAGAATCAAACTCCCCCAACCAAGAAAACCCCCTCTTCCACATAACAAGTGATATGGTAAAGATAAAACTTGGCTATGTAATAGCCTCACTCTTGTTGCAAACCATCTGTCAAATTTTGTTTAACAAGTATGGTAAATTCAAGAGAAATAAATAACGGTTTTCTGCAAACCCTCATGTCCACACAGGTATACTTTAAATGAGCTATGCTTGACATAAAACACACACACACACTTACTTTCTCAATTTCCTGGCAATGCACTCTTGCTTAAATACACAACCATCAAGCAGAGAGAGAGATGCAAATCATTCCTCCTTTTCCCCTCCTCCCTCCTCTTCTCCCTCCCTCCACGCTGTTCCTTTGGGAACTCAGACTAAAACCAGTTCTGCTCAGTCCCAGCTGCCAGTTCCCAAGAACCCACACAACTCGCCCTCACAACTGTAGTCCTCCTAAAACAAACAGCACATAAATCAGCAACAAAAACTAACTCAAATTCAAACTAGCCCATTCCAACATTAATAGTGCCTTTGTTGTCAATAAACCTATATTTGACTTCTCCTATTTTTATGCATATTTTATTTATAAGTTACTAATGTTTTTTTCTGGAGCAAAATTGTCAAAATAATAGTCTGCACTGAGCCATACTTCATCAGCTAGAAATGAAAAAAAAATACAGTTCAAATTGAGTCAAGGAAAGAGAACTATTAGCTGTGAAATATTCAGGCATTCCCCAATTCTGCCTCATCTCCAGTGTCTACACTTTCAACCCAGATTTCAGAAGGAAGCCAGTACTGTGTGGACTTCATGCCATAGTCAGTCAGACAGATGGAAAATGGAAGTCGCAGCTCTGGGAGCCATTCTATCTGGCTGCGAGTGTTCCACAGAGACAATAGTATTGATTGATGTACTTGTCCAAACTGGTGGGAGTGTAGAGGTAGCGGTAGTTTTATACTAAGTGAGAACCCACTAAAAAACAGCTCTGTGACAGAACTCTTCAGTCCCTTGGAAATGCGGTAGAAGCAGTAGTTTTCTCTTCCCCAAACTTCAGAGCAAGCTAGGATTTGGTGCTTTGGGGAGGAGATAGAGTGGTGAGCTGCTTGCAGAGAAGAAAAAGAAGCCAGGATTTAACATGAAGTTCCAGTCCTTTTTTGGCCCAGAAACCAAAAGACCCAATACTTTCCTTGTAGGGAGCTCTCAATCTAATGGGCTTGGAAGATGAAAGCCTCATGTGAAAAGAACGGGAAAATGATGACCATTCAAGTGTCTTGAACCATGTGGCTTAAAGGAGCTTTCTCCTCTGATCCTTGGTTCAAGAGGTTCAAAGCACAGGCTAATTTTACAGAACTTGGGAAATGGTGAGAACTGTTATATGGACAGGTAACATCTGTCAGCCTGAGATGTGGAGATCAGCCTCTGAAATGCCAAGGCCTTCCCAAAGCTGGCCCAATTTACAAATAGATACATGGGGTCTCCCACCTTCCAAATATCACAGTCAGGTTAGGACTGGGCAGCGGTAAGAGTGGGAACGCACTGAGAGTTTGTTTTGTGTAACCCTTCACTTACACACTAAGAAAACAGTGGCTTACAGTCCGACAACATGTTGAGAAGGGACACTGAAACCAGAATCCTGGTTTCCTCACTCCTCCTGTAGTTTATCTTCAGTCTGTAAGTGGGGCTCATCCAGAAATCAAGAAAATAGGCGCAAGTGTGGGTACGGTAGAGCGGGGAAGGAGAGGAGGCTCTGCTCTAATGCCAATGGCCTTTTTTCCTCCAGGGACCCAGCTAGGAAATGAGCAGATACAAACTGAGACCCATTGCCTGGCTTTTTTAGGGGTGTACGTGGCTCTTCTGGAAAAGGGTGACCCACTCTCCAGGCTGGTCCTATCCTTCCTGGGCTTGCTCAGCCCCTTCCTCTGCCCTCCTTCTGCCCCCATAGCCAACATCCCCACCTCTTCCAACTTTGCCTTCAAATCAGCTCCCTCCTTTCCCCACAGGAACTGCCACACAGAACCATGAACTTAGTCAGCCAAGACAGTGAACCCAGACTAAGGAGAACCAGCATCTGTGGGCACAGAGGGTTTCAGCTCGAAGCTGGTAGATTTCACCTAGCTAAATCGCCCTTTGGGATTCAGCTCAAATTCCACTCCGTCCTCCAAAAGCCTCTCTCATGTCCTCTGTGTTTTACATCTTGGACTGCCCCACTCCCCCCTGGTGCTCTGAAGTAATCGTAACAGCTAATATGTCAGAAACAAGTTTTTATCCAAAATTGTGTAAGATATGGGGCCCCTTCTTGAGGACCTACTAGCATCCATACTTTTCTTCACCTCTGACTCTCCTGTCCCGAGCCCAGGAAATCTTGCCCTGGTATGCAGTCAGCCAGTTCCCCTATCATCACGCATTCTTCCAAACTTTCTTCTCATGCTTGGGCCTAAACTTTGAAATCAAAAGCCAGGATTAGACTTTCTTCCTCTGTTTTCTACCATGCCATCATTGTGAAGGAAAGTAAACATCAAATGCCCAAGCTGACAGGAAGGACAAGGGGTGCCAAGAAACGTAGATGAAAAAATAGAAGCAGCTTAGTTATGATCACATACCCTGTCGCATGAACATTTATTAAGTGTCTTTTCTGTCCCAGGTACTCTGCCAGGCATTTTCATTTTTGTTCTCTCACTTGAGCTCAGAGTAATGCTCTATGTTACAGAGTGGGGAAAAAACAGACTCAGGTGATTGATGACTTCCTCGAAGCCACACAGTTCATGTGCTCTCTGTCCCAGACAGGTGTACAGGCCGCAAAACTGGGCTGTGAGCTCATTCTTATGCAGGGTAGCAAAGCAGAGTGGTTAACAATGAGGGGCCAAGTTTGAACCCCACCATCTACTAGTTGAGTAGCTAGTAGCCAACCCCTCTGAACCAGTTTCCTCATCTGCAAAATGGTAATGAGAACAGTATATACACATAAATCCCTCCCTCCCTTGATCGATTATTGGAGGGTTCAATAAGTTACTACCTATAGAAGTACTCAGAATTGTGCCTAACTCAGACTGGACCTCTAATCAATGTAAGCCATCATCATCTTTATCATCATTTTCCCAGCCAGGTAAGGGCAGGGCAGCCAGTGCTGCAAAAAGTACTGGATTATGGGGAGATTCATCTCAAGTACAAACACACTCATCTGAGAGGGATGTATTACACTGCAATGGTTCCCAACCTTTTTGGCACCAGGGACTGGTTTCATGGAAGACAATTTTCCAGGGACCAGGGATGGGGGAGTGGTTTCAGCATGATTCAAGCACATCACATTGAACCTCACCTCCTGCTATGCTCCTGGTTTCTAACAGGCCTAGATTGCTATCAGTCTGCAGTGCAGAGGTTGGGAACCCATGCATTACAGGGTGATTCAGCTCCTGGTGGTTTTTGTCCCCTCAGCTTTGACAAGACATAGACACACTTTGGGACTGCACATTTTCCCTACTCAACTTCCACTTTTCACATGCACTCTTTACTCTTTCCCAACACCTAGGCATGCTTCAAAAATTGCACAGTACCTCCCTTGTGAGAGAGTTCAGCTCTATATTGTGCTCTCATTTTGACTACAAGCCCCCTGAAGATGCGCTAGATTCAAGTTCGTAAGTACAATTCCTCAGTTACCTAAAACTGGAGATATAACTTGTGGGTGGGCTTCCCACCCCTGAGCTTTCTGAGTGGACACCAGGAAAGTAAGTAGCCCCTGGAATTGATCTGTTTCACTAGTTTCCTGCTACTCATCACTATATATGTTATTAGTTCCCTCAATTTTTATGAATGCCTTGTAACACAAACACCTAATCATGCTTTAAAAATATATGCAGTATTTTAGATTAAGATGATCTATGACAAATATTAGTTGGCAGGTAAAGTAAAACAAGTCTAATGTGTCAATCTCTTCTTAATATTTCATTTATGCCTATGGAAAAACTATGCATTCATTTTGGCCTGGTGAACCACATGAAACAGGAACAAAAGTTTAGGTTCTGGACAGCAGGAAAAGAAGGGATATGCCCACACACTGAGAACATAATGTGAAAACGATAAGACTGAATAGTTTTAAGAAACGGTTCACAGTACAAAGCCCAATCCTTCCTCAATTCACATCATAAGAATTCATAGTCATCTACAATAAAAGTGAGTTTGGAGGCTAGCAAACTTAACCCTCTTTCTCTTAAAGATAGGGCAACTGAGGCCAGAAAAAAGTGAACAGGTTAAGAATCGTATTGGAGATGGAGAAGCCAAAGAACTTATATGTATGACCCATGGACATGAACTAAAATGGGGGAATGATGGTGGGAGGAATGGCACAGGGTGGTGAGGAATAAAGGGGAGAAAAAATGGGACAACTGTAATAGAATAATCAATAAAATATATTAAAACAACAAAAAAAGAAACTGAGGCCAGAAAAATGAAGTGACTTGCCCTGTATCTCCTCAACGAAAGAAAAGTGAGTAGTCAATGAAGATAAGGAAAATAATCAAGTGGAAAAGAGGGTTGATCTCATACAGGGACACAAGAACACCAATCCAAGCTGTGCCACCAATCATGCTACCTTCTCTGGAAGAAACTGGCAGCAAATCATAGTGTCAACAGACAGCGGAGACACCCCACTGGCCGTGACCCTCAGTGTTTTCTATATGCAACCTCAAAAGTAGTACTATAGGTAACAAGCACGCACTGCACAACTATACAAAAACATTGTGTTAGCAGAAAGTTAAAGAGAATTTTAACTTACAATATGCATTTTGAGTTTAATATTCACTTTTTTTCTCTTTCCTCCTGGTAAAATTGCTCAAGTGTAAGTTTAACATGCACACACACGTACACACAAAAGGTCCAACCTCTTTGGCCACAGGGTTTCTGTTCCCAGGCAACACTGCGCCAAAGAAGGGGAATGTAAAGCCAGCAACGGTGGCCCATGAGGGCCAAGAAAGAAGGCCCGAGCACTCCCATTGTCACCACCCTAAAACACCTGGTTGAGTCTGATTAATGAGATGAGGACCAGATGCTAAAAAATGTCTGCTAAATTAAAAGAAAAAAGGAAGAGAAAAGCAAAGGAAACCAGAAGCCTGCCTTTAATACAGTGTACTTTGTTATCTGTAATGTCTTTCAACCACAGATAACAGAATCAACCACATGGAATCTAAGATGCATGCCAGGTGAAAAAACATCATAAAGACATAATAAAAAGTTCCACCAGTGCCCATAAATTGCTGGGGGACTGTTACGAGGGCAGAACCATAAATTCTTGATGTTTCCCAAATTAGAGGGTACCAACACATATGCAGATATATTTGTGTGGGTAATTGAGGGCTAAAAATCTTACATTAAACACAGCTACCTCCTTCAAACGCTGTTAGGGGAGCCTCCGACACGCACACACATACAGCACACACTGTAGGAATTCAATTTGGAAACCATCATCTAAAGCACAGAGGAGAACAGGAAAGTCATATTGCTATAATGCTTAGATTATCAATCATCTTGACAGTTTATTGGCTTTATCACCACACATACCATTAAAATGATGTCTGGCCTAGACTGTCAGGAGCAAACATTAAACAGACCAGGATTAAAAAGCAGATCCCAAACAGCACTCCAGTCAAGTTTCGCTTCCACTCTGAAATTAGTTAGAGCTGACTAAGAAACTGGCACTAGACTTTGAAGAAATATACAGCCCAAAGGCTGCGAGTCAACTCAGACCTGACGAGCTGATAGGTAATGTCATGTTATGGCAAATCTGACTCTCCTGAGGTTGATTTATCACGTACTCTGTGCAACAGAATGATTGCTAATGGTGGAAGGGAGAAGGAGGGGGAAAAAAGACACCATAACTTGCCTCTTTTTGCAACCAAAGGCTTGCATCTAAAGGGTCAAGCCAGCTCCCTGAAGTGGGATAGGAATGCTAGTAAATCCACACTACTGAGCAAACATATTAACATTACCCCCACACAGGTTATTAAAGTAATTTTACAGATTCAGAAGAACTGAATAGGCAGCGGAAGACACATTCATAATTCAAGAGCTCTAGACAGCGAAGGAGTTACGAACCCTATACGTTTTTAAAATGCTTCTGCATGTGTTACTTTGGCAAGGAAATCTCAACACAATTAAAACTATACTAACACATCAATAGGGCTCAATTGAGAGCTGTGTACCTGCCTTTTACTAGGCCAGGGCTTTATAGATGCCTCAGGAAGAAAAAGGAAATGGGAAATTCACTGCTAATTAAAGGGAACCTTCTGTGCCTAAGGAGAAATGGTGGCATTTCTAAAATATATATAAAAGAAACACATTTTCAAATATCTGCCAAGGGCTTGGTGTTTTCACAGCCCCTAGAACTGTTCTGTGTTTGTTTGGAAGTTACAGAGCCATTCTGTTTGTGATTAATAGTTTGCTTTCCAGTACAAATAAGTCATTAAGAAGGGCGGGGTGGGGTGCAGAGAGAACTGACAGGATAGGAACTGGCTCTGAAACAATACAAGTAAGAAATTTAGACCACATTTTCCAACTTTTTCACTTCCTTGCTTATTTACCCAAGTGGGGTCCCATGTCCTCCCCGCCGGGTAACTTCACCATGACCCCTTAGGTGAAAACGCTCCTTGGGACACCACATTAGAGGCCCTTTCTCTTGTGCCTTTCCCGCAGGCAGGCTTGTGGGTACATCAGGAACTCAGTTAGCTCACCACTCAGCAAAGGCTCTGGAAAATGACAGGACAAAAGTGGCCACAGGGCATGAAGGAGCCGCTTCAGCAGTGCTCGAGCCCTCACCAGGGTGCCCCTAGCTACCAAGGTGTCTCCCAGTGGGCTGTGTCACCACTTTGTGACACTTCAAACAAGCTTCTGTTTCCAAGCAGTAGCATCTTGTTTTGTTGGTTATATGTTGGGGAAGAAGTATGACACTATTTACCCAGAGTAGAGACATTCCTTGTACGAAAGACATCGCCACTGCGGGGGGGGGGGGGGGGGTGGAGTGATGACACAATACAAGCCTTGTTCACAGCTGAGCAAACACTGAACTTGACACCTGAATGAGCATCTGGGTTTGGGAACCCATGCAAGACCCACCCACATCCTCAAGTGCGTACACACCCAAGAATATCACAGCTCCTTGTCCGAGAGCCAGGAGAGAGATAACAAGGGGAAGGGCGGCCAGCATCCAAGCTTCTCACACCAGAAACTTCCTCTGCCATCACCTCTGGCTCAGACTTCCAAAGCACTTTCACTATCAGTGAGGAGGAAACCTCCCACAACCCGTCTTCCACTCACCCGCCCAACCAGGAAACAGACGGAATCTCCACTTTCACACTCCAAGACATCAAGGCACCAAGTGCTTCAAGGGGAGATATGTAGCTAATCAGTCAGTGAAATCATTCATCACGGTCACTAGGGACAAGCCAAGGAACCAACATGGTGCCGAGCTTTGTCAGGGACAGATGGGACTCCAGAGAGCATGTCTTTGTCGCCACGGAGCCTATAACCAACCCAACTAGGGGACACGATTGGCTTATCACCAAGTAGATAGAGAGTTGTTACTCTTTCCACCATCCCCTGAGCTTTCTGCAGGGCAGGGACCATGTCTCATTGATCTGCTGTAAAACAAACCAAGAAATAGATACCAGATATGAATGAAAAAATAAATGAATGATTATTTTTAATCAAACAATAACACAAGCAAAGAGTGAATAAGGCAGAGCTGTTAGCTGGCTTGGAAATACCAGCTTTGCTGCCAATTCAGGCCCTTCTTCCAACCCATGGCTGAAAGAAACTGAATAAACTTGTTCTCTTTCTCTAAGTCCTCCTAGAACACTCTGCTCTTCCCCATCACACTTTATAATGCCAATATCCGTGCTCTACTAAGTGCCCGTGTGTGGGGTCACCTCGGCCTGGTTGTAATCGCAGCAGTAAGATGGCAGGACAGGATTAATGGGCATAGGAAGTAGTACCAAAAAATGAGAAAACTTGAGGTTTATTTTTGGCTCTTCTACTTTTATTTCATTGCCTTCTACAATGGAAATAGCTCCAAAAGATTCCCAAGGGTCACCCAAACACTATGCTCACTGGGGTTTTTCTTATTATGAAAAATATTGTAATAAACCTTAATGGGTGTGTGTTTGTGTTTTAGGGAATGATAGGGGCATAAGAGAAGTTAGTCTAGCCCATAGTAGACTTAATAAACAGGTTGAACTGAACTGAGACAAACAACAGTGATAGGAAGAGTTAAATCCTTCAGCATGAGTTAAACAGAAAAGACTTAATGTGAGAACTGTTACCATTCCTATCACTGCACAGTGTAAGGACAAGTGTTAAGAGCATCTGGGGTGGGAAGATCGGGAACAGTTTTATGGAGTTGTAAGAATCATGTGATCCTTGGTGCATGGGTAGGGAGAGAGAAAGGCATTCCAGGTAGGAAGAATAAGGGGGTATGGAAGGATACAGCAAGTCTAATGTGCCGGTAGAATGAAAAGGCCATGGAGGTGAGGAGGCAGCGAAGACAGGATAGGACAGAAACCATGAGGATCCCAAGCAAAGCATGGAATAAACATCTAACACTCCTGATCGTCTCCTACCAACTGGCCCCTTCTAGTGTTTTCTATTTAGCGACTGCATCACTATGGTTAAAGGTGGCTGGTTGTCCCCTGATTATCTACAGCTATTTGTAGCCATCTGACTAAATGTGGCCCATGGGAAGAGAGCAACTTCTGGATAGTGACTCCGAATGGAAGAGACACATCTAGAATATGGACATAGTGGTGAGCCAGACAGAACCATGCTGATAAGGACAACAGTTCGGAAATGGCAGGAATGCAAACAGGGATTCTAGGAGTACAAAGTCATGGAGCCACTGAACCAGCTCTGCAGTGCTTACACATAGACTATGATGTGAAAAAGCAATCGTTTCCATCTTGTTTAGTCACTTTGGGTCTTGTTATAACTTAAACCTGTAGCATAACTAAAACAATCCTTATTCATCCAGTTGCCAAGCCAGGCACTCAGGTATCATCCCTATAACCTCTCTCTTCTAGTTATTCTCATGCGAATTAGTATCTATCACTCAAATTTGCCCTCTTTATTCTTTCTCACTGCAATAGGCAAGTATGTGATCTACCTACATCTACTCAGACTTCCTCTGATCCATTACCATACTATAGCCAGAATGATTCTTTTTCAAGACACAAATCTGATCATATCCTCTAATTAAAACTCCCTATAGTTTACCATTGATCTTAGGGTAACAACACAAATCTTTAACATGTAGTACAAGGCTCAGCACAATCTGACCCCAATCTGCTTCTCTTATTCCACACTCCACACCAACCTTCTATCGGTCCCTAGTACCTACCATGCTTTCTCCCACCACAGAGCCTTTGCACATGTTCTTACTGCCTAGAGTGTTTTTTCTCCCCCTCCTTACTTAGTTAAGTCCTACGTATCCTTTAGATATTAACCCAAGCACTACTAGGTTAGGGAAGACTTCCCTGACCTCCCCCAAGTCAACTCCCCCTATTACTACATGCTGAAATATATATACATTTATACACCAATACATACATTTTTTTACTCATGAGCCTTTTGCAGTATTTCTATTTGTAATTAACCAAGCTTCTATTATGCCTTATTTTCTATTAATCTAATAAAATATGGAGTGGATATTACATTTATTTAATTGTCAGTCCCCCACTTCCCACCCAAGACTGTATGCTTATTGAGGATGAGACAGCCCTGTTGTTGCTCACTTCTGTATCTCTAGCACCTGGCATGATACATGACACAGAGGTATTCAACAATTATCTAATAAATGAACAAGCTAAAACAGTGAATTAAATTAAATGCATGGCTCTGGTACCTCCCATGGCTTTTACTTCATTAATACCCCTTACCCATCTGATATCTGCCTAATCAGATACCATTATGTTTCAAGGTTGTTGATCTTTCTAAACAAAGCAAAGGCTCTCATAACTAAATATTGGGGAAATGCCCTGCCTGCTCTCGCTCCCCCAGTTTCTTCCTCCAAAAAGACAATCTAGTGTGTAAGTGTAGTTCCTTATGAACTTTATTCCCCATACGACTATTGTGATATCAAAATATTTCCCAGAGGAACTGAGTATCGCTAGTACTTAATGACCCATTAGACAGCCACCTTGATATAAGCCAGAAGGTGGTTAATGCTCTAACAAACTGATTCTAAACCAAAGTAACAGAGGGTGGCAAAGGGATTATGGCTTCTATAAACCAATAGTCATGGTTTATAACACTAATATTACATTAACTGAATGGGAAATATGGTACACCAGATTCCTGACCAATTATAAAGCAACACAACTGAATCAGGGGCTGTGGCTGAATTCCCAAATGTCCACAAGCCTAATGCTACCTGCATCCCCAAAACAGCACTTTTTACTTTAAATATCCACTGCCATCACCACTACCTCTACCTTACACACACACACACACACACAGAGCAACAGCAACACTCTCCAGCATACAAAGTTGCAACAAAACCTCCCTAAAAATCAGCTGGTTTCACATTCAGATGCAAACTTCTTTTTAAAACAGCAGGAACAGAGACTTCCAGTCAAGATGGCAGCACAGGTGATCACAGCTTGCCTCCAAGCACAACCACATCAAAATTACAACTAAATTATAGAACAACCATCACTCAGAACCATGAGAAATTAAAGTTGAATGGAAGTCTAACAACAGTGGAATTAAAGAAACCATCTCTCTCTAGACTGGTAGGAGGGTTGAAGATGCACAATGGGCTGTTCCCACATTCACATGTGGTGGATAAAAATTCAAGAAGATGTCAGGGAGCAAGGAGTTCCAGCCCCATGCCAGACCCCTCAGCCCAGAGTTCCAGTGCCAGGAAGATAAGTCCCCGTAACTTCTGGCTTCGAAAAACCAGTGGTGATTGAGTCAGCAGAAGAAACTTCCGGAGTCCCAAGCAGTTCTTCTTAAAGAACCCATACATGGTCTTACTCAGACTCACTCCCCCCAAGCTCCAGCACCAGGGTAGCAGCTTGAAAGGCACCAGTGACATACAAGGAGGAACTGAAGTGTCTACCATCAAGGCAGGAGCTAAGGGACAGCTTTCTCCCAGACAGAAAGGCAGGCAGAAGCCGTTGTCCTGTTTCTGAACCCCACAGAGCCACAGAGCCAGAGCCAGAAGGCAGGTGTTATGTTTACCTGCCTTGTTTACCACTCCATAAAACTGGCAAACACTGTTTGCCCCACCCTAGAGATCCCTTAAGGCTCTTTCCCACCCAACTTACAGCTGTTAACAGTGACTTTTCCATATGAATAGCTGGTCTTGGCTCATGCTTCACAACTTCCTAAATACTATCACACAAGCAACAGCTGGCCTCAGTGAGCCTCCAACACCTGTACCTCTTGCCAAGTGTCCCCAGGCCTGGCACTAACAGCAGCCAGCCTAGGTTCACAGTTTGGCTTCACCTGGGAATCTCCAAGCCCAGCACAAGTAACAACCATCTCAGATGGCTCTGTAACTCAGGCAGGGTAGACCCAGGCTAAGCACAAGTTGGGGCTGACCTTGGCCTGTACCACCTGGTAAACTGCAGGGCCTGCACACCCAGTGGACAGCTATGGACCACATCAGACCACCACCACTTTGCCACTGCACAACTAATCCTCCACAGAGGGCAGAGGCTGGTGGTCAGTGGTCATAGCCAATCCTTGCAGCTGACTGGCCTGGCTAAATTCCTCCCATTGACCTGCCAACAACAACCAAGGCTCAAATACAAGAGGAAGGTGTACTCAGCCCACATGGAAGACACACCTTGAGTACACAGCTTGCATGACAGTGGAAGCTGGGCCACTGGACCCTATAGGACAGCTGCTACATTAGGCCACAGTACTAAGATAGGGAATCATAGCAACTCTACCTAATACACAGAAACAAACACAGGGAGGCTGCCAAAATGAGGAGACAAAGAAATGTGGCCCAAATGAAAGAAAAGGTAAAAACTCCAGAAAAAGAACTAAACAAAATGGAGATAAGCCATCTATCAGGTGCAGAGTTCAAAACACCAATTATAAGGGTGCTCAAGGAACTTAGTAAGGACCTCAGCAGCATAAAGAAGACCCAGTCAGAAACAAAGAATACACTAATTGAAATGAAGGACAATTTGCAGGAAAACAATGGTAAAGTGAATGAAGCCAAGAATCAAATCGATGATTTGCAGAACATAAAGAAGCAAAAAACAACCAATCAGAATAACAAGAAACAAAGGAATCCAAAAAAACAAGGACAGTGTAAGAAGCCTCTAGGACAACTTCAAGAGGTCTAACATCCACATCATAGGGGTGCCAGAAGGAGAAGAGAAAGGGCAAGAAATTGAAAATCTATTTCAAAAAATAATGAAAGAAAGCTTCCCTAATTTGGTGACAGAAATAGACATGCAAGGCCTGGAACCACAGAGTTCAAACAAGATGGGATGCAAACAGGCCCAGTGCAAGACACATCATAATTAAAATGCCAAAGATTAAAGATAAAGAGAGAATCTTAAAAGAAACAAGAGAAAAGTTGGTCATCTACAGGAGAGTTCCCATAAGACTGTCTGCTGATTTCTCAAAATAAACTTTGCAGGCTAGAAGAGATTGGAAAGACATTCAAAGTCATGAAAAGCAGGGACCCACAGACAAGCTTGCTCTACCCACATTATGCTAAGTGAAATAAGCCAAGCAGTGAGAGACAAATACCATATGATCTCACCTTTAACTGGAACATAATCAACAAAAGAAAAAAGCAAACAAAATATAACCAGAGACATTGAAATTAAGAACAATCTAACAATAGCCAGAGGGAAAGGGGGAGCAGACAGTGGAGGGAAGGGGGGAGGGGACAGTGGAGGGAAGGGTTTTTAGGAACTACTATAAAGGACACATGGACAAAACCAAGGGGGAGGGTGGAAGCAAGAGAGGGAGGTGGGTTAGTCTGGGGTGGCAGCAGAAGTTGTGGGGGTAAAATGCAGATAACTGTAATTGAACAATACAGTAATTTAAAAAATTAAATTTAATTAGAAAAAAAGATTGCTCTACCCAGCAATCATTTAGAATCAGAGGGAAGATAAAGAGCTTCCCAAACTAGAAAAAAATAAAGGAGTTAGTTATTACCAAACTATTATTATATGAAAGGTTAAAGGGACTTATTTAAGAAAAACATCAAAACTATGAACAATAAAATGGCAACAAATACATATCTATCAACAATTGAATCTAAGAAACTAAGCAAACAAGAAGAATGGGGACAGAATCGTGGATACAAAGAGCATTTTGACTATTGCCGGGGGTGGGGAGAATGGGTGAGGAGGTGAGAATTAAGAAGTACAAATAGGCCTGGCTGACGTAGCTCAGTGGATTGAGCTTGGGCCTGTGAACCAAAGAATTGCGGTTTGATTCCCAGTCAGGGCACATGCCTGGGTTGCAGGCCAGTTCCCAGCAAGGGATGCATGAGGCAACCAAATATTGCTATTTCTCTCCCTCTCTCCTTTCCTTCTTCTCTAAAGATAAATAAATAAAATCTTTTTAAAAAGAAGTACAAATAGGTACTTCTTTATGGAATAGCATGGGGATGTTAATGACAGTATAGAAAATGGAGTACCCAAAGAAATTATACACATGTTATACACATGACCCATGGACATGAACAATGGTATGTGGATGGCCTGAGGGACTGGAGGGGCTACTGGGTGGAGAGGGACAGAGGGGGAACATTTGTACAACTGTAATAATATAATCAATACAATATTTTTTAAAGAGGAAAAAAATACAGTGGGCACAATGGTGGTACCTGTAATAAAGAAAGGGGCTGTTAATGGACAGTGAGTAGCCTTAACTGCAAAACTGCATTCCCTAAGGTAAGCACTTCCTCCCTGGCTTTGGTGCCATGTCACCCTGCCACAGACACTTCAGTGTTTGGGATACTCAAAGGCACCCAGTGATGCAGCTGAGTGATGCTATGAGTCTCAGGGTGGTGTGCACACAGAGGCCTCACAGAAAAGGTTGCAGGATTGGGAAAGAGAGAACAAGCACTGGACAGGACAACAGAGGGGCAAGTGCACCTGGTAGAGCCTGGGGAGGCCCCTGAGGCCCTAGAAGAAATAGCCAAAGTAAACTCAGGCCCATATTTTCACCTTCCTGAGTTCAAGGACTAACGACGCCCAGAACTCAAAGATTCCAGGACAAGTTTATCGTACCCAAAATTCTTCCCAAAGAAACACCGTGGCTTGCTGGAAGCCCTTACACCCTTTCTAACAAAGAATAAACAGAAGCACACAACAATGGTTCCATAAATCTCAGTCAGAGGTTAGTTTTTTTTAAGAAAAAGAGGTAAAAAGCAACAAGGCTTATAACTTGTTTTCTGGACTGGGTAGGTGAACGGTAATCTCTTCCCAAACCACACCCACCAAGAGGGGAAGGGCAAAATGGATCATCAACAACAGTCAGTGCTGCAGAAACCATGAGGGCACACCACTGTCCTGTTCTCTTCTTTCCAGCACAGCTGGACTTCATTTCCCAGTCTCCCCTCATGAAGGTGAGACCACAGAACTAATTCCTACCGGTAGACTGTGAAAGGAAGTGAGGTGTGAGACTTTGCAGCTGAAGCGGTGAAGGGTCGGTGTGCCACCTTCTCCCATGTTCTCTGCCCCCATCCACAAGAAGAACTGAGATGACTCCAAGAACAGAGCAAAGACGGGAGCTATAAGGAGAAAGGAGCCAGGGCCCCTGAATGACGTCATGAAACAGACCACCTCACTCCCACTGAGCCGCACACCTCTGCTTCAGACTTGAGAGAGCAAGAAACAGACTTGCATCATTTTAAGCCACTAAGATTTGAAGGCTGGCTTTAGTAGCAATTAGTCTTCTCTGGCTAATGGAATAACTCACACTTCATTAGCATCGGGTATGAGACCAATATTGGTGATGTTTATTTGTACAGCAGATTCAAGCTCTTGATTATGCTGGGTCTGGTTAATGTTAATATTTGGTTTTTATCCTCTCAGTTGGATCACTGAATCTGGGATAAAAAAAATTCACCATGGAAAAGCCACCAACAAATAGGCACAAGCTGACCCTACTTCCATGTATATACACAGACCTAGGTCCCCTTGGCTCATGTTTCTTCTGGTCTCTCTTGCAATGGACAGGACATACACATGGGACCCACTACTTTTAGAAATGTATTAGGTCAGTTACAGCTTTAGCAATGAGAAAAAAAATTAAACACAAACACACACACACACATCAGGCAAATGTGGGAGCAATTGGGAACACATTTAGCAAGGGGATAAATATGAATTCCAATCAATAGAACAAGTTGTTTTGCACTGTCGCTTGCCTGACGCTGCCAATTAAAAAATGGTTGTTGCAGAGAAAGAAGTGTAAACAGTTTATTTGGGATGTTTATCATATGTTTAGAAAGGCGTAAACCACAGACTGACTCCTGCTAGAATGATAAGTAGAAAAAGAAAAAGGCACTTCAGAAAAACCAGGATTCTAGCACCCTGAATCCTGGAGGACACTAGAGAACACATTTGGACTTGGTTGAAGGTGACTTACCATATTTTGCTGTGTATAATGCACACCCACATCTTTGTTATACCTATTACTATACCCATGGTATATAATCATTATACCCATGTATAATGTGCATCCTTATTTTTCCCTCAAAAATTTGAGCAAAAAAAATGCACATTATACATGGCAAAATATGGGGTATAGTCCTAGAGAGATGTCATGAAGGAGTGGCACCTGCAATAAAAAAGCCTGGATCTTGAAGCAGGGACAACATACAAAGAGTAGCTATGAGAATCTGTCCAGAAGACTGGTAGCGGGTAGCATGGTCTCATTCTGGAGTGGGGGAAACCAACCCAAAGTCAACAGATTGACTCACACTGCTGTGTATTTATGGCGTATCTACAGTGTCACTTGATAATCTGTCAGAGAAACTGAATTTGACTAGCTCAGAGCTGGAGGAACTCAGAGACCATCTGTGACTTCTCAGCAATGAGATTCTTGAACTCCCAACCTTGGTTTCTTCATCTGCAGGACAGGGATACTAATACTCTGTATCTTGTAATATTCTGAGGATATAATTACTGAATAGATTTAGCAAAGGTGAGCCCCCAACTTTTTTAGACATCACAAGAATGGTAGCAGTAACCATCCTGAAAGGCCCAATCGTGTGTGTATCTGTGTGTATGATGCAGTGTTCCAGGGAGGCGCAGGAGTCAGTGGGGAGTGAGAGCGCCCTCAGGACTCCCACAAGGCGACTCCCACAAGGCGACTCCCACACAGAATGATGGAGGATCAATCAAGCCAATCTCCAGCCTCCCACCCCACTCAGAAACAGCTCAGTTTGGAACTATTCTGTATACTGAGGTTCCACATAACACATCACTTTAACTAAGGGGTTCTTCTGCTTGGCAGGAAAAAAAGTTTTAAAAAACACGAGTTTAATCCACCCCATTTTTTTTTAACCATTGAGGAGACTGGAGGACAGAAGTTAACCCAGGTTTTCTCACTGTCAGCTCCATTATTTCTTCTCTGAACCAGGCTGGAGGACAGGGATGAAAAGGAACCAGATTTTTTCACCCAACCAATCCTGGGCTCTAATGTCCAGACCTAGCTAAAGGCCAGCTCTGGAAACCCTGGTGCTTCAGGGAAGAGAGGTATTACCCATTTCCTCCTTCTCTCGGGGTGCAAACAACCCCAAAGCTAAGGTGAGCACCTCCCTGCTTGCTGTGTTAGACAAGACCGTCTCCACGCCAAAGGCACTGCTCAGGCAAGCTCCAGACCAAGACGTGGTACCAAGATAATGATAGTCATTACTGCAGCATAATTATAACAGCAGCAGGCAGCATTTGTTGAGCATTTACTTTTTTCCGGGCACCTATGTTAAGCACTTCACGCATTATTTCAAGTAAACTTCAGGACAGTTCTGCGAAGCAAGGTGCTATTATTGTCTCCATTTTGCAGAGGAGAAAACCAGGGCCAGCCCACCAAGGAACTAAGTAGACCCATTCACCCAGCTGGGAAGGTGGAGGTCAAGTGTGACCTCAGGCAGTTTGGCTGCATTTCCCATCCTCTTCACCAGTCCTCATGCTGTTTCCCAATCTCACCCCACACTCTGAGAAAGACACACAGGAAGTGACAGAGGAACACCATGGGCCAGTCATGGAACGCTGCATTTTAGGGCGGGAGGAGGCAGGGTACCTTGGAAGTTGAAAGACATGTGGGGTAGGAGCTTCACACTCTAGAAAACCTGATGCAAAATAAAATTGTCAGTGCTTCTCGGATCAATCCAGAGAAACTACCAGGAGGAGAAACTTAAGGAACTGTCTAGATTTCACCGCTCGGGTCATCTTCACAACTTCATTCTCCATCACCACCTCTCCTTCTTGCCTCCGGGCTCCAGTTCGCGTGTCCAGGTCAGCACTTCCCCACATGGTCCCGCTTCACACAGCACACAGCAGGCACTCAACTAGTTTCTTTCTACCTGGCTGCTTTAAAAAGAGAATCCACAATGCCTCTTAGGGTTCGTCTTCCCAAAACCAACTCAGTCTCCCCTCAGGCTTCTGAAAGAGAGAATTCATACAAGGTCACGCCCTGGCTAATAGTTTGCCAACTTGCCCATCCTCCACCCCCCACCCCCACCCCCACTTAATTTCCCCCATTATGCCTGGATCAGTTTCCTCACCCTGTGCTAATTCCTCTCCCTCTCCAGTGTTTATACCCTTCAGATGTTTGCAGGCTATTATCATGTACCCACTTAGTCAAGCAGCACACATTAAGTTCTTTTCATCTTTCCTCATAAATCAATCCCTTAATCCCTCCAAGCCCTTTAATCGTACTAGCTGCTCTTCTCTGAACTCCGTCCAGTTTCTCCAAGTCTCTGATAATATTGTGACACAAGGCTGGATGCAAGGCTCCAGCTGCTGACTCTCCAAGCTCCCCATGTGTCAAGGAGCTCCATGCACACACATGCGTGCACATGCATGTACACGCATGCACATGTGCGCACACCCACACAACAGCTTCATCTGAAAGGATGGACCCCTTGCCTTACCAACTCCAAGCACCCTTTCTGCAACCATATCTTCATGAAGTGCCTTTGGATAACTATAGAGATCAGAGAGCATTCGGTGTCATACAGAACTTAAAGGGGGAAAAAAACCTGCAGAAGTTTTATAGCCCCATAAGATTTTCACTAGCTATCCCCACACACTCCATAAGAATAGAGATAATTCCTCTGAAATCAATGGGAATTTAGGAACAGAGGAAATGGCCGTTTTGGAGCCTCAGGCCACAATTAAATTAAAACCAAAATGAGATACCACAACACACCCACCAGAATGGCTATAATTAAAAAGACTGACAACACCAAATGTTGGCAAGGATGTGGAACAACCAGAACTCTCATACATTGTTGGTGGAAGTGAAAATGGAGCCACCATTTTGGGAAAAGTTCTGGCAATTTCTTATAAAACTAAACACTACACTATATATACTAGGACCCAGTAATTCCATTCCCAGGTATTTACTCAAGAAAAATGAAAATATAGTGCACACAAAGGTTTGTATAGCAGCTACCTGGCTAAAAACTGAAAACAGCCCAGATGACATTCAACAGGAGAACAGACAAACCTTAGTATATGCATGCACACAATGGGAGGCTACTCCAACAACAAAAAACCGATGTGCACAATATACATGAACCTCAAACACATTGTACTGGTGAAAGGCACTCAAAAAACATTCTATATGATTCCAATTATATGAAGTCCTAAAAGAGGTGAATCAAGGTATGGTGGAAAAAATTAAAAGGGTAATTGCCTCTGAAGGAGAAGCAGGGAATAACTGGAAATGGGCAGAAGGACACTTTCTAGGTTAAGGCGAGGTTTTGCTTTTTGATAGGAGTATGGATTATATAGATACATGCATTTATCAACACTCACAGAATAGTATGCTTAAGGTACAAACATTCTCTAAGAAACAAACAAACCAATGCTGACCTCCAGCAAGTGATATGCCGCTGAGTATTTAGGAGGAAGGGTACTGATACCTGCAACTTATCAAAAATAAGATGGACTGATGGATGAACAGAGGCAGAATAAAACAAGCACAGTAAAGTGTTAGTAGAAGAACCTGAATACTAACTGAATGATTGAGTATATGCATGTTCACTATATAATTCTTTCAAATTTTCCATATAATTGAAATTTTCCATAATAAACTTGAACCTCTCCATTCTTTACTTTCTATAGACACTGGAGCTATAAATGCCATGCTGATGTACCACATCATTTTTATCATTCTATCTCCGTCTCAACCACTGGTCTCTCATTCCAGTGTGGCCTACTCACCGTTCCCCACCCATACATATGAGCACATCCTCCAGTCCCTTCTCTTCTCCATTTTTTTAGTGTCAATATCTACAGTCCTTTCAAAAAAGAAAAGTTCATCCAGGGGTTCTTAATGTAAGGGGAAGAGAGGCAGGTAGAGTGAAGTCTACAGATCCCCTGAAGTTATGTGAACAATCCTATGTACACACATATGGGCATTTTTTTGAGAAGAGGATCCACAACTGTCGTCAGATTCTCATAGAGGCCATGGCCCGGCAAGGCTCCACGCATAGCTTGAAGCCCTCTGTAGTTGCACTTCCAAAGAATGCTAGGGCAGGTAATGCTCCCAATTTAGAAATCACCTGCATTTTGGCACAAATGTGTCTTTCATTGTCAAGGTGACTTGTTATGGTATACCCATCTCATGTAGAGGGAAAGGAGGGCTGCTTGGGAAATAGTCATATGAGCCCTGGCTGGTGTGGCTCAGTGGACTGAGCACTGGACTGCGGACTAACTGGTCGCCAACTCGATTCCCAGTCAGGAAATGTGCCCGGGTTGCGGGCCAAGTTCCCCAGTAGGAGGCGCACGAGAGGCAACCACACATTGATGTTTCTCTCCTTCTCTTCCTCCCTCCCTTCCCTTCTCTCTAAAAATAAATAAATAAATATTTTGGGGAAAAAAATCATATGAGAAGCCTGTGCCACTGTACATCTGCAGTCACAAAGATCAGAGTTATTAAATGTAAAATAAAGCTAGAATTAGGGCATACATTTTTAATCAAGTTTTTTTTAATCTTTTAATTATAAAACTAATCTATCTTTACTGAAAATTTTGCATAATAAAAATGAAATTAACTTTTACTAAGGATCCATTACGTGCCAGGTACTTTATATATGTGTTCTTATTTCATTTCATTTTCCATTGAGTTATATCTCACTAGGCCTGTTTTATAGGGTTTTGTTTTTTAAAAACTGGGCTTCAAGCTATACCCCAAAAAGCCATATAGCAAGAGGATTTGAATCTAGATCTCCAGGGCTCCGAAGTCCATTCTCTTCATAGCTTCTCTAAGCAAGAACTCCAGGTACCACACTCATAACTCCTAGAGCTTGGAGAAATCTCCTGGATTTCAAATATTCTGTCCTAATAACTCTAAAAGCCCTCAAAATGACACAGAAATGCAAGCATTTCAGAATTCAAAACTTATCACCCAGACTACCCCTTATCTTCAGAGGTTGCATAACTCTTTCATCAGATTACATGGCCCAATTCCTGGTTTAGAAAACTTCACTCCTGCTGAAAAACAGAGAATGGATGGGGTGAGGTACAAAAAGGAACACAGTGCCCTGGCTGGTGTAGCTCAGTGGATTGAGCATGGGCCTGTGAAGCAAAGGGTCTCCGGTTCAATTCTTAGTTAAGGCACATGCCTGGGTTGCAGACCAGGTTCCTAGTAGGGGACACATGAGAGGCAACCACACATCGTTGTTTCCCTCCCACTCTTTCTCCTTCCCTTCCCCTCTCTCTAAAAATAAATATTTTTTTAAAAAAGGAACACAGCAATGTCACCTGCAGCATCACCCTGTCTCAAAGCACCTTTGTACTCAGTAGAAGGGGGCATCTTCCCTGGTGCCTGGGGACCACTACAAGCATCATCATCCGGGTTTGCAACAGCTGAGACTATGCAGAGCCAGCCTACCTTCATCTTCTGTCTAAGAATTCTTTAAAGTAGTCCTATTCACAGGAAGGTGAATGTATGACATTGGCCTTGACTCCCAGGTTCCAGGGATTTCTATGGAGCAGAGAGCACATCATCCCAAAAGCCACAAGACATCAAGGGGGCTGCCCTTTGGCCCAGATGCCTGCAGGGGCTGGAGGAGAGTGACAGTTGCTATCCCAAACGGAGTGAAAAAGACAGCTTAGAGGCCACCAAGATCCACTCTGGCAGCTCTTTAGTCACATTTTCCTCTCTAAGGTAGGCCTTGATGTTTTAGCTGAATAAAATGTTACGAGGAGGAAAAATAAAGACTTGGCACTCAAGAAAAGGTTTCCTCCATCCCCAACATCTTAATATCGATAAAAGCAGGTTTAAACAAACATCAAGGGAAACCTTGAAAGGGAAAAGAAGTCATAAAAGGCCAGCGTGGGGAATGTAAAGAACTGGGGAAGGGCATTCCCACTACAGCCTGGAAGATGGAAGAGAGGAAATGACATGAATAAACTGATATACTGTATGGCAGAGTTTACAGGTAGTCTGGACCAATGTCCGTTTCTCCTTTTCCTCAGAAACAGAACCTCAAATTTTAACAAGGCACATTGCCACCCAGGCAAAAAGACTGCAATTCTCTGCCTCCCTGTCTTCTAGGTATGACCTTACATCTGGACTGCTACATGGAACTTCTAAAAAGATTTCTGAAAAGGGAAGAGGGAATGTCCTCCTTTGCCTTTCCTCCCGTTGCAGCCTGGAGTGTGGATGTGATGGCTGCATCATGTCCACCTTGGACCACGGGGGTTAGTCCAAGAAGCCACACCCTAGAGCAGGTGGGTCAAACTCATTTTCACGGGGTTGCCTGCAAAGGGCCAAGTATAATTTTAGGACTGTATAAATGTAACTATTCCTTAACAGTTAAGCGAGAGCTGGATGCTGCTGCCAGGTAGAAACAAGGTGCTGGACCAAATAAAACAAGGTGGAGGGCCGTATTCAGCCCGAGGGCCTTGCATTTGCCGCCAGTGCCCTAGAGACAGCAGAATGGAAAGAGAAAAGGAGGCTGGGCTCCTAGTAAGTAGATTGTCTGCCTGTATACTTCTTTAATATGAACAATAAATGTGAACGTTGTTTGAGCTGCCGGCAACTGGGACGATCTATCCTGTGCAACTGAGTCTAATCCTAACTGATTTAAAGTACAGGTGGTAGATGAATAAATAGCACCTTTACAAAGTTTAGCAGCTGGCAAAAGTACCACACCCTAATCATAGTCTCTAAGTAGCCCCTCCCCCCCAAATGAGAAAGGACTGGCTGCCAGAAGGAGCCGCCCACAAACTTCTCTTCCTGAGAAAGGCCAGAAGTAAAAGACCACCATTTTCAAGCTACTAAATCAAATCCATCATTTCAAGCAAATTCAACTTCTCAGGGCATTGCACCTTGCATGAGGGGGGGTAGATAAAACATAATTCATCAGAAGCCCCACCTCACAGCAAGTGAGATTTTAAATGCCTAACTTTCCCTTAAAGAAAATTTAAAGGGAGAGATGCATGCTTTGAATAAGTACATTTCAAGCAAGTCAGTCAGGGAGTCTCAAGACCAGAAGCCACCCAATGAGACAATGGGGAATAAGACACAGGAAATGGTGAGGGGTCTTCCCAGGCACCCCCCCTCTCAGCTATGATTGGGTGGGTTGAAGAAGAAATTGCCGACACCAGGCCTGCACCTGCGGGGATATGGTTTCGAGGCCAGCAGTGAGATGTTAGCCAACTGCAGGGAAGAGGAGACCAACATTCCAGGAGATGCCAGGTTACAAGGATGAGACTTAACCATCTCAGCCAGGAGAATGGCTGAGTATTTTCCATTACCTCCTCGGCAGTCAAAGCTTCTCCATTGCTTTTTTCAGAGCAGTTGCTCCAAAGCGCACCAGCCCTGCCTGTTATGGCAGACCAAGGACTCGCTGGGATGACACCCCTGCAACCCAAGGACCCTTGGGGGCTCCCTTGGCTTCCCTCTTGCCATTTACCCAATCCGATGTCATGGGCTAAAACACACGCATGTACGTACATACACACACACGACTCCTCATGTCACTCCCCAGGCCTCTTCACAATGCTCGTGAAGGGCCAGGACTTCTGAGATTCTCTGGAACAATAGTTTTCCACTCACTTCCCAACTCTGGAGGACTCATTGTCCAAAGACATCCAAGTGGGAAGAAAAAGCCATCTTTTAGAATCTCAGTCAGAGGTTAGATTTTGGTGATAAAGTTTTAAATTTGCTGTCCATTATTAATGTTAAACTCACAGCACTCAGCCCGGAGATCTGCAATTATAACAATTCATAAAAACAGCCCCTTTGTTAGTTGCGCTTGAAGAGCTTTTGAAATATAATTGTAACACATTGCAAAGTAAAATAAAAATTCAGATTTTCTTTACTGAGGCCATGAACAATACTGTCCTTTTTACAGCAGCAGAAAGCCTCAAGACATTCGTTATATTCCTTCAATGAGCTTTGTTCAATAAATGCTAAGCCTTGAAGCTTTTAAATGTATTAAAGTGATTATGATATCATCACTCCAAAGGCACTTCAATAGAACATTAAGACAGAAACAATTTTCCTCCACACAATCGGCATAACAGTAACAAAAAAGTTGATTAAATGCACATTGTAGCAAAAATATTTTCAGTATTTACAGACATATGCACATAACATTAACTGTAACCCACACCATGGGCAGGGAAGAGAAGGGAAAGTAATAAAAGCATTAGGAGGAGAGCAAATTTTAACAATAAATCTTCAAAACTTGAACTGTGGCTCAACTGCAACTTTGCTTTGTGGATTTACAATCGAAGTCACGCTGCGTAAAAGAGAAGGCTTGAAATGAATAAATACTAGAAGAGAGTAAGTCCTGGTTTGCTCTTCTCATAAGCCCATATATATTCGCCACTCACATTCACCGTGCTTCCTAAATGCCTCAATAACTGGCAGGAAGTGTGAATCTATTTATTTAAAACATCATTTAACATACTGTAGGTGGGTGATGACTCTGCAAGAGAGAGATGCCTAACGCATCCAACCAGGAGGTATGAGAAGTTAGGGAGGAGGCTGAGGGGGAGGGGGGATCAGAGCAAAACTGCAAGATTTAAGGTTCTCTTTGTTGCAGGCTTGTTACAGAATGCTCTTAGCACAAATAAGGGGATTATGGATTCACATGTGAATTTATCCCCTATTAAACTTTCAGTAAAGGGGTCAGTTGGCTGGAACAGCAAAGCTAAGACACATGGTCACATGCCGAGGGAAAACTACTTGTAGGCCCTCCCGACGCAGGCAAGTAAGACAAAGGGGAAGTTTCAGCCCTTTCTGAGTGCATATGGGTTAGCATGTATGTCTACATTTTGCTCATCTTTATCTTGAGAGGATGTCGCCAAGGCACTTAAAAGTTGAGAGTCCCCTTTTTAATGGATGCACAATAGGGTGTTGGTGATTATTTTTTGTAGTAGCTATTTATATAGTAAAGATATCTATTTTATGCTTGTCGTATTTGGTTCAAATATTTATCATCTATTGTTTTTGCCTCTTAAGTTTGTTTATGGGGTTTTTCTGAGATAAAGTTTTACATTTTACATAAGGAATTCAGTTAATATTGTAATAACCACAGAGTGCCAGGTAGGTACTTGAAACAGAGGAGGGACCAATTTGAAAAGTGTATGATTGTCTAACCACTATGCTGTGCACCTGAAACTAATACAAACTAATATAGAATGTAAATTTAATTTAAAAAACATTTTTAAAAAGAATGTTTTACATTTTAAAATTAAGAAAAAACGTATTTTAAGGAATAGAGGGGGAGACTGCCGGAAGATGGCAAATTTTCAAACCAGTCAAAACCAAACTCCTACATATGACCCAGAACCATTCTACTTGTCTTCCCCCTCGGCCAAAGGAAGGGTGTCTGTGTTTCTCAGTGGGAAACACTCTATAAACATCACAGACTACACGAGCAAAGCCTCTAACAAGACCTTTTATTACTCAACTTGGGACCCTTGTGATTTTCTTTACAGAGAGAGTATCCTTGTCCACCCCTTCAAGCACTGCTCTCTGGCCCTTGTGGCTTCTTAAACCCACACAAAGAAAAGAATACATAATAAAGGCTCAAGAAAAATGGGGGGAAAAGACCATACAGTGGGTGACAATTCCCCGACTCAAGCAACTAGCCAGTGCCGTGGGCCAGAATTGATTTTCTATGTGACATCAGAAGGGATTACCTCTCCTTACAATACTTCCCAGGGGCATGGAGTGGAAATCATAATTAATTCAGGCAAATTCAATTCCGAGAGTCCTAGAGACAAATACTTTCCTTACAATATGAAGCACACACTCAAAACATCTTAAAACACTTGGTGGGAGCTATAGCAACACGTTCAATGCAATAATGACATGAAGCTACACAATAAAATGCCTGTGACCAAATCATAATTCTTTTAAGTGAGGAAAGAATATTATTTTTAAAAATAAGTTCTTACTTCAAAGAAAATGCATTTCCATTAATAATGCTCTCTTTTCCTCTTGGCGATATGAGGTAGGTGGGAGTAGAGGTCAATCTAATTCCTTAACCATCTCAGCCCATGAGGCCAACAAAACTATTCTGCGTTAGAAGAAAGTATATTATTGTACTTCTGATACAAAGGATCAGATAGGCGAGGTTGCTTCCATACCAATTTGACCTAAACCAACAAGAATCTAAAAATACCATGGCAGTCAATTACAAATTAGCCATACCAGCAAAGGAGAATTAGATACACCAATTATTTCAAAACACATCATCAAAACAATTTATTTTTGTCTTCAAAGTCTATTCCATTGAGTGGTAGGGTTATACAGAGATATACAAAGAACATTGGATCAGGAGCCAGACATCCCAAAATCTAGTTCCAATTCTAGTACTAATCAGCCAGAGGCCTTGGGCCAATTCATACCTCTCCAGAGGGCCTGAAGCTCTTCTCTCTTAAAGAAAATGGTCAACTTACATGTTTCCATATGCTCTTTCAGTTGTGATATGCTGTAACTGTGTGATTATAATCTTCCTAAAGATATTGTTCATGAAATTACATTTAAATCACTTTCCATTCCTTGACCCCAACAGCTGGGCAAGAGTGAGAATGTACTGGGTGAAAAAGAAAATGACCGAAAAAAAACCAAAAAACATTCTGGAATTAATGGTCAGAGGTTTATCCCCAAAGCAGAGAATCGGAGGTCGACTGTGTGTATGTGTGTGTGTCACATGTGCACACATACAAGCATGCCATCTTCCTGGCCAACATACTTTTCGCTTCATCATTACAATCCAATATTTCTTAAGTTCCCACAGAGAATGCTTCCATTTAGTTAATTATGAGATTAGAAAGGGTGATAAGAGCACCCATGGTTGATACATGCACAGTCTTTGGAACCAGATGATTCTACCTTCCCAGGTAAGTTTATATAACCTCTGAGCCTCTGTTGCTTCATCTGGAAAATAGGAAAGATAAAAGCACCTTGGCCATACGATTATTGTGAGATTCAAATAAAATAAGCCACATAAATGAAACATAGTAATTGCTGTAATTATTATACTTATCACTACTACTTCTATTAAAATTCCATTGGGTTATTTAAGAGTTACTGGTAAATAATAATATATGTTGAAAACAACTGTAGGATATTTACACAATGGAATTCTACTAGGCTATGAAAAAGAAGAAAATTTTACCATTTGCAACAGTATGTGTAGATCTGGAGAACACTATGCTAAGTGAAATAAGCCAGTCAGAGGAAGACAAATACCATGTGATTTCATTCATGTGGAATCTAATGAACAAAGTGAACTAACAAGGAAAATGGGGACGGACTCATAAATGGAGAGCAGATAAGAGCTAGTGGTGGGGGAGGCTTGGGAGTAGAGGGATTGAGCAAAAAGGATTCATGGACATGGACAACAGTGTGGTGATCGCTGGGAAAACAAGGGTATTAGGAGACTGAATGGTAATGGGGAAAATACAATAAAGATTATAATTTTTAAAAAACATTTTAAGTACCTAGTACCAGTTCCTGGCACACAGCAAACCTAATAAATGTTGCTACTACTTTTGCCTTCTATTACACTCACCTATGTGTTTTATTATTGTTATCTGATAAACTGGTAGCATTTCTCTTTAATCCAATACTCATTTTCCCCACCAGGACCATTTCCAATGAAACATTCTAGCATTCAGGTCCCCTCAACGCAAATCACAAACCTCAAGCTAACACTTCTTGGCAGTAACAAGACTTGGTGAGAGGAGCCGAGGCGCATGGACTCCGAGACCTAGGTCAGGTTCCTCCTCTGAACAATGAGAAGGCAAAAGCCAATAAGCTCAGAGATACCTCAGCCTGGCTTTACACAACCCCACCCAACAGCCTCCTCTCTCACTATTCTCCTGCTTGACGATCCCAAATAAAGAACTTGAAATCCAAAGGAGTACCTTGCACACAGCTGCAGGAACAACCTGTGGGAGATTTTACAAAACCAGGGTTGAATCCATTTTCTAGGCCTGTTCCAATTTCATTCTTCATATTTTTTAAAAGATTTTATCTATTTATTTTTAGAGAGAGGGGAAGGGAGAGGGAAAGAGAGGGAGAGAAACACCAATGTGTGATTCTCCTGTGCATCCACTAGTGGGGACCTGGCCTGCAACCCAGGCATGTGCCCTGACTGGGAATCGAACCAGCGACCCTTTGGTTCACAGGCCAGCACTCAATCCACTGAGCCACGCCAGCAGGGCTTGTTCTTTATATTAAATGATGGATAGATGTTTCTCTGGATACCAATTCAGAGAAACAAGAGTTTCACTACTACTCCTTTAATTTTCACTGACGACAGTACCAGCACAAAGTTTTGCCCACAGTGGGGTGGCTGCTGCAAAGTAAGATGTCCTCCCACTTAACCCCATGGTTGTGGCAGTTCAATAAGCAGGTTATTCGCTGCTCTTCATGAACCACATTAAATGACAGGTAAGCAGGTGAACCAAAGGGTCGCTGGTTCGATTCCCAGTCAGGGCACATGCCTGGGTTGCAGGCCAGGTCCCCACTAGTGGATGCACAGAAGAATCACACATTGGTGTTTTTATCCCTCTCTTTCCCTCTCCCTTCCCCTCTCTCTAAAAATAAATAGATAAAATCTTTTTTAAAATATGAAGAATGAAATATGAAAATATGAAGAATACGTTCCCCTGGCTGTAAACATGTATAACTTACGTTTCTGGGAAAGATGTCCAAGATCATAGAGGGACTTGCCCTGGCTGGTGTGGCTGGATGGATTGAGCACTGGCCTGCAAACCAAAGGGTCACCAGTTTGATTCCCAGTCAGGGCACATACCTGGGTTGCGGGCCAGGTCCCCAGCAGGGACCATGTGAGAGGCAACCACACACTGAAGTTTCTCTCCCTTTCTTTCTCCCTCCCTTCCCCTCTCTCTAAAAATAAATAAAATATTTTTTAAAAACTATCATAGAGGCACTTATGTAAGGACTGATGTGAGAACTGAGATAATGTGTGACAATTTGCCAATTTCAGTAGATTCCTATGATGGGGAATAAAACTGTATGTTGATGATAAAGGGGGTTCTAGGCCTATAAGAAGGGATGAAGCAAGCACCATCCTTCCAGGAAACAAGGCAGATGACAGCTCAGTGTCTCTGTCCTCTATGGACACCCTAGCCCACGGTTCTGCCCCCCATCTAATTTTTCCCTTGGCTTCGAGAAGGATATTGCTGCTGACTCTGGACCTTTAATAGAAGTGTATTCCAAAACCACGGGGACAGTGTCAGGTCACAGGCCACCTTACCCCTGCCACTTGCTTACTTAATGCCTGGCAAGTGAGTCTCAAAACCCAATGGGCAGAATAAATGAAGATGACACCAATGCTAACTTTTCAATCCCTATTATTTAGTTACTTTATTAGAGTTTTCTTAACTCCTCTGTACAAAGAGAAGGAAGGGTAAGCTATGGAAAACTAAGTAGCTTTGTCATCAAAAGCATTCTCCACACTGGCACACAAACACCTGTCAGTGCAAAAGATGCTTCTTTATCAAGACTTTATACCTACCAGAAGCCAAGCATACTCTGAGCTTTCAGACTATTTTATTCCAATGTTTTGAAGTACCTTCAGTTCGCATGAAGGCTAAAGACTTTTAAAAGGTGGAAAAAGAAAAAGAACTTTTTTTAAGAAAAAGGAAAAGGTACTATGCCATGATTAAGAAGCCCTAAAAGCCTTTCAGCTGACAGCATAAGCTTTGTTGAACAGCCTCTAAGAACCTCCACCGAGAGACACAATTCAGCAATAAAACAGAGGCAGAACATACACTTTAGCATCCCCAGCCTCCCAAATGCAAGTAGCCCATTTTTATGCCAGAAGTCAGGTTTCTCCCCCAACAGCCCATTGAAACACTCAAGGTCCAGGGTGGCATCAGACCAACAGACATGTGACTTCAACCAACTGATACATCGTGGTCTGCCATCGGAGAAATTTGTCTGTACCAAACTCAACACAATCCTGCAGTTAAAACCAGAATTTTAAAAATGGCAAAGCTGGCTTAACCCCTCAGATTGCCCCATGCCCCATCTCTATCAGTCCACCGACGATGCTCTCTTTGTTCTGCGTGCCTACGGTGAGCAGTGACTGCCGAGCTAGCTATGTATGCTTTTCCAAGAGCTTGCCCCAGTCAGCAGAGTTTGGACCACTCACAAACACTCAGCACTTACGTTCAGAGCACTCACATGGAACAACACTGGCTTATTGCGAGTTGTGGTGAGAGCTGCACAAATCTACCTGTTAAAATTTCAGTAGTCACTGCACTGCCTGCCATTCTGCCCTGGTCAGCTCTTAGAGAATGGGAGTGTGAGGTGGGAAGAAAAAACCACAACCAAGGTGATACTAAATCAGTTCGCACGTCTCCCACACATCCTAACACGAACCCATGGATTAAACACATGTGTAGCATTTGGTTGGGTGTGTGAAATACTAGCTTTTGAATGATAGAGAACTCACCCCTGTTTCAGACATACCTTTTCCTGAAACTATTACACTTGGAGAGCTTCAAGCTCTTGTTCCAGACCCATTCATCTAAAAACAGAAAGCACCTCTCAGGCTCCTTTCTGACACAAGCCCATCATTCACCATTTGCTGGTACGCACAGTTTTTGCTGACAAAGCTCCATTACTAGAAAAAGCTCAGTAAGTAAAGCTGATTTGAAATAACTATATATTATATGGAGGCTGGATGAGGAAAAGTGATTTGAAGTCTAGAAAATCATCATATAAAAAGGCTCTAGAAAGAACTGCTTAATTATTTAAATACCTTCACTTCCTACAGACCACACATCATTTGATTTATCATCGGTATTAAATATTTGGTCATTTACCGGGGTCATCTGACAAAACAACTCCATATAGGAAGTACATATCAGACACGGTAATTCTTCAGTTGAAATGCCTGCATCTCCCTGATTAATGTCCAAATATTCTGCTAATGCTATCAAACTGAGGTGAGTGCCAATTTCGGCTCCCCAGTAAAGCTGCAAAGCTGAGAGCACACCAGTAGAACAGCCTGAAGAGCAAATTATCATGTCCTATTCTCTGTTGCAAGGCAGACCAATCACATGGCTGGAATGGCCCCAACAAAGATGTTTATGTGCAAGTCTGTTGCATAGAGATGGCTGGTCCCATGTGACTCACAGTCCCTGATTCAACCTCTACAGCAAGCCACAGAGAGCAAGACCTTGGGAGGAGAGGGTGTACCTTCTCCCCTACTTGCTTGGCTCACCCCAAGCCCAGATCAGGTAATGGTGCCCCAGGCCAGAATGTCTCATTATAGACTCTCCACCTCCTAACTCCTACTTGCTCTTCAAGATCCATCTCCTGCATAAAGCACTTGTTATACATGTTCAAAATGCTCTCTCCAGTCTTTCAACTCCCACTACAACTAGTACTTTTTAGAGTGAAGTCAAATGATCTCTTTAATAAATTTAAGGTAGAATCGACATCTATTCTCTGGAGTTCTTAGTATAATAATGAGTAAGACTGACTCAATTTCAGGCCATGATAAAGTCAAACAAGTCAAAAATAAGAAATAAAAGAATCCTAATATCAAGTCATTAGAAAATCTAATTGACAGATTTCTAATTCTATGCAATAAAAACAGAGATACAATTTTTAAGTGCCTACTTTCAGAACTTGACCATATATACTAGGTCATAAAAAGGGTCTGGAATTCCAAGAAATAGACATAGTATAGACAACAGTCTCTGATCACACTTCACAGAAGTTTTAAAACCTTCTCTTCAACAACTTTTATGACAAGAGAAAATCATCTCCACAGATGATGAAAAAGCACTAACATTAAAACCCAACATCAGTTCCTGATGTTTTTAAAAAGCAATAAAACATAGATATCTCTTCAAGATTCTGATTTCAATCCCTTTGGATATATACCCACCAGTGGGACTGCTGAATCATCTGGTAGTTATATTTTTAATTTTTAATTTTTTCCATAGTGGTTACACCAATTTATATTCCCACCAACAATATAATTAGGGTTCTTTTTTCCTCCACATCTTGGCCTACACTTATCTTTTTTTAAATAATAGCCATCTAACAGGTATACAGCACAGCAAAGTGCCTATAGTTAACAATATTGTATCATATACTCACTATTTTGCTTAGAGGGTAAATCTTGTGTTGTTATCACACATACATAGTAATAGTAACAATAAATATGAGAGGAAACTTTTGGAGGTGCTGGATATGTTTATGGCATAGACTGTGGTCATCATTTCATTGATGTATACTTGCCTCCAAACTCAACAAGTTGTATGCACTAAATATGTACAGCTTTTTGCATGTAAGTCATACCTCAATAAAGTAGTTTTTAAAAAGCAATAGAATAATACTGCTTTTAAAATTACATTTTAAAATACACTGCTCAGTACTAGCCAATGCAATTAAAGAATTAAGAAGCATAAAAGTTAGAAAGCAGCAAAATCATTTTTCCACATGATTTTCCACAATCATATGCCAAAACCCAACAGAATTCATGAAATAATTCTTATAAAAGACATTAATGAGGTGGACCACTGTAAAATTAGCATTTAAAAACCAACAGTCTTACTACTATTTCATTTACAATCATTTCATTTCATTTAGTTAATTACAATTTATAAGCCCTTTTATTTTGTCAAAGAATTTCTCACAATCCTATGACGGAGATAGTAATCAACCCCATTTTACAGGTATAGAAAATAAAGCTCAAGAAAGTTAAGTCATTTTTCTTGGTCACAAAGCTAATAAATAGCAGTGCTTGTCTTCTGACTCCAAGTCCTGTGTTCATTTCCTACAACAAGATGCCTTTTTCCCCCATAAGACAAAGATATTAAATCCGTGGGTGGTTTTCTCAACTCTGCCAAAATTAACTCTTAAGTCAACAACAGATCTTAAAGCCCTGTTCTCTGTTTCTGCTGTAGAAATTACCTAAGAAAATAAACCTGTTTGTTAATGGCGTAGAATGATGTATGTAATATATGGCAACCTAGATAAAGAAATAATTTTTAACTAGGCAGAATATGTGATTAACATTCATTTTTAATATATTTTATTGATTATGCTATTGCAGTTGTCCCATTTTTCCTCTTTATTCCCCTACACCCTGCACACCCTCTCCTACTCACATTCCCCACCTTTAGTTCATGTCCATGTGTCATGCATATAAGTTCTTTGGCTTCTACATTTCCTATATTATTCTTAACCTCCCCCTGTCTATTTTGTACCTACTATTTATGCTTCTTATTCCCTTTACATTTTCCCCCTCTCTCCTCCAACTCCCCTGTTGATAACCCTCCATGTGATCTCCATTTCTGTGGTTCTGTTCCTATTCTAGTTGTTTGCTTAGTTGCTTTTGTTTTATTTTAGGTGTGGTTGTTAATAACTGAGTTTGTTGTCATTTTACTATTCATATTTTTTAATTTTTTCTTAGATAAATCCCTTTAACATTTCATATAAGGGTTGGGTGATGATGAACTCCTTTAACTTGACCTTATTTAAGAAGCACTTTGTCTGCCCTTCCATTCTAAATGAAAGCTTTGCTGGATAGAGCAATCTTGGATGTAGGTCCTTGCCTTTCATGACTTGGAATACTTCTTTTCAGCCCCTTCTTGCCTGCAAGGTCTCTTGAGAAATCAGCTGACAGTCTGATGGGAAGTTCTTTGTAGGTAACTATCTCCTTATCTCTTGCTGCCTCTAGGATCCTCTCCTTCATTTTAATCTTGGGTCATGTAATTATGATATACCTTGGTGTGTTCCTCTTTGGGTCCAACTTCTTTGGGAATCTCTGAGTTTCCTGGACTTTCTGGAAGTCTATTTCCTTTGCCTGATTGGGTAAGTTCTCCTTTATTATTTGTTCAAATAAGTTTTCAATTTCTTACTCTTGTTCTTCTCCTTCTGGTACCCCTATGATTCAGATGTTGGAATGTTTAAAGATGTCCTGGGGGTTCCTAAGCCTCTCATTTTTTGAATTCTTATTCATCTTTTCTAGTTGGATGTTTCTTTCTTCTTTCTGGTACACACCATTGATTTGAATCCTAGTTTCCTTCACATCGCTATTGGTTCCCTGTACATTTTCCTTTATTTCACTTAGCATAACCTTCATTTTTTCATCTAATTTGCAACCAAATTCAATTCCGTGAGCATTCTAATTACCAGTGTTTTGAACTGTGCATCTGATAGGTTGGCTATCTCTCAATCACTTAGTTGTATTTTTTCTGGAGCTTTGATCTGTTCTTTCATTTGGGCCATATTTTTTTGTCTTGATGTGCCCATTATGTAGTAAGTGGTGGAGCCTTAGGTGTTCACCAGGGTAGGATAACCCATGTTGCTGTGTTGTGATGCTGTATGTGGGAAAGGTGTCTGAGAGGAAACAATGGCACTTGCTCTGCTCTCTGCCAGATTTCAGTCACCTCACCCACTACCCATAAGCTGTATGTTCTAAAACCCTGTGGGTCACTCCAACAAACTCTCCTATGAGGCTGGGAGTTTTTCCCACTGCCGCCTCAACCCCCACAGGCATTTTCAATTACAGGTTTGAGGCTTTATTTCCCTGCACTGGGACCCTGGGTTGCATAGTCCATCCTGCTCCCCAGTTGTTCCTCCCAGTTTATCTGCACTCAAATGTGGGACTACCCAGCCCACAAGCCGCCACCTTGCTGGGTCCACCAGCTGCTGCCTTGCTAGCCAGTTGACACCTTGCCCGCCCCATTCCACAATTTGCTGCCTCACGGGGTCTGCCAGACACCACCTTGGTCAGGTCTGCCCTGGTCCTCCAGCCACTGCTTTGCCATGAGTCTTCTCCCCCCAGCTGCCTGTCTCCACCCCTCCTACCAGACTGGATGAATGTGTCTTCTTTAACTCCTTGGTTGTTGGACTTCCATACAGTTCAATTTTATGTCAGTTCTGGTTGGTTTTGTTTTTAAATTTTTGTTGTCCTTCTTTTGGTTGTGCAAGGAGGCGCAGTGTGTCTACCTACACCTCCATCTTGGCCAGAACTCTGATTAACATTCATTTTGCTTCAAGATCGTAGATGGAGTATTTTTCCCCATAATTCACACTATAACCTCTTAATACAAACATTTTATCATTTTCTTTTTAAATTATAGAAAACAAATTTCTTTTTTACAGCTTTTCAGCAACGATAATACTTTGGGGGTTTTTTTATTGTTCAATTGCAGTTGTCCCCTATTTGCCCCATTGCTCTCCCCTGCCCTGCCCACCCCCCTCCAACATCCAATTCCCCCCTCCATTGTCCTTGTCCATGGGTCTTTTATACATGTTCCTTGACTTGACCCTTCACCTTCTTTACCCTGTTATTCCCCACCCCACTTCCCTCTGGTCACTATTAGTTTGTTCTTTATTTCCATATCTCTGGTTCTATTTTGCTCCCTTGTCTGTTTTTGTTGATTAGGTTCCTGTTAATGGTGAGATCATCTGGCATTTGTCCTTCACTGCCTGGCTTATTTCACTTAGCATGATGCTCTCCCATTTGCATCCATGCTGTCATGAAGGGTAGGAATTCCTTCTTTCTGTGCTGTCTAGTATTCCATTGTGTAAATGTACTACAGTTTTTTGACCCACTCTTTTACTGATGGACACTTAGGCTGTTTCCAGCACTTGGCTATTGTAAATAATGCTGCTATGAACATTGGGGTGCATAGGTTCTTTTGAATTAATGTTACAGGATTCTTAGGGTATAACCCCATCACTGGAATTGCTGAGTCAAAAGACAGTTCCATTTTTAAGAAAATTCCATACTATTTTCCATAGTGGCTGCACCAGTCTGCATTCCCACCAACAATGTATTAGGGTTCCCTTTTCTCCACAACCTCTCCAGCACTTGTTATTTGTTTTGTTTATGATGACCATTCTGACCTATGTGGAGTGCGATCTCATTGTGATTTTAATTTCCATCGCTCTGATGGCTAGTGATGTTGAGCATCCTCCTTTCATGTGTCTCTGGGCCCTCTGTATGTCCTCCTTGGAGAAGTATGTGTTCAGGTCCTTCACCCATTTTTTAATTGGATTGTTTGCCCTCTTGGTGTAAGTTCTTTATATATTTTGGAGATCCAACCCTTGTCAAGGTATCATTGGCAAATATATTTTGCCATATAGTAGATTCCCTTTTTATTTTGTTGATGTTTTCTTTAGCCATGCAAACCTTTTTAATTTGATATAGTCCCATTTGTTTATTCTTTCCTTTATATCCCTAAAACTTATATTTCTAAAAGCTGTCATTTTATTTCAAGATAGAAAAGTATTATAATTGAATGCAAAATGTATCTGATACCTTTGGCAGTGGACCAATTTGTCTAGAATCAGTAAACTCCTAAGATTATCATAGAAGATAAAGACATAAGCCATACAGTTGAGTTGATACAGACTTTACTCAATCATTTAATATGTGTTGCACACCTACCACATGTCAGGCATGGTGCAGGGAGCTTGGAAATAGGTGCACAGTAACAGACCTGAAATTCGTCTTCATAAGACCTAGCGTTTACTTGGTAAGACAGACAAATAATAGCATAAGTATCTCTAAAATTGCAACCATGGTTGCTATTGTATTGGCCATCTAATGCTTAAGTAATTCTGCCTAACAAACTACCCCAAACTACCCCACTTATTCTTATCCATCTGCAAATCAGCTACAACTCGTAGGGTTAGGCTGGACTCCAGGTTGCAGACTGCAGAGAGGACTCAGAACTATGCCACATGAGTTCAGTGTGAGGCCTGGTCTCTTAAAGGGCAATGGCAGACGCTCAGGAGAGGAAGACGGAATGCACCAGGCCTCTTACTGTCTAGGCTCAGAGCTGGCACACTTTCACTTCCACATATTTTTCACTTGCCTGAGAAAGTCATTTGGCCTTGCCCAATATCAGGGGATTAGGGAACTGCTCTGGGAGATGAATTACAAAGCCACATGGCAAAGGGCATGGATATGGGGGTGGGGGGAAGGACTAGGAACATTATACAATCTGATACAGCCATAAAAGAAAGACAAATGATGCTATGAAAACACTCAACAGAGAAATTCGACCATGTGAGGAAGGTCAGGGAAGACTTCTCTAAGCAAGTACAGCTGGGACTAAAATCTGAAAGACAAGTAGAAATGAAGCAGATGAAAGGGAAGGTAAGAAACTTCCAAATAAAGAGCACAGCATGTGCAAAGTCCCCATGGCCAAAGGAGACATGACCAGCTCAAGACATTTCAGGAAAGCAACTGAGGCGTGAGAGAGAGAGAACGTGTTACAAGATGAGGAGAGAGGAGGAGGCAGGAGGCCTGTGCTTTATATAAAGGAATTTCAATAACAGTAAACTATTTAAAAATGCTAAGCAAGGAAGGAACATGGTTACATTTGCCTCTTCACTAGATCACTTTCTCTTCAGAACAGAGACTATGACAGTGGACTAATCAGGGGGCTACAGCAAGAGTCTAGATAAGAGATGACCATGCCTTGTACTAGAATGGCAGCTGATGGAGCTAGAGAACAGAGAAAGTGTTCAAAATACATCATATGGACATGAACTAAAGTGGGGGGAATATGGGGGGGTGCAGGGTGGAGAGGAGTGAAGGGGGGAATATGGGACAACTGTAATGGCATAATCAATAAAATATATTTCAAAAATACATCATATGGGCCTACCTTTCTATGCAATCATTCCTGCCAGAGTCACTACCCATCTCACTATTACTAAATCCTCTGGCTCTTACAAGACCTCATCCTATTTTTCTCCTCTGCAGCATTTGACCCAGTGAACTATTCCCTCCTCTTTGAATTGTTCTCTTAATTTCTGGCAAACCACCTATCTCCTGGTTTTCCTTCCTCATTGGCTGCTCAACCTCGGTTCATTCCTAAGTCCTGAGTTCTGTCCTATAACCTCTTACAACCCTAAATTTTCCTCCCACAACTCCAAGCAAATTCATCCACTCCCAAGCTCTGAACACTTCATTATGTTAATGTTCCACACTTGTCTCTCAACCCTAGATGTGTCTCTCCAGCCACCTCCTGAACATTTCCACCTGGGCATCCCCATGGGCACCTCAGACTCAATATGTCCTAAGTTCATTTCCCCCTCATCTCATCTACCCTGAACACCCAGTTCCTCCCTAGCTTCCCTCTCAGACATTACTGCCACTATCTATGTAGTTGTTCCAACAAAAACCCAAGTCTCAGCCATAATTGCTCCCATGCTTTGCCCCTTCGCATCCACTCAACACAAATACTGTCAAGACTGCCTCCTAAAATATTGCTCAGACTCAGCTACTCTCCTTTCATAACACCACTGCTCCAAGGAAGGCCTCCATCCCTCATCTGGAGGACTCCACAGCCTCCTAACTCTCCTAAACTGCATCAACAATGATACACCAAGTGATAAGGGGCAAATAATCAAAAATTTTAAAAGACTTACACAACCCAACACCAGAAAAAAAATAAACAATTCAATTAAAAAATGGACAAAGGACCTGAATAGACACTTCTCCAAAAAGGACATACAGATGGTCAATAGACATATGAAAAAATACTCAACTCACTAATCATCACAGAAATGCTAATTAAAACCACAATGAGATATAACTTCACACCTGTCAGAATGGCTACCATCAATAAATCAACAAACAAGTGTTGGTGAGGGTGTGGAGAAAAGGGAACCCTTGTGCATTGTTGATGGGAATGCAGATTGGTACAGCCACTGTGGAAAACGGTATGGAGTTATCTCAAAAAAACTCGAAGTGGAACTACCCTAGGACTCAAAGATTCCAGTTCTGGCAATACAGCCGAAGAGACCAGAAATACTGATTTTAAACAATATGTGCACCCTTATGTTCACTGCAGCGTTATTTACAATAGCCAAGATTTGGAAGTGCCCGTGAGTAGATGAGTGGATAAAAAAGCTGCAGTGCATTTACACAGTGGAATACTATTTGGCCATTAAAAAAGAGGAAATCTTACCTTTTGCTATAGTATCACTAGACCTGGTGAGTATTATGCTGAGTGAAATAAGCCAATCAGAGAAAGACACATACTGAATGACCTCACTTATACATAGACTATAAACGAACAAACAAAATAGAAACAGACTTATAGATAAAGAAAACAGATTGACAGCTGTCAGAAGAGAGGGGCTTTGTAGGGATTGGATGAAAAAGATGAAGAGATTAAGCAAAAAATAATAACAACCTCACAGACACAGACAATGGTGTGGTGATTACAGGAAAGAATGTGGGGGGAGGTAGAAGAAGGTGAAGGAGGGATAAGTGGTGATGGAAGGAGACTTAACTTAGGGTGGCGAACACCGGATACAATATATAGATGATGTATTATAGAACCGTACACCTGAAACCCATATAATTTTATTAAATGTCACCCCCAATAAAGTCAATTTAAAAATTTTTAAATATGGATATTAAAACATAAAATAAATAATAAACTGCAGTACCAGTCCACTCTTCATGACAACAAAAGTGATCTTCCTAAAATACAAACATGACCTCACCACTCTCATATCTAAAACCATTCAGTAGCAACAGCTTATCCCCAGAATAAATTTCAGCTTCTTTGTGATCTGGCCCCCGCCTTTCTTCTTTGTGTGCCTTGAATATACTCATTCTCCCTGGGATCCAGGCATTGTCCATTCTGTTCCCTCCACTTGAAGTACTCTTCGCCTCCCAACAGCACCTTACTTGGCCACGTCTCCTCACTAAATTATAAGCTTTGTGAGGGCAAGCTTCCTGCCTGCTTTGCTCACTGCTGTTTGCCAGCCATCAGCACAGTAACTAACCCCTTAATACACAATGGCTCTGTAAAGTGACAGAATGAACGAGTAGATTCTTTAAGTTCACCTAAACACCTCCTTCAGGATGCCCTTCTTGATGCCCTTCCCATCTCCCAAGGCTCTCCCCATGGTAACACCCCCCCACTATGCACTTGGCCATACCTTCCAGCCCTTGCCCCAACTAAAATGGAAGCTCTATAAAGGTAGAAACTCTTTCTGTTTCAGGAAAGAACCCTGGAAGCTGCAGTGAACCAGAAATGACATTGCCTTGAAGGAAGTCCCTGAAGGCATGGAATCAAAAAGGGATGGAAATGAGACAAGGAAAAAAGCTGAGGGTGAAGGGCCAGATAAAAGGAACCATGAGCGTGCTTTGGGGGTACAGAGAGCACACAGATGTAAGGAAGCAGGGTGTGAGGTCAATAGTCAAGCAGGAGTGCCAAGATCGGAAGGAAGACTGAAGTCCATCGTTGAGGCCAGACATCTCCGTATCTAACTCACCATCACTGGTTACATGATATCCTCCTTTTATGCAGAAATTTATGCAGGTGACACAATATCTCCATAACTTGTAAAAATGCACAGGTTTCCACTAAAATTCATTATATGTTATTAAAGAAATGGTCTTTTGGACACTTTTACTCATTGTCATTTTGTCTCAAAGGGGGCAGACTACATTTAAATAATACCTGAGGTATACCTTAATGCCTTTTATAATGAATAGGATTTTTTCAAATCCTTCCATTCCTTCCAAAGTTATTAAAGAACAGCCTTTTAAATGCAAAATTGTAAGTACTTATGTTGAAACAGAGACCTTCCTTAATTCAATCAATTCAATATAGCAATGTGATAAGGGACAAAGCAAAGCGACTCTAGAGGCAAGCCCAAGCAAAACCAAATATTAAAACGAAAGAAGTTAAAGGGTCGGAGATTCTTTGTCGACAGGCAAAAATATGGCCTCATTGGGTCTTCAGTCTCTTGATTATTAACAGCAGACAATGCCACATCAGTCACCAAGCCTGGACCAAGGACCTTTTGCCTGAGGTTAGGTTTCCAAAGCATCCACTCAGCACATTCAGTCTCTTAAATATGATGTTCCCTTTGCTATTTTTCTCCACTTGACTTGGAGCAGGTTGTAATCTTGGGAGAAAGCCGCCTTCTCCCAAGGTGAATGCAGACAGCACTAAGCAGTGACAGCACAGAGACTTAAAGACCTATTCTCTCCATCCTTTGGCCCTTCAGAGCACCGGTCTAAAAATCAAAGGGGTGGCAATCCATTTCTTAATGGGGCATGGCTCAGAAACCAGGGAACGGAAAAGGGGGAAACACAAGCAGGGAGAGAAAGGAGGCCTTGAGGTAGGCTGTGTCTCAGGGACTGTGGCGGTGGTGGCAGTGACCCAGGTTGCCTCTGTGTGAGAGGACACGGCATCTCCTCTGCAGCAGCTGAAAGGAGCCACCATGGATAAGTAATTAGAAAAGGAATAGTAATTACCACAGATATGGCGAGGAGTCCTGCATGACAGGGAGTTCTATCAAAGCCCATAATTCTTTCAAATGAGAACAGGCCCTGGGTGACAGGAGTCCTCCCTCATGAATTATACAGGTGGCCATGCATAGTATACTCTGGGCACTGTTTAGTCAGAAGGGACTGCTCATGGTAGGGACAGAAAGACCCCAGGGGTTCTACAAGCCCATGGCCCCAAGAGGTGATGCAAAAATGCAATCTTCATGCCAACAACATGTAGGGGGCTTCATTGAAGTGGGAGGCTCCTGGAAACACAGGAGATAGCTAGTCAATTATGCACAGAAAATTGGGGAAAACTTTATGGAAATGGGCCATTCAGATTGTGAGCCTTTAGCATGTAGATTTTGATAGGGGGTAAGGGCTATCCTAGGGGAGAGGTATTATGGGCTGAACCATGTCCCCCCAAATTTATATGTTGAAATCCTAGCCCCCAGTACCACAGAATGGGACTGAATTTGAAGATAGAGTCTATAAAAAGGTAATTAAGTTAAAATAAGGTCATTAGGCTGGGCCCCAATCCTCTATGATTGGTGACCTATGAAGGGGAGGTCAAGACACAGACATGCACAGGAGGAAGACCACGTGGAGACATCAAGGTCAGCTACAAAGCAAGCAGAGAGGCCTCAGGGAAAACCGACCCTGCCAATACCTTGATGTTAGATTTTTTGCCTCCAGAATAGTGAGAAAATCTTCTGTTGTTTAAGCCACTTAGTCTGTGGTATTTTGTTATTGTAGCCCTACCAAACAGATACAAGAGGACAACACAAACAAAGACCAAGAGCTGGGAAAACATAAGACACACTGAGTAAGTTCATTTGGCCAGAACTATAGAAAAAGAGAAACTAAGCTAGAAAAGCTGCTTATAAGCTAAGAAGCTGGCCTGCATTTCAAGCAGGGGAGCAATTTGGATCAGATGATGCCTCTAGAAAATTCTTGCTCCATTGGCAAGTTTTGAAGGAGAGATATGGACAAAAAAAGGCAAATAAGACAAATTAAGAATTTAGTAAGTCTTAAGGGTCTGAGAGCATGAACTTAAACTTGAATCTGGAATACTAGGAGGATGGCTACACCAGTAACTGAGATAATGGAGACAAGACAAATGTGGGGAGGGAGCATATGAACTCTACTTTGGCCGGGTTGAGTCTGCACATATTCAGGGTGGGAAGGCAGGACAGAATCCATTCCCTACCTCGCTTCCAGTGAATTATACCACATCCCCTTGCCAAGCTTGGGTTCACACATGTGCACGTACATCTATTACTATTTGGGGACCCATGTTCACAAGCAGTGATTTTTAAGTTAACCTAAACAATGACACTATAACCAATCAATTTAACCATAACACAACAGTCTTAAAACGGAAATCTAATAAGTGGTGTTAAAAAGAGAGAGGTGTGTGGGGCTGGCGTTGGGAGCATGGCAGCAGGGACACAATAGGCCCCAAATAAAGTCACCTGTGCCAAGCCCCATATCACTAAACCAAGGACTTAACACCTAATTTCATTACAGTTTCAACATCTCCCAGGAATAGAATCTTTTTTATTAAAGGAAAACACTAAAATTCTATTGTTTGTATACAATCTATGAGGATATTCCTTTCAAACATCTTTAAAATACTCATGAATAACAGAGTTTAACAAAATTGCTAGATATAAGATAAATTACCCATACTTTCCCGAGCATAATGTGCACTTTTTGCACAAAATTTTGGGGGAAATAGGATGTACATTATACATGGGTATAATGATTACATACGATGAGTATAATAATCCTATATATAATGTGCACAAAAACATGGGTGCACATTACAGACCCCAAAATAAAGTAAAAGTTGACTCAGTCAATCTGGCCGTATCTGGTCCGCACAGATGAGGTGAACTCCCTGTTAGTCCCCTCCACCTTCTAAGGGAAGGCAGCCATACCACAGTCTGCTCTTTGCTAATATAACTTCCTCGCCCCTCCCCATTCTGCCTAAAGAATCTTTCATTGTGTACAGCTTTTCGGAGCTCCTTTCTATCTTGCTAGATTGCATGTCAGCCAACTCATAAATCATTGAATAAAGCCAATAAGACCTTTAAAACTTACTCAGTTGAATTTTGTTTTTTAACACTAAGAATAAGACTTGAGTTACACCACTTTAAATTCAGGTCCCCGGTAACCCCAGAAAGGCTGGGCATCCTATTTCAATTCCAATGGGTCAGAATCTCTGGTGAAGCTATCAGAGCATTCTAATGTTTGCAAATTATGAAAGTTCAAGCAAGTCAACCATGTGTGAAGGGGTGGGTGGGCGTGTGAAGGGAGGCTCTTAGGAATGTTGTGGTCTTGGACCACTTAAAAGCCTAATCAAAAATCACTTTCAACACCCACACCTTTACTCGGAAGGAGAAAACCATTAAAAAGCTCTGTCTATTGGAAGAGAAAGTTGAATAAATCATTTTATTTCATGCCCCATCATTTACTCAGCACTGGCTTCAGTGTCACCTCCTGATTAGGTTTAATTTTAAGCCAGCAAGAACACCACACACAGTATTGTCAGAGAAAGTTCCATTTCTCTCCAAGCCTGATGGGCCACTATTGTAATGTAAAACCCTGGGATTTAAATAACACAAGCGGATTCTATTATAAGAAGAAAGGTTTATATTTTGGAGTCTTTTTACTACAGAGCCCAGATACCAAACCATGAATTACCTGAAACAATGGGACTTCAATGATCAGCTCCTTGCCAGTTTCTTTAGGAAAAAAAACTACTTTACTTGCCTAATGACCAGGACTCAGTGATCCAATTATCTCTTGGAAACAGTTCCAGGTTCTCAAAATTAACACTGGTTAGGAAAACTGGAGGGAGGAGGAGACCTGGCTCACTTTGGAGTCGCCCGATTTCTTTACTGCGCCATCTTGCCCAGAATCCCCTACCCCAAGGCCTTGGATCCCACAGCTGAATGCTGCCTACCCCAAATCCACTTTAACCTCTATGGATAAATGCCCTAGAGGCTCACGGAAGGACCACATGCCCAGGAAACACTGAAAGGAAGCACTTAGAACCAGAGGGAGAAAACAAAGAGCTATATAGTCTCCTGGATCATCAGGCACCCAACCAGACAGAAGCAGCCCACATCACCCTCCAATGAGGTATCGTTATCACCCTCCTCCAATGAGGTATCGTTATCACCCTCAAATGAGGTATCGTTATTACCCACTGGACCCATTGACATGGAAATCCTACTCGGATGTCTCCAAATGACACTTATAGTCTCTCCAAAGATACAGAGAACATGACTATGTGCCAGACTCAGTGCTAAGAAAAACTAGTGTCCACCCTCAATTGGTGGGCAAACTGTACCTTGAAACAACACTTGTACTACAGTGTGATACACACTGCCAAGTGTTAAGGCAGGACAGACAACCAGGAACAGTTTTCCCTAGGAAGTGACACTGGGGTGAATCTTGAGAACAGTTCCTTGAGATCTCGCTTACCAAATGAATCAAATACTGCATCACATAAACCCACCCACACACACGTATCTTACGATCCAGTTGAAGGGATCAGCCCACAGGAACTCGGGCAAAGCAAAAAGATATACTAGTGAGGGTTTCAGGATATGTCCCACTCTGACTCCCTTCCATAAAAGTTGAAGGCAAACTGCTCTTGTGCCACAGTCCCCTGACAGAGGGTCTGCTGCAATATCAAGTCCGTCCTGTGCCCTAGCAAAGCTGGCTTACTCCCTTTCCATGAGGTCTCTTCCCGCCCCTGGGTCTTCCTGAGTTGGTAAGAATCCTTGATTTCAATGGAATTCTGGGTAACGAGTCACCTAACCATCTGGGACAGAGATCAGAAAACAGTGCAGAGGAGAGAAAGAAGGAGCTACTACCCTTTGCAACAACATGGACGGAACTGGAAAGCATTATGCTGAGTGAAATAAGCCAGGTGTTGAAAGACAAATACCACATGATCTCACCTTTAACGGGAAGCTAAACAACAAAACAAACAAGCAAGCAAAATAAAAACAAAGACACTGAAATAGAGAACAAGGGGACAGTAACCAGAGGGGAGAGGGAAGGGAATTTAAGGGGAAAAAGGGGGAGGGATTTGGAGGAACAAGTATGAAGGACACAGGGACAATAACTAAGGGGGGTGGAAATGGGAGGGAGGTGGGGAGCACAGGGCAGGGGGGGCTGGGATGGGAGAAATAGACAGAAAACTGTACTTGAAAAATAACTAAATAAAAAAATGTACTTTTTTGTTTAAAAAAACAGTGCAGAGGGAGGAACAGTATGTACAACTGCATGTTCTAAATTACATTACACAGAACAGGGCCCAAAGGGATGTTCTCCATTATGGTCCCCAGACCAGGAGAACCAGCATCACCCAGACCTGTGAAACCTGAAACTCAATAGGGTGGAGCCAAGAATTTATATCTCTAATAAACTCCTAGATGATGCTGATGGTCCTGGACTACAAGCTGAAAAACACTGCTCTAGGGGAAAATTTCCCTGGTCACTGGTGAGATGATCACGATAACATAATTACAACAGGAGCTACTAACACATACCAAGAACGTACCATAAGCCAGACACTATACTGCAAGAATCACCTCATTTCATCTTCACAGCCAGCATTTCCTAAATAAGGAATCTGAGCCACAGAATGTTAAACAGCTTACCCAATATCACAGCAGACAATGGAAGGGCTGATATTTGAATCTAGAACTCTTGAACTCCAAGTCTCTCTACAGATGTATTAACAGTTCCACCTCTAAATACAGCCTGCTGAGCTGCTGCCTGGAGATTCCAATAGGAGATTGGCATGAGAGGCTCTGAAAAATCCTGACACAAGAAAGGACTCAACTTTGGAAACCCAGGACTTCCATACACAATTTAAGTAACACTTCCCTCTGTAGAATGTCCAGTTCTATTGTTTTAGTTCTTCAGCACTTCCTTCTCCAATTGCACAGCGCTTCCAGCCTCTGCAGCTTTCCTCCCTAATCCTGCCACAGTGCTATGCTGGTCCCTGCAGAAAAGCTTGAGGTGTGGCCTCACTTAGTGTACACCCCTGGTCTTGCCCCCTCTTGGGCATGTGCCCTTGTTTCCCCCACCTTGACATATATCCATCCCCATACATTGGCCCCATTTTGGTGTGCACAGCCATAGCTTTCAAAGCTTCATAGTCTGATAATAAAACAGCTCTTTTAGCCCATCATGGGAGAAGAGAGGGTGCAAACTCCAGAACTGTTGCATAGACCAAACCCCATGATGGGCAAACCTGATTGACACCCAAAGCTAAGGGTGATCAACAAGGTAGATCATGCCTCCTGAGCCCTGACCTCCCAAGATCAAGAGCATTCACTTCTCAGATCTGGCCACACCAACCCTCCCACCTGCTGTTACAATCAGCAAGAGAGGGGAACGTGGACAGAGACAAGGACAGATGTGGGGGCTTTGCTCTGGCTCAGGGCAGAAGGCAACTTTAAGTTGTTTCTCCCTCTTCTTCACCAGTCGCCAACACCCGACCCTTGCCAAACTGCAGAGATCACTGTTTGAAATTAAAAGCACACACCACATGCACAATTGACTCAGTTTTCCCTTCTGATTTCTCAGCAGTGCAGAGGACAAATTTTCACTCCCACAGAAGAAAGTGTCCAACAATTCAGTTTGTAACATAGCAAAGGTTCATCCATCAGGTGCTGCAGACAGCCAATTACACCAACACCTGAGTGCAGCGAAAGAAAGTGGTGCTGCAGCTTGTGCTGGAAAAACCCAAACTCCATGGTGGGTTTTTAAGGGTTGGAACACGTAGGTGGAAGCATTGGCAGGGCAAGTTTTAATTGCAGAACCTTGGAGTTTGGAGATTTGTGGTAAAAGGAATCAGCACCATATCTTCCTGGACAATGGACCCTTCATTTCTGAAAGAGTTCTGGTGTTCAAGTTTCGGTTCTATCTTGGTTGTTTGGTCCTGTGTGTGTATGTGTTTGTGTTGTGGGTGAGGGAGATCAGGTGAGACTTTGGTTCTGGGTACAGATGGAAGTCAAATTTCTCTCCCCTGCTCGTGCTTTGGCTTCAGGACTTGAGGTTATAGTCTGTTGTCTCTGAAAGGCAATCCAGTATCTTGTTAAACAAGATAGGACCATTTTGAGCCGGTTCTGCAATTACAGATTTCCCCTTCTTGTTGTTCATTCTTCAGTCTTGAGGGGATACAGGACAAATGGCTCCAGGTTCAATTAAGATAGAGGATTAGCTTCAAGATGGAGTCCGATTTGTCCCCTCTAACCCAGCTCTTTACAACCTCACCTGCCACCTTTTCCCCCACAGTCCCTGAGCCTTAGAGAGAGAATTCTTGGTGTTCAATTTACAGAGACCAAATCAATGGTGGAGGTAGCAGCAGGACAGGAAGCTGTACCCTAACATAAGGCAAAAAATAAAGAGTAACTGTTATGTTCCCCCAAAACCATGATCACGTGATGATCGCTGGGGAGAAAATGAGTTAGGGGGTTGATAGCTACATGCTTTGCTCCTTGCTGTAAGAGTTCCCTAACATCAGGATTATGTTTTAAAAGTTGTTTGGAGCTGGTTCTGGGAAAAAGATATTTCTAACAGCAGAGGGTAAGCCGCTTAAATACCATTCCTACAATGTACACTAGTAAAAGGATAAACAGAAAAATGTGTAATCCAGGTCAGAGACAGGATCCAATACCTTGGAAAAGCCAACTGAAAAGATCATGGAGTACTTCAAACTCTGGCTCTTTGTCCGAGACTGGTTGGAGCCAGGTGGCTTCCTGTCTAATTTTATCAGGGTGGGTTTTGACTTCTGCAGAAGTGTTTATACAAATGCAACATGAGTTGGCCACTATATAAACACCTCATTGGTCAGCTCACAAACTGTGGCAACCCTATTGTCTAAGAACCCACATGCCAAGAGTGAATTGGAATCTTAGAGCATGAGCAACGGACAGGCCAAAAGGCTAATTGTACAGGTTAAATTCTGTAATATCGGGTAATTGATATACTTATGAAAACAAAAGAAAAAGAAGGTTAACGATCAGAGCAAATTATTAACCAGTTTCCAAATTTGTAACTCTGTTAGTCAAGAGAATTTTAGATGTCGGGAATCGTCTGTGATGATGTCATCAGGTGCTCAGGCAAACTCTGCGTGGCCTACACAGCATCCGTCACTGAGACTGTTTAAACGTGAGCTGCTGGGGTGATTTCTCTGAAATTTATATCATGTCATCTAGCTGTAGCTCATAATTGCCAGGCTCAGGAAAAGGGCAGTTTCAGTTCTCAGTGATTCCAAGTCAAAGGGTGGGAGAAAAAACAAAAACATGCTCAGAGAGTTACAGGCAGACATTGGAGGAAACTGAAAAAGTTCAGGACCCAGTCCGCTTTAGAAGTAGAAAGCAAAATTCAAAAGATAATGAAAGGTACTAGACTCTGATACCCAAAGGTATACTATATCTTCAACTGAAATAATTTTCCTAAAAATTACCCCCATTTTACCAAACATAGCCAAATTAAGACTAATTTATTTGCAAAATAAGTCTAGTTTCAGTAAACGTGGCCTTCCTCTATTAAATTCACTTTAATCTTATTCAGCTTGACCACACATAATTTCCTTTCTCAGGATTTCTCTTCCTCAAATTTTCTACAACTTTCCTAGTCTCTCTTCGTTTGTCCCTTCTTACTCAGAAATAATCAACCTTATTTTGGAACAAACCACTTCCTTTCATTCCTTCGAAATGTATTTCCTGGTGAAGGGATTAAGGGGAAAAAATCCTCATAGACAGATAACACTATGATGATTAACAGAAGGAAAGAGGGTGGCAGAGGTAAGAGAGGATGAACGGAGGATGAACGGCGATGGACGGAGCCTTGACCTGGCTGGTGAACACACAATACAGTGCACAGATGACGTGTTGTAGAACTGAACACCTGAAACCTATGTAATTTTACTAACCAATGTCACCCCAATAAAGTCAATTAAAAAACACCTCTATTTTATAGGCAGGTGGAAAAAATTTATTTCCATACCTTATAACTTCCTTCACTGAAAACACACATCATTTCCTTTTATATTAATTAGAATTCATAACCCTTAGAAGCCTTAATTTCTACTGACAACTAAAATGTTAGTACCATATTTTGGACTATAAGATGCACCCCTCCCCCACAAAATCTGGGAGGAATATGGTTGTTAATGCAGCTGTTGAGTTCTGTTTGTATTTACATTGGTAAAATATTATGTTATTCATGTTATTAAATACTTTACCACAATTCTTGCTTCAAAATTCTTTCCCTATTTTCCTCTTCTAAAACCTGAGTGCATCTTATGGTCCAAAAAATACAGTGATCAGTATTCTTGAAACTGGCAAATTTATAAATCTATTTCATAACCTTTAGAAACAGGTTCTTTAAGATTTTATTTATTTATTTTCAGAGCAAGGGAAAGGGAAGGAGAATGAGAGGAAAAGAAACACCAATGTGTGGTTGCCTCTTATGTGCCCTTCACTGGGAACCTGGCCTGCAACCCAGACATGTGCCCCGACTGGGAACTGAACCGGCAGCGCTTTGGTTCTTAGGCCCGTGCTCAATCCACTGAGCTACACCAGCCAGGGCAAAACAGGTTCTTTTATTGGAAAATCACAAAACATTTTTATTAACAGATCTAAATTAATTTTTAGTTTCTCTGTAATAAGAAGTCAAAGTAGTTATAGGTAGACTTACTTAAGAATTTGGGTATTTTATCTTATTTATAAATTATTTAAATTGCCAATGAATTTAACTTGACTCATTATTTAACTTAACTTGGCAAAACTCAGATTTTAAGTTACCAAAAGATTTGGGAAACTGCTGAAAAGTTTACCTACAAACTCTTATCCCATTTACATCTAGTTAAATAATTTGTTTTTAACAATCATATTCAGGTTACTCCTAAAGATTTTTGTGAGAATTTAAAGTATTTAGCTATTGTCTTAAGTTATTTTTCTTGCTGAAAATTTTGTAACAGAAAATAGAATAAAAGCTATATTGTGGATTTTCAGCATTGATAACTAAAGGTATGACCATTTTAATTAAATCAACATTAAGCTAGCTTTTATTTACTAAAAATTAACCCTAGGGTATACACACTTGAAAAGCATTTGGGTTAGTTTTGGTTATTTATTTAATTTCTATGAGCACTCATTTGTTTAAGTCAGTTGAATAAAGCTCTTTTATCACTTCATTTTGAAATTACAAGTCAATTTTGGCAATACCATCCAGCAGTAGAAATATACCACATTTATCACATACATACATACACAGACATACATAAATATATGTAGTAAAGACAGAGATCTCATAACTTTCATTTTAAAGTGCTAGCTCTTGTGTCCCAGATACAATGCAAAACTCGGAGGAAAAGCTGGATCCAAACCGTTTCTGGCAGATGGACTTAGTTACAATTTCGTTCAGATGGCCAACGCTTTGCTTGCTCTAAGAATTCCTTTAAAACCATTTCAAAATTAATTTATAATTAATCAAAAGATGCATTCTCTTGTCTCCCAGAAGGGTGAGATTCTCCCTTTTAAGGGTGTCCTTTAAAATGAACTTAGACAAACATAAACAAAGAGAAATAGGAAGAAAGTGATCACAATAAAGTTGGAAAATTCAGAAAGTAAAGAAAGCAGCTTTCAGAAAGCCTGAATTTTAAAGTGGCACATTTTCCTAGAGGAAGATGGTGCCAGGGCGGAGCCCGAGCAGAGGATGGCTGTTGCCACATGTGTAGAAAGGAAGAAGATGCCATTTGACTTTCCACTTCGCAGCCAGTTAATGAGCCCTGCGTTTGATGCCATCAACAGACAGGGAACCACAGAAAGGAGAGAGGTTTCTTCCCTTTTCTTTTTCAGGGTGGCCACAAAGAGCCACAGCAGTGAGAGCACAATTCCTAACCAGGGAGGTGTGGGTTAAATTTTATCTATGTACCAAATGGATTCCTCTCCGGCACCAACAAAGTTCAAGTGCGTGAGCCCTGAACAGGCAGGCTACTGCTGCTGGCTGCTTTTACAATGTGCAGTGAAAGCCCAAGAGCAGCGAGTGGAGTCCCAGGCCCCTGAGAACAGCTCAAGGGGCCAGCGGAGAGAGCAGTGCCTCTCCTCTCCAGGGTCAGAAGGCTCTCACAAAGGAGTTCACTGTGGGTCACCGAGAAATTCAATTGCTAAAAGTCAAATCGTTTGAAGCCAATAACATCTACGAACAACATATCTCACTCACTAGCATCCACACATTTACCCCCCGCCACACACACACATATATGCAACTTTCAAACTTAATTTATCAGCTCTACACCAAATTTGAAATGAGTATCAAATTAAAAACAAAATTCCACAGCTGGGTTCAAACAAACCAGATTTCAACCCAGACTACCAAGATAACTTCCCAAAGTCTGTTCCCTTACACAACCAATGGGAAATTTCCAAACCAACAACAGGGAAAGTTCCTCTGGTGTCATCACACATTAAGTTAAGTTACTAACAGAGAGACATCCTCCAAGCCAAGTACCCAATTTCTCTCACTGCCAATGAAAGCACTGCAGGTCAGCTGCACTGGGTTGGTGGTGAACACCGCAGGTCTGTCCCTGAAACAATCGGTCCAGGCAGTGAGTTGCTGGGACATACCCTGGAGAAACTGCTACTGGCCAGGGGTTGCTAAATCCACTCAAGGCTATATCCCACCTGAGTCGCCATTTGTAACAGAGCAAAGAGTTAGGCCAGCCCGCGCTGCAGAGAGCCAACTGCACTGACACCAGGGTACAGTGAAAGAAAGTGGTGCTTTTTTATATCACTCCACCAAGGACAAGGGGCTGCTTGTGTGGTGGAGGAACAACCCAAACTCCCTGATCCAGGGTTTGGTGGGGGGGTTTTAAAGTTTAGGGGGAAGAGAAAGTTGGTGGACAAGTTTTAAGTGGAGAACCTTGGAGCCTGGCCATTTATGGTAAGCAGCATCAGCACCGGATCTTCCTGGACAACAGACCCTTAGTGTCTGAAATGGTTCTATCATTCAAATTCTAGTTATGGCCCAGTCCTTCAGTTCTTGTTCTCTCTCTTGTTCTCTCTTGTTCTGTGTGTGTGTGTGTGTGTGTGTGTGTGTGTGTGTTGGGAGGGAGGTGTCAACACTTCAATTCCAGGTGCAGCAACAGGTCAAAGTTCTCTGCACATGCTTGGGCTTCAGGACTTGCGGTCTGGGGCTGCTGTCCCTGAAAAGTAACTCAGTGTCTTGCTAAACAGGGTAGGACCAATTTGAGCTGGTTCTACAGTAACAGATTTAATGAGCATTTAATGAACAGCATTGTGCGTCTTGTACTACATACCGGTTAGTAAGGGGAAGAGACAAAAAGTTAAAGAAATGATCCCTGCCATTTGGAGTTATGCCATTTACATGGCACTCTTTTTTTTTTTTTCTTTCACTGCCTGGGACAACTTTAATCCCTTCTCATTGTGAAGCAGGGATAATAAATCCCACTTCAAAGTGTTTTTATGAGGATTAAATAAGACAACAGTGGAACATGCTGGGAACATGAATGTGAGACCACCTTGCCTCTTTCCTTACCCAGTTTCGAGGAGGTAGGAAGCCATGGGACAGCATATAATTTGATGTCAAGTTGAAAAGGGTGAGGCTTCAAGAAATGTAAGGCAAAGAGAAATCAACTGTGGTAGAGGGGACTGGAAACTATAGATGTTGAAGACTAAATAAAGGCTGGGCAGAGTTGGGTAGAGTAGATTTGGGGAGGGGGGGTAAAAGCAGGGAGGATTCCAGATAAAGAGAATGAATTTAGGGCTAGTGAAAACAAGGTGGGCAAGTTGGTTGGAGAGAAGGGACCAGACTGGTAAATGGTGTCCGTTCTCCCTGAGGAAGAGGGGGAGTTAATTTCTGTAACACCGAGCAAGGAAGTCTGCCGTGAGCCAGAAGCCATAGGGTCGAGGACAAGAAGCCAAGCTCTCCTTCCATGAATCTTCACTAATGAAGGGCAACATGCTCCCCAAACAACCTGGAGACCCTCACAAGGCTCCATCTGTGCTGGCCCAACTGCTCTTTTTAGAGAACAATGGGGGAGAGGGGATGAGGCGGTCTGACAACTCTCCACTCAGTTCTCAACATCAAAGAAATTAGGAATAAACATTCAATATTTCAGGGGCTGGTTTACATTAGAGTACATCAGCATGGGGAGAAAAATCATGTAGTCATTTTAAAAGATTATCGTGAGTACTATAGAAACACAGAAAAATGCTTTTGACATGTTAAGTGAAAAACAGCAGAACTCAAAACAATATGTGCACCATTACCAAGAGCACAGTGCGGTGGAGCAAGCCCGGGCTCAGAACAGACAGAACCAAGTTCTCACACTGACTGCATCTCAGGAGCTGGGGGACCGGAGGCCTGTTTCACCTTCATTTTAGTGAAGATAAAAAAAGACAGATAATACAAACAACCTTACAAGGTTGCTAGAAGTTTCCAACCTGGCTCAAAACTGACGTTCAAGTCCTCCCATTCCCACGATGTACACAGGGAGAGCCACAGCTCTTTGGATGAAATGAGACTTTTTTCAACAACAACAACAAACAAAATAAGTAAGCTTTTTTTAAAACACAGAAGGGAAACTTCTTGAAGGCAGGAATGGTGTCTTGCTTACTGCTGTATCCCCAGACCTCAATAAAAGCAGGATGAAGGTGATGGAATGACGGGTGATTTATTACTATCACTATCTATGGTGGGGTTTTTTTTTTAAGATTTTATTACTTATTTATTTATTTTTAGAGAGATGGAAAGAGAGGGAGAAAGAAAGGGGAAAAGAGAGGGAAAGAGTTATTGATGAGAGAGAGAAACGTCAATCATTGCCTCTCATACACGCCTCAACCGGAGACCGAGCTTGCAACCCAGACATGTGCACTGACTGGGAATCCAACCAGCAACGTTTTACTCCATGGGACAATGCCCACCCAACTGAGCCACTCCAGTCAGGGTGATCTAGGGTTGCTTTTAAAAGACAGTCAGGAAGCCCTGACCAATGTGGCTCAGTTGGGTGGGCATTGTTCCGCAAAGCGAAAGGTCACTGCTTTAGTTATTGGTCAGGGCAAATGCCTGGGTTGCAGGTTCAGTCCCTGGTCAGGGCATGTGTAAGAGGCAACCAACTGATGTTTCTCTCTCTCTCTCTTTCTCCCTCCTTTCCCTCCTCTCTAAAAAAACACAAACATTTTTTTAAAAAACAGGAAAGGCCTATCTGGCAGACACCAAGAACGTGACCATGACTGGGCCATTTCTTCTCTGTAGAACCACTATTCATTGTTCAAGGCAGAAAGCAAAGAGCCCAGGAACAACTGGCCAGCAGCATCTCTGTACCACAATGTGCCCTGGGCCAGGGCTGGTGCTTCAAAAACCTCCCAGTACTGGACTGAATCCTTACAGAATATAGAAAAGCAGGGCAAAGCCTGGGCTGGCTAGCACTGAGGCCTGAAGATCTAACCATCACCTCGGAAGTGACTGGCACTTCTTCTGAGGTAGGATACCCCAAACTCATGCACTCTGGAGGCATGAATCCCTGGACAACCAGCAGGTCTGCTCAGACTGACAGAGCCCTACATTGACGAACCTGGTCCAAAGAGAGGCTAGCTCTGAGACACACAGGCTATTTCAACTCAGGGAAGGAAAAGCACCATCTACCCTGCAGCCAGCCCAACCAACTGCCTGCCCGTTCCACAACCTACCTCCACTGACATCTCCCAAAACACCTAAAATCCTTCTTTCTAATGGTTGAAACACCTTCAAAAAAATCTCTGCCTTCAGCCCTGACTGATGTGGCCCAGTGGGTTGGGCATTGTCCTGCAAACTGAAAGGTCATCGGTTTGATTTCTGGTGAGGGCACATGCTTGGGTTGTGACCCAGGTCACCAGTTGGGAGTGCACAAGAGGCAACCCAGCACACATCTGAGACAGGAGAACTCTCTGGAGATCAACACCACGCTCCAAACTTTATTTGAGGCTGAGTGCAGTCCCTGTGATTGCTGCGCCCAGAAGGCTAAATCGCTCACCCCAACCCCAGCACCTCCTGGTCCTACCCCTAAACAAGCAGGGCGACCAAGCCCACCCATCCACAGGAGCCCAGCATTGTTCTGGGCCCACTCCAAACAAATGAGAAAATTCACTGGCTCCCCTCACCCCAGCCTCCTCTTCTATCACCCAATGCTCACTTAAACACACAGTTATGGGGACACACTCCCACACACACACACACACACACACACGAAAGGGGCAGCCAGTACAACACCTGCACACCCACATTATCCTACAGGAAGCTACGATAAGTAAGAACAATGCAGGATACAAAGTCATCAGAAAGAAGTGAGGGGAGATATGTGGAGAAGGCAGCACACTGGATCGGCTAGGCTCGGGCTCTCTGAACCCCTTTAAAAGCAGGGCTCTAGAAGCTGCCAAGACCTTCAGTTGGGTTGGGGCAGCAAGAGTTAAGGCAAATAACTCAAGGCATTTCAATTAATGATGCTCCCCCAGTGACTCACTGTTTCTTTATTGCAACATGCTCTCTATAAAAGCCATTTTCCTCTCGCAGGATCTGCTTGGGCAACATGTGATGTCATCATAAATCATCTCTCTCCCTTTTTTTCCCCTCTTTAAAATGTCAGCAGATTTCTTGGAGTTTCTAAAAAGCCAAGAGAGCTAGCACCATCTCCCAGGTTTGGCAAGGAAACCCATTCTCTTTCCCAAGATGTCTGTCTTCACTTTTTCCCCTTGCTCTCCCGTAGGAGCGCTGCAGAGATAAAGCCTTGCAGAGTACAGAAAGTCACAGAAAGCATTTGTGAAAAAAGCTTTTCTTTCTACCCTTTCCAAGTGCGGGCTCTTTCTCTTGCTCCCTTTTTTCCTCTCATCCTATTTTGGTGCACTTCCAGGGGAAGTGAATGTATAGCAAGCACTTTTAAACAAGGTCTAATACAATCCATGCCTCCCAGACACGGATGCCATTAATCAGAACGAAGGCTTTGTGTGAGAGAGGCCACAGGCTGAATGGGCGCCATGGACCCATAACACAGACAGAGCCCTACCTACCCACCCTACCCCGAGGGTGTTCGGGCTTGGCATTCATCCTTCCCACTCTACCCCCTCCCAAGCCCTGTACCTGACATTCCCCTGAAGACCTGCAAAAACCTTCCACCACAGGAGGGGAAAAAAGCTTTCTTTCATTCTGAGTTCATTCAACCAAAAAGAAATAATTATCACTTTAACTGCAGAACCTCGAAAGCTAAAGGAACATCCAACGAAACTCTAAGCCATAGAAATAGTGGGACCATTACAGTAGGGAGTCTATTGCTGGCTGAGGTGTGTGTTTGGTCACACTAGGTGTCCCTTGAACTAAGTCTACCTTCTGGAAGACCCCCTTCCAGAAAGACCCCTGTGGATAGAGATTGGGACTGCCCTGTCACCCATATGCAGTGATCCCACAGTAGTGAAGGTGGACCTAGATTTCCAGTGGTCCTTCTTACATCTGTCCTCACCCCTCCCTAGTAGAATCTAATAAACTAAAGACAACTAGAGCAAAGGAACTTATGTGTGGGGGAGAATGACAGCCCTATATGATGTCCTTTGGGGTAATTAGGAATACCCCTAAGCACTCTCCCATGACTCCCTAAAAATATACCTTCATGACCAGTCCAAAATGCCTAATTCTTCACCATTAGTCCTCGATCCATAAAAATCAATCACCAGAAGAATGCAGATATGCCTTGGGGATTTTTACATGGCTGTCAGCTATTTGCACACAAGTGGCAGGTGCCTTAGTGAGAAGAGAAGACGGAGGAGAACAGGGGCACCACAGAGCATAAGCAATCAGAGTAGATGATGCCCTTGTAACCTTGGTGTGTGCACTGGTGCTGCCTCTGGTCCCCACAAGCCATCCACAGACAGGCAGGAGGTCTTCAGAAACCTACCACATTACACACTTGGAGTGGCCATACCCTCTGCTTCCCCATCCTCTTCCTCAGTACTCTGAATGATCAGTTCCTTAGCACAAAGGAAGACACCAAAATATACGAGAAATTTAGGAAGGAAGGGGAAGGAAAAACAAGAGGCACAGAGGGCAGAGGTCTTTGCTTCATTCCCTGATGTAACTCAAACACCTAAAGAAACTTAAACATTTACTATGTGTTACTGAATATACCAAAGACTACCAGGGGTCCAATATTGCTCTGGTCAAGAAATAGCCAGTAGGGGATCCCCCTCCAGAATAAGCCAAGCCTTGGCTCCAGTTGTTTCACCCTTCCTGCCATTGCTTATTCTGTCCCTTCTGCCATGAATGTCTCTACTTGTCCTCCCAAATGGCTGATTCCATTCATCCTTTAAAATTCTGCACCTACATCCACCATTCCAAGAAGCCTTTGCTATACCCCTAGGATGGGTCAACTCTCACTCCTCTGCATCATCAGTACCCTGTGCATCCCATCAGTTTCCTAGGTCGTAGTCACCAATTTCTACACCTGTCTCCTCAATGCGGACGTTAGTCCTCGCGGTATGTTGAATGCCTAGCCTTCCCACCTAGCCCATAACAAGCATTTAGTAACTATTGAATAAATCGGTTAAGCTCCTCAAAGAAAATATAATCACCAATTAAGCTTAATTATGTAAGTGTTGGGTTTGGGTTGGTTTTGTCTTGTTTTGGGCTTTACTTTTCATTTCAGACCAGGTTTGTCCAGAGAGCTCTGTGTCAGGGCTTCTCAATTGCTAAAGGAAAATCCAGGGAGGAGGCATGGTCTAGAAGCGGGGGAGACACATGTCAAGTATGAAAAGGGTTAATTCAGCAGGGGGGTTTTCCTATGATGAAGGAATTTCCCGGCATCTGTCTACAGGGCTAGGCCACCTAAGATGGAAAATACTAGGGAGGGGGCGGAGCGCAGCCTCATGTAGCCAAGGCAGTGCAAGTTCCCTCATCTTCAGAAGGGAAGTAACCTCAGACCTTCTCATCAGTCCCTGACACACCAGTGGCCAGGGTAGTTTGGGATGGCTTCGATGGATAAAACAGAGATCGTCGATAAAGACATGTTAACGACTGCAGAATAGCTGATGGCCGAAGCAAAACCACTAGTTCCCACAGCACCCAGAAAAAGCAGGGAGCTATTGAAGAAACTTAAAAAGTCAAAAAAAAAAAAAGGTACAATCAGGGCTTCCCCCACAGGCCCAGGCAAGACCCCACACACTGGAACTGCTGATGCCATCACTACAGACTCAGAGCAAACTCACGGTGGAAGAGGAGTAAAAATCTCTCCCCAAATAAAGCCAAAGACACAAGGCAACAGCCCTCCGAGTCCTCCCCTGTCCGAGGCCTTATTACTACCTTTTGCAATCTCCAGTCTCACTTCTGGAGAGTTTCAAAGTCACCACCAGCTGACCCTTCCCAATGCACAATGGCATTTAATAATTGCTTACGGTTCTCGCCTGGGAAGCCAGGCGAGCACCCACAATTCATTACACGTGTGACCTTTCGAGCCCTCAGCCCCCAAATGATTTTCACTCACTTTAATCTGACTGCGATTCAAAACAGATCTGCTGTCAGCAGCCTGAATTCTGCAGCCCCATAGATGGGCAGTGCCTACGGCTAATCTTTTAGTGCCTTAATCATAAAACGCAGCACTTCCCCAGCTGTTTTCACCCAAATAGCCAGCAAAGGGGGGGAGTGGGTGTGAAAAATGATGAATTATGAACTCCAAAGTAGTATTTCATTAAGCAAGATTGCACGCTAAAACTTTAACTGTGCTCCTGCAATTGAAAGGTCATTTTTATAAAAATTCAAAGAGAGAATTCCGAGGGCTCTACAGTTCACAGGGGTGCTCACCACTGTGTGCCAGATTGATGGGGGCGGGGAGAAGACACGAAAGTAGTGGTCAGCATAAAATATTTTTTAAACCATGACCACTTTAGATACTTGCAACATGATGCCAAGCACATTCAACAGGTCTACAAATGCACTACATTAGCCTAAATTTAGTGGGTGTTAATTGAAATCAGAGCTGCAGTCGTTACCACCGACATGTTTCTAAATACTACCCAATAAATTTTTGTCTGTTTCAGATTCTCTGTGACAGCTGGCAATGAAAACCCAAGAGCACCACAGAAAATGGTCTTCTTATGTACCTCGTCCCCTAGAACGAATACAAGGGGATGTCTGTGTGTGGGTCTGGCCTGTGTCTGCACACGCAGACATGCGTATGAATAAACACAAGATAGATACGCATGCCTTGCCCATTTTTAGAAGGTGGACGGGGAGACATGTGTGAGGACACACACACATATATTCATATTTATATTTGGACAATTCCCCTTTTACCAAAGCACCTCCACACAGGGCAGAATCAGCCCCTCACACTGACGAAACATTCTAGTTTGTAACGAATGGGGTACATGGCACAACTCATGCACCTTTTTCCAACGTGCTACTTCCCTTCCTCTCTCTGGCTTTCCTCATTCCTTTCAGGTAAGTATTGTTTCAATTTAAAAAAAAATTAAAGTTTCCTCCAGAACAGAGCATCTGAGGGTCAGCCAGGAAAAGGTCTGCAATACATAGAATGTGAAAGGGAGGAGGGGCCTGGGGGAAGGAAAGAAAAATCTGGAGAAAAGAACTCTCAGCTTTCCTGAGTTCCCTCCAGAAAATTCCAGTTTCATTCCCCCAATTACTCATTAGCTCATTATTCGTTTATGTAAGAGGAACAAGGTGGCTTTGTGTTCCTCCAGTCATAATTCTAGCTGAAATAAAAAGGGAAGGAAGGGGAGGTGAGTGTCCGGCCTTGAGGCTCCACGTGTTCCGCCTTTCCCTGATCCTCCGGTGACAATGCGAGGACGTCCTCGGATCCCAGCAGCGTTGTCTCACTTTGCCAGGGGCCTGTTCCATCCATGGACAGACACTGCAGTCGGCCTCTGCGGCAGGGGCCAGGAGGAACCCTGGAGGGAAATACGTTTACCAAAGACCAACGACACTGAAGGACAGTGTTTTAGCCCCAGCAGCAGACCCTCATGCAGTTTCTTCCACATATATCTGATCCACCTGATTATTCAAATGAGTTATCAGCTAAGGAACCCTAGTGGTCCACCTAGCAATTAATCAATCAATATCTCTCTCTGTCTCTGTCTCTGTCTCACCCTCTCCCAGAGTTTGGTACATGTCTGTGCCTAAAACATACAGCTAACACATGTTTTTACTCAAACAAATAGTACATACTGAGGCCTGTCGCATGCCCATCCCCAAACACACCACATGTACACCAGAACACACGAGTTCTGCCAACACATACGTGAAGTTCAGTAAATGCCCTTCCTCCATCACACAACGATGAGCATATTTACACAATGCAGGCATGCCCACACACAATGCTAACCCCTTCAAGAGAAAGCAGGGTACCTTGGACTAAGAAAGAGGTCTGACCCTCAACCACACAGAGCTGGAGAAAAATTCGTAAGTCTGGGCCTCCTGTTGCTAGAAACATTTCTACCAAAAAAAAATTTACTTCATGATGTAGAAATCACCCAGAACCATCTAGTCCACCCCAGCACCCGGAGACTTCCCTCTTCTCGTAACCCCACGCTGTCTACAGCAGCCCATCCCAATGGTCCAAGGGAAGATGAGTGGAACTCCTTGATACTCAAGTTGAGTCTGCAAAGCAGCAGGTCAGCATCACCGGAGAATTTTAGAAATGCAGAGTCTCAGGCCCAAGTCCAGACCTACTGAATCGGACACTGCGTTTTAACCAGACCCAGAGGATTTGTGTACACACTCGAGTTTGGGAAGTGCGGCTTAGGAGCCCACCCATCCCAGAAGCAGGACAAGCCCAGCTGAGATGGCCCTGTCCTCATAGACCCTAAATGTCTGGGCTCTCCAGCTCTAGCAGAGGAACAAAGAGGGAGCAGGATCACTCCTCACCGTCACACCTTCCGCCTCCCCCCCCCCCCACTAGCAGTGACGTGAGTTAACAACACAGTCCAGGGTGTCCAGACTCGCCTGCATCTCCAGACCCACCAGGAGCTCAGTGATACTAACAGCTTTCTCCCCATTAATTGTCTCATCACTCCACAACTGCTGCTCTTTATTTCATTATGCTTCTCATCAGCCTCAGATAGGAATATAACCAAAAAAGAAATTGGAGGGGAACAATTTCAATATTTCAAAACACATGCAAATCAATGCCCCGAATCCTACCTGGAGTGTTTTTATTGAGACAATTCTGTGCCTGTCTGAGAGATGACCTTATAATAAATAAATTCATATCTTGCAAAGGCAGATTCTCTCCCCATCTTATAAGGCTAATTATACCAGCACAACATAACATTTTCCTAAATGCCTGATAACCTCATCCTGTTACTCAGGAAATATTATTTTTAAATAGGTGTGATAGATACAAACTGAAACACTCGGATTTCAATTCCAGCCCCAATTCCCGGATCCCCTCTCTGAGTAATTTAAGGACTTCCTCCAGATAGTTTTTCATATTCTTTTAACTGACATTTTATCTTTATACAGTATCTCACAGAATGAGCACGCACTAAGACAATGACAGCCAAGAAGGCCTGTCATTCCTCATTCCGACAAAGACAGATGTCTTACACTGGCTTATGCCAATAATAGATCCAACAAAAAACAAAAGAGACTACACCTGCCGTTGATGTAAAGGCACCAATTCACATTTGTGACACTCATTTGTCAATTAACAGATTTCTTCCATTGTTGACACACGAGACTTAAAAGATGTGGGCTCGAATGTGATGAATTAAAAAAGACAGATGAGTAAGCTATGAGCTGCAAAGTAATGCTATAATGTGCTTTAGATATGAATATCAACTGACACCCCTGACAGGCCATACAAGGTTTTATTTCATTTTGCACTGTATCCAGGCTTCATACTTTGTCTTCTTTGTTCGCTTTTCATCAAGCTCCTAACATCTCATTCTGACAGCCAGAGACATTTAAGGCACTTTCGTTTCAAATGCAAGTTAGCGCACTTGATATGTCATTAAAATGCAAAACGACTGCCATTGCAGGTAAATGTAGGTATGCTTAAAAGGTTGGATCTGCAAAGGCAAAGCTGAAAATGGTTGGGGTTTCTCTCTTCACCTCCTTCACAAGTTTGGCCATCTCGGGGGGCCTGCGTGACAGCCCCTTGGACACAGGCCTCCATCAAGGGGGCCTCAGGAGCTTCAGGTCCCGGCAGTGTCCAGGGACCCTGTGTGGACTCGAAGGTGAGTCAGGCCTGAGTGAAGAACAGCTCTCCCCACCCCACAGGCCTGCAGTGCCTCCCAGACTGTGGGCAGATACCAAGTTCACCTGTACTGGAGCCAGCGTGAGCACACACAAGCATTCAGCCTGTGAAGAGGAAGCACGGACAGGTGTAGGTCAAGATGCTCAAGAGCATTCTTTCCACGGAGCCCCCATCTGCCACCTCCTCAACCTTCCACAGGAAAGGGGAGGACTCCACACCCCAGACCCTCCTGTGGGAGGCGGAGGACGGGTCGGACTGGGACTTCAGGGGGAAACTTTTTTAGTGGCCTTTAATTCAGTGACTTCACTCTTTGGGAAGTTATCTTCAGGAGACGATAAAACAATGATTTATAGGCGAGATATGCATCACAGCATTTCTTATTAATACCTAAAAGTGGAAAACAATATATAAATATGATACGTCAATCAATAAAGGAACAGCTCAACTGTGATACAACTGTGAGAAAAATGTGACGTAATCACTGAACAGCCACATTATCCCACTTAAATGTTAACAGCGGAATAAGTGGTTCATTGTGCAGCAATAAAATCATGGGTTACTTTTTTTGTCTGCATATTTTTCTATATTTTCAAAATTTTAAATAAAATTAATATGTATTTTATAACCAGAATGAGGAAAGCTTTAAAAGAAACTAGTTTTAAAGATTAAACATTCTTTGGGCCAATTTCCTGTTCCTTACCAAACCACCATTTGCACTTTCCTGGACTTAATTTCCTTTGTTAAAAGAAAGCATTAGACCAGTGGTTTTCAAACTGTGTTCCGCAGAACCCTAAGGTACCACAAGAGGCTTCTGAGTTTCTTCAAATTACTAATTTAAATTTAAGTTTTAAATTACTTGTAACCATTTTTAAAACTATAATTTAAGAGCAGTATGTACTCTCAAGTATCGTAGATACCAAATCTCAACACACGGGAAAACAACACCCTATTATTATGTTTGCTGCCAAAGTCAAGTTTCTTCTTACAAGTGTCCAGGTACAGAATATTCTGAGATCTGCAAGGTGAAAGTGAAGGGGACGAAAAACTGTTGCCACCTGAGTGAATCAGATTTAGCTACTGCACACTCACAGCCAAACACAGGGATAATCTGACACTGGGACCCATGTAAAACGCATCTCGTCTCTGTCCTCAACACACCAAATCCAGTGCTCATCGGAATTCACCGCTTTTTCCGACTCACAAAAAAATATTATAACATTTTTGTTCTACATGGTCTTTCTATATAAAATTTGTGTTTGACAAGATTCTGCCACTAGAAGAGTAACTTTGAAAACCACTGGATTAAAACAACCTACTTCTCAGGTTCCTACCCGCAGCTGTTCTATGAAGCACAACACGGGGTATTACAAGGAGCACCAGGGTGAAGGGGTCTCGCAGAGTTCCAGCTTTCACACTTACTGTGTGACACTGTGCAAGGTACTTGATTAATCTAAGTCTCAGTTTTTTTATCTGCAACAAGGGAATTAAAACCTCAGAGTTGGGAGGGTTCAATGAGATAACGTGGCAAGCACTTAGTAACTGTTAGTGGTTGTTCCATTGTTACTACTTGGTATCTGTGGGAGGCTGGAATGGCACGAACAGTTCAGAACAGTTTAGAGGCAATAGGCAAACATATTTTCACACAGTCAGTGACAGAAATTTCTTTACTAAATAACTTAATAAAATCCAAAGCAGTCTCTCTTTAGATTATCTGCCCCGTGTTTTTTTCTCCATTTATCTCCTCACCTTCTCTGTCCTCTGACTAGTTCATACTCTAGAAGAACAGTTTTCTTTTAATGGCAAATCAGTTTTAAATCTCTGTATTCCACCTCCCTGTGCACTATCTAAATATGATTTTTACAATTATCTTCTTGGGAGAGGCTCTAACGAGCCTTTCATAAGAAAGCTAACACACACCCTGTTAGTTATGACAGAACCCTTCAATTCATTGTAGATCAGAAATTACTCAAAAAACAAATTTTTAGTCAAGGCAAAAAATCAGCCTAGAGAAGTTCACAGTTCTAGAAGGCGCTCACACGCACTGCAGGAAGCTCGGCAGGACTGTGATCTCCCTCTTGATGTGTACAGAAGTCACAGACGACCACCATGAAACCCCCAGCGAAATACTAAAGCTAATTCTGCTCAAAAATAAACAAGAATGAAAAATAAACTCTTTTGGTACCTCATCTACAGGAACAAAACTCCTTTACATGAAGTATTTTATTTGATTGTCACAATCCTGATAGGTGAGTATCATTACCCACTGTTTGGAAAGTGACGAGACAGATTAAATGACTTGCTCAACACCTCAGATGATTTGTGATGGAGTGAAAACTAAGTCATGTATCCTGTCTCATGATCTCATCACTTTTCCACCAGATCGTGCTCCAGCCAGAACTCCCGTGGGTTCTTGGTCTCCAACAATGACTCTGCTTCAAACTAGAGAATTCAGTTTCTATTCAAAAGAAAGAATGCATAGTGACAATAATGCATTATATGATGCTCACTTACCGTGGTAATCACTTTGCAGTGTACACACATACATCAAGTCACTACGATGTATACCTTGGACTAATGCAATGTTATAGGTCAATTGTATCTCAGTAAAACTGGAAAAATAATGCATTGTAATTATGTATTGCTTAGCAATTTACAAAGCATCTACATTTAAATAACTGATCTCCCGTGCAACCCAGAGACATCCTTAGAGAGAGTGGACAATATCCTTACCCCGTCATGGATGAGAAAGCAGACTAAGCCTTTTAAAGGGATGTCCAGACAAACCACAGCAGAAACAGGACGTGAGCACCTGTGGTGGATCCAAAACCTGCCGTGGAGACCCAGCCTCTGGAGAGGCCCTTACAAGGACATGAAGGAGATTCTTGTATTTTGTTGTTCTTTATCTTCCTAGGAACCAGGACAATAAAAGATAACCCAACCTAATTTTCTACAGTCTTCTAAGGTGCTAATGTTTGATGTAAAAACTCACTGCCTACAGTTTTTGAGGCCGTGATGAGGTCGAATGTAAGTTTGGGGAGAAAACGAAACAGCAATAGCCTTGAATGAGGGGGTCTGGGCGGGAGGCGAGGAATCCGCTTTTCACGAGCCCAGAAGACAAAAATTTCCTCTTCTCCGCCACGGAGATGCCAATCCACACTAATTTACCAGGTAAAACTGCAGACCATCACTGAATTAGAACTAGGGGGACTGCAATGGAATTCAAGATGCTATAGGGTCTGTTTAAATGTAAATGCTTTGTAAATTGCTAAGCAATACGCAATTACTGCCTGTGGACCTTGGCTCCTCACTGACTCGTTGTGTCCCCTTAAGAAAGTCACTTAACCTTCACAAGCTTTCATTTCCTGTCTTTAAACTTAAGAATACCTACTTTGCCATAAGAACTTAAGAAGGTAATGAGGGAAAGCTGATGAATAAATGGTAGTTACCATTCCTGCTACCTCTTTCAAAGTGAGTGATTATCATGTTTTTAAATGTCCACTTTAGCAAGTGAGAAATTCTGAGATTAGAGGGACACCTACCACTGCTCAACTCCAGAGACAGCTATTCTCCCTTCCTGTAAAAAGCTCAGGTTTATGGGAGGCACAGTCGTTACAAAGGCCCCAAGGCATTCAGAGAACCAATAACACGCGAAGTCTCCTCAGAGGAGGATGCACCCTAAGTGCCAGCCTGGCAGAAACCCTGTGGCATGGGAGAAGGCTAATAAATGCAGTTTCTGAAAGATGAGATTTCAAGTTTTGGTCCTGCCCCTTCCGAAGGGGCCCAGGGCCAGGCAGCAAGATCTTGCTGGGTGCTAGGCGGTGCCGCTCACTAGTGGCAGGAGTCATGGGAGAACTGCATTAACTCTGACCCTGTAACAGCGTAATTGCTGCGTTTGTGTGTCAGGGCCGACACTCAGGCCCCACTCGTCCTGGGAAAGACGGCCCTCCGCCAGCTGGAGGTGGCTTGTCTTCCCCACAGGCCTGTCACTCCAGGGTGGAGATCTGAGGGGGAGAACCCATACCTCCCCCAAGTCCTTACTTGACCTGCCTTCCCAAAAGATTCTGGCCTGGCCAGCTTCCCTCCCCATCCACCTTCTATTTCCCAGAACCACCTCCATCCTGCACAGTACAGGGGTTGATGTCTGTATGTGCGGGAAGGAGCTTACCCTACCCTCCAATTTCTCTCTTCCTGGACTCCCACAGTCTCCTGAGGGTACACAGACCAGGGTCTCACCATCGCCACTCAGCACAAGCCTGGTGCCAGAGCCCTGACACTGTGCAACTATTTACCCCGCCCTGAAAGCTTGACCCAGTGCGGCAAACTGCTCTCTCCTCAGGGTGTGGTCCAAGTCCCCATCTTTTCATGTAAGAAGTCCTTCCTCCTGAGACTTTCGCCAGGATCAACAGCACGCTCCTGGCACTTACCTGAACTGTGTTATCCTGTGGGTGTCGGGGGACACCTGTCTGAGGCCACCCCAGGTCAGATCACCTGCTCGGCCTGACCAGGACCCTTCCTTTCCACTTGTGGCTCCCAAGGCTGCTCACAAACTCAAAGAGAATAAGCTTCCCAGACAGTGGATGTGGTAACTATGCTCCCCAACAGGCAAGAACTACAAAGTTCTCAAAGTCCACTGGCAGAATCTGACAGTGCCCCTGTATGGTTCCCAAGTAACTTTGCCTGCCTTAGCCTCATCCTCCTGGTGTGAGCCCCTTCACGTGGAAGCCTCGCACCTATGAATTCCAGGTGCTGGGGACCCAGCATGCACTGAATATTCACATATCTGCAAAGAATAACAGTCCAAGTCCTCAGCCCTTCAGGACATCTCCATGCAGCTTTGGGGGGGATCATGCTGTCCTGAGCAGTCCCCAGCACGGAGCTGAATAATAATCTGTCCTGGCTGCGTGAGCGATTAAAATGCCTTGAAGACCAGCTAGCTCAGAGGTGCGTCAATGGATGGATCCAGTTGTACACGGCAGCTAGAAAGACCATTTTAACTCTGCTGGCATTCTCCAAAACATGTCACCCCAAGCCCACTTCCACTCACCAGCTGAAAAGGAAGAAGATGAGAATAACTCAACTGCGTGGCTAAACGTGCACCGACGGTCATCGTTCTGGAGCATCGTTCCTGGGCTGGAACAAACGCAGCCCTCCTCGGGGGGCGTGACACTGGACAAAATGACCCCCAGGAGTCATTGCCGGGCCCCATGTCTCTATCCCACAGGTCACGCCAGCCTCCAAGACTCCAAAATTTGGGGTATTGGTTTGCTACTTCCAATTGCAATGGGAAGGATGATTAGTTTTCTGTGATGCTAGTCCAGCTCAGGTATCTGGGAAGAACTCCCAAGAGCCAACAGGACAGACTCACAATTCAACCGTCAGCACACACAGATGAAGACGGTCTGTCTGCCCTTTCAAGCCCGCCCTCCGGGTCCTGATCACCTACTGCCCTGAGGACATGCGAATCCCGAGGACTCAAGCTCCCAAGCTGATACATTTAGAAGGGAAAGGGACTATACTCTGAAAAGTAAGTCCCTGATATAAAATTAACACCCTACCAGGCAATTTTAATGTCCCCCTCAAAGACTACACATGCCCAGTCATCCGACCTCTCAGAACGAGAAGAGCAAAGGCTCTTAACTTCATCCTCTCTTTCTGCTCCGCCAGGACTGCCCACCCCCCAGACACAAAATTTAGTATAAAAAGGAGAATCATTAGAATTTCTGAGGAACAAAGCACCTCAAAACTCACATATTTGAACATCTAGAAGGGCGTATGTGTCAGTGACACAGAAAAGAGTCTTGGAAAAATGGTGCCTTTGCAAACAGCATTTTATTTGTAAAGAATACATCTAAATTATCCCCTTTGCTGTTATTTCTTCAGCAGTTAGGGGACAGAATGAAGCTAGCTCCAATTAAGGCAACTTTAATTTTAAAATAAAAATGAAGTGGCTTCTTTTGCCAGCACCCTATGTTCTTCACCCACATCTGTGCACCATTCAGGAGAAGAGACAGTATAAAAACCAGCAGCTGAGCAGAGACTGTAGTTAGCAACAGAACTACTAGGAATGCCACATTTTGACAATGGTCAACAGCAAGGGGTTTGTCTTCACACACTCTGTCTCCCCCTGCTCCCAGCCTCTCGCTGGTGCTCACAGGACACCCTCTCTGGAGGTACACAATACCCAGAATTCATCTCTCTGGTAAACAAAGCTCTGCCTATGAACCATCCGATTTCTCTCTGACCCACAGCAAACTAAATCAGCAGAAGCTCCAGGTAGGATTTTCTCCTTCCAAGGGTCAAAGTCTTTTCCCCTCAGAAGTTCCACACATTTACTAAAATAATTTGAGACTTCATCAGAAAGCCATTACGCCTGCAAACACTAAATTATTTAAGTGATTCCTTGTATATAAATATTTCATATCAGAAATTGATTTCCAAATGAAGTACACATGAAGGATGACCACGCTGAGCAGTGTCCGAGTACATCTTGCTGTTCTAAAATGCAGAAAGGAAGTAAAGTACAGGCAGTATTTTAATGTAACTGAAAAACTGAATTCCACACGAAGTCACGCATGATTATACATACCATCTATGTAAAAGTAAAAAATTGCTGCTTCTAACTCCCTTTGTGTCAGACTAGAAACACCAGGCCCAGGAGAATCTTCAGGAAGCGGAGCTAAATAAAAGGCTTTGAAACTAATTTCAGGTTTGCTAAACTGGATACTTTTTTAAATTGCCACATCTTTAAAGCACTGAATTTTAACCTTGGGTAACACCAGCATAAGAGTTGAAGCACTCCAACCCTAAAAAAGCTCTGTCCACTAGCCCCCAACCTATGTCAAGGGGCAAAGGGAAAAAAAAAAAACCCTGTTTCTCCAAGTTGTGAGAAAAAACAGAGCTGTGGTGGACCCCAAGTCCTCACACACACACATTCTCTCAGTGGCTGAGCAGCAGCCACATTGAAAGGGGTGAACAAAAACCCAGAGATGAACAATAAACATCATTAACCAGGGCTCCAGGCAGCACAGAATAAAACAGCTCAAGACAAATGGGCCCTGAAGACCCCAACAGAAACTTTCCAGGCAGCCCCAGGAGTGTGACAGCCCTGGGGTAGCCCCGAAGTGTGGCAAAGAAGGGACAGTGGCCCGGGGGTCCTCACAGGAGCCCCTCCCCGGCCCCTCCCACAACGCTGCTGCTCCTTTCCTCCCTCTTCTCCTTGGGTGCCCTGGGAAGAAGGCATAACAAGACCACGTGGGGCTGAGCCCAATAAAAAAATGCCCACTTCTCACACCAAACCAGCAGCACCGAACTGAGCAAATCCGTGCACACCTATAACCCCCAAATGTCCCATTCAGCAAAGCACCACCTCGTTGTTGGAGACTTAGAACGAACACACAACAAACTTTCTTCCACCACAGCAATAGCTGAGAAGAAAAAAAGCATAACTCCTCGAGCCTTAGCAAAAGCTAAATCCTGCTTCTCCTTAGCTGCTGCATTCAGCTTAATGTAGCTAAATTAACAAAATGTTCCCTTGGCATTTAAATTTTTTCTTTCATTTTTCCTCCTCATAAGCAGAGTCGGGGGGTGATGCATAGTAAGTCAGAAGACAAAGCAACTTCAAAACAAAATCAGTTATTTGTAAACAATCCTCGTGGGGATTTTTTTCCCCTCCGCTCCCCCTACCCCCAAGAAAAACAGCCCTGCCAGTTATAATGGAAAGCCAAGTAAAGATAAATCAATTAGCTTGCTAATTTCTCCCCTCTCATTTATTTAGCTCTGCACTGTATTTGTCGTAATTGACTACAATTATGTTAATTACTAACTCCAGTATAATTACTATATTTATTGTCATTGAGCACGCGATGTACCCACAGCAAAGCTGGCATTTGTCGGGCATCAAGAAAGCAAACTGTCGAGAGGTGATTCTCGGCAAACTGGCGGATGTGGCTGCAGCAAATGAAAGGGCAAAAGAGATTTCATGCAATGTTAGTTTGAAAGCACCGGTTCATTAAGGATATTAATTTTCTGATAACTACACATTTAAGTATGACACACTGGCGCGGTATCTACAGGATTTCACAATTATTAATGCGTGACAGTTTCAAATGCTAAGTGAATCAATTAAACAGCAGCATTCACAATTTGAGAAGAGATAACTGCTTCATAACTACCTAAGACTACAATTTTCACATGACAAAAAAGAGCCATTGAGGCGCCTTCAAAACCTGACAGGTCAAGAAAGAAGTTTGAAACAAAAGCACCTTACAACCATCATCTCTCCTCTTTACTTGTCAGATCAACTTTGCTAGTGTCTCCCCAGAAACAGCATCACATGCCAGCTGCCACAAGGTGATTTTTCATGTCTTGTCAAAGAAATCTTTTATTCTATTTGCTCTGCATTAACATGTTACATTTATTGATCAAGGGCCTGTTCGGCAGCCCCAGCAGGGCACTGAGCTCTCCATGCCTACGGGGCTTTGATGTCCCGGTGACATTCCAGCTCGAATAATGCACATACTAAATGGATTTAATGCAGAAATGTGTTTGGACCTGACAGTTACATTAATAACAGCCCCTCACGCTGATAAATATGCAATTGCTACTATTAAGAGTTACCCAATTATGGGGAAAATATTTCTCTACCTTAAAAATAAATCCATCAAGGAAAAAAAGTTTTAACAATGGTGCATTCTCTTAAAACAGTCCTCCAGCTGCAGAAAGCGCGCCTGTGGTGGGGGGGCGCTGTTAACACCCCCATCTCCTGCCCTCCCCTCCAATTGTTTTTAATGTCTTGCTTTATCTCAAGAAAGGTTTGGGGATTTTTTTTAAAACCTCTTTTGTTGGTCTTCCCTGCTCTACCCGTCTCTTAGTTCTTCAGAACCAGAGAAAAAGCAGACACCCAGGAGACTGAAAAAATTGGGTTCTGTATAAACTCAGAGAGGAGCTGAGGGGAGCTGGCTCAAAGGGGGGGCACGTAGCTGATCTCCATAATGATGGGTCTGGAGAAGAAGGTGTCTTTTTTTAATATAAACTCTAAACGAAACATGAACATATGTGTATGTCTCTCCCTCATTGAAAACCCTGAGTGACCTTGTGCTATGGCAGTGATGGCGGTGGGGGTGCAAAGGGGAAAAGAAAGCAGCTGGGAAAGAAGAGACCTTTTATTAAGGAAAGTCTCAGCCAGGGAGCATTTGTAGTTATTATATCCCGCAATTAAACACAGACACCAGCAAAAAGCATAATCGTTCCCCTTTCATCATAAAGGAGCAGGGAACAGCTGAAATCACCAACACTGCAGTCCCTGAGGAGACAAGAGGGAAAAGGCTTTTCAGATGGTGGGTGTGTGCATGCGAGTGAGTTAAACGTGCAAGTGCAAACACATACACACACACACCACATCTTCTCTTCCTCCAGACTCCAAACTCGTGCATGCAGTAATTCATCTCAGGGTTCCCTGTCTCAATGCTGAGACAGCAAGCAGTCTGGCCACGGCATTGCTGAGCCATTTCTCCCCATGACAATGACCTTCACCTGACCCATGCCTCATAGCCCAAGGGGAGACAGAGGATGAGTTCCCTGGGAACACCCACCTCCAAGGCAGCCCAGGTCTCATGAGGTCCTGCCAACCCAAACTTTCTGAATCAGAAGGTTTTGGAGAAACAGTAGAGATGAGGAAATGCAACTGAATTCTGAGGCCTCCAACTTGGAGTGTCGGGATCCACTGTGAACCTGCAATGGTAACTTCCACAAACTGCTCATGCTTTTGAAAGAAAAAATCCCCCCCAACAAAGAATACAGGCTTGGAAATAGCCATCCTTCTTTTCATAGGACGAAAGCGATGATTTCTAGTTTGAGAAGAAGTTTGAAGTAAAACTGAAATCAAGCCACCAGGGCCATTTAATTCCAGCTCTGCCATTTAATCATCAGGGCGGTCTAGGGCAAATTCCTAAAGCAACTGTGGGCCTCAGTTGCTTTACCTGTAAAATCTGAGTAATAACAGTCCTGTTGTCAAAATGTTGTTGGGAGAACTGAATGAAATAACACAGGGTAAGTGTTCTGCCCAGCCTTGGCATATACTGAATGCTCCATGATATTGGTTATTCATTAGTAAGACAAACATGACTGATGTCACTTGTCTGCTCCAGTGCCCCTAGACTCCACTGAAGGGTAGAGCTAATCAACTTTAGGTACCATTTGCAAGGCTGCTTTATTGTCAAACTCACTGAGAGACACTCTGCAAGCTATCTCAAGGAGAACTCAGAGGCTTTCCTCAACAGAGTGTAGCTGACATGGGAAAGGGAAAAAAAAATTTTTTTTGTCCAAGGCTGTCCGATGCCCTGCAAAACATTTACCATACCTGGCCTCACCCACTAAATACTACTAGGACCCCCTATTTCCATCCTGGTGACTAAACTTCATGGTTGAGACTCTGGAGGGGCAGTGAACAGAAAGTCTCAAAGAGTTAAGTTCACCAGTCCCCCGCCCTCCTCCCCCCAAATCGCCAGTGCTTCCAAAAGGCACCCCCATAACACAGAGGGCAGCATTGTCCACATGCACAATGATGGCCTCAGGATACAGAGCGGGAAGAAGGAAAAGATGGAAGAGTGAGGCCCAAGATTCTGGGGGAGCAAAATGGGTAAAAGAGAAAATAGAAGGCAATACTAAAAAGTCTAGGAATTTCTTACCATTGTGGAAAACACTGTAGAAGTATGGAGACAATGTTTAAGACAGCACTTTCTAAATCACACTGTGAGTTATAGGAATCACCACCTAAGAGAAAACTGAACCTCACTGTGCCTCACTTAGACCAGGGGTCCCCAACCTCCCTGCTGCAGACCCACTGCCAGTCCAGGCCTGTTAGGGATGGGGCCACATCGCAGGAGGTGACCTTGAATGCAATGTGCTTGAGTCATCCCAAATCCATCCCCCCCTCAACCTCAGTCTGTGGAAAAACTGCCTTCCATGAAACCAGTCCCTGATGCCAGAAAGGTTGGGGACTGCTGCCTTAGACAACTCTCTGCCATTGTCCACCCCTTCCCCTGCTCAGTCTTACCACAGTGACCTAATAGCCCATTTTCTCTAGCCAAAAGGTGGAAATCCAGGAAAGCAGGACACTTTGGGAGGAGGGGAGGCGCTATATAAACCTGCTCCTCTAATGATTTTTCCTTTTCCCTCCCTCAAACTGTGTTTGGTGGTTCTACTCATGGAAGACATCCCGGAAAGTGTTGCAAGTACAGGAAATCGAAGTGTTGCTATTAAGACATTAAATATTACCTGCCAGGTCATTTTCCACATCACCTTCCTATTGTATGTTCTGAATTAGCAGCTGGAGACACTAGAATTGCCAACGATATTCTTGGAACAAAAAAAAAAAGATGCTTTTCACAACATTGCCCAGCTTACAAAGAACAGGATTTCCAAAACACATATACCCTTGCTTACTTGGAATTTATTGATGCCCTAGAACTATTCTGAAAATTTACCAAAACAGTTTATCTTTCTAAAGCCTACATTTTCTACCATCTCTTCCTCTTCAGTGTCCACTGACATGACTTCTGTTTTGGAACCCCCAACTCCAATATCAGCAAGCTCCCCAAGTAAGACCAGTGCATTTGGATTTTGAAAGCAAGGCCCCTGACTACAAAGAAACTAATTGATGAGGACCCAGTGCCAACAGAACATGCCCTTTAAGCTGTTCTCCTAAGAGACTGGGTGAGGAATTCTCTCTCTCTCACCCATTCCCAGTGTAACGTAAACAAATGTATGCTCCTAGCTGGCAGAGACGCAAAGTATGTATGATATGAGTGGGTTTAGCTTATGAAACAACAGGCATTTAGAGAACAAGATATTTATATTGGTGTGTGTTAGGTTATGCTGCATTAAACATTCTAAAATCTTGTAACACAGATTTATTTCTATTTTACAATTTATGTCCAACATAAATCGGCAAAGAATTCTGCTCATTTATGTCAGAACCCAAGACCAATGATCATAATAGGTAGAAGAGAAAGTTGCAAATTGTTCATCAGCTGTTTAACTTTCTGTGCACTGGTCATACCAAAAGGTGCAGAAATGTGGAAACACGCTGTGTTGAAGAGGAGGAAATCCTGAATGTCTGTGAGGAACCCCAATATGACTACCTGAGATGGTCTCTGTGGAAGATCAAGCCTGGGCTTTTAGCCCCACTAGCTCCGTGTTTAAGCCGTGATGATAGCTATGCTTATTGAAGACCTACTGTATGCCAGGTAATCTGTTATGCACATCACACACAGTTATACTCAACATTTTTGCAATTAGCTTAAGGCCAGTTAAATCACTGGTGAGTGACATAAACAGGACTTTAAGCTGGGGTAGTCTAACCCCGAAGCCTTGGTTCCTTTTAATTCCAATGTCCATTCTCCCAACTGATGAGCAAGTTCACAGACCAAGTGATGGTTTGGCATCAGACCATAAAACAGACCAAGCTTTATGTAGCAGTTCATAACAAATAGAAATGTTGGTGTGTCTGTCATTGAAGCTGTGGTAATGCACCACATGTCTGCTTCACTGCTGGAGGAGAGGACAAAGCCACCATCTCTTTATTGGAGGTGCCCAAACTCCCCAGTCCTTCACTTCCATCCTGGCCAAAGCCTAGGAAGCTACAAGTAAACTACCACCTAGGAAATTTTCTCCTAAGCAATTTCCCCAATCAGTGTAGTCATCGGAGTGATGCTAGATAACATGTGACTGCAAATAATTTAAATTTTAAAATGTAAGCTTAATGTTGCCATAGATCAGTGAAACCCCCTCAATTTTACAGCCATATTGCCACAGGTATATTTATCATTGTTTGCCTAGGGGGCCCTGCTTTGCCCTCTGTTCAACAAGCTCAGCAGGCAACTCACTCAAACCACTCCAAGCCGGCGGAGGGGAGGAACAGGCCACCATGGAGAACTCTGCCATTTCCCAGTCAGGGGAGAAGGAAAACTGAAGCTGGAACAACTCATTAACAAGCTCCCTTTGCCTTGAGCAGATCAAGGAACCTGCACAGGCTAAAATTTAGGATCTCTTTATTGATCAGCAAAGTAAAATATGAAAACCTCAAAAACAAGCTCAAGGAAGAACTTAGGACAATGAATATTTAAATATTCTTGGTACAGAAAAGGGTATAACCTCTCCTGAGGGCAATCTGACATCTGTATCAAAGCCCTCTGACAACTCTGTCTCTAGGACAATGTCCCTAAAAACTAATCAGAGACATATTCATCGATCAGTATTAGAGGGCTATTTATAATCAAGATATTTATAACAGTAAAAAAATCTTGGAACAATCTAAATGTCCAACAGTAAGAAATAAAAAAAAAAATTAAAACTGTAATGCACTATTTATGGAGGTGGAAAAATACTTCCAATACAATGTAGGCATTGTTTTTTAAGATATTTGGCATTAATAAAGACAATAAAATGTTAACAGTGGGGATTTCTGGATTGTAAGGCTATCAGTGATTTGAGAAATGTTTTTTCATACCTTTCTGAGTTTCCCAAGTTTTTATGTTGATAATTGTTCTTATAAAAAAATTTTAAGTAAAATCTAAGTTACAATTTCATGGAGATGTAGATATTGGACTCATGATCATTAATGCATTCAAGTTCAAGGTGCCACCTGAGTAGCTCCCTGCCCCTGCCCCCAGGAGTCTTGTCCAGGATGAAGGAAATATGGAATGAAAGGGTGAAAGAGAGAATTGTTTAAGTCTTTTAAAAGAGCCAGAAATTTTATTCGGACCTATATTCTTGCTCCCCTTTCCAATTTATGACCTCACAGGGCACATACTAGTTCCAAGGATTCTCACTTCCCGGGACAGTCAGAGAAACAGTGGAGCCTGAATTTCCATGACCTTCTGCCTGGAGATGTAACCAGCTTAATACTGGACAACCCAAAAGGAGGGGAGGATTCATGATCGTTAGCACAGAGAAAAGACTGAAGTAGAATGGGAAGAAAAAACATATAGCGACTTAAAAGTTCAGAACTGATAAGTCCATAACCACCCTTCTCTCCAGCACAAACAGGCGGTCATAGGGAGAATCAGCAGAACCATCCCTTTCATAAATTAGATTACTAACGATGATGGTGAATGGCTATGAATTAATGGCAAGACAATAAAGAAGGATGTTCCTAATGTGAGTGATTGACTGAAGCCTTGTACCTCCCTTTTAACTAACATCTTGACAAGAAGTAATACAAATGTGATCACATACGAGGAAATTCATGTGTTAGCGTGTGCACGGGATATCTCTGGAAGACTACAAAAAAGTGAGCAGTGCAGAGGAGAACTGGGGGGCTACAAGACATACGTGCAAAGAAGACATTCTTTTCACTATTCTAGATGTGCCATGTGCATATATTAGCAACTCAAAAAATAAATAAATAGAACTCCTTGCCTGAAAACAAATGGTGGCCTCAAATATAAATGGACTGCGGCTGATATTACAATCTACAGAAGGAGCAAAATTTGTATTGGGGTACCATTCTGTTTAAGGCAATACCCTGACATGACTCTGGGTATGAAAAGGAAACCTGCAGAGATGTTCTGAAAGGGTGAGGTAGGGGGAGTTTTTCTGATATAACAAAGTGGGAAGAACTTTGTCTTTCTGAGGACAATTCTAGGAAGAGGATAAAGGACATGGAAAGGAGAGGAAGGGGCTGAGAGAAGGGAGTACCCGTCACACACAGAAAGCCTGACCTTAGGGAGAGGCATGGCCAGGGGTAGCCCAAAGATCTCCAGGAACAACGCTACCCCAAACTTGCGTGCGGCACTTACCACCTTCCCCCTCCCAGTACACTTCCAACTGTCAATAGAAGTCTGTAATACATAGTAATGTTGTGTTGGGCTTTGGAGAAAGAAAAGGAGTGTCCCAAGCAGGGCCAGACAACCTTCCAGGAGGGAGAACAGAAGACCACAGAGCAAAGACATGGTTAGAGCGGGGAACTATGGTGAATCTGGGTGCAGGGCAAACTGACCAGGACTTTGATGTAAACAGTAGGCGGGTAGCAGGGGTAGAGTGCAGTGCCTATGGAGAAACATTCTACAAAATATGGGATGGGCATTCACAGTATTTCATGTGGAGATGATGGTCCCTGGAGCCTTGTGGGCTTGAATCATATGTTGCCTGTCCCCTTACTAGGAAGGTAAGTTTATGATATTCTTTCTCTTTCCCTCTCTGTATTTTCTCCCTTCCAATTTTTTAAAAGAATTAGCTAAGCATCTCAAACATCTTTAATTGTGAGCCAGCTGAAGGCAAAGATAGACACCAGTGTCTGAATACGCTCAAATCTTCCTCCAACACCCGAGAAAAATAGTGCTGCCTCCTTTCATGCCCCAGTCAGGCACAAATAAGACAGTCAAAGATGATCCATCCCATCACAATCACACCCACATCAAGTCCGGATTGCTCTACTACTCCATTCTGGCCTGCAACTCCCTCCAGCTCAACCAAGTCCTAATGTAAACCTTTCCCAAACCCTAGACCTGGCTCTTCCTTTGCTCCTATCTGCCCCGAGCCAGCCAGAGCCCAGTGTGCAGATCGCGCACTGACCACAGCACTGATGAGAAGAAGCTCCTGACCAGATGGGATAATTCTCCAACCTCACCACTATGGAAATGTCTCTCCTCTAAAAAAATTAAATTAAAATCATAACTCCTCTCCCTCTCACTTAATCTTCCTGCCTCCAGGACCCATCATTTTTTCTGATAAGCCCTTGTAGATCCAGCCTCTCAAGAGTCAAGGGTCCCTTCTCACCACACACACACACACACACACACACACACACACACACACACACACGCACGCGCGCCACCCCTCCCAGGGCCCGGCCCTTTCTCTGCCGAAGGAAGACAGGGCCCCTGGGTGTGACAAAGACGTCTGTTTCCTCACACTTGACAGCCCAGTCCCATGACCTGGGCCTGCTGACACACTCCTCCATGGGACCCGGCCTCCCCGAACCCACATCCGGGCTCTCACCAGCAAGGCAACCGCAGCCTGAGCCCCTAGAGGCCAGTTACACAGAAAGAACTCCTACCACTGCCCCACAAAAGAGCCCTTTGCCTGAATCCATGCTGGGGAGCTATTTAAAAGGCACAGATCCTTTGCTTGGACATTGGGACCAAAAACCATCCTTAATTTCTTAAAAGTCAGCATTTGTTTGCTCAGCATCCTCTCATCACTATTCATTACTTTGTGACTTTTCGGTTTCCGCATCTCCCCCACAAGTCCAGGAGAGAACACCCACAGTACCCACGCTTTACATCACCCTCCAGGAGAGAACACCCTCAGTACCCACTCTGCACATCACCCTCCAGGAGAGAACACCCCCAGTACCCACTCTGCACGTCACCCTCCAGGAGAGAACACCCTCAGTACCCACTCTGCACATCACCCTCCAGGAGAGAACACCCACAGTACCCACTCTGCACGTCACCCTCCAGGAGAGAACACCCACAGTACCCACTCTGCACGTCACCCTCCAGGAGAGAACACCCACAGTACCCACGCTTTACATCACCCTCCAGGAGAGAACACCCTCAGTACCCACTCTGCACGTCACCCTCCAGGAGAGAACACCCTCAGTACCCACTCTGCACGTCACCCTCCAGGAGAGAACACCCACAGTACCCACGCTTTACATCACCCTCCAGGAGAGAACACCCTCAGTACCCACTCTGCACATCATCCTCTGGATGCCCCGTCCCTGGAGAAGAGGCCCTGCATCACAGCCATATGTTCCTGAGCACTGTCCAAAGATGCTCTGCTGGTTCAGCTGAGCCTTAAATCCCCTCTACCTACTGGCGCCTTAATGCCCTGGAATTTTGCCCATCTTCTCTCAAACTCTTAATTCCCAAACTCTTAATTCCTGACCCAGAAGTTGGGAGGGAAAAGACTCCAAGGTAGAGAAGGAGGCAAGAGCCAGAGCCCTGGGGTGGGATTTGGGCTCCTATCTCTCCTTTCACCCCAAGAGAGTTGGGTCCCTTCAGGGGATAGCGCAGTTCACAAGAGGACACTTAGAGGACAAGCCCTTCATGGGGCCAGCTGCCTAGGAAAAACCATCGCCCTAACCCCTGCTCCTTGAGCCCACTGATATCCACTTTCCGAGCATCTCCTACTTCCTGCCCCTAAACCAGGCTTAATTCAAAACCTTTTAAGAAGAAATTAAATAACTGTCTATTTTCCATCGGAGTAACACACGAAATCACACTTACCTTTTGCCAAGACTAGAACAGTTGTTAGAGTTTTCCCTCCTACCCACCTCACGCCAATTGTGTTTGAATTACTTTGAAATACCATCTGGGAGAAATCATAAATATTTAAGGTTCCAGTTCATAAAAAAGCAAAGAAAGAAAACACACATATGTACCGTACCTGTGATTTGACAAATCTTTGGGAAATTGGGTTCTTCAGAAGAGCATTCCTGAATGCCTCCAAAACATTCTTGCTAATTCCATCTCATTCCTCACCACACACCACCACCCCCACTCGTCTGCATAGGTATCAGTGAAAAAGGAGAAGAACAAAGTGAAATTCTCCTAGGAACTTATGTAACAGGGACAGACTCGCGTTCCCTGCTTCTTCAATGGCATGATGAGGCGAGCCAAAAGAATGATTCGGTCGGGTACAGGCCCACACGTCTCATACCCCTGCACCCTAGGCAGAGCTAGAGCAGGTGGCTTCTACCTGCAAGCTGTTCCTGAGGCACTGGGCCTCCCAGGCCTGCTCTGTGTTTTGTGAAGGTTTACATACCTCAGAAGGTTAAAACTCAGATCAAGCCTCTTTGCAAAGTGTCCGTAGTCCCTGCCGAGGTGCTCTGGAATTTCTCTGCAGTTCTGGCCTATGTAGGACACCTGGAAATTAAATGGAACAGAAAATGTGGCAAATGGAAATCGCCCAGCTGCTCACAGCCCTGAGTCATTGATCCAGTAATTGCTTCCGCAACTTTAAAGGCAAGCTCCTCACACACACACAAACACACACACACACAAATGCCGTATTTGTGGCTGTTCTTCTGATCAGATCAGCTTTGGGGGCTTCAGGACTCTGCCAACAGCTTCCCCCTTCCTTGTACACTTAGCATGATGAAAACTAATCCTAGCACAATGGAAACTGGACTAAATTGGCCTGATTCACATGTCAAAAAAAAACCAACAAAACAAAAATAAAAGAACAGAATCAGTATGGTGATCAAATCTCAGCAACATCAGCCTCTCGTTCAAGGGCCTCTCGGACAGCCGCCCCTCTGGCCCTCCTCCTCCACTGTCCCCTCCTCTCCCAAATACCCTGTCGCGCACATCACCTCATAAAGACGCAGCAGATGCACTTACCAGCATTCAACCTGCAGGATGCTGAACAAATAGGTTTGGACAAGAAAACCGTCCCAGACCGCCAATCCCATCTTATTACCACTGTGTATTAAATGCCGGCCTCACTCCGAACAAAGCTTATCCAAAGGCAACAGGACAACAACTGATGGCCAGGGCTTCCGAGTCTCCCTCCTCCAAGGAGCCTTGTGCAATCAACACCACTCTACCTGCAGAGCTGGTCCCTTAGGCATTATTTTACTTATATTATTATTAATCTAATGTGTGCCCAAATATTAAGAGGATGAAAGAAAATTTGATCCCCAAACTTCTGACTGTGGCAAGGTCAAGGGGCTTTCTCACTGCTGCAATCACCCAGTGTTTGAAGCCCATTTTTACAGATGGCACCCCATGTACAGGTTTGGCAACTCTTTCCAAAACCCATTAAAAAAGCCTGTGGGTCAGAGCTGGCTAGTGAGTCACGATACATGATACTTCCCTGCAGGACTATACCCTGAATTTCCAGGTAGAAATTCAGGCCCATCAACAGCTACGGCCTTGATCCTCTCCCATCCCTGCCACCCCCAAATCCACATTCTTCTGTGCATACAGACAAGGATGTCTTGGAATGAGTAAAAGACTCTTCCGTTATGATTCCTAATGGGAAACAAGAATATGTTGGCCATCTCAGGTATTAGGTTTAACCACATGAATAACTACTATTCAATCATTTTAGAACTACAAACACAGCACTTTCATATGGCTTGGCCTAACAGAAATCACACTTCACCCTAGCACCCTCAATGATTCCAGTCACCTCTCAACCTTCTCCTCCCCAATGGAGACAAACTTCTGACAATACATTGTCTGTATCCACTGTCCTTCAGTAACTTCATTCCTGGAGGAGAAAAAGTAGGGAGAAGGGACAGAAAAATAGCTAACTCCTGTGAAATAATTTTGACTCAGGAAGTTACAGGCTAGAAAACAAAGGACTCTAAGTTCAAGGTAGCAAGTTCTCCCCTCTCCGCATAGGACTCATCTTTCTTCAGAACCACGTGTGTAATAAATTCTGCTTCCAAGCCAAGATGGAAATCATACAGCAAGGAGAAACTAGTGATATAAAGCTCAATCAATCTAGGGACTTCAATTTCCCCAGGATATCCACTCGGAATATCCACAGGGTACTCAGTTTCCCTTATCAGGTTCCGCATGGTAAGTCCACACCGACCACCCAGGTCCATGGTGCTCACCACAAAACCCCTGCTTTTTGCATTGGCGTGTACCACCACCTTGCACATATCATCATTCAGGAGCCCTGATACATACAACAGAGAAGCTGAACTTTGGATGTAGCAACTGAGCTCTTTCCTCATAGACCGACCAAGGACTAAATCTATAGGGACCTAGTTTTTCAAAACTCCTCATGTTTATATGGAAAACTAGGACTCCAGAGCCCTAGCCAGTATAATAATAAGCTTCTTACTGACAGAGCCCAGATCACGTCCTGCACCGGGAATAAGAACTCGAGGGTGTGGAGTTCTTACGAATCCACATGTGAATTTTCCTGATCGACAAATGCCAATAGCACATCTATCATATTTTTGGCTTCCAATTGATTCTTCTTAACTGAAAGGTCAAGAGCTACCTCACGACATCATGTTGAAAGCGCCAGAAAAGTGTCAGACGCTAGGAAAGGAGACAAACATTTGCTCCCCTTTTTTCTCCATAAGATTCCCCCTCCGAGGAAATAGCAACACTAAGGGAGAACCATCACTACATAGCATTCAAATCACTCACAACGTGCCGACAAGACCTCATCATCTTGTTTCATTATGTGGTCTTAAAGAGCACAACATCCCAAGAAAACTAAACAAAGCACAACTTGTTCCCATTCCACAGAGACAAAGACCAAGTCTCCAAAACCTAACAGGGAAACCAACTTGGACAAGCCATTTCTATATTTGGACCACCTACATGGTAAACTGGAAGCTCCTAGAGATGATTTTAGAGTGAAAACAACCAACCAACCATGTTGAAGGGTTCCTAGCAGCTGGAACAGGCTTAAAAAGAGCAGCCATTGCCAGGCACTGCAACCAGTGCTCATAAGAAGACACCTGTCTAAGAAGTGCTTCTCGGCAGAAAACATGACCTCTCAGGATGTCATGAAGCTTCTTGGAGCACACGACCACCTAATGTAAGATACGAGGCCAGAAGAACCAGGCCAGAAATTGTTAGTTTCCTCAGCAAACAAGAGAAGGGATGTAGAGATTCATCTTAAATGGCACAGAAGAGCACATCCAAAATGAGAAGTCATTCTATTAAGTCAATTACCATGATATACACTAAACTGAGGAACAAACTTGTATACCTACCTTATATAATCTGTACCCCAAGACTTCTACCTTCTGTGAAGTGATAGCATGAAGGGACACTATCGTCAGGGGAATTAAAACATACCAAGTTAAAGACCTCTACAGAGAGAAATACAAAAGAGAAAGACAAAATTGTCTTGGGAGGATTTCTACACATATACACACCCAACCCTGCCAAAGGGCTGCAGAAAATCACAGGACTGTAGCACACCAACAGTCTCTCTTTGCAGCTGGGACATTCCAACTCCCAAGACATTTCTAGAGATGGTGGATTTGACCATAGTCACACTGAGAAAGGATTTTATGATACTTGGCCCCAGCCAGGGGTAAGGGATCCTTGATTTTTAAAATTTTAGTGCTGGTCCATCCGTGTTGTCACAAATGATAGAATTTCATTCTTGTTTAATGGCCAAGTAATATTCCACTGTATATAATGCACCACTGCTTTTATATTCACTTAGCTATTGATGGTATTTGGGTTGCTTCCATATTGTGGCTATTGTAAATAACACTACAATAAATATAGTAGTGCACATATCTTTTCAAATGAATGTTTTGGGTTTCTTTAGATATGTACCCAGAAGTGGAATTGCTCTGTCATAAGGCAGTTTCATTTTTAACTTTTGGAGGAACCTCCATACCCTTTTCCATAGCGGTTGCACCACTTTCAATTCTCACCCACACTTGTGACAACTTGGATGAACCTAGAGGGTATTATGCTAAGTGAAAAAGACAAATACCATATGATTTCTCTTATATGTGGAATCTAAAGAACAAAATAAATGAATAAACAACAGGGACGTAAAGTTCAGCCTAGGGAATATACCCAATAATATTGTAATAACTATGTGTGGTGCCAGGCGGGTGTTTGAATTATCAATGGGGGGGTGGATCTCTTTGCAAATTATATAATCTTCTAACCACTATGCTGTAATATAAAATACTGAATATAATATAAAATATAAAACACTGAATGTCAACTGTAATTGAAACATAAAATTTTTTAGAAATAATAAATTTGCACTACTAGAAGCTCTGTCAGAGTAGAAACAGCTCTGGGCACAAGTTTGAGTCCCCAGGCTGCTACTCACTAGCTGTGTTACCTTGGATGGGCCACAGTCTTGTGGAATGTGTTTCTTCTTCTGTAAACTAGTCGAACACTAACTGCCTCCAACATTCATTAAATGCCTACCTACCACCTGGCTATTATCTCTTCAATACTCATAAAACAGCTCCGTGAGTCACATATCGCCTTCGTTTGTACTTATATAACAGGAATGAGATAACATCTTTGAAATCCACAGCACGGCCCTCAGCACCTAGTGACCCCTGGACGAATAAGTGCACTAGACCAATATTACTTCAGAAGGGATTTGTTATTCTGATGTCTGTTGGGCACAAAATTTCAATGCCCAGATTCCAAGTTTGCATTTGTGTCTACCACCGTATTGCTGTCACTACTTTCATTGTCACAAGCTAGTGGAAAAAGAAGATTGAGGACTTTATGCTGAATATAAATGATGCATTCAAGCCAACAAAAGGTCCAGTGAACTCAGATTCATGTTGAATGAGAGGTTTTACACAGAAAGTGGAGGGAGGACTACATTTCCAAGCATTTGATGTTGAGGCCTGTAGAAGTCTCATTAAATTATTTTAATTTCATTGGTGTTAGTGGGTTTTTTATTCTTAAACCATCCCTTTAATTGAAGTGTATAGAATTTAAATATGAGCTTTAAAAAGTTATATCTGGCTTATATTTATATATTTAAGCAATGTTGTAATAAAAACAATATTAATCCTATAGGCTCGTAGGAAGTCCCCCCCTCCCTGGACCCGGGAAGAATGATTACCCAAGTTTGAGAACTGCTATGTGACACATTCAAGGTGCTATGTCTTATGATGGCTGTCATTAGAAATTGCAAGGGGCGGAATGCTAAAAGACCCTTAACCTCTGGTCTGCCACTCAGGGTTAGGGTCTTTAGGTGGTTTTAGGACGTTGGGCACTAACACCTGAGAGGCACTTCCCAGCTCCTCCCCTAGCAGGTCCACCTGTTTAAAACAGTCCCCAGGAGCTCAAAAATGCCTCACCCACAGGTCAGTTATTACCCTGGGGCTGTTTGGGGTGGGCTTAAAGCAGGAGGTATAGAGAAAATCAAGTTTGGGAAACTGAGAAAGAGTAACGGAGGCACAGGAGAGTTCTCAGCGCCACTGTCAAGTCCTCCATGAAGCTGGAAGAAGCTACAGCCAGAGAACAGCTGGGTCTGAAATGCAGAGCCCAAGATCTGAGGGGAAAGGGACCCTTCTTTGGCAGAGACCCTCCCCTCCAGCCTCTCCCTCTAGGCAACCACGTTAACTCCCAGAAGCCCTTTTTCCTTGCCAGCTAAATAAGACCCATCATTTTTCACCTCTCGGCCAGGATGGTTACCTCCCTGGCCTGCTCACTTCTGAACTCTGAGAAGGGAGAAAACATTCCCTTTAACCCAAAAGTAATCTCAAAATCTAATTGTGCCTGACACTACCTGCTTTAGGCAATTCAAGGGGAGAGCTTCAAACCTTAGAACTATCTCTCTAGGGTGTACAGGGAAGGGCAGGGAGTTGGAGGGCTGCCTTAATCAGAGGTTAAAAATAGAGACCTGGCTGTTCCAGCAGGTAAAAGGCACCTGGTCCCAGAGTGGCTGAGTCTATCCCTCCAGCAATGACTAAAAACACCTAAGGCTTCACCACAGGGCTGAAAGCAAATGAAGCTGGTGCCTACCACCCAGGGTTGAAACTGGAGTGTTGATATTTCCCATAAGCACCTATTCAAGAAATTAGGTGCCAAAATAAGAAAACTGGAGGGCTGCAGCTTCTGCCTGCCCTGGGTAAGGGCTCTATGGTTAGGGGCCAGAGCCAGTCTGCAGTGGATCCTTGACCCAGCACCTGCTGGGTACATCACGATTTCACTTTCTTTGGTGGGCCAGAGGCACCTCTACCTTCCTGGACTCTTTCCTCCATTATTTACATTTTTAAAAAAACTAAAACTAAGATTTATACGTGCACACCTAGGAGATAAGATGGTTTGGGTTCCAGGTCACCATAATAAAGCAAGTATCGCAATAAAGCCAGTCATAATCTTTTTACTGGTGAAGGGTCTTTCAACTTACTGAAAACTCAACACCTACAAAACTCAACAAAGCAAAAAACCAAAAGAAAAAAAAAAAGCCTGCATTTTACAACAGCACTTGGTAAAAGACAAAATTCTTTGATATGAGTTCTTTTCTTATTCTGATTATTAAAGAAATTAAAACTTTTTTTTGTAGACCACCAAAAGTATGGTGGGCTTTGGGCACTTAACCACTCTACCTAATAGAGAAGCCCACCGGCCGGCCCTGGTCAGTGGGCGCTAGGGGCAGAGGGAGGTGGAAGCTACCAGGGCGACCTGGGGTTGGAGGGGTACTTCCCCTTCCCGCCACAGCTAAGGAGTGTGCCAGACTCAAAAGTGGGGTCTCTTCTTACCAACCTAGGGCAGGCCTGGGCATGGGACAGACTTCCCACCTGCAGACCTGAGGTGGAGCAGGGGGCCCCCTTTAACCTGGGAGCCCCTCGCCGTAGTGCTCCCTCCCCAGACCGACTGTGCCCCAGCGGGGGCGGGGCGCGGCTGGCGGACTTACTTGCGATCCACTGACCACGAGCCCGGCCATGGCGAACCGGTGGACTTGCGACCTAACTGCAGAGCTTGGAGCACAAAACGTGGTGGCAGCGGGCTGCGCGGGCCAGGCTTTAGTTCCGCACTGGGCGGTCAGCTGACCCTGCGGAAGCCGGAGGCGCGGGCTATCATCGCAAACTCGGCTCAGCTGGGAGCCCAGCACCGCCAGGAGCCAGCCCAGGCGCAGGTGAGCCTCGGCTACTCCGCGGTGCCTGTCGCAACAGGTGTCCCGCAGCGCCCGGTGCCCCGTCAGTATGGCGTGACCGTGTAACTACCCATGCCACCTGGACTTCCCAGGACCCTACCGCTCCATTAGGGGGTCAAGAGGGGTCAAGAACAGCGCCCCCTAAAACTACATGCGGAGAACTCTACTGCGTTAGTAGGGTCAGACTGGGTTGCGGGGGGCGCGGAACTTCCCGTCAGGGGCACCCCATCTGAGCCGTTAGTGGGGGCTGCGGTGAGCCAGGCCTTTCCAATATTTCACAATCCAGATTATATAACTCTCTTCAACTGCTGAGAGGAGGGGCCTCTTAGCTGGAACTCCCCTCCCAACTTTCGAGAGGAATAAAGCAGTGGGGAGATTGAATGGACACCTGGTGGGGTGAGTTTCATTTGCAAGGGAGAAGGGGGGAACTGACTTTCCCTATAAATAAAGTGTTGGCTCAACTAATAGCACCCCTGTTGACAGTAATAAGCCCTGGGAAGAGAGTTCACTGATCTGCCCAAATTTCAGGCTTCTTTTTTTCTCTTCACCCTCTCTCTCGCTCCGCACAGAGTAAAGGTATTATTTGGCAGGCACAGTTATCCCTGGGTTCAGACCACACAGAGCTTTCCCTTCATCTGGAAGTGAGGGCCGGCCATTACTGCCTTCCGTCTGGATGAAATCAGGCCAGGTGGGCAGGTAACTGGAAGCTCGTGTCTGTCCTCAGCTGAAAGAATCCCAACTTTTTCCGTGCCTGTGTTTGCCTTCACACCTCCATCCCCAGGATACACAAAGCTATTGCCAGATACCAGTCCGTTGTCATATTATCACCTGTCCCTATTTCAGCCAGAGATCTCTTCATACCAGTGGGTATAGGCTCCATCCAAATGGAGAAAGTAAAACTAAGTCCTGACTTGCCAAGGTCCAGGCCTCACATGCACTGCAGACCTATTTGTAATTGTAGCCCCCCCCACCTCTGTCCAGGGGCTGTTCTCAGGGCGTTTTGTTGTCCCATGTGTCTAAACAGCACTTAGAACTTTTGGTTGTGCAGCTAGGATGATAATTATGGTCATAGTTAAGCATTTTGTGGCTCTCGTCGCCTTCTTTCAGGCCTGGTGCCAGCACATTGTAATGTGAACCCTATTGTCAGCATTCTGGTGAGTGGCGTTGACCTCTGAGGGTTGACTTGGCCTGCCCCGCTCTCTGCTGAGAGGAGCGTGCACAGCAAAGTGGAGCTGTAAGAACATAAACCTGGCTGTGTTTACTTTGGGGGATTCCAGGAAATGCTGCAACAAAAGGTCCTACAGGCCAAAAAAGAAAGCTTGCTCTTCAGAGATAAGGGGGATCAAAGGGAATCTTTCCAGACCTATTGCCCCAGGACAAGCTCCTCATGCTCTTCCTCCCTCCTTCTCTGCTGAACACACCCTCTGTGGTCCATTGTCCATTTTTGCCTGCTTTTCCTGCCTGAAAAGGAGGAAGTGGGGCCCACTCTTTGCTGGTCATGATACTTTGCCCTCCAGGACACCTTTCACCTTGACCTTTCGAAAAGGGCTTTGACCAGCGAGAGAGACAAACCTATTCAAAGATGAAATTGGAACTCCCTGCCAGGAAGAGGATGCTCAAGGTCCTCTCATCCATGACCCTGCCTCCATACATGGCTGTGTCTTCTGATCGTAGACTATTCTGAAGACTGTCAATAACAACAAAGTGGGCAAGGATCTTTTCTACCTTTCTGAAGCCCCCACTACTGTTCCCTCCTTTACATAGCCACAGGGTGATCCTTCTAAAAGCCTGATTTGACCCTACCTAAAATCTTTCAGTGGCTCCTGACCAACTAATAACACAGGCCAAAATCTCAAGTATGTCCATAAAGATATTTCATCATTCCATCAACCCCTACCCCTCCTGCCTCTTCTTCTACTTCTCCCACCCTCTGACTGGCTTTTAGTTGTTAGTTTTGCCTAGAATGACTCTGGACCCAATCTTGTCTCCACTGTGTAAATATGCCAGGAAGGCCAGTTGAGTGCAGGGGAGAGATAATATGGGAAATCAAAAAAATAAATAAAGTTCAGGATCACTCAGATTAAGGTAGGCTTTAGTGTTTGAAATGTAAGTTGATGACAAAAGGAAGCTATTGAAAGTTCTGGAGCAGAGCAGAAATTTGCTGAATGTAGTGGGAAGAACTCTACAAACAGACTAGATCGACCTCTTCTTACTCCCCTCGGCTTCTGGAAGTTAGTGTTCAGAACATAAAAACAGGAAAAGAAGGAAGAGGAGGGAGAAGAATGGGGGGGAAGGGAGAAAGAAAAAAAAAAAGAATCTGTATCTCTAAACCAAAAAAAAAAAAAATTAGAAGAGAGGGGTCAGGGACATCCTTGTACTTCATCACCTTTTCAAACACAAAGGAAAATTAAATAGAAATAGCTTGCCCTGGCTGGTGTGGCTCAGTGGATTGAGCACCAGACTGCAAACCAGAGGGTCACTGGTTCAATTCCTGGTCAGGGCACATGCCTGGGTTGCATGCCAGATCCCCAGTAGAGGGCACTCAAGAAGCAACCACACATTGATGTGTCCCTCTCTACTTCCCCTTCCCCTTGATCCAAAAATAAATAAATATAACCTTTAAAAAAAAGAAATAGTAAAAGGTAAACTTCTTCATGGACCTCCTTCTGGGAGAGGAGAGAGCAAAGGAATGCTGAGATAGGGCCGGCCCAGGAGGTAGACAAATGATTCCTTTGCAATACGAGGAGTTTTCACTAGCAAAGGAAGGAGACAGGTCTTCTTGGGCCTTCTCCCTGAACACACCTCTTCCTGCCCCTGCCCCAGGAGCACTGAGGGAAAGGAAAGGCTCTCATGGTCATCTGGATTCTTCCTCAGTCCTTTAACCCCATTTCATGACCAACTGAAAGGGAGTTGCAGGCACCCCCTGTCTCACCCCCATCTTACTCCACAGCCCCTGTGCCCCAGCTTCCAAGGACAAGGCAATGTGCTAGGCACTGAGTATGCATGACTAAGACATGCCCTTCAGGAGAGACTCGTGCTCAGACATTGATAGCACCAAGTTGGCAAGAAGCACTATAATTGTGATCCTATTGTCTGAATCCAAAACTGGTACATGTAGCCTAATTTGTACAGTACACGTATGAGGATTACAGAACAGAAAGTTCAAATCAGATCTGAGCCGGAAATCCTGGGTCTGTGAATTCTGGAACTCTTAACACGTGCATGTGGAGATTTAGAATGTTCAACGCACATGACTGGACACTTCCGTATCGCTCTTCATGAAGATGGCAATATTTTATTCCTGTCATCTTTGTTATTATTATTATTCTTTGGCAGAAGAGGCCCTTTTCCCTAGAGTCCTTCCTCCCTCACATTCCTAGGGACAAAAAGGAAGATCCTGTTTATTTCCAATCAAGGGAGTTGATTCTGGGGTTGGCCAGAACCTAAGAAACAGGAACTGGGTTCCTAAATCTTCCAGCTCTATGCATCACCCCATGAGAAAAGGGCAGGGCGAGTTAACAAAGTTTTATTAGCATTCCTACCTATCCTTAGCTGAATTTCTGCTCAGCCTGGCCCCATTGCTTTCAGGCCTAGGCCCTGGGCAGATTAAGATGGTTGCTGTAATTAATCATGCCCCAGACCCTAGTTCAGACTCTCCACATTCAAATTTCAATTAAAAAAAAAGTCTGGATGTCTGCATACAAAATGTTCTTTGTTGCTGACACAGTCCCCTTTCAGCCTGGAGGAGGGAGTTTAGGATGTGGAGGAAAGAGAAAAGGTTTCCAGACTCTCTCTCTAGCATTTGCACATATGTGAGGGGATTGAGGATGATCTATGCTCCCAACCAGAACAAATTAAATTTTTTTAAATAAATATTAAATGCAATCATAATGTTGGGCATGAGTAGTCATTGCACAAATGTTAGATTACTATTATCATTTACCATTGTAGTAATTATTACTATTATGAATTCTCAATGCCTCTGATTTCCCTTCTTTTTTTTTATCTTCATGGATTATATTGTTGTCTGTTAAAATGCAAACATTAGCATGGAATGGGGAAGGGAGTGGGTTTGGGAAGGTCAGTGGGAAAGGAGCTTTTGCTTTTCACTCCACTTCTGTGATTTTTGCAACAGGTATAGTACTACTCTTATAATTAAAAAGAAGAAGGGAGTAGATTGGAATGTCAGGGGCAAAAAATAAGAAAGAATTTACTATTGAAACTATCTGGCAATCTTTTAGCATTATTTTCACAAATCCCCAAAACAGCAATGAAAAACCAATCTGATTTCCCACTTTGCCTGGAACTTGCCCAATACTCCAGTCTTCAGATGAGCTCAGAAGGGAAGTCATCTCTGACTTGGGGAGAGGGGCTCATATTCAACTTTTGATAGGGAAAGGGATCGTTGACCAGAAGAACCTACTCAAATGTGTATTATCCAGTGGGGGTGGGGGGAGCAATGTCTAAGCCCTAAGTACCCTCCCAAAATGCCACCTTGTCATGGAAATAAATGTTCTGCCACTTAGAGGCTAAGGCACCTTCCCCATTCTCAATTAAAACATTTGGAAATGAGATTCTAGTCAGCAGTTGGCACCCTTGCATCTGTGTTTTTCTCAAGCACCCCCAAGTAATTTGGAATTGTGATTATCCAAATTCAATGCTTTAGAAATCAGCTATACCAACTGCTGATTGTGCAAATGGAGACCAAGGGCATCACCCAGCAAATGAGCAGTTGACCCGAGGCCAGAATTCTAATCTGAAAAAAATAAAACAGAACTCCTCATATGTCCCAGTAAGAACGGGGTGAAGAGGCAGGCGAGGAGCGCCAGAAAGATGCCATTTCACATCTAATCACTTCTTGTCACGTTTTAACCATTTTCCTCATATGGAGCCCCACGCTGATGGATCAGAAATAACATTTTCGAAGTTATATCTGCAAGGAAATGGCTATTAATGTTCTTCCTCTCCTTTTAGAGTGCTGAGGAATACATATTAATTTTCTCTCTACTTATATTGCCTATTTGCAAATTGTATTCACTACCCAGTGCTCCAATTCGTCCTACCCCTGAAGAGATTATGATGAATAAATGTGTTCCTGGAAATAAAATAAAATAAAGAATTTGTCACTGAGATTTATTTTTATAATTATTTACAGGAATCATTTTAGAACTTATGGGGGCAATAATAATAATGCACACACAAGGGTTCTGGCACGATTTACCAATAGTAATTCAGAGTCCCTTCCCACTTCTCTGAAAGGAGCCCCAGCTCCCTGTGCAGCTCTAAGTCAGGGGCAAAGCAAGTGTCCGCTGCATCTGGCACCACCAGCACCAGACGACTGAGGCCACGCGAAGGGCTGGTCAAGCCATGTAGTGCCCCGTACCCTCACGTAAGAGTCCTGGGTTCAAGACCTAGCTTTGCTATTAATTAGCTGGGTGCTGTTGGATTAATCTTTTCATTCTGAAAATCCTCAGTTCCCTTACATGTAAACTAACTGACTTAAGTTGCTATTTATTAACTAAAAGAAAAATATAAGTAAGTGTGCACATCTCCCAAAAATGAGAGAGAATGCTGTTGTTAGTAAATATTTATTGAGCACCTACTATGTGTCAGGCACCGAGGGCATGATAAGGAACAAGACCTATACCATCCTTACTTCCATGAGGTTCACATTCTTGTGGAAGAGCACAGGTAGCAAGTAGATAAATAATATAATTTCAAGTATGTGAGATATAAAATTTTAGATAGCACTGGCACATGCTATGCAGACAATGGGGGGGGGGCTAGTTTAGATGCAATGTCCAAGGTCTCTGCAAGCCTGGCAGGTCTTTTCTTCTGTGAAATCCTTGATCAGCAGGGCATGGGCTGGACTTCAGCCCCACCCGCAAGGCTTCTGTGATGCACAAACTGCATGGCCTCAGATAGTTGTAGAGTGTTCAGAGGAGGATTCGCTAAGGGGAGCAACATCTGAGCTGCAGTCTGAATAATAAGGTGGAGCCAGACATGAAAAGACTTGGAAGAAGGGGTTTCTGGGCAGAGGGGACAGCAAATGCAATAGGTCTAAGTGTTCTCTTAGTCTCGTGTTGTCACTTTGCTTATGCTTTTGTGGGTGGAACTTGAACTCAAGTGCTTCCAGGGGCACAGTGTCACCCCTGTCAGAAAGATGAGTCTCCCAGGTACCACCAGGCTTTGGATTGCTCCTAGCTCCATAGTTCAAGTAAGTGCAGCCCTTGAGATGCAGCATCTGGAGGCAATCATGGGCACACATCGGTCCCAGGGTGTACATCTAGGGGGAAAATGTTCCAGGCAGCTAGAGCAACAAGTGCAAAGGCCCTAAGGCAGGAGGATGCCTGGCAGGTTTGGAAAACACAAGGATGTGAGAGTACCTTGAGCGGAGTAAGCAATGGGGAAAGTAAAGGTAAATAAAATCATGGGCAAGGTGTAAGGCAGGGAGGGAGACAGATCATCTAGGGCCTGATAGACTGAGGTCAGGACTTGGGCTTATACTCCAAGTGAGATGAGGAGCCTTTTATGGAAGACCTGCATTTTGTAAAGATTGTTCTGGCTGCTGTGTTGAAAACGGACCATGGAAAGGGAAGGGCAGAATGAGGGAGACTAGAAAGCAGGCCATCACAGGAAACCTGGAGACAGTGAACAATGCCATCTTGAAGGTGGCAAGAGCAGAATTTTCTGATGGATTTGACATGGAGAGTATGAGAAACACAGCAGGCAAGGGTACCTCCAAGATTTTGGCCTGAGCAAGTGCAAGGATGGAGTTGTCATACTGAAACTGATGAGAAGGAGTGTAGGGGAATCACTTTTGGATCTGAGAAGTTTGAGATGACTTTGAGACATAAAAGTGGAAATGTCAAGGAGGAAGTTGGATACATGAAAGTTAAGGAAACAAATCTGCGCTAGAGTTAGAAATTTTGGAGCCCTCCACTTTTAGATAGCTTTTAAAGCCACAAGACAGGATTTTTGATAATCTGAGGATTGGAGACCAGAGCACTAACACAGAGGTAAAGGAGAAGGAAAGGAATCACAGAGAAACTGAGAATGAGCAGCTGGAGAGGTAACCACCAAAACCATGTCAGGCCCTGGAAGCCAAGAAAAGGAAGTGATCCAAAAGATGGGGTTCCAACATAATGGCCCATTTAGCCAAGGATCATCATGGGGATTTTGAAAGCACTGGGTGAACAGGAAATTCACATGGTCTCAGGGTATCATCCCCCAGATGACATATGAGTTACAAAGGGGAAAACGGTCTTTATAGTGGAGAGAACTGGTGGCCACAGTCCTACACAGGAGCTCAAACTTAGCATCTCCAAGGCTGAGACAACCTGATGATATGGGCGTGACACAATGGGAAGTGCGTGTCATCTACACGGTTCTCTGGCCAAACATTTAACCAGAATCTACTCATGAGGAAGCAGACAAATCCAAAAAGTGGAACATTCTTCAGAACACCTAGGCTAGACTGCCCAAAATGTCAACATCATGAAAAGGATGGGGCAGACAGGGAGGACCATAATGAACCAAAGAGATATGAAAACCAAGTGCCATGCATGAGCCTTTATTGAATACAGAAACTGGGTGGGGGGACTAAAAAGATATTTGGGGGACAACTGGAAATGTTTAAATTTGAACCATTTGATGATACTGAATCAACATCACTTCTCTTATGTGTGCAAACTGTGTTGGGGTTTTGTAAGAGAATGTTCTTTTCCTTAGGAGATATAAGCTAAAGAAATTAGGGATATACGCCAAGATACTTACAGCTTTCAAATGGTTCAGGAAAAGTGTGTGTGTGTGTGTGTGTGTGTGTGTGTGAGAGAGAGAGAGAGAGAGAGAATACCAATATGGTAACATGATAGCTGACAAGACTAGTTGAAAGAATTTGGCATTTAGTATCTTGTCCTTTGTTTTATAAGCACAGAAATTTTTAATAAATAAAATGTTAAGGATGAAAGGAAGAGTGATCAACTTGTCCAGTGCTACTTAAGGTCAAGTACATTGAGTTCAGAGAATCCACCACTGGATTTACCAACGTAGAAGTCATTGGTGACTTTGAACATGGGAAGAGTGCAGAAAAGATAGGCAGCAACCAGATCATAAAGAGGCATGTAGGCCCCACCTTGGGTTCAGTGGAAGTAAGTGGTTATTAAACGTTTGTATTTTAGAGCAATTGTCTGACAGTTGTGGGCAGGATGCATTACAAAGAGAGATGAGTAGGGTCAGGAAAGTGTCCTAGTAGGCTCTAAAAGTGCACTGGACCCCCACAAAGTATGGTGAGGGCCTGGAGGGAGAAATTGCAAAGAGATTTCTGCACAATTGCCGGGACTTTGTTCGGGCACCGAGAATGGAAGAGCCAAGATGGTTCCCCACTCACCAAAATAAGAAGGGGGTGATGATGCAATTAAAAAGTCTACCTGCATTGTGCCCACCTCTGGAGCAAGTGGCGGGGATCCTCAAGAATGACAACAGCATGTGATGATATAAATCATGTCATTTGAAGACCTAGTTACTCATTCCCACGCTGCACCCTGTGTGCCTGATGGCTGAGCCATGCTCAGTGTGCAGGAGGCCGTGACTTTGGGTGTCATGGTGACCTGACTAGAGATCCCTTTGTTCATCAAGTCTCCTCCTCTTGGGAATCCCTGTCCCTTAACCCTTTCCAAGTGCTGCCCACCTTTGTTGACAAGCTCTCTCCAGTGCTCCAGCCCTCAGTGACTGCCCAGGGTCTGAAACATCACTGTAAAGCCCCTCCTGTGTGCCTGGCATTAACGCCCCCTATTTGGTGTTGTTATGTACACTTATATTGTCTCTAACTTTCCAACTAGTTGGTCAGATCCTAGAATGTAGAGAACCCAGTTTATATTTCAAAATATCCCCATCCTCATCCAGAATCAGTGATCTATAAACTGTGAAAGAGAGAGGGAGAGAGGAAGGAGGAGGACGAAGGCCATAGTTTAACGCTCCCCCAAAAGCCTCACCGTGCTGACTCCCAGTTGTGAGGACCACTTCTCACTTCTGTCGGAGGGGGTGGAGTTACTTAGAGGCCATTGCTGCTGGCCCAATCCCCGAGTTAGAACCCCTGGTAGGAAGCCTCCCCCGAAACACAGTGCGCTCTCCCAAAGCTGTTTGCAGTAAGTGACTCACCCAATTAAGAACATCTACATAACAAAGCCTCACCGGGCTGCAGAGGTCACAGAGACTGTGAAGTGTGTCTTTAGTGTGTGCTTTAGAGAAGGTTCACTAATTACCAGTCCTTTCCACCCCTCAAGAACCTGTCAGCCTTTGAGATGCAGGGGATAAAAGAATCCCCAAATTCCCACCCCACACTAATCACTTCTCCCTCCTCACCCCTCCCCTGCACTTCAAACCTGTGACTAATAAGTGCCAAGGATGGGATTCTGCCCACCTGGCGCAGAGCCCAGAGGTGAAGAAGGAGAGGAAAGAGGTTGAGTTGCCTCCATTGGGCGGCATTTTTTAGGAAAAGGGACTGGGATGGACAAGTCAGCAAAGAGAGTTCTGGAAGCACTGTGCTGTTGTCTGTTAAATGAGCAAACAAATAAAACTTGTGTTTTTCTCTATTTATAAAGGTGAAAAATGTTTGCAGTAAAAACTACAGGTGAGGCCTAGCTGGTGTGGCTAAGTGGACTGAGTGCTGGCCTGCAAACCAAAAGGTCGCTACTGGATCAGTTCCCAGTCAGGACACATGCCTGAGTTGCAGGCCAGGTCCCCAGCTGGGGGTGCACAAGAGGCAACTGATTGATGTATCTCTCACACATTCGATGTTTGTCTTCCTCTTTCTCCCTCCCTTCTCTCTCTCTAAAAATAAATTAATTAAAAAATTTTTAAGGAGTACAGGGGAACAAGAAGAAAATTAAAATTACCCACAACACCATCCACTAAAATGACCAGTGTTTTGTCACATAGAACCCTTGCATCCTGTTTTTAGATGACATGTATTAATTGTATCTGCATGTCCCTACTCTTTTATACCCAGATCATGTCATCTAATGATATATCTCTAGCATCTCTCCCCATGGGCACATGGAAGGAATGTTAGAGCTGGCAGGGATGCTGAACTGGGTTTGCAGAGAAGGTGCATTTGGCTATCAAATAGGAGAGGGAGGCATTGCTAGGGTTTCAGAGAGCTAAAGGCTATTGTGAGGCAGGAAAGAGCCCTGACATTTAGAACTCGGGTAAATGACGTCTTTCTAAACCTCAGTTTTCTCATCTGTAAAATGGAATTAATGTGCCTTACAGGATTGCTGTGAGGATTAACAGAAATCATAGTTGTAACAGGACTGTACAGAAACGGAATGTTTTATTACTCATTGTAACAGGTGTTTATTCATGACTATTTTTTTACTTAACCCTCTGCTACTCTGGTTCAGGCCTGAAGGAGCTTAAAATCTAATTGAGAAGTTAAACACACATGCAAACACAAAGTTAAACAATATGATTTTAAGTAGTTAACAAGTGATATCATCAATTAGCAAACAATTAAGTGCCAGATGAGTAGCACAGACAGCAGCACTCCAGGGATTCTGAGGTAAAAAAGAACACGTGGAATAATAATAACAACAACAACAACCACTTTGAGCACTTTTTATGTGCTAGGCACAGGTGTTTTTCCATTCAATTTACCCACTGACCTGTGAGGTAGGTACCATCATTACATATATTTTACGCAGGAAGAAATTACGCAGGAAGAACACTTCAAAGAGGTTAAGAACATTGCCCCAAGTCACACATGGAAGAAATGGAGCAGTACTGTTCTTTGGAAACAAGCGGTTGCATGCTGGAGCCTAACAGGCAAAAGCACTATGATCCACTCTGCAGGAGGGAGGGGAGGGGAAGCTGAGCCCTGGGCTGGGTGGCACAAGATGGGGCCTCCAAAGCAAAGATGAGACTGAGGAGGGCGTGTTGGTACGAGGGGAAGGATACTAGTCTGGGTGGATGGCTAGTCTTCAGGGCCAGTGAAAAGTAAGCTTTGATGGTAAGAAGATTGAAGGAGAGGAGCTAAGGCATGTGCAAGATTTTCTGATGGGAAATGGGTTGCCCATCAGGATTTGCAGCAATGCAGGGTCCAATCAAAGCAGTGTTTGGGAAGTGGGGCCAGGAGAAGACACCTCGGGAGGCTTTTAGGTGGACGTGAGGAGGGCTGAAGCTAGAGAGAAGCACCTGGGGGTAGGAGCCATCTTTCCTAGAAAGCTCTTCTTCCCCTACTCTTATCTTTGTGACATTTTGGGCTAATCTACATTTGGTTCTCATGACCTCTGGCCTCATTTTGGTATGTTTACTAATTCCTTTCACACTTCGGTTCTGCAGGAAGTAGCTCATTCCTTCATTGCATAAGTGCTTGTGGAGCTCCCATGTTAAAGTGAGAATCAATCTACACAGCCTGGTGGCTGTCATGAAAGAGGAAGGAGGTTGAAGATGACGGTGATCCCCTGACAGAGCTGATCCTCACCAGACTCTCCCCAAATCCTTCAGCTTCCCAGCGTGGCAGACCCTCCCTCCCCACATCAGCCAGTTCCTCAGGCCACTGCTGCTACTTCTCACCCTACACCCCCTCGTCCAAAAAGGCCCCCTTTTCTTTTGAAGAGTGAAAGTAAGGACACGGTCTTTGGTGAATATGAGAGTGTGGCAAAAGAACAGAGTGGTAGAAAAAGTCCCTGAGAGGACAAGAGGTTCAGTAGTAAAGGTAGGGACTGAGAAAGAAAAATCCTTGAAAATCGATTCATGTAACTAATATTTACTGAATATTGTTGATGTATGTGGTAGATGCTGCAGGAAATAGAAGTAAGATGACGTCATTCGTGCCCTTAATTTACTAATGTTTGGGGAAGGGGTGAGGGGAAGACAGAGAGTAGAAATAGAGATAGAAAAAGGAGAAAAGAAGAATAAACACTGAGTCCAGAGACCTGAAGCATTTGGCCAAAGTCAAGAGATGGGACAGTGTAGTGCAGTGTGGAAGGAAAAACTGCTACCTGTTTTTTAATTCTCCTCATACACAAGACCTCAAATGCATCAAGCCACCATCTTTCCAAGGAAATGGAGCCCAGAGGTGCTCCTGTGCCATTGATTGCATTCCACAAACATTTTTTGAGCACTCTAAAGTACCAGGCACTTAAGCTCTTAAGCTCTGCTGAGAAGAATCAGAGTTGATTGTCACCTATGGTGGTTGATCCTGACAGTGCCCTTTGATGCCTTAGAAACCTTAATAAGACATATCGAGTGCCATCCAGGCTTATGGGGTGAGAGGGTTCAAAGTAAGAGGAGAAATTCTGCACATTCTTGAACCAGATGGGAATAATAATTCTTTTCTCGCTGGGTTTTGGTAATAAGTAAATGAGGTAATATTGTGAAACTACCTAGAACAGTGTCCAAGACACAGTAGGCATTCAATAAAATCATCTGAACATTAAATATGTCCTCTCACTCAATTCTGGCATGACTTATCCTTTTCCCTGAATTTACCAGTTTTTTCTTTGAAATCATTTCCTAGCTGGGTTGGAGGTGTTCTGGCATGGATCCCCACCATGTGTCCATCATAGAAGCCCAACTAAGAAATAACCACCATCAGCCCTGGCTGGTGTGGCTCAGTGGATTGAGCACCAGCCTGTGAACCAAAGGGTCACTGGTTGGATTCCCAGGGAGGGTTTATGCCTGGGTTACGGGCCAGGACCCCAATAGGGGGTGTGTGACAGGCAACTGCACATTGATATTCCACTTCTTCTCCTTCTCCTTCCCTTCCCCTCTCTCTAGAAGTAAATAAAACCCTTTAAAAAAAAGAAAGAAAAAGAATCACCATCAGATCTGTATAGAAGTACCCAAACAGCCATGCTATGTCAAATCAATTGATATTCTTGGTTGTGGGTGACAGAACCTGGCTCTTAGCTATTCTATTCTATTTAAGCAGAATAGAAATCTATCAGAAGGATTTCAGGAAGCTCAGAAAATCAGAAGACAGGAGACTTAGACGTGGGAAATAGACAGGAACTGAGTGTCTGGAAAATGGAAAATGTTGTTGGTCGTGTTACTGCAACAATCCAGTTAGACCACTGTCTGACTGGCCGTCATTAGCATGCTGGACATGGTAGCAACAGTCCTCTCCACTCTGCCTCCCCCAAACAGATACGGTCCACACTGCTGATTTGGGCTCAGTGCTCCGAGTGGGCTCTCACAGTCTCTGCTGCTGCTGCTGCTGCTGCTGCTGCTGCTGCTGCTGCTGCTGCTGCTGAGGAACATTTCTAACCTGCTCCAATCTTCTGCTCACCTCTTGAGGGTCAAAAATTCCCACTGGTGGAGCCTCAGCTGCCAGGGGCAGGGAGAAGAAGGATGTGGCCCCTTCGGCTTCTGTAGTTGGAAGCAGGACCTGCAGATGATAGGCATACAAAAGTAAAAAAAAAAAAAAAACCCCACTAGGGCTCTCATGTAACCATTTTTGCATAAACAAACAAAAACATATTGTATGACTGTGGTTTATATGAGCATAGTGAACATAGGAAAAGGGATAGAATTTACACCAGGGACTGATAACACAATATATCAAAAGACCGGATAAAAAATTGGAGAGGAGATGGGTGAGATCATAATGTTTCTCTTTATATACCTTTGAGTGCCTCGCAGGTTGAAGTTGATTTTTATTTTATAATTTTGGGGTACAACTTAAAGCTTTTAAAAAGTAGTTTAGAACTAGATTGTGAAGAGTCAAGTGCTACATGAAACAATAAGGAGCACTAAAGATTTCTGAGCAAAATGATGTGGTCAAGAAAATTAACCTAGCAAGAGTATGTATAATGCATTACAGGCAAGAGAGGCTGGAGAGGTACAGAACAATTAAAAGGTTCTGTCGGCAGCAGCTCAGTTAGAAGCTAATACAGAACTTAACTATGACAGCAATAATATGTGAAGTGGAGAAGAGAGGAGGGGACCTGCTACAGCCTTGGGACAAATATGCCTGACTGGCGGGAGGAGTGACTGTGAAGGGGCGTTTTCCCATTAGACTGTGTCAATCAGCACGTCTTGCACTTTCAAAATCTGAATAAATGGCTGGAAAATCATAGATATCTCTCTTCTCCAACCTCCCTGAGCATTCACTTATGATACTTAAAATACAGAGACTCAAAATAATTTTTTCATGAGATCTGTGTTATTCCCCTTATGAAATTGAACACATCTTAGGATGCAAAACCATAGAGAATACTTATTGATAGCCCCCCAAAGTGGAGTAAACCCCAAAAGTTATTCATTTGTACAGTACAGCTGACAGTATATACAAATGCTGTTTTCTTCATTAATTCCTCGAAGGAATAGCCCCAGTCCCTTACCCCTCAAACTTATCCTCTGGTGAAGGGGATAGACTCTGTACAGGAAACCCCAGTGTGGTAAATGTTCTAGGAGAGTTACAGGAGTCCTGACCCAGTACCAGGCAGGAAGTTATAGGGGAGTGGAGTGTAAGCTGAGACCTGGAGAAAGAGGAGCAACGAGGCAGGTGAGGAGAAGGACCCGAAGCCATTACAGATAGAAGGAGAAGCAGCAGCCAGGTCCTTTGGTGGGAAGTAGAATGGCACATTTGAGGGACAGAAAGGCAGCCACTGAAAGCAGGAGTTAGGGTGAGGGGGAGTAGGAGGAGACAAAGGCAGAAAAGGGAACTGAGGGCAATCGAGCCTCGGAAATCTGCCAGCCATGGGCTCAACTTGATCCTGTGAACAATGAGAACCCAGAGGCTGTTAAGCAGAAGAGAAACATGGTCTGATATGCTTTTTTAAAAAGATCACTCTGGCTTTAGCAGAAAGCACAGAAGAACAACGGGGGGATGCTCTTTGGGCAGGTTTCCCCAACAGGCTGGGAGCTGCCCAGGAGCTGAGTTGGGTCCATCCCATGTACACCTTTCCCCTCCGCTGCGTAGGTGCCCCTCCCGCTGAGCAAGGCCTCAGCTGCAAGTGGAGGCGGTTAACTGGCCGCAGACACTCCCCCCACAAGGTAAGTAAACGCCAGTAACCCAGAGTGATGAGCTGGGATGCTGGGATCTGAAGAAAAAAAGGGATAAGAATATGGAAGAGATGGGAGTGAGGCAAGGCCAGTTTCTTCTCTCCGCGCCTCAATTTCTTCATCTGTAAAACAGGGCATTTATGGTACTTACCTCAAAAAGGTGCTGTGAGGACATAATGCATTACAGCATTACACAGTTCTTAGAGAGATTTGACACAAAGTGAACGCTTGAAAAGTGTTAACTTTTGTTTTTGTTCTTCCTGAAAGACAGGTGAGAGACCCTGTGGACTCGGGTATGTATTTCCTGCAGAGACGGTTCGCTAGTCCCTGGGCCAGACAGGTGTCAGGACTCCCGAAAGACCCAGTTGGACAAAGTCTTAAGTGCGAGTTTGGGCTGAAGTTGCTAGTGTGCACGTGCTTCTGTTCCTATATGTAAATCAGAGCCCCAGCTGAGGAAAAGCAGCTGCCCACCGCCCGCCGGAGACCCGAGGGGCTGCCAGGCCCAGCGCAGTAGTCTGAGATCCGAGGCTCTGCCGGCGGGGGCGGAGCTAAGGCGGGTAGGCGTTGAGAGGGCGTGGCCGTCCTGAGGCCCCGCCCCTGGCGGAAGTGCTGCCGGCCCTCCCAGCTCCGAGGCTGGTTCCCCGGGCCCCTCTCCAGGCTGGACCTCCTCGGCTCAATTCCGCTCCTAGATGAAGTTCGGCCAAGCCCCGGACACAGTCCGAACCGGCGGCCCCAGGCCAGCGTACCCGGCTGTCTCCGGCGGCGCTTTCTGTCCCTCCCCTCCCCCGCCTTCCCTCCCAGTACTCTGTGACGGGCGCCACTCCAGGCCCCGCGGGGGCAGCGCAGGTAAAGACAGCGAGTGAGGGCGCAGGTGCGGGCGCCTCCCGGGTGGACCCGCACGCAGAACCGGGAGGCTGACGGCACGCGTCCGGCTCTTTTCCACAGAGATTTGAGTGACATAGGAGCTCGGAAGCGCGAGTGCGGACCCCGGGGGCGCTGCCCTGCTCGGGGCGGCGGGGGGCGAGACTGGAGCCCCGGGTCCCCGGAGGCCGGAGCGCTCGTGCGCCCGCGTCCCGCGCAGACCCGGCGGCGCGCAGCGGCGGGCCGGGGGGAGCGCCGGGGTCCGTGGCCGCCGCGCCCGAGGGCTGCCCCCCACCCGCTCGCCGCGAGGACTGGGCCTGACGGGCGTCCTGCCCAGGCTTGCACAGTCTCTGGTTTGCAGAGTAACAATCAATAAAAATCGATGCGATGGCAAAGAACACGAAACGTTTTGGATTGTTATTATTTGCGTTTGTTACATTTATTTTATTTTTTTACTTCCTTCTTGGAAAAGGTGGCTTCGGCCTGGGAGAAGGACTCAGAGTGCCCCCTGGTCTCCCTGCGGGAGGCAAGAGCAGTCCTGGGCCCCAAGCGGCGCAAACTTCCCGGAGCGGCTGGCTGCGCGGCGTCCGGCGCGGGAGGGGAGCCCCGGTGCGCTTGGTTTCCGGACAAGGCGTCCCCCCCTTGACTCATTGTCCGCACTTTAGGGAGACACCCCCCCACCCCCAGCCGCATTTCTCTGGTTCACCACCCCCACGCCCCGGGGGCCGCTCCTCCTCCCTCCCCCGAGCTCTCCCCGGCGCTTTAAATAATGATATTTGCATGCAGGGAGCGATTCATAAATATGTCAGGGCCGGTGAAATATAGGCAACATTTCAAACTTTCTATTTAAAAAACATGAATTATGGCCGCGGAAAATGTGTTCCCATTTAAAGGCGATACGAAGTATTTGGTGTCTCGTCCCTGGGCCCATCCATCACACAGACAATAAAGAGAGTTTTTCGCCCTGACACCCACGATTTATGGGCGCCCTTCTCTGCCCTCATCACTCACCCGCCGAGCCCGGCCCGGCGACAGGCCCCGCGGAGAGACGGGCAGCCACTCACCCCCCCCCCTCACTGGCCCTCGCACGCACTTTGCGCCCCAGCCAGACCCTGGAGACTGCGGCTCCCAAGAGGGAGCTCTAGCTCGGGGGCGTTGGCGGGTAGGCAGTGATGGTCTGGGCAGCCTTCGAGAAGGCAAAGGACACTAGTCCTTTCGCCCCGGGGCCAGCCTGTTTTTTGAGCTGGCGCTGAGCTGCCAGCGGGCAGCCTGGAGGGCCGGCTTTGAGTCCGGCCTCGCCCGCCAACTGCGGGGCCACAGAGCTCGGCGGTGCAGGCAGCGAGAGGTTATCTAACACGTTTCAGAGGTGAGGGGAGCACACTGGGCAGGGGGCTCCCCGGAGGTGGAGTTCTGATCATTCCCCCACGGGGAAGGCGAACTGGTCCCAAGCTTTCTTGTGCCCTGCTGGACGGCCACTTCTCAGCAAAGCTCTTACGGCAACTTTTACAAAGCCACCTCCTCCCTGGCGCAATCCCCACAAACACACTCTAGGCATTCGCGGCACCTTGAAAACTATCCTTACCTACCAGGCCGAGAAGTTGGCGAGAAAGAAGGCAGAGGAGGCACCTCCCCTAGCGGTGCGCCTCCGGCCACGCTCCGTGTCCCGTGCCCTCTTCTCCTACCTACAGCCCCACCTCTCTTTCCCGCTGTCCTTCCAAAGCCTCCACCTAATCTCTGCTGTAAACTGGAGTCGAAGAAGTTCGGGCTTCATTTGTCGTGGGATCTGCTTTCAGTTTTCGCCGCGGGCGGGCTCGGCCCGGCGGGTTCCCCAAGCCCCAGCAGAATTGAGGACTGCCAGGCACTGCGGGGCAGCGCGGTGCCACGGGGCCCAAGGGCGCTGATAGTCCAGCCTCCTTCGGGGGCCCGACCCGCTGCCTCACGAGCACTAGGGGCTACCTTGTGTCCCTCTCTGGGCCAACTCGTCTGCGTGAGAAACGGGAGTCGTTCCTTTCCTGCCATTGCCTGCGATCTGGATTTATTCGGATAGAGGCAGTGCAACCCGCAGCCAGAGAAATCCCGTCGATTCTAAAAATGACAAGGTTGAATTTATTAGATCAAGATTCATGTGTAGTTCAGGGAGATGAAAATTATGCAAACAGCTCCGCGTCCAGCGTGAACAGAAGATCGCTTCCAGCTCAAGGGCACGTAACATAACATCTGAATATTTAGATCTATAGAGAGATATAAAATATTATTAAATTCTCGGTATGTGCACATATAGTTAAGTTGGAAAAATTCTACAGGAAGTGTCTTTTTACAGCCCCTGCTTGGGTGTACTCGGGGCTCGAGATAGCACTAACGTCCAAGTAACCACCCAGCGGAAATTTCCTATAGCCAGAGTGAACTCCACATCTATGATGGGTATGGCACCTGTACCTCTTTAAATATCTGCAGCGTGGCAGAGGTGAAATAAAAGAAAAACAGGCGCACAGGTAACTGAGCCATTACATCGGTACAATATTTATGGGCACAGAAATAAATATTCCTACCTGGTTGCCTGTGGCAAGTGTGCACAAATAGAGGGGCTTTCGGGAACCCAGGGTGGGGGCCACAGGTCCTGCATCTCTGGGCTTCCAGCACCCTGAGGTGAGCTCTATTCGATATCCACAGCCTCAGAGCCCGATGGGACTGCCGGGAGAAGCTGGGCCAGCACAACCCCACCTGGGCGGAGGTGGGGGCTGCTCCCGGGTGCAGGCGTGCTGGCGGAGCCTTCCTGGGGCTCTGACCCTGGCATTTAGGGCAGCAGGGCCCGGGGTCCCACAGGGAGCCCTTCTCCTTCAAACACTTCACCCACCTCTCAATCCTGGTTCCATCCAGCTTTGGCAGCGGCCATCTGGGCCTGTCTCTTTGAAGCAGGTGCGTGGAAAAGGGCACTTGGTTCTGAGGCATCCCAGAGGACGAAACCCGAGGCCACCTGAAAGAAGGCCATGACTTCATGCCCCTGCGGTCTCAAGGCCACCCAGCCTGCAGAGCACCAGTTTGACGCCATAGAAGTAGTTATCTGGGTGTATTTATATTTATGAAGTTGTGGGCACCTCTTCACATACTCAGTGCTGAGGCCCAGGTGTCTGCTAGGCCTCCTCCCATTTGCAACACCCAGCCAAAGCCACCAGCCAGGTAAGCGACCTGCGGCTGGGAAATCCCAATACCAAATGTTAGTCCCACAACAGGGCATTTGTGACTGTCCACCCACTGCCCTGGCATCTCCTCTTCTCTTCTCTCTCACCCCATCAAACGCACCCAATTTTCAAACAGGCATAGTTTTCAAAAGCCCCTGCTTGGAATAAAATTAAGAAGGACTATGTCATGTGTTCCTGAGAACTGCACACACTCCTGGGGCAGCCCTGGTGCAGAGAACTAACCCGGGCCCTGAGAATGCCCTTCTCCAGAGCGTGTGACTGCGTCAAAGTGGTACGTACATACTACTTCACAGTGGTAATCCACAGTAGTATGTGCTCGCAGAGGGAGAGAGAAGGGGAAATATTCCTTGGCAAGTAGGTAGGGGGAAAGGAAGTGGGGGGGGTGAGAAGATGAAGGTTAGGTACACGAGAAAGAAGCAGGAGAGGAAACAAAAAAGAGAGAGAGGCATACAGGAAAAAGAAAAGGAGAGGCAGGGGAAGCGAGTGGAGAAGAGTGCAGGCCAGGGTGAGACTTCAGGAGCAGAACAGGCTGCGACGGCGCGGGTACGCGGGTGCCTTCAGAGCCTCGAGAAGAGGGAGGGCCACCCGGAATCGTCCCCTATCAGCCCCTGAGTCTGGTCCCTGCTTCCAGCCCGGAGGATCGGGCCTGGGTGATCGGGCCCGCAGCCTCCGCGTGATCTTTTCTCTCCCCGCTCCTAGGGGACCACAAGGCGGGGAGACACCCGGGTGGGGAGGCCCCTAGGGGCGCGCCAGTCCGGGACTGTTTGGGCGCTCTGGGCCAGGCTTTCCAGCTCGCCGGGTCTGACCTGTCAGGCGGATTATCTTCGAGGGAGATTAATAGGGGAGGCGGGCTGCAATAATAATCGTTTTGTTTGATGTGACAACTCTGATAGGCGTTGATTTACTTACAAACTGATAGGCTTTTAATTGAGCGCCTCCGCCGAGCCGGAGATGAAAGGGAAGCGGCGGTGAAAGGCGGCCCGCCTGCCCTCCGGCCTCAATACTGATTAGCCATCTCGACAGTGAATAGTTCAAGGCATTTTCAAACTTTTTGCCTCAACTCTCTCTCCTCCTTTCTCCTCCCATCCCCTCCTCAAATGTCTGCCATGCCCACCCTTTTTAAGAGAAGACAAATCATTTCCATTGTGTGCAAATAAAATCCACAGGACATCCACGCCAACCGCCGCTGGGGGTTGGAGGCGTTAGGCCTAGCGCGGAGTAATTAATAACCCCCAACCCCACAGCCAGCTGGGCGTTGGGGAATTTGGCCTCCCCGGCGACATGCGCCTGCTCCGATGCTGGAACCTCCCAAAAGCCCGGTGCGCGCAGGCCTCCAGGCGCCCCCGTGCGCTCGGACCTTCCGAGTTGGGTTTGGGGAAGAGGGAGTGTCGGCTGACCACCACCCGCAAGCGCGCAGGACCGCTCAGGCATGCGAGAGTGTGTCGCCACACCGCGGCACACCCGTTCCGTGGGACACAGGAGCCACTCGATGGTTACCCCACGTTTTGGGTGCTGGGACTGCCGCACCCAGTTCCAGCAGAGGGAAAGAGCTGGGTCTGGAGACAGAGGTGAGGGGGGTTGGGGTGACGCCCCTGGTCACCTCCAGCTATGGCCACCACCCCCAGCCCTCAGCATTCGGGCCTCGCCGGGAGGCCGTGGCGACACACGGCCCACTGCTGGGCTCGCAGAGCTGGGAGCTCCACAGCTGATCCGGGCTGACGCCCCGACAGCCGTGCACTCAGTGACACAGACAGACACTTAACACGCCCGCGGGATGTAAGAGGTTTCACAGACACGCTGCCCAACCGAGAGAGTGTAGAACTACCTGGGACTTGCTCGCCAAAGATGGCCAAGACAACCTTCCCAACCTTTCCTGTGGCCTTGCCACCGTCTCCCAAACTCACCTTCCTCTGTCGCCGCGAGGACACTCCAAACCCCCTGAACGCAGGTGTCTTCTTCCTCCTACACACACGCACACAGGCACACACCAACAAACAGCAGCCCAAACACGAACCGCCTTGCTCGCCTCTTCTCCGAATTATCTTTAGTCTAGTTACCACCTCATGAACTTTACCAACCTGGAGAATCAAGGGATGAGATTAAAACGCAGAACATGAATGCCTACAAGAAAATTCTAAAACTCACCCCGGAAAGTTCTCGGTACCTGTGCGGAGGAGACAGAGGCAAAAATGGGGGCGAGGGGGTGGTTAAGGAGGAGAGGGCGAGCACGCCGAGGGCAGGTCCGAAACCCGACCCCCGAGCGTGAGGGTCTCTGCGCCTGGGGAACGCGGGTGGAAGCCGGTGTCCAGGCCTGGCCTCCGCCCCTCGCGCGGGTACGGACTGGCTCCTGGCTCCCAGCGCTCCCTACCCCGCCATTTATCAAAAGGATTGACAACAAAAGAAGAGCCGGAGCGGAAAAGTGGGGGAGGGGAGATTCAAAGTCTTCCAAGTCGTCCCGAGTAAGGGGGTGTGTCCTCCTCTCGCCCCCCTTCCAATTTCTGTGACTTTCTGAAGGTGACCCTCGAACTCGCTCCAAATGCTATCACAGCCCTGACAACTCACACAGCGGTACAAGCATACATACACACTTGTGCACCCAGAATCAGTTGCACGGAGACACGCACAGCGCCTCCCCTTTTCCTTCCCAACAGCCCGAGTGACGGTGCAAATCGAGGGGAACGCGGCAGTCCCGCTCCGCTTCCCTGGAAGAGCCCTCGTTCGCACAGGCAGCTGCCCCTCCCTGGCTCCTTCACTCAGCGCTCCCAGCGCAGGTCAGTCCCAGCTACGAGTTCCAATAAATTCGAGCGAGCAGAGTGGAGTAACCCCTGCCACTAAGCGCGCTGGGATGGCGCGCAGTGGGGGAGGCCTGGGGAAGGGGCCTGCGTGAGTCTGAGACTGATCTCCCCCATACGCCCACGGCCAGGCCTCTTCTTCGCAGGCTCTCAGCCTTAGCCTCGGTCAGGTAGGGTTCAAAGAGTTGAGGGGGATACCCTATCATTGACCTCCAGGGCTCGTTAAGTTGGAGATGTGGCTCTTAGGAAACAGTCTCTGAGTTTGGGGTCAGGGCAGTACGGAGGTCCGGGTCCGCGGCAGCCTGGCATCCGCACACTACGTGACCCCGAGGGACCATCCGAGGCGAGGAAAAAAAAAATCTCCGGTGCGAGACATCGCCGCCTCCCGTCTCGGGTACCCAGAGTCGCCCCGAACTCCGTGGCCCCAATGGATCGAAGTCCCCAAAGGTGGAAGGGTGTATCCCCGTCTCCGACCTCGAAGAGGCGAGGCGCGCCCCGCAGGCCTGCGCACCCCTCTCAGCGCCCTGTCCGCACCTGCGCACTTGACTCTCACTATTCATTTTCTTGACACCGAGCGCCTCCTTCCCCCGTTTCATTCTTTTTCTTAGAGCCCCCGCCCCGCCCATCCCAGGAGACTGCTCCCCTTTCCTTCTCCTCCGGTTTCCCCTCGATCTCTTCCTTCCTCTGCGTCTCTCTCTCCCTTTTCCCCTTCGAGTCGCACCCGCCTTGTAATCAGCAACAAAAGCTGACATAAATCACGGGCGGATTGACAAGAGCTGACAAATAACTGATTGATTGCGGTCGAGGAACATTGACAATTGATGGAGGGGTGGAGATGCCCAGAGAACTTGGCGGGGTGGGGGGAGGGACGGGCGAAGAGAGGAGAAGGTGGCCGCGGAGAGTGAGAAGTGGGGGCCGAGTGTGAGAGGAAACATGTGACCCTCGCTCCTGCCCCAATCTGCGCTTCTCCGGGCGTCACGTGGCCGGGAAGGGCGGGGAGCCCCGAGTGCAACTCCGAGGAAAACCACCACCGCTGCCCACCTAGCTTCTGGTTTCTCTGCCGCCAAGTCTCAGGAAATCAAATCGGGCGGGCGGACTTCCTCCTGCACCCGTTCCCCACCTTTCCTTACCCTGGCGGCTGCGCCGCGACTCAGTTCGGTTACGGAGGGGGAGAGCACACGCGGTGTCCGCGCCCCTGTGAGCCCCGGGACGTGACAGCCCGGCTGTCGTCCGGAGTCCTGCGGGCGCTGCGTTTGAACAGCACCTTCCTCTGTTCCTCACACGCACCCTCTCGGAAAAGGAGGCTTCGGTTTATTTTCGAGCTGGGAAAAGGACGACGAGGAGGAAAAAAAAGAGGGAGGCGGTAGATAGCAAACGTAGAATAAAAGTCCAGCTCCCCCTCGGAGCGAAATCCAGGGAGGGGACGAGCCTCGGGGAGTGGGGGGAGGCGGCGAAGAGGGAGCTGCCCATTAAAACCAGCGCTGAGAGTCCAGGCGGCGGCGGCGGCGGCGGCGCGGGACGCGTCACATCCCCTTGACCCTCCAATCACCTCGGGCTCCCATTTGATTGGAAGGCGGCAAAGGCTTTAATCTCCCCCTCGGTGCAGCTGCTTTTGAAGTGAGTTTCCTCGCCAGAGACCCGGCTGGACAGGCAGCGGCTCACACCACCCAGAGCAGCGCCAGCGCCGGGCCGCTGGTACGCAGCCCACAGCCCGAGGCAGACACGGCCAGCCACTCCGTAGTCCCGCAGTCGGGCCGGCTCCTCCCGGTCGGCCACGGCTTCGCTGCGGGCCACCCAGGATTATTCGCCGCTGGCTCCAGGCGCCGAGAAGGCGCGCTGGGCGCCCTTGGCCGCTGCGCCAGCTCCTCCTCCTCCTCCTCCTGCTGCTCCTGCTCCCCGGGCGAGCGCGCAGCCCGGAGCCCGCCCCGCGCTGCTCCCATGCGCGCGGGTGGGTCATGAGCACAGCGCCCTCGCTTTCTGCCCTAAGAAGCAGTAAGCATAGCGGCGGCGGCGGCGGCGGCAGTGCGGACCCTGCCTGGACCAGCGCGCTCTCTGGAAATAGCTCCGGCCCCGGCCCAGGCTCGTCCCCGGCCGGCAGCACCAAGCCTTTTGTGCACGCGGTGCCTCCCTCTGACCCTCTCCGCCAGGCTAACCGACTGCCCATCAAGGTGCTGAAGATGCTGACCGCACGGACTGGCCACATTTTGCACCCTGAGTACCTGCAGCCCCTGCCCTCCACTCCCGTCAGCCCCATCGAGGTAAGGACCCTGCCCCTGGATCGTGCTGGACTGGGACCACCACCCTGGCTGCCGCTTCACGGAATTCCTTTCTCTCCGGATCTGGGGGTGGAAGTTGGTAGCCGAGGAGGTGGGTGTCAAGTGATTCAGCTCCGGGATGGAAAGAGAGGACAGGGCTCCCGCACCTTAAAACTAGGGCAGGAAGGGGGGGGGAGGTAGGTTGGCGTGTGAATGTTAAGCGACAAGGCAGCCAAAACTTGTTTCTCTCTTTGGTATTAAAGCCCCGACCCAGACCCACTCACTTTCTGCCCGGAAGACGGACGGGAGCCCGAAATACGGTTCCAAAGGCGCAGTCCTCGGGTTCCCCAGAAGCTGATATTTGTACACGGCCTCTGAGGCGCAAACCGCCTGAGCCATTACTCCAAAGAATTAGGGACGGGGTGGGAGTCTCAGTTCTGAGACTACGAGTAGGAAACCAAAATATTCTGTGAGCTTTTTAAAGTCCAGCTTAGCGCTTGGAAAAGATATGAAAGATCCTGGGGCCGGGTGGGTGGGGGGACGTCCTGCTACCTTTCTCAAGGGCGAGTGCGGGTGTACAGGTGTAGAGGCGGGTGCCGCCTAGAATTGCGCCTCAGGGCTGGGAGGACCTTCGCAGGCCGTGGCGGAGGGGCGTTTGAATCCCAGAAGCCAGGATTCTAAAGGATTTCCCCTTCTTTCTTTTCGCACGCGTCCCCACCACCTCCCGCGTCTGATCCCGCAGCTCGACGCGAAGAAGAGCCCGCTGGCGCTGTTGGCGCAAACATGCTCGCAGATCGGGAAGCCCGACCCCTCGCCTTCTTCCAAACTCTCCTCCGTCGCTTCCAACGGGGGCGGCGCGGGCGGTGCCGGCGGCGGCGCCGGGGGTGACAAGGACGGAAAGTCGGGGCCCCTCAAGCTGAGTGACATCGGCGTGGAGGACAAATCGAGTTTCAAGCCGTACTCCAAACCCGGCTCGGATAAGAAGGAGCCGGGAGGCGGCGGCGGAGGAGGCGGTGGCGGCGGGGGTGGCGGCGGCGGGGGGGTTTCCGCGGAGAAGTCCGGATTCCGAGTACCGAGCGCCACCTGCCAGCCATTCACGCCCAGGACAGGCAGCCCAAGCTCCAGCGCCTCGGCCTGCTCACCAGGAGGCATGCTGCCTTCGGCCGGGGGCGGCCCAGAGGGCAAGGATGACAAAAAGGACCCGGACGCGGGCGGCGCCAGTGGCGGCAGCAAGGGCTCCGGAGCCGCTTCAGCCGAAGGGGCACCCGCGGGGCTGGCACACGGCCGGATTAGCTGCGGCGGCGGGATTAATGTGGACGTGAACCAGCACCCAGATGGGGGTCCCGGGGGCAAAGCTCTAGGCTCGGACTGTGGCGGCTCCTCCGGCCCCAGCTCCGGCTCGGGCCCCAGCGCACCCACCTCCTCCTCGGTGCTGGGCTCTGGGCTGGTGGCTCCAGTGTCGCCCTACAAACCAGGCCAGACTGTGTTCCCTCTGCCTCCCGCGGGCATGACCTACCCAGGCAGCCTGGCTGGGGCCTACGCCGGCTACCCGCCCCAGTTCCTGCCACACGGCGTGGCGCTCGACCCCACCAAGCCGGGCAGCCTGGTGGGGGCACAGCTGGCGGCGGCTGCGGCGGGCTCTCTGGGCTGCAGTAAGCCCGCTGGCTCCAGCCCCTTGGCCGGGGCGTCGCCGCCTTCCGTGATGACAGCCAGCTTGTGCCGGGACCCGTACTGCCTCAGCTACCACTGCGCCAGCCACCTGGCGGGGGCTGCGGCGGCCAGCGCGTCGTGCGCCCACGATCCGGCCGCTGCAGCGGCGGCACTCAAGTCCGGATACCCGCTGGTGTACCCCACGCACCCGCTGCACGGCGTGCACTCGTCGCTAACGGCTGCGGCCGCCGCGGGCGCCACCCCACCCTCCTTGGCCGGCCACCCCCTCTACCCGTACGGCTTCATGCTCCCTAACGACCCGCTCCCCCACATCTGCAACTGGGTGTCGGCCAACGGGCCGTGCGACAAGCGCTTCGCCACGTCCGAAGAGTTGCTGAGCCACTTGAGGACCCACACGGCCTTTCCCGGGACGGACAAACTGCTGTCGGGCTACCCCAGCTCGTCGTCTCTGGCCAGCGCCGCGGCGGCCGCGATGGCCTGCCACATGCACATCCCCACGTCGGGCGCTCCGGGCAGCCCCGGGACGCTGGCGCTGCGCAGCCCCCACCACGCGCTGGGACTCAGCAGCCGCTACCACCCCTACTCCAAGAGCCCACTGCCCACCCCTGGCGCTCCGGTGCCGGTGCCCGCAGCCACCGGACCCTACTACTCCCCCTACGCCCTCTACGGACAGAGACTGACCACGGCCTCCGCGCTGGGCTATCAGTGAGGGAGGGTCCAGAGGGCTAGCGAGGGAGAGGAAGGAGTGGGGGAGGGGAGGGGCCGCGGGAGGGGCGGGGACCGGGAGAAGCTGCTGCCACCCGCGAGCGGGGACGACCCGGGCCAGGGAACAAAAACGCGTGTACCGTATCTGTCCACCCGAGACCCGGTGGGAGACTCCCGTTGGCTCCGCCTCACCTCCCCACCCAAACTTTATAAAAGTTGAAAAGAATATCATTTGACTTTTTATAGAAAAAGAAGGAAAAGGTAATTGAGAAAGTGTTCATCTGAGGACTGCGCCGGTGGACACTGGTATTTATTTATGTTAGCTCCAAGCGGACCCGAGGTTCTAAAGTGCATTATTTAGTTTGAGCTCCGTAGGTAAAAAGGAAGGGGGAATTAAAACTTGAGGGTAAAAATGGAAAACAAACCCTCCCGTCCCTTGTAGATTATAAATAAATACAAAACCGCCACAGAACTAGAGGTCTTCTCTTTAATGTTACTTTAAAATTGCTATGATTGTATTGTACGTTCTTATTTAATGTCTGATTGAAATACAATTTACATGCATGTTTGTTACAAAAAAATGAAAAACAAAACAAGTCACAATTTGTCAGCTCTGATTTCAAATTGCAATTATTTTTAAGGTGTATACCATCGGAAGAGAATGGGTATTTTTTTGTATGTATTCTGGAAGAAAACAAAAAAAAAGGAAAAACAATTCTATTCCAAAACCTCATTTGCCTTATTTTGTTCTTTAAAAGGAACACTTAACTATTTTTAATTTTTAAGTCCACCCGCTGAGAAGGGGACAAGTAAGGTTTACGTCATGTACTAAAATAATAGACAATGTATCGCTTTAAAGATTAAAATTCCGTATATTTGATGTATTAAAAGGTTTTACTTCTTATTATCTTTTTTGCTTTTGTGGTTGGAGAGAGAGAAGAGCACGGCGGCCGCAGCGGGATCCGGGGCCCGCGCCCGCGACTTCCCGGACGTGGCCGCGTTTCCGAGGGTTCGGTTGTGATTTTCAGGAAAAGGCAGAGGCTCCGGAGGGGCCGGCCAGCAGTGGGGTTTATCTTAGGAAAAATACTTTTCAAGGAGGTAGTTCACAATTTGAAAAGATACTATCCTTAGCTATCGCTCATTTCGTTTTTAATTTTTCTCTCAGCAGCCTGTTTATTAAAAGTGAAAGAAAACTGTTTTTTGAAATTTCCCTCTTGAGATTTTTGGGAGTTTGGGTTTCGTTTTTGAGCAGAGAACAAGCGCAGGCCCGGACTCGCCCTCCCCGCCTCGGCCCTGGGGAGACGCCGAGGCCCGCGGTTCCGCCCTTTGCTTTCCGAGCATCGCCTGGTCCGGGGCCCGCAGCCGGGACAGACCAGGGGACAGAGGACGCCTGGGAACCTGCGTCCCGGGGCCAGGGAGAGCGCGCCGGAGCCCTGTCACCTCTCGGGGGAAAGTGAGTTCGCGCTCCTTTTCTTCTTCTGGCCGCCTGGGATGGCCGCCAGCCGAGCCCCGTCCAACGCCCCCTCTCCCCAAGGTCCGTCCTCTCTGCGGACTCCGCACGCGCCGCGGCTGCTTTTCCGAGTCCCGGGCTGCGCCGCAGGCGAGCGCGCCGGGCTCGGACCCGGAAGCCCCTTGAAATTCAGCCCCGCGAGGGCCCCGGCGCTCAGTCCCAGCCTCGCCCGGGCGGCCGGGTGGGCGCGCAGTGCGGTTCTGAGCTTCGGGCTGCACTTGGCAAAGCTGCGGTGGGACCCTCCGTCCCGGCGCGGGTCCGCGCCGTGCGCGCCTCGCCCTCATCCGCGTTTGGAGCTGCGGGACGAGGCAGCCCGAAGCGCCAGTGGCGCCACGCAGAGAAGAGCCCTGATCATTGCGGGGAGGGGGGGGCACTGCTGGGGCACGGCCGCCCCCTCCCGCTCTCACACACGAGCTCGCACCGCCGGCCGGGGCGGGACTCTGGTCTTGCGGCTGTTTGGGCGCTCGCCCTGCAGGCCCGCGGGGGCTCTGGGCCCCGAGCGCGCCTTTCCTGGGATCCCGGGACCACCGAGTCGCGTCGCCGAGCGCGCACCCCGAACCTCCCCTCCCTGGGGTCAGGCCGCGCTGGGTTCTCCCAGGCGCCGACCCTCCTCGGCGCCAAACTCCCGCTGCCTCGGGAGGCTCACAGCCGGCCCTCGGCCTCCGGCCTCGGTCGGTCCACCGCGCCGCTCCCGCCGCCATTTGCTCAGAGGTTGGTGACTTTGCAATTTTCCACCTCTTCCCAGGGTCCGCCTCACGGTTGCGGGGCCTTTTCCCGGGTTGCACGCACAGCGGCCCCAGCGACCTCCGGGACGCGGCGGGGAGCTCCCAGGCCTCCGCCCGGAGAGGACTCAGTGGAGACTCCGACGCCGACACCCGGAGGACGGCGGCCTCTGGCGCCTCCGAACCTCCAGCCTGGACGCCCCGACTCCGGCAACGGGAGCCGGCGTCCGAGGAGGACCCTGGCGGGCGGTGTCGGGGCCGCCGCAGCGCTGCGCCCGCTCCGTCCGGCTAAGAGAGGCCCGGTTGGGCCTGGCTGGGCCTCAGCCCATCGCGAGCCCCGCCTGCGGAGAAGCTTGTCCCCCCGCCCCCGGGGCTCTCAGACCGACGGGAGCCCCCCTGCGAAGTGCGAGGGGCGGGGGTCGTGCGGCCGGAGTCGCGACCCACCCGCGCCCCTGGACGCGGGACGCGAAAGCCAGGCCCTGGCTCACCCTCCGGGCAGCGCCGGCCGCTCGCCCCTCCTCGGCCTCGCGTCGCCAAACAGGGGTCCTCGGGCGGCCAGAGGTGGATCTAGAAATTCCCCAGCCCCAGAATTTCTGGGGCCAGCAGGGGGACAGATTGGGCACGATTGTGTTTTTGTGCCCACTCCTGGTATTTCATTAACAAAAGTCAAAACCAAACTCCCTAAATTTTTAATGAGACCTCCTCCCCGCAGTAACTACTCGGTGGCAGCAAAATTCCAGGACTGGGGGCCCGGGGGCTGGGGGAGGATTCATCCCCCGACGTGCTGGACAGAGCGAAGTCGCCCAGGGCGCAGGGTTAGAGAAGAGAGGGTGCCGACTCGTGCCGAGGGTTCAGGCCGAGGTGCGAGCGCCCTCGGGGAACAAACGCCTCCCGGCTTTCTCTCGACCTGCCTGGGGATCCGGGCACACCGTCTGCGGCCGCTGAACCCCAAGCGGAGCGCCGCGTGTCCGCCAGGCGGCGCTGCGGAGCCCTACGGAGCAGAGAAGACCCGGAACCACGACCGGCGCGCAGGCCCCCTGGGTGGTCATCCTGGGACCTCCCGCTTCCACCTTCGCTCAGCTTTGGAGCAGTGTTCCAGAGTGCCCCCCTTGCTCCTCTCCTGCTGCGAACCCTGTCCTCTGAGCTTCATCACCTGCTCCAGCTTCTACACTGGTGTTCTCCTTGCTTTCTTTCCCTATCCGAGAGAAGCTGGCCCAAGTGTCACGGCCACCCCCCAATCCTGAGAGCTCCCACCGCCACCCTGCAGGTTCCGGTAGGTCACCTTGTCTGTCATACTGAAGTCGTCCCCACGCATTCGTACATTCATTCACTCCCACCCACTGATTGTTTCCTAGGGCCTACCCCTTTATTGAGCGCTGTCCATCTCTTTACCAGCCCCTGGCACAGATGGACAACCAGAGGCTAAGTTCAGGACGCCAGTGGCAGGGGCAGCAGAAGCCTTTCCCTCCATTCAGTCCCTGCCCCCATCTGTACCTCTGGTGGTGACACTGAGTGACTCTGGTGTCTTTATGTTGAGTGACCTTTAAGCTGTAAGGAAAGAGATGAAAATGCCCTTCTAGCTGATGAACCACCTGTGCTTTGGAAACATGTAAAAGTTGCCCAGAAGGTGAGGCTTGTCCCTGAGAGGCCATCTGATGGCCTCTTATGTACATATTGGCTTAGAGTCCTCACTCACTGTGGCTAGAGGCCTAGTCGTGCTCAGAGTGACTGCAAAGCTCAGGCTGACCTCATTCTGTTATGGACTGTGACCAGCTGCATTTTCCTGGGTTAATCATCGCATTCAAACTTCATAAGAATTCCATGAGGTTGTTAGAGTCTTTACCTCAACTTTATAGATGAGGAAACTGAGGCAGGGGAGGACAGGAGCTTGCAGTCACACACCTAATCAGAGATGGAGTTCATGCAGAGTCTCACCTTGGCTGCTCTCAATTGAGAAGGTTTTCAAACATAATAATGCCTGGGAACTAGAAGGTCTGTTTTAACTGAGAGAGAGGGTAGTGGACATGATTTTGTTACTGTTGTTCTTTAAGATTTCACTGTTATTTTATTTTTCATTATGGAGATTTCCAAACATATGCAGGTGAGATCACCCGGAACGAGACCTAGAGAAGATGCTTTAATAGACCTCCTTAAACTCACCACCCAGCCTCGTGGCTAACTGTATTTCCTCTCAACCCCCTCCACCTTGCTTCCCCCCATTATTCTGAAGTGAACACAGACATCTTATCATTTTACTTCCTGAAGTGTTGGCACTTCCAGCCGAAGTCTGAGCCAATCCAGGGCTCATCCCTCTACCCTGCCTCAGTTGCGGTTTGGTGGGACTAAGGACATTGCTCAAGTTTAGTGATTACACAGCAAAGCTGGGATTTGAACCCATTTCTATGAGGGCCAGAGCCCAAGTACTTCACCATATGCTGTGCTGGGAATCCCCTAAAGCCCCAGGGATAGGGAGCCCTCTCCACCTAGTGTGACCCCAGGGCTTGCTCAAGAGGTGTCTGGTTGTAAAATGGCTCCTGAGCCCCTGGGTGACAGCAGCACCTGATAAAGACACCCACAGCACAAGGGACATTGTGACAGTGAGCACAACTTAGAGCCACATGGTACGGTAGAAAGAGTACAAATTTGGGGACAGGCTGACCTAAATCAAAATTTAGCTCCACCACCGGCTCAACTCTGAGCCTTGGTTTTCTCATCTGTAAAATGGGGACATTGATACCAACCTAATAGTGTTATTGTGAGGCTCAAATGAAATAATACATGTGAAGACTACTGTCTGCCCTGTCCTGGCTCTTAGTAAACACAGGTTTGTTTTCTTCTTCTCTTTGCAAAGTGTCATTTTTATTATAACCAGTTCTCTTACTCCAGAACTAACTGTGGCCCACAGGCTCAGATTCTCACTCCACCACCTGTCCATCAGAATGTCTGTAATTTTGGTTCGTCCTCTGAGCTGGCCCCCATTTGCCTATCCTACCTTGTCTCACCAATCTTCACAGTTCAGATGTCTGCCAGCCAGCTAGCTCTTCAAGGCCTTGGTTGGTGGTACTCATCATATACTCTTTCCCTGGAATGACTTTCACCCAACCTTTCCCTCAAAGCTCATCTCTTCCAGGAAGCCCTCCAGGTTTTTCCCCACCACACACTGATCTTTCCCTCACTTTTCATTCCCTCAGCACTTACTACAAAGGCAGAGGGTAGAGGTATAAAGATAACTGGACTAGGGATGAACACACTGAGCTTTGAGTGGTACCCCTTCATAGCTATGTGACCATGAACAAGTCACTTACGGTCTCTATGAAACTTGGCTCCAAAACCGATAAAAGGATTTAGCATATCATAGGTGAGCAGCACATTTACTGACAATAATAGTGTTAATAAGTAGCACGTATTGCACACGTACTTTCCAGGCACTCCTCTAGTCCTGTTACTACTACTATCTTCATTTGGCAGGTGAGGAAATTGAGGACTGGAGAGATATAATGTGTCTGTGTTCCAGAGCTCACATCCTTAATTACTGTGCTACACTGCACTAGTCCTGTGCCTGGGATCTTTGTCCTCTGCCTTCTTTTCCTAATTTCCAGTAACTCAAAACTTCTGCTTCAAATCTCAGGCCAGGGCTGCCTGCCTCCTCCGCCATCATTCCCATTGGATCCAATGTCTTTCTTTTTGCTCCTGTAGCACCTGTCCCTCCCACCATCATAGTCTCTTTACATTTGCCTAATATCCCGGAGTCTGAGACACTGGGAAAGAGGGACTATCTCCTATACTCTTTCTACATAGTAGATGTTCAATAAATATCAGAGGAAAGGAGGAAAATAGAAGGAAAGAAGAGATAAGGGGGGAGACAGGGGGAAAGAAAGGACAGAAGGAAGGGAGGTGGGAAAGAATGAGGCCCTCTTGGGCAAGATGATTCTTCCAAAGAGAGTAGGAGGAAAAGTGGCGGTGGCCTTAGAGGAACTATAAATGTCTTTGCCCACAGCACAGGACCAGGGACTGGGTGAGCTTCCATGCATCAGTTAGGAACTGCATTTGCTGACAATAACAATGACCCTAAATAGCGGCTTAAAGAAGATAAATGTTCTTTTCTCTCAGTCTGGAGGTGGTCAGTTCAGGCTAAGCATGGCCCTCAATCATCAGAAACCTCAATCATCAGATGTTTATGGCCATGCTAGCCCAACCAAGAAGACTTTATCCTCATGTCATCTCTGATTCCAAGATTGCTGCTTGGGCTCAGGACTGTTACCTCATTCCAAACAACAGAACGGAGGAGTGAAAAGAGGTAAAAGGGTCCTCTCTCTCTGTTTTGATGAGTCTTTCTGGAATCCACACACATTCTTCAGCTTATACTTTATTGGGTAGAACTTAGTCACATGACCATACCTAGCTGCAAGGGAGGCTGGGAAATGTAATGTTTAGCTGGGTACACTGCTGCCTTGAATAAATTCAGGGTTCTGTTACTCAGGAAAGTGAGATGGTTGGAAGTTGGGACAGAACATTAACAGACTTCCCAGCAAAATACAGATGAGTTCACCCAGAACTGAACTCAGAAGAGAGCTCTCTTGTTGATGGCTTTCCAGGGGGTCACTGGATGGCAATTTCTACTTCTAACCACAGATGCTTGCTGGTAAAGTGGGGAGGAGTGGTACTTGATAAGCTCACAGAAGTTGTAATTTGAGGTTGGTGGGTTTTGTTTCTCTTATGTGCTTGGAGTTGTATTCTGCAAATGATTTAAAATGGGATTTGTCAGAAGTAATTTTTAGCCCTATAAAGAACTTTGGTTAGGGAACTGTTCATTTTGGCCCTGCACCCTGCACACAACACAAAGCCAGGAAGAAGGGATCATCTTTTTAAAAAACAAAAACAAAAAACAATGGGGTGGAAAATCAAAGCATTGTAAACCTGCTTCCCATCCCCTTCCATGTTATTAACAAAAAACTGAATAAAGCCTCCAACTCAAAACAGAGGCAAACTGATGCTAAATCAACTTTGCACCAATGCTACCTTAAATAATTATAGCATTACTATGGAAACCTAAAATAAATAAACCATGACCAAAAAGAACACAAATGGTATCTCCGACTCATAGCAACACCTAGGCAAGTTTCAATCATGTCTTCATACACCCGCTCTGTGGCGGCCCTCAGCGCACACCTATGCTGGTTCCAGAGGGTGTGGGTGGCAGCGGGGGCCGGGGGCAGGGTAGGGGCTTGGAAAAGGAAGAGGAGATTCTTAGGACTGGAAGGGGTAAGGAGAAAGCAGGGATGTGTAAATATGAGTGTTCTGGTTGCCCTGTTTCTAGAAGTTTCCTCAGCTTCAGGTCTCAACAAGGGAGAGACATGTCAGAGTTCTGGGCCGACCTCTTTGTGTGTCTCTCTATGTCTCTGCCTTTTTTTTTTTCATGTGCTTTACAAACATCTCTCCTCCAGACCTTCCAGAGACAATTCCTGTGGGGTAGGAATTCTACTCACTCCATATCACTGATTCTCAAGCCTTGTGTGGGTTGAGGAAAGAATGCAGAAACTAAGAAACTTCTTTCTTTCTTTCTTTCTTTCTTTCTTTCTTTCTTTCTTTCTTTCTTTCTTTCTTTCTAGAACTTGATAAAAGCAATGGCCCTCTTTATAGAACTCAGTACACAACTTTGGGAAAATAATTTCAAGTATTTCATGAATCTGCAGATTTTAAATCTTTGATCTTGGAGGAAATCCGAGCTTTAAATATAAAGAGAGCATGCCCTTGGGAAATGCCCCAAGGGACTCTGGTTTCCTTTCTAAAATTAATCTGACCAAGATGACATTCCAACTACTTTGTGTGATTAACTCTAATAAATAACATTTATGTCAGCCTATCACAGGCCAGTATTAACCTGTGAAACCTTCACAATAATGCTATGAAATGGACACTATCATTGGCCCCACTTTATAGATAAAGAAACTGAGGCACAAAGACATGAAGTGACTTACCCAAGGTCACAAAGCCAGCAAATGGCAGAGGTGAGATTCTGTTATAGGCTATGGGACTCCAGGGCCATTATTTTCTGTGCTCTTCACCACTGCATAGTGGCCTTTACCTCTCTGCACACCGAAGCCACACGTCTCTGACTTTCTCCCTAAATGCAGGTGTCAGGCCCCGCCTAGTAGTGTGCTGTTGTACAATCAGCTTCCACTGGCTCCCAGGAGCCAGTTATCACATCCCTTTTCAAGATCCCATTCTGTGGCATTATACTGACAGGCTGAAATCATTCTGCGGTGGAAGTATTTACACCACAGCAATTGGCAAACATGACAAGTGAAGGCTTGTCCCTCTAGAGTGCTGTTTAGAAAGCATTTACCAGCACACCTCTGGACCCACTTATTCTAGTCCCACTCAGATGGCTACAGTCTCCAGATCCAGCCACCCATGCCCTGAATCAGTGGGAAGCAAGAATCTTCCTGCCAGTGAGGAGGATTTGGATATGATTTGCTGCCTCCAGACTTAGTATGGGGGGGTGGTATTTAGAAAGAGTAACTCCCTTCTTTCACCCCACCATACACAAGTCATCTTCCAGCTGCCTCTGTGCCTTTTCTCTCCCAGGACACAAGTCCAGTCATCTGGGGGTCTGGACCCTTCTTTGACACAGGTCCAGATACTTTACACCACAGCAGACTGACCAGTGTGAAATGATTCTGGCAGCTCACCTGATGTGGGGAGCCATTGGCTGCCTGGAAACTTCTGCATCCTTCCCAGCTCTGTGCCCTCAACACTGGACTGTTGGCTATTGATGGCAGCCAGTTCTAGTTTAACTCCGCCCCTGTATGGTTAGCTGCAGGCTGCAGGCCCCTCCATTCTGCACCACCGGGTACCAGCCTTCTCCTTCACCTTTGGGACCACCCAGCAAACAAGTCAGACAGCCATGACAATGCACGTTCTCTGAGTTTTGTCTGCAGAGAAACCCCACCCTACAGCTCACATTCCAGCGGGCCAGGCCTCAGGTGAAGCCTGCCCTGGCACCCTCCTGCCAAGCAGAATCTCAGGTCATGGGGAAGAAATTGGATGATGATGGTGGTGATTATTACCATTTAGTGAACAGATTCCTTGTGCCAAGAGTTTTATATTCCTTTATATCCTTTAAAAAATATGTTATTTATTTATCTTTAGAGGGGAAGGGAAGGAGAGAGGAAGAGAAATATCAATGTATGGTTGCCTCTCATGCGTCCCATGTTGGGACCTGGCCTGCAACCCAGGCATGTACCCTGACTGGGAATCGAACCGAGATCCTCTGGTTCAAAGGCCCGCGCTCAATCCACTGAGCTACACCAGTCAGGGCTTCTTTATATCTTTTTTAATCCCTACAAGAGCTCTAGGAGATAAGTACTGTGTTACTCTTCTGTTATAAAAGTTTTATGTTATAAAATTGAGATTCAGAGAGGTTAATATGCCTAAAGTCACACAGCTAACAGGTGTGGGCTGAAATTCAAGGCCAGAGCTCTCTCACTCCAAAGTCCATACCTATAAAAGCTGTGTATTTCAACTCACAGAAATTGCCCACAGAGCTGACAGCATGCCCATGGCTGCTGTGTGGGAAGGGTTCCCTGGGCAAGTCTTCAAGGTGACAGAGAACACAACCTTGGCCACCTGTGGTAAGACTACTGCCCAGAGTTGTGAGCCTCCAGCCATGGAAAGGGAGTGCTCAACTGGTAGGCATGTAATGAGCACCTATTGTGTACATAGTGTTCTCTTAGGCATGGAGGTAGTGGAAAGATGACCAGGACATGATGTCTGTCCTCAAATAACTTACTGTCCAGACTAGTGGGTCACAAACAACTGTTGCCTTCAGTGGGCTATGACAGAGCTATAATCAGTGGAGGCACAGTGGATTTCCACGTCATCCTAATTCCCATAGGACAATGTGGAGATTCTCCTGGACTGGCATTGGGGAGGAGACTGCACTTGATCTCAGCTTGGACATTGAATAGGCATTTGCTGGGTAGAAAATAGGGGGAGTTAGGAAACCAAGAGGAGGAACCAATGGGATGAAAGGCACAGAGGCAGGGCAGCCCCTGAGGGTGTTTGGTAGGGTGTGGCTGTAGCAGAGGCAGTGAGTAGGAATGCAGTGGGAATACGTGGTGTTTTATTCTTTGGTAAGCAAAGGGGAGCCATCAGAGGTCTTAGAGCAGAAGTCTTTGATATTGGGCTATACTGTGGGCACAAAGAGACCCCAAAATACAGTGCCTTAAGGCAGAAAGAAATTTCTCTTTAGTCTTTATGATCTAGGCTCAGAAGGCTGCTGTCCTCCATGATGTCTTTCAGGGATCCAGGTCCCTTACATCTTTGTGCTTCTTCATCCCCTAGAACATTGTACTCACTGGTGTGATCAAATATGGACACTATTCCCACCCATGGCAGGAGGAGAGATAGGAAGTCCAGGGCAAGCGATGTCCCTTGGAACAAGTGAGGAAGGAGTTATTTATAGTCACTTGGCCACACCAGCTGCAAGGGAGGCTGTGAAATGTAGTTTCTGCCATGTGCAAGGAAGGTGGGGAGAATAGATTTGGGGATGGAAGGCTAACCAGGAATCTGCCACATCTGGGTACCTGGCAGACATTCCAAGGGAGAGCAGACTTTGTCCGGGAGATACAGAGTCTATGTTTGTAATGGGTTGAGTTTCTGATGCCTGCGGCAAGTCAGGACTGGAAATGTAGATTATGAGTTGTAAGCAGAGAAGAGAGAGTTGAAACCTGGGATGTGAGTGATATGTACCCAGGGAGAGAAATAGAAGAAACTAAGAAGAACTAAGAAATTATTCTGAAACTCTTGGGAAAGGCGTACAAGGCATATTTTGCTAATTTTATTTCCCAAAGAATGTGGCGCCAATATATACCGTTCTGTGTACCTTTCTTACACTATGAACTTGACCTACCTCTGCTGGCAGGTGGGGTCTATGTTTCTTTTTTTTTATTACTGTAGTTTCTAAAAATATTTTATTGATTATGCTGTTATAGTTGTCCCAATTTTTCCTTTTTCCCCCTCCACCCAGCCTGACCCCCAAGGTCAATCCCCACACTGGCGTCCATGGGTCCTTCATATATGTTCTCTGACTAATCCCTTTACCTTCTTTAAATCAGTCTCCACTTCCCCCTCCCCCTCTTACTGCTGTTAGTATGTTCCATGTTTCTATGCCTCCGAGTCTATTTTGCTCGTTAGTTTATGTTGCTCATTAGATTCCACTTATAAGTGAGATCATATGGCATTTGTCTTTCTTTGACTGGCTTATTTCACTTAGCATAACAGTCTCCAGTTTTATCCGCGCTGTTGTAAAAGGTAAGAATTCCTTCTCTTTGTTGCTGCGTGGTATTCCATTGTGTAAACGTGGGGTGTAAGTCCCTTTCCCTTCAATCTGGGCAGGCCTGTGGTCAGAGATGAAGTAATCCTGCGAGACTTCCGGAGTTGTGAGGACAGGCTGTACTGCCTCCTCTAGAGTGTTGCCTTGGAACCCCACTCTTGGAACCCCACTCTTGGAACCCCACTCTTGCTCACTCTTGGAACCCCATTCTGCAAGGAAAGCGAGTGACCACATAAACAGGCCACGTTCAGGTGTGCCAGTGACAGCTACAGCTGAAGTGCCAGCCAACGGTCACCTCAGACAACAGCACGGAGTGACAAGCCTCGGCAGATTCCAGCCCCTGGCCTTCAGCTGCCTCCACTGACCGTGAGTGGAGCAGAGACGAGCCCTCCCCACAAAGCTCTACTCAAATTGCCAATTTAGTTATTTATTTTCTAAAGACTTGTACTTATTTATTTTTAGAGAGTTGGGCAGGAAGGGAGAAAGAGGAGTGAAACATTGATGTGTGAAAGATACGTTGACTGGTTGCCTCTTGCACGCCCCGAATGGGAACCCGGCCCACAACCCCAGCATGTGCCCTGACCGAGAATAGAACCAGTGACCCTTTGGTTCGCAGGCTGGTGCTCAGTCCGCTGAACCACACCAGCCAGGGCCAGATTGCCAATTTATGAACCAAATAAATGTTGTTACTGTCTCAAGCGACTAAATTTGGGAGTCTTTTTCTTATAACAGTTGGTGAATGATGCAGGCCAGAATCGCTTTTCCCATCCTAGGAGAATACCCCAAGCCACACAGGAAAGGAGTGACTCCAGGCCAACCTTAGCTGCCCCCGTAACTTTCCCATCTGTCTCCTGCTTGTCCCTCCTCCAACCATGACACATCCCTTATCTGGGTTCCTAGCCCCCAGCTTTCTGCTTTGACCAGCCTCTGGACCCTCAGGATGGCTGCTTCTCTGATCCCCCTCAGTCTGGGCCTCTGGCCTAGCTCCATAGTCCACCCCACCAAAGAGATTCCAAGGCCGCACCCCTTCTCTCCCTTCACCCCCAGAGGCCAGAAGGGTGATCTGGTGGCAGACAGTTTGAAGTAGAGCACAGGGTTTCTGAAACCCCAGGGATGGACAGTCTCCATGTTCCCCTTCGATATCTGCCTAAGGAACAAATGTCAAACTTGGAAGGATGAGGGTCATAGAGGAAGGTCTGTGACCAAGAGAGAGACCCAGAGGATAGCGGATGAGAGGTGATTGGAGGAACCACATCCTAGGAGGACAACAGAGCTCAGCAGGGACATGGCTTCAGGGCCAGGAGCCACCAACAAGGTGCATTGGTAGGGCGGCTGGCACAGCTGCACAGCCAGAGCATTATCGGGGCACATTGTGAAATAGTTACCACAATGAAGTTAATTAACGCACCCATTACCTCACATAAGTACTGTGTGTGTGTGTGTGTGTGTGTGTGTGTGTGTGTGTGTGTGTAGTGAAAAAACACTTAAGAACTATTCTGTTAGAAAACGTCAAGTATACAATACAGTATTATTTGACTATAATCACCATGTTGCACATTAGATCCCCAGGACTTATTTATAACTTTGTACCCTTTGACCAACATGTCCCCATTTTCCCCACTCCCCAGTCCCTGGCAAGCACCATTCCATTTTTTGCTTCTATGGGTTTGACTATTTTAGATTTGTTATATATGTGGTATCATGTATTTGTCCTTCTGTGTCTGGCTTATTTCACTAAAATAATATCCTCTAGTATCATCCATGTTGCCACAAATGGCACTGATTTTTTTCTTTTCTTTTGTGTGTGTTTGTGTGTTATATTTTCTTTAGCCATTCATCCATCCATGAACATCTAGGTTGATTTTATCTTTTGGCAATGGTGAATAATACTGTAAAACATAGGAATGCAGAGACTTCCAGTCAAGATGGTGGCATAGGTAAACACAGCCCCCCCACACACATACAACCGCATTAAAATTAAAACTAAAATAAAGAACGGCGATCACTCAGAACTGTCAGAAATTTAGTTGAATGGAAGTCTGAAACCTACAGAATTAAAGAAACTACATTCATCCAGACTAGTAGGAGGGGCATAGACACAAAATGAGCTGGTCCCTCACACACATGGGCTGGTGTGGTACATAAAAATTTGGGAGGAATAACACGAGATCAAGGAGTGCCAGCCCCATCCATGCCAGGTCCCCTAACCCAGGGTTCCAGTGCCAGTGAGATAAGTTCCCATGATTTCTGGCTGCAAAAAACAGGGGTATTGAGTCAGTGGAAGAAACTTCTGCAGTCCCAAGCAGTTCCTCTTAAAGAACCCACACATAGGCCTATTCAGATCCATTATCTCTAAGCTCCAGCACTGGAGTAGCAACTTGAAAGGCACCAGAGGCATACAAGGAGGAACTGAAGTGTCTGTCATCAAGGTGAGAGCTGGAGGTCCGTGTTCTCTCAAACATAAAGGTGCGCAGAGCCCATTGTCCCTTTGTGAGCCCTCCCCACCACAGAACCTCAGAGCCAGAGTCAGCAGGCCAGTGCCATATCTGAGACTGCATTAACCTGGCTAACACTGTTTGCCCCACACTGGAGATCACCTGGGACTCCATCCCATCCAACTTACAAGCTCACCCAAACTGTTAGCCATGACTTTTCCATATAAATACCTGGTCTTCATTCATGCTTCACAATTTCCTAAATCCTATCAAATATAGGAGACCATTCTGCATGGTGAGGGCCCAGACAGGACCCACACCCACAGATAGGTTTTCCCGTGGGGAATCAGGCCTGCACTGTACCTAGACTGCTATGAGACTTGCTTTTGCTAAAACTCCCTCACCCTGAATTGAGGCAAAAGTGCTTACCGTAACTTCCTAAAATCTATGCTAAACCTTCCAAGGACCAGTGTAACCGGTTCAACCACTTTCCATTTGCATTTGCAAATATCCTTCTTCTGTGATGTGATTAGTGTAATCCTCTCCTTTATTTTTCTGTAAAAGGTAACCACCTAAAGTGAATCTGTGCATAGTAAATGAGGACCATCATGTAATGTGACCAGAATAGCAATAAAAGCCAGTCAAGGCAAGGGTCAAGGATTTTTCTCCTCTTGAGAGAGAAGCCATGCCATCCCTTTTCCTCCACAGGACTTGGTGGTCCATGTGAATTTCTCATGTCTCATCCACAATGTCACAGACCCATGAACTGGGGTCCACATCAGCATGTGCCTGAACAGAGACCCAGGGCCACGAGCTGTCATTGTGGACAACACACCAACTTGGTTGGAGTACATGGGCATCAGCCCAGGACTCAGTAGTCCATGTGAATTTGTCGTGTCTCATCCATAATGTCAGGGTTTGCATCAATCAAACAAGCAACAGCTGGACTTAGTGAGCCCCCAGCCCCTGTATCTCTTGTTAAATGGCCCAGGCCTGGCACTAGCAGCAGCCAGCCTAGATTCATGGTTTGGCTTCACCTGGGAATCTCCAAGTCCAGTACAAGTAGCAGACATCTCAGAATTCTTTACAGCTTGTGCAGGGTGGCCCCGGACAGAACACAGGTGGGTGTTGACCTTGGCTTGCACACCTAGAAATTCCCAGAGCCTTCATACCCAGTGGACGACTATAGACCATGTCAGAGCACCACCACCCTGCTCATGCACAGTTGATCCTCCATGGAGAGCAGAGGTTGGTGGACAATGGTCACAGCCAGTCCTTGCAGTTTACTGGCCTGGGTAAATCCCTCCCATTGATCTTCCAACAGCAATCAAGGCTCAATTACAAAAGGATGATATACTCAGCCCACATGGAGGACACACCTCAAGTACCCAGCTGGGGTAATAGGGGAGGTCGTGCCACTGAACCTTGCAGGACACCTTCTATGTTAGGCCTTGCTACCAAGACACAGAATCATAGCAGCTTCTACCTAATACATAGAAACAAACACATGGAGGCTGACAGAATGAGGAGATAAAGAAACATGGCCCAAATGAGAGAACAGATTAAAACTCCAGAAAAAGAGCTAAACAAAATGGAGATAAACAATCTATCAGATACAGAGTTCAAAACACTGGTTATAAGGATGTTCAAAGAATGTAGTGAGGACCTCAACAGCATAACAAAGATCCAGTCAGAAACAAAGAAATGTGAAACAAAGAATACACTAGTTGAAATAAAGAACAATTTACAGGGAAACAACAGTACAGTAGATAAAGCTGAGAATTAAATCAATGATTTGGAACATAAGGAAGCAAAAAACAACCAACCAGAACAACAAGAAGAAAAAATCATCCAAAAAAACAAAGATAGTGTAAGCAGCCTCTGATACAACTTCAAGACATCCAACATTCACATCATAAGGGTACCAAAAGGAGAAAAGAAAAAGCAAGAAGTTGAAAATCTACTTGAAAAAACTATGAAAGAAAACTTTTCTAATGTGGTGATGAAATAGACATGCAAGCCCAGGAAGCAAAGAGAGTCCAAACAAGATGGATGCAAAGAGGTCCACTCCAAGACACGTAATTAAAATGTCAAAGCTTAAAGATAAAGAGAAAATCTAAAAGCAGCAAGAGAAAAGCAGGTACCTACAGGAGCATCCCCATTAAGACTGTCGGCTGATTTTTTCAAAAAAACTTTGTAGGCTAGAAGGGATTGGCAAGAGATATTCAAAGTCATGAAAAGTAGGGACCTATAGCCAAGATTGCTCTATCCAGCAAAGCTTCCATTTAGAATGGAAGGGCAGATAAAGTGCTTCCCAGACAAGAAAAAACTAAAGAAGTTCATCATCACCAAATCATTATTATATGAAATGTTAAAGAGACTTAATTAAGAAAAGGAACATCAAAATTGTGAAACATAAAATGGCAATAAATACATATCTATCAATAATTGAACCTAAAATACAAACTAAGCAAACAAGAACAGAAACAGGATACAAGCAGCATTTTGATGGTTGCCAGATGACAGGGAGTGTAGGGCAATGAGTGAAGACGTGAGGGGAATAAGAAGAAATAGGTAGTCAGAGAATAACTATGGGGACGTAAGGTACAGTAGAGGAAATGAAGTAGCCACAGAACTTATACACAGGACCCATGGACATGAACAATGGTGTATGGATGGCCTGCCGGACTGGGGGATTTAGGTGGAGTGGGACAAAGGAGGAAAAATTGGGACAACTATAATAGTAAAATCAATAAAAACTCATTTCAAAGAACTTGGGAGTGCAGATATCTTTTAGAGATACTGATTTCATTTCCTCTGGAAACATACCCTGAAGTAGGATTACTGTATCATATGGTAGTTCTATTTTTAGTTGTTTTGGTTTTTGGTTTTGGCGTTTTTTTAGGAATTCCCATACTGTTTTTCATAATGGCCGCACCAACTTACATTCCCAGCAAGAGTGTATAAAGATACTTTTTTCTCCACATCCTTTCCAACACTTTATCTCATCTTTCTGATAAAAGCCATCTCAACAATTGTGAGATGATATCTCATTGTAGCTTTGATTTGCATTTCCCTAATAGTAATGTTGTGAACTTTTCATGTACCTGTTGGATGTGTGTTTATTATTATTATTTTTTTAATCCTCACCTAAGGATATGTTTATTCATTTTAGAGAAAGAAACAGAGACACACACACATTCATCAGTTGCCTTCCATATACATTCCCACCAGGGATCGAACCTGTAACCTAGGTATGTGCCCTGAACAGGAATCACACATGCAGCCTTTTGTCATTTAAGATGACATGCCAACCAACTGGCCCACCTGTTGGACATTTATGTGTCTTCTTGGAAAAATGTCTATTCAGATCCTTTGCCCATTTTTAAATGGGTAATTTGTTTTTTCACTATTAAATTGAATGAGTTCCTTATATATTTTGGATATTAACACCTTATTTGATATATGATTTGAAATATTTTCTTTAATTTTATGTTTTATTAATTTTATATGATTTTCAATAGATTTTATTGGTTATGCTATTACAGTTGTCCCCATTTTCCCCCTTTGCCCCCTCTGACTGCCACCTCACTTCCCTCCAGCAATCTCCTCTTTAGTTCATGTCCATGAGTCATACGTATAAGTTGTTTGGCTTCTACCTTTCCTATACTATTCTTAACCTCCCCCTTTTTATTTTCTACCTATTCTCTATGCTACTTATTCTCTGTACCTTTTCCCCCTGACTCCCCATCCCACTGCCCTGTTGATAACCCTTTATGTGATCTCCATTTCTGTGTTTCTGTTTCTGTTCTAGTTGTTTGCTTAGTTTGCTTTTGTTTTTGTTTTAGGTGTGGTTGTTAATAACTGTGAGTTTGCTGTCATTTTACTGTTCATATTTTTTATCTTCTTTTTATTAGATAAGTCCCTTTAACATTTCATATAATAAGAGCTTGGTGATGATGAACTCCTTGAACTTGATCTTATCTGAGAAGCACTTTAACTGCCCTTCCATTCTAAATGAAAGCTTTGCTGGATAGATCAATCTTAGATGTGGGTCCTTGCCTTTCATGACTTGGAATACTTCTCTTCAGCCCCTTCTTGCCTGCAAGTTCTCTTGAGAACTCAGCTGAAAGTCTGATGGGAAGTTCTTTGTAGGTAACTGTCTCCTTATCTCTCGCTGCTTCTAGGATTCTCTCCTTCATTTGAATCTTGGCTAATGTAATGATGATGTGTCTTGGTGTGTTCCTGTTTGGGTCCAACCTCTTTGGGACTCTCTGAGCTTCCTGGACTTCCTGGAAGTCTATTTCTTTTGCAAGATTGGGGAAGTTCTCCTTTATTATTTGTTCAAATAAGTTTTCCACTCATCCTTCCTCTTCCCCTTCTAGTACCCCTATAATTCGGATGTTGAAACATTTAAAGTTGTCCTGGAGGTTCCTAAGCCTCTCCTCATTTTTCTGAATTCTTGTTTCTTCATTCTTTTCTGGTTGGATGTTTCTTTCTTCTGCTCCACACTGTTGATCTGAGTCCCAGTCTCCTTCCCATCGCTATTGTTTTCCTGTACATTTTCCTTTATTTCACTTAGCATAGCCTTCATTTTTTCATCTAATTTGTGACCGAATTCAACCAATTCTATGAGCATCCTGAGTACCAGTGTTTTGAACTGTGCATCTGATAGGTTGGCTATCTCCTTGTCACTTAGTTGTATTTTTTCTGGAGCTTTGATCTGTTCTTTCGTTTGGGCCTTTTTTTTCTGGCGGGGCGGTGTGGACACACCTGTTACATATTGAGGGGTAGAGCCTTAGGTATTCACCTGGGTAGGGTAACCCATGCTGCTGTGTTGTGATGCTGTTTGTGGAGAAAGTACTTGAGAGGGAACAATGGCACTTGCTCCACTTTCTGCCAGATTTTAGTCACTTCCCCGACTTTCCACATGCAAATTGGGCCCTTCTGGTGCTGATTCCCATGTGGGTGGGTTTGTGTATGTTTTAGGACCCTGTGGGTCTCTCCAACAAATTCTCCTTTTAGGCTGGGAGTTTCTCCCACCTCCTCAACCCCAATAGGTGTTTTCAATCAGTGGTTTGAGGCTTTATTTCCCTGTGCTAGGGCCCTGGGTTTTGCAGTCCATTCCACTCCCCAGTTGTTCCTCCCAGTTTATCTGCACGCAAATGTGGGACCACTCAGTCCACAATCCACCACCTCACTGGGTCCAAGAGCCGCTGCCTTGTCACAAGTCCTCTCTGCCCAGCTGCGTGTCTCCACCATTCCTACCAGTCTGGATGAGTGTGTCCTCTTTAACTCCTTGGTTGTTGGACTTCATACAGCTTGATTTTCCAATGGTTCTGGGTGTTATTTGTTTTGAGATCTGGTTGTAATTCTTTCTATGGTTGCACAAGGAGGCAAAGTGTCTACCTATTCCTCCATCTTGAGTGGAAGTCCATTTTCTTCAATTCTATAGGTTGCATTTTCACTTTTTTTATTGCTCCTTTCTCTGTAGAAAGCTTTTTAGTTTGATGCAATTCCACTTGTCTATTTTTGTTCTTGTTGCCTGTGCTTTTGGTGTCCTATCCAAAAAAACAATCATTGCCAAAGCCAATGTCAAGGAGCTTTTTCTTATGTTTTCTTCAAACAATTACACTTCATCAGATCTTACATTTAAATCTTTAGTTAGTTTTTGTGTATGTTATAAGATAAGAGTGTGTTGATTTTTTTTTTGGAATGAATGCCTATGACTTGCATCAAACTCTACACATCCTGGGACCGTGGTGAAGGGACCTTCCTTCATCTATGCACCCTGAGAGTTCAATACTAGGACCAATGACTGTCTGTGTGAGGATCTGGCCACTGATCAAATAGCTGGCATGCTTATTCACAGATCAATCAGGTACCCAACAGTTTGCCAGGTCAATGATTGATGGACAGACCAGCATCCTGACTGGCTAAGGACTGGGTTTGCATCTAAGTATCTTTAAGCCCACCGATGCCTGGCACAGCACCTGGCTCAGAGTAGGTGCACGATAAATGGCTGCCATGTTTGTCATATGGCCTATGTATCATCAAGAAAGGCTGGGAAATGTAGACTTTATTTTACTACAATCAATTACAAATCAGGCCCTGGCTGGTGTAGCTCAGTGGATTGAGTGTGGGCCTGAAAACCAGACAATCGCGGTTCGATTCCCAGTCAGGGCACATGCCTGGGTTGCAGGCCAGTTCCCAGCAGGGGGCGCACGAGAGGCAACCATAGATTGATGTTTCTCTCCCTCTCTCCTTCCCTTCCCCTCTAAAGATAAATAAATAAAATCTTTAAAAAAATTACAAATCAGCATTCTAGTAGAGGAAAAACAGGAGAATGGAGACTGGAGGCCACTAGTGGCCTTTGCTATAAGGACACAGTGATGAATGTGTTCTGGTTAAGAGATGCAGACACTTGCCACATCTCAAGTTCAGAGGTGGAACTACATGAACTTGGAACTTTTCAGTTGCCTCATCTGCAGAACTTTCGGAGGACAACAAATTCTTTCCTCTACCCATTGGTGACTTAGGGAGATGGCGAGCTGAGAAGCAGAGAAAGGCCACCCTTAACCTTTAAAATCATTACTTTCTATTTTCATAGGCCTAGCCTTGAGGAGCTAGAGGCTTATATCTTCTCATAACAAAAATCTTACTACAGTTTCCATTTAAAACCTGACCTCAGTGCTCCTGATTACTGTTGACCCTAAATTCTTTGCAGACAGGACTGATTCAGTGTCAAAGACTTCAATTCAGGAATAAGAACCAAAAGTCTTAAAAATTCTCCCTTCTTATGCCTATAATAAAACAGCTTCACCTTGCACCAAAGAGAAATCTCAGCATATAGGTAATGTAATATAACCTTTGCCCTGTTGCCTGGGTTCAAATTTCAATTCTGTCACTGGCTGGCCTTGGGACCTTGGACACATCACTTAATCTTCACCTGAATCTCAGTTTTGTCATCTATAACAGGGGATGAGGTTAATAATGCCAGCCTCACAGGATTGTGTCAGTGGTGAGAACAGAACCAGGCAGGTGGTAAAAAACTCTGAAGTGTTATTAGAAATCTAGATAGCCTTGGGGGACTGGATGAAAAAATGTAAAGAGATTAAGCAAAATATGTATATGACACATGGACACGGACAACTGTATGGTAATAGCAGTGGAAAGGGGGTTGAGAGTGGGGGGAGTAGGCAAAGGGAAGATAAATGAGGACGGGAAGAGACTTGACTTTGGATAGTGAGCACTTCAGACAGTATGCAGGTGATGTTTTATTGAGTCGTATACTTGAAACCTGTATGGTTTTATTAACCCAGACCTTTCCAATAAATTCAACTTTAAAAAAAGAAAGAAACATAGACAAAGTCATTTCAGGACTTTGTTTCCACACTCCCTTCATGATTTTTGAGGGGTAGAGAGCCCCATCTTCCCCCACGTGCAAAGTAGAGAACTCCCCAGCCAGCTCAGTGTGGTGCAGAGTTGGTGTGGAGTGAACAGGTCTGGGGTTTACACATCTTCCTTCTGACCCAAGTGCAGGTGCTCTCTCTTTCCTACACTTCAGCCACATCCCCACCAGAGGTACTGAGGTGGTCAGTGCTATGTATGGTAGGGTGTGTGGTGCTCACCCCGTTCCATTCCACTTTGAAGAAGCGTGACAGGGTTGAGGACCTAACATGCAGGTCTCTTACCTACCTTGCATTCAGATTGCCCCTGTCCCAGAGCACAAGATAATAGGGTGAAAATAAAATTTGCTTCCCAGCTTCCCTCTGGTTTTTTGAGTGTCACTTTTCTGCATATTTATGGTAATCATCCCTGCAACAAAAACAGTGACTTCACTGTCTAAATAATACGGTAATTTGTTACAGCTAATTACTCAAGGACTTTGTTAATCTCAATTAAAAGATCCAAGAGGATCCCTGCCCCATCTCGTTCCACTGTTCTTAAAGATCCCCTTAATGTATTCTGGATCACATATTAGTGGGGAGCCAAGAATGGTCCTTGCTGGGCAAAACTGCTAAAATCCATCCCGGCAACGTGAAGCAGTGATTTATTGTGACATGGAATGTGGGACATTTCCCCAGCTTTTGTGATTGTGGTAATGAAGCTGTAAACCAAATAGCATGAAATGAGGCAAGGCCTTACAATTTAATCAGCTCGTAAACAGATCTACTGCATCAAGCAAATGACATTATTATCCATCCGAAGTAAATCATGCTAATCTCGGGAGATAAAATCAACATCGTTAATGGTCACATGTCATATTCATCAACACTAAACCATCCCCTTTGACAGATTAATCCTAACTACAGCTCCCAGGATGTATGGTAATAGGGCTTGTAGCATGCATTTCACTCTGTGCCAGGCTAACCAGCACTCTTAGGCTGCTATTACAAATAATTTTTTTATTGATTTACATATTTTAAAATGCATTTAAGGTGAGGCACCATTAAAAACCCTGTCACCCACCCATATTTCTTTCCTATATTCCCAGACTTTATTAATAGGAACAAGAAGACAAATGCAGTAAGCTTTATAAATACTTTGTTTAGGGCACTGTTTGGGGTAATTAAGATTGGTACTGGGTGTTTTTGCAGGGGAGAGAGACAGGTGAGGAGCAGAAGGGGTGATAGGAAGAAGGGACCCTCTTGTGGTTCAGGGTAAAAGGAAACTGCAGTATCCTTTTTGCTTTCTTTTTTTCCTAAAGATACCAGGAGGAAGGGGAACAAATTCTCCCCCAAGTCTGATAGCGGAGCCTCCCTTCCCTCTCCCCCTTCCCCTTACATCCCACCTCCACCCCATCGACTCAGCCTCATGGTCCTGCGTCTGTGCTTGCATTTCAGTCATTGTATCCTGTCTGCCGACTTCAGCGCCAAATGTGTTTATTTATCATGAGGCTGACCTAGGATGAATGCTCCTGGAAAAGTGTCCACTATTCAAAATGTCACTTCCCCTCAACAGGCTGTGCATTATATTGACAGGCATACTTTCAGAGGCCCCTGAATGACAAGGATGGATGGAAGGCTGCCACAGCAGCCAACACTGCCACCCCAGCTGAGAGAGTGTGTGGATGAGTGAGTGAGTAGGTGGGTGAGTAAGTGAGGAGATGGGTGCCCAAGTTATCTACACCCTCCCCCAGGGACAGAGCAGCAATAGGAGCCAGGACTATGACAGTGGGTGTAACATGGAGACTTACAGGGCCGCATTTCTCAGTGACAAGCGGCTAGCAAGCCACCTTATCCTTCCAGTGAGCACATTTGAGGGGCTTCCCGCCCACGGATAGAGCCAGTAGTGGGTGAGGGTTGGAAAAGAGTGCTCTGTTATCCTTCAGAATGAAGAGGATAGAGCCCCAAGGCCCACCACTTTGGGCCATGCAGACCTTGCATTGTGTAATGATGTTCTTGGTAATCACTCAGTTCAGTGCAGCAACCAGAGATCACCATTGAATTGTGCCCATGTCAACCTGGATAGAAACCCAGGAAGCAGATGGATTTGGGAAGCAAATGTACCAGAATCAAGCTATTACACTCAATTGAAGCATTTCTCTTAATGCACTAAAAAGACTCCACCTTGGCTTAAGTGGACTAAGACTCAGATATTTCCAGATTCCCCAAAGCAAACTTCAGATAGCCCTCTTCCTGTCATGATTTATTTCAGAGGAAGGGTGTTTGATATCTACAATTGGAGCCTAAAAAAACTCCTCAGCCCAGGTCTGTTTTGTAAAATTGCATCTATCGATTAGACCAATTAATGAAATGACGTAGTGTAAATTAACTTCAGGATTTAGAGGGCACCAAGTTCAAGTGGTCGGAACACACTAGGCTGTAGGAGTCTCTAACGATCTTGTGTGAGGGAATTCCCAGAATTTTGACTGAGGTTGCCTGCTCTGCTCACTGGGGACCTGGAAGGCCAAGGAAAGACCTTTCCACAGAGCTGCTTGTTGGAGTTGGTATAGTTTCGGGCAGTGGCTCATAAACTTCAGCGTGAGTTAAAATCTCCTGGGGGTTGTTAAAACACGGAGTCCTGACCTCCACCTCCAGAGTTTCTTATTCAGTGGGTTTGAGGTGAGGCCAGAGGATTTGCAGTTCTAACAAGTACTCAGTTGGTACTGATAGTGTTGGTCCCAGACCACATTTTGAAAACCAGGGTTTGGGGACAGGAACACCTATGTCAGGGAGAGGCAGAGGCGGGCAGGGAGGGAGGTGCAGGTGAAGGGCACTAGGCTCCTGAGTACGGGATACAAGCCCAGAGTTGGGTCATGGCAGGAATCTGGGAGCAGAAACAGAGAGTGAGGTCAGGAGTGGGACTTCCACATCTCTGAGGGCTGTTGTTGTTTTTGTTATTATTGTTGTCGTTGCTTCTCCTTTCTCACTGGGGACCTGGAAAGTCCATTTTAGTTTGCAAAACAAACAAAATTTGTTTTACAAAACTGTTTCCAATTTATCTGTGAGGAATGGCTGACTTATTTCCTTTTCCTTCCAGGTTGGTCATGTCTGGAGATGATGTGGGCTTCATGGACCGGCAGCCTATAGGACCTGGGAGGGTTTCGTTTGGATGTGTCTACTCTTGAGGATGCCCAAGCCTTTCTCAACTTCTTCATAGCAACCTGATTGCACCCATGAGTAGCCAGCCTGTCCCTCAGGCCACTCCCAGGGAAGGGCTTTCCTGTTCTAAGTTTCTGTGACTCTGAGAATGCAGGTGAACAAAGTGAGGCTGAAAAACTGGGGTTCAGATCCCCATAAGTCAAGACTGAAAACAGCAAGCGTCCTGGGGGCCAGAGATGGCTGGACTCTACCCCAGCCCAACTCTGATTTGCTGTGTTTCCTGCACGCTGTCCCTTTCCCTCTCTTGCGTCTTCTGTGAAGAGGGAGTATGGCACTAGATTTTCTCCAAAAGTCCTTCCATTTCTGATAGGGGTGAGGTTATGCCCATGCTTCCCAAAGAGAACTCTGTGCAACCCTTCTTCTCCTTGAAAAATGGGTTTCGTGGTTAGATAAGTTTGGAAACATTTTCAAAACATAAGCCTTCTCTTGGAGTTATAATTCATCTTCACAAATTAAAGGCTCTTAAGAGTGCTGAAGTCAGGAAACCTGTTTAACTTTATTTAACCCAGCATTTTCCAAACTTACTTGACTGCAGAATCATATAACTTTTTTTCCCACTTAACATCTACTGGTGCTGGAGTTCTCCAGAGGACACTTTGGAAAACACTGGCTAATGCCAAGGGCTGAGGCAAGAGGCAGATGACTATGTCGGCATCTGAAGTTGCCTTTCCTCTGCACCCGAAGGTGTAGTCCACTTCCCCTCTTCTCTCTGCACCTTGGTGCGTTGGTCCATTCAGAAAACATGGACTGAGTATCTGCCACATGCCAGGGACTGAGCTGGGCACTCAGCTCATACTAGACAGATAGCTTCTGCCCTCAGAAAGCTTCTGGCTGGAGTGGCAGGGGAGAGCCTAGGTCCTGCCTTGGCCCGGAAGGGAATGTTGAAGATTCTTTTGTCCCTTCTTTTCCACGGGATGATATCAATTTGCCATTGGAGTCACTACTAGATTCTCTCTGTTCAGTCTCACCTGCATGTCAAGCACACAAATATGTGCATTCATTCATTTAACAAGAATAGATACTGAGCTGATTCAGCTTCCTAGAGTGGAAGCTCTGAGCTCCGTGCTGCCTCACCAGGCTGGTCCCAGTCTTCTCAGCACCACCAGCCCCGGATCCTCTCTCACATCCTTATTTTCTTATCTTGGGAGTGACATGTTCTCTCTGATCATTATTTTTTTCTTTCTCTGGGTCCTTTTCCCTAAGCCTTTGAAAGTAAAAGCCAGGACAGGCCATAGCTTCTCTTCCTGCTGCCCCATCTCTTCCCTGGAGGCATGCAGCACAGGACAGCCTGTGGGGTGGAAGAAGAGAAGGAAATATCCAGAATTGTTAAAAATTAATTAACAGTTTAAACATATTATATTACTGTAAAACAGCAGCAATTTTTAAATATGCTTTTTACAAAAGCACACCAGCCTATGGATGGTGCTACAAGCCCCTTCTGTGATGAGCATCATTGTTCTGTGAGGCCAGAATGTTGAGGTCAAGATCATTCGTTCAGCCCTGACTGGCGTGGCTGTTTGTCGGGTGTTGTCCTGCAAAGTGAAAGGTTGCCGGTTTGATTCCTGGTCAGGGAACGTGACTGAGTAGTGGGTTCAGTGCCTGGCCAGGGTGCATGCGAGAAGCAACCAATGAATATTCTCTTTCACCTGATGTTTCTCTCCCTTTCTCTCTTCCTCCCTTCTCCTCTCTTTAAAATTATATATATATATATATATTTTTTTTTTAAAAAGAGCATTTATTCATTCATGTACCACAGTAGACAACCCAATTGTTTCCTTAAGAAAAATTCATGTCTTGTTTGCAGATTCTGCTGCTCTACAGAGGGAAGGTGGTCATTTATTTGGCTAAATCTTGGTCAGGCTTCTTACTTTTCAAAAAAGGCAGTCAACCTGAAAGTCCCCAGGTTGGCTTAAAAATTTTTTTATTATTATTGTTATTATTATTATTAAATAATAGCTACTTATTATAAAAGTTATAGAAACAATTCATTTAGAAAGTTGTCTGCTATAAGCTAACCTCTCCACGACAACCACTTTTGGACAGTGGTTATGTGTTTATGCAGGTTTTCCCTTCATATCTTACTTCTTCATTAATACTGATCTGCTTCATTCTTCATAACAGAACTGCATTGTTTTCTTGATTAACTCTTTAAAAATTATTTTTACAATCTAAAAGTAATACAAAATTATAGTAAGGAGGGCTTAGGTGAACCATGACATTCCACCTCCCGATGTTCAACACTGTCACCAGTGTCTTATGTAACCTTCCAGAAATTTCCTGTGTTATTTTATTATTTCACTTGTAATCCAAGCATGATCACGCAATACCTACTGTTCTGCAACTTGCTTTTTTCACCTAACGACATCTTACACAACTCTTCCTAACAGCACGTATTGCCCCCCTTATTCCTGTTGATGACTGCATGGCATTCCACTGTACAGATGTCTATAATTTGTATATCTTGATCCAATTCTCAGCCACATGCAACACCCACATTTCAGGTCTTTGTTAGAAACAAGAGCTCACACTGTCTGCTGCCCATTCTCTAACAAAAGCAGAGCTGAAAGGAGAATTGCAATTATTCCACTTTGCAAGGAGAATAGTTTGGAAATGAGGCTGCGGTCAGTCCTTGCATTCTTCTAGTGCGTAGGTCTCATCCCTGAGTGAAGCCACCATCAGTGAACTGCATGTTCGGTCCGCACCTCCTGGGCCTCCCAAACAGGTGCCTTCCTAGGCCTGGCGCCTGGTCACCAGGAGGACGTGAAGGATGCCCACTGCTGCGTGGCCCACGGGATGTCCATGCAGAACCAGTCTCGCTTCTTCCCAGGAGCTGCTCTGCTTTCCTGTAAGGACTATGTGACATTTGTAATTAGTCGTGTGTCTTATTTTCCTTTTTGCTTTGACCTGGAAGCCCAGAGCCAAATTTCAGTAATCACATAAAACTTTGTGCTTATCTGCTTGCTATTTTTTCCCCTCATCTTTATAGTCTTTTATAGAACTCCTGGACCTTTAATTGTAAAGATCTTGATATTTAATTTTTGAACTTTTTCCTTTCTTGTTTTGCTGAGGTTTCTTATTTTTGTTGATACCCCTGAAAGTCACCTCATTTTTTTTTCTATTGCAGAACGAGACTGAACATCAGAAGACTTTTGGAAGATGCTTCCCAGACATGTCCCTTTCTGTTCTAAGGCCCGCTTCGCCCTGGCTCTGTTGATGTGGAGAGGGTCAAAGGGTGCTGTGGAGATGACAGAAGCCAGCGGGGTTAGGACAGCAGGTGGCCTGACTGGAGAGATCTGCAGTTCAAGGACATTGGGCCAAAATTCATTTGAAATGAGGTGTGGGGGCTGCTAGGGTGCTTTTAGCAGGGCCCACTCCTTCACCCCTGAGTTTAATGGGCTTTTTCTAAGCCTGAAAAGTGCCTCCTGTCCTAACAGCACCACCACTCCTGGGATTAGCTTGGAAACCAACAAGGCCAGTTTGGGACTTGGCAATGCTTTCAGCGTCAGAGTCAGGAGGGACCTGGGCCTTCCACTAACTGAGGGACAGGGGTGGCAGCCCCTAGAACCCAGCGGGTTAGATGCTGTCCTGTCACCTACAAGAGGAATGGCTGTGATAAAATAATAACCAGGAACCGTAGGTGACCCAGTTTGAACAAAGGGGGCTGAGGATCGATGCCCTGCAGTCACTGCCTGCTTTGTGGGTCCTTTCGCAACAACGTTATATATTATATGCAAATCTCGGCACAAACTTAAGGCCGCTTTTCATGTCAAGTGGCTTCTTTGAGCCTATATGTTATATTTTACAGATCTTGGACAGTAACATTTTTCTTTTTAGTGCAAAGTTGCTCAAGGTTCATCTGAGACTCTTTTAAATTGCTGCTTTCAGAGAAATAACAATGTAAAATGACACGATGATGTATGGCCCCATCCTGCCGACCAGGGCTGCAGCGGCGCGAACGCCACGGAACCTCAGGGAATGAAGCGGTCTCCAGGGCGCCATTGTGCAGTTGTCCTAACCGGATCATTTTTAATTAGTTGCAATTAATTTCAAGCGACAGCGTCCTGAAATATCAAGTCAGAGAAGCTCTGGTGCTTGGGTGGGGTTATTAGGAACAGACCGCTGGTGAGAGAGAAGCCAGAGGGAGGTCTCATGGCAGGGCTTCCACCTACAACAAGATTTCCCAGGCAGGGGGGCGAAGGGGACTTTTCCCTAATGATGCAAATGTTCCGATTCCTTCTGGGCTGTGTATAAGCTCTGCTAGGTGGACTCTCATTACCCCCATACCTGCAGACAAGCGTGTTCTAGCAAGTATCTTGCTTTGGTAATACAAAGTGGTGCAGCCAGATAACGTCTGTGTGGGTGTGGGAAAAGCAGACCCTGAGATGAGCGTTTGGGCAGGTAGTTCATTTGGGAGGTGACCCTAGGAGCGGGGAAGTGAATCAGGGAAGGGAAGGAAACTAATAAGGGGTATGTTATTAAACAAGTTAGCTCTCGAGGTACTTCAAGCTCACTCCCGTTGTGGAACTCCAGGAGACAACCTAGAACGCACATCTCAGAGCTATTCCATCCGTGGGACAAAGCAGCTGGGATATTATACAATGATCCTCCAGGTTATTGGCGGAGGATGCTTCCAAGCTGCTGTGTGACGGTGCACCAGTCTTTGGAAAAAGCTCTTGGTGGAGGGGGGGGAACCCTACAAATGCTGGCATCTGGAACAGGCTTCAAGCCATGCCAGGAAAAGGGCCAGGGGTGGGGGGTGGTCACTGACAGTGTCTGCTATAACCTCAAAGTCCCCTTCCAGTCCTGATATCTTACAATGCCTACAATCCCTCTTGGATCTCCCTCTAAGGCCTTCACATGGGGAGACACAGGCAGAGAAGGTTGATGTGCCCAGGGCCACGAGCCCTGTAGAGCAGAGCTGAGAAGTCAGGATGCCTGCCTCTCGGTGGCAGGCTCCCAGCACATACCCCACCCTCATCCAAGAACCAGGCTAAGTTGGACCAGGCTATTATGAGCCAGCTGGGTTTCTTTCCTTCCAGCCAGTGCTGACACTTGCACATGCTAGTCTCCCAGCAAACATCTCTAGTTTTCATCTTAGCATCTTTTCTCCTGCCTCTAGGTTTGGATTCAGAATTCTTCTCAACAGGATTGCTATCAAGCAGTGGTAGATGCACAATCCATAAAACCAGAGAGAGTATCCCTCCTGAGCACCATGTTCTCTAATCAAAACGTTTTAGGGAGTATGGACTGCACAGAAACAATCCCCTACCTAGCTCCTTGTCCCCTACCTAGCTGATTTTGGGGGTCAAGGAGCTAATCTCCACTTCTAATGCACTTACTACTCTAAAAAGTGGATTTAGAACCAGGATCAGGACACTTGACCTTCATTCCCTGGCTTCTCTGGGAAGAATAGGAGAGCATATATGTATATATGTCGCTGCTGCCACCACCCCCACCACCACCACCCCGCTTCTCCTTTATGTCCCCAAAGCCATCCTTCATTGGTTAATCAGTAAGGAGGGAGTGGGAGCTAATAAGACTTGGCCCTTTCCTCAGGAGTAATTACAGCCACAACAAACATTTAGTCAGCACTTGTCACATGGCCATATACATACAAGATTACTCTTAATTTTTACAATCCAGATAAATATTATTGTCCCCATCTGGGGGGACGGAAACTGAAGCACAGAGAGGTTAATTAACTTGCCTAAGGCCACCCAGCTACTCAGTGGTCGGGCTAGGATATGAACTTGTCAGTCTGAGTCTGGAACCCCAGTGATGAAGTCACCTGCCTGAGGAATTCTGACACCCACTGCACCCCCTCCGAGTCTTGTTTCATGCTTCCCCTCAAAATACACACACACTAGAAAGTCCTCTTTCCAAAAATGCAGCATGTGTCTGACCTAACCGCTTCTCTCTTTTTCTTTCTTTAAGAAACATAGATTATTGCATCCATTTGGGGGACCCCTAAAAATAACTGCAGACTCCAGCATTTTTCTTTCCTTCCAGGCCCCCAGGCCCATTGTCTGCAGTTAAGACCCCAGGACCCTCATCAGGATTGTGTGGTCATCCCCTAGTTATCACTAGTACAGAACCTACCTCCAGAGGCGCAAATGTCCCCTTAGTCACCCTGCATGGCGCTATCATCCACTCACTTACGGAAACCCTGGCTCACGCTGGACCAAGCCTCCTATTCACAAAGGATGCCCCTCTGCCTCCACCACTCACCTTGAAATCACCGTCTCATGACCTCAGATTTGCCCCCAGACCCCAACATGTCTTGCTCGGGACTTCCATTTAGTTGTTTTTCAACAATCCCAGGCTGCTGGGGACTTGCTTTTTGGGTGCCTTGTTTTTTCAGTGATTTCCAATTAGCTTTTTTTCCTAATCAATCTTTACTTGACAAGACTGTTGCAAAATTTCTGTCCTGAGTCTGGGTCCTCTCCATTTTGCCCAGCCCTCTCATGCTCCATGAGGAGGTGTTCCGGACTCTGCATTACTTTCCTGTGGATGCCCTTTCTCATGTTTCCCCAGGGGGCCCCATCAGCGCTGGGCCGGGGATCTCAGGTTAGTGCTCTTTTCTCCGGGGCCTGTCAGGGCCATAAAAGGTGACCACTTCAACTCTGTCTTTGGGGACCTTATGTATTTATCGGGACACTGTGGCAACAGAGGGCTTCATAGAAGGAGGAAGAGCAGAGGCTTTGGTGGGGCTGTGGGACTAAAGTGGCCAGAGGAGGCTTTCTGCAAAAATCAAGGCTAGATATCAAGGCTGGAACTCTCTGCACCAGAGCCCTGGGCCCATCAGACCCACAGCCTCTTTTCCCACCAGGTTTGTCACACCCCCTTGCTATCCCAGGATGGAAAGCAGAGATAATATAACCAGCCTAAACACATAATTTTTTAAAAGTCAATATATTGACCTAACTGTAATACAGCAGAGAAATCAAAGGAAAGAAACTTATCATAAAATAAAATACAGTTGAGTATGTTAATGCTCAGCAACAATGAAGACGTCAAACACTTGCACCTAAACGTAAAGCCGCAGGATGGGACAGCTGTCAGTGCCTCCTGTCGTGAGGTGTGGCTGTGTTGGTGATGTCAGAGCCATGAGTGATGTGCCCACATGAACAGCAGTTTCTGAAATGACACACAAGTTTCTGTACAGAGCACAGGACAACTTCCTCCTCAATCATCGCGGGAGTTGCATTCCTAGAAAATCTAGTGTATATTAGGGACTTCCGCCAAGATGGGGGCGTAGGTGGAAGCACTGCAGCTTTTCATGCAACCAAGTTTAAAAACAACAAAGTTTTAGCAACAAAAATCCATCCAAACCACAGAAAATTGAACTATACGGAAGTCTGACAAAAACGAACTTTTCAGCCAAATGGGTAAGAGGGGCAGAGCCAGCAGCAGGGCGGGGTCGGGCAGGAAAGATCCACTGGACGGACACAGGCATGAGACCCAGGTGCACCAGCAGCCGTGGGTGGATCCCAGGTGTGGAGTAGCGGGCGGACCACTGAGGGCGCAAGGTGGTGGACCCACTGAGGGCTGATTGCGGTCACACATTCACGTGCAGATAAACCGGTGAAGGAGCAAGCTGTGAGACAGACCATGCAGGCCCCAGTGGCACCCAAGAAGCAGCAGAGGGGACCTCCATTGTCCCTCTCAGACCCCACCCCCACATACAGGGTCACAAACCAGTGACCTGGGTGGCCCTGCCCTGGTGAACATCTAAGGCTCCGCTCCTCATACATAACAGGCATGAAGAGATCAAAACGTAGCTCAAGGACAACTCAGAGCCCCTGAGCCAATAAATCTAAGTGATGAGGAAATAGCCAAACTTTCAGATGTACAGTTCAAAACACTGGTGATCAGGATGCTCACAGAACTGGTTGATTTTAGTCACAAATTAGAGGAACATATGAAGGCTAAACTAATTGAAATGAAGGGAAATGCACAGGATACCAATAGTGATGGAAAGGAGACTGGGACTCAAATCAATGGAGTGGACCAGAAGAGAGCAAATATTGACCAAACAGAAAAGGATGAATATACAAGAATTCAAAAAAATGAGGAGAGGCTTAGGAACCTCCAGAACATCTTTAAATGTTCCAACATCCAAATTATAGGGGTACCAGAAGGGGAAGAGGAACAGCCATGAGTGGAAAACTTATTTGAACAAATAATAAAGGAGAACTTCCCCAATCTGGCAAAGGAAATAGACTTCCAGGAAATCCAGGAAGCTCAGAGAGTCCCAAAGAAGTTGGACCCAAGAAGGAACACACCAAGGCACATCATAATTACATTAGCCAAGATTAAAATGAAGGAGAGAATCCTAGAAGCAGCAAGAGATAAGGGGACAGTCATTTACAAAGGAGTTCCCATCAGACTGTCAGCAGATTTCTCAAAAGAGACCTTACAGGCAAGAAGGGGCTGGAAAGAGGTATTCCAAGTCATGAAATCCAAAGACCTACATCCAAGATTACTCTACCCAACAAAACTTTCATTTAGAATGGAAGGACAGATAAAGCGCTTCTCAGATAAGATCAAATTCAAGGAGTTCATCATCACCAAGCCCTTATTATATGAAATGTTAAAGGGACTTACCTAAGAAAAAGAAGATAAAAAAGATGAACAGTGAAAGGACAGCAAACTCACAGTTATTAACAACCACACCTAAAACAAAAGCAAACTAAGAGGGTAGCTAGATCAGGAGCAGAACCATAGAAATGAAGATCACATAAAGGGTTAGCAACAGGGGAGTGGGAGAAGGAGAAGGAGGGAGAGGGTACAGAAAATAAGTAGCATAGACAGTAGATAGAAAATGGATAGGGGGAGGTCAAGAATAGTACGGGAAATATAGAATCTAAAGAACTTGAGACATGTGGTCATAAACTAAAGGGGGGAGTGGTGGGGGAGGGGGTGTGCAGGGTGGAGGGGAATGAAGGGGGGAAATAGAACAACTGTAATGGCATAATCAATAAAATATATTTTAAAAAAAGAAAATCTAATGTATATTAAAACCATGCAAAAGTACTCTGTGGTTATATGCAAAACTGAGCTACGTTTTTAACTCAGCTCATTGTAAACAATTCTTTTCCAGCAGGATCACTGTCGAGCCCAGGACCTGCCTGGTGGTTGTGCAGGATATGTTCATCACATAAGTGAATGGTGCCCCCTGGGCTTGTGGAGAACACAGCAACTTACTTGGAATTTTCAAAGTGGGAGAATTCTTCATGGCATGGGTGTGTCCTGCACGTTGCTGTATGCAGAGAGCACTCCTGGGTCCTCTGTCTCCCACACACGTACACTAAATGCCAGCATTGTGACAACAAAATACCCCCACAAACATCCAAACTCGCCTTTGGCAGCACAACCCTACTGAGAATCATTGTCTCGGAGCCAGTGTGGCTCCAGCCTCTGCCACCAGCAGGCAGTTCCCAGCCTCTTCTTGACTCCTCTTTATCACCTCCTTCATTTCTCCCTTCCCGCTCCTGCCCCAGTCCTGCCCTTATGGCCTCACTCCTGGTCCAGCAGACACATCCACCTGGTCTCCCTGCTTCTGGCCACAGCTGGGGCTCCCACCCAGCATTTCGATACAAAGCCCTTTCCTTCTTTGCCACTGCATTCAGAATTCAGCCCCATGCTAACAGCGCTTCTTGCTCTGACCACAACTTTTCACAGTAATCTTTCCCCCACCCCTCCTCATTCTCCAGGCATTCCCACCTCCAAACCTTTGTTCCCACCACTCTCATTCTTGGTCAAACCCCATCATGCATCCCACCACCTCCCCCATCTCTCTCCTTAGAGCCACCTTATCTACCAGCCTTTCCAGAAGTGCATGGTCAGAAGCAATGTGCTGCTATGATGTGTTACCTGGAACTCAGAACACCTTCCCGGAGTGATTTTCTACCTCTACATTAAAATCTCCCCAGAGCAGGGCCCAAGACCTACTGCCCTTAGGGCCCCATATTGGAGATCCAAGGGGCTCCAGGTTGGGTTGAGCGTATGGCTAGCCCAGGAGGGACATGGATTTATCGGTGTCAGTGGGCTGCTGGGAGCCATGGGGTTTCGTGAGTGGAGACTGACTTGAAGCAGATTGCTCCGGTGAGGAGGGGCAAAGAGCGAGGGATGCTCCATCCAGCAGCAAGGAAGGATGACAACTTGGTTTCCTAGGTGAGACAGGAAATCAGAAGAAGCCCTGAACCCGCCCTGTCTAGGAGGTGTTCAGTGCCACCACTGCCCACCAGAAATGGGGGACGAGTGGTCACAAGCTGCGAAGAGAGCACTGGCCTGGGAGTCCAAAGGCCTGGGTTCAAGTGACCAGTGTTGCTGCCATACCTGCAGAAGTGCATGATGCCAGGTGGCCCACCTCACCAGGAGGACCCCATGAGAAGGCATTTAACTAACTTGTCTCTGGGTAAATTAAATCCCCAGCATTTATTACTATTTGGGCTCAGTTTTAACACACCAGTCTCACTAAATAGCTTTTGTGCCTCCCTCCTAATCTATAGACAGTTTAGCAATACAACTTACCATGTATCATGTTATTAGAGGCTATATTATTACAGAATAATATCCTATATTATTATCCAAAGAAAGGTACCCTTTGCTCCATATGTGATCTTATCCTATGCCATGCTAACTTATGTTCTGCACTTAGCCCCATCCAGTACAGAGCTTCCGCCTTTACCTCGGTCTCCACTGGCATCTCAGCAGGCGCCAGAGAAGATGAGGCCGGTGGGACTTGTGCAAGGACTTTAGAGAACTCTGCCCAGTCTATCCTCCTGTCCTCCAAGCGTCCTCGTTAGAAAGGTGCCTCCATATTCACCTCGCACTGGGTCCTCAGGACCCACATTATTCTAGCGGCTCCATCTCTCCTGCAACCTCAGAGCCTCCCCTGCTGGGTTGCAGGGCTGCCACGGGAGGCTGAATGGGGCAGGCCAGACAGAAGAGAGGGTGTGTGTGTGCGTGTGTGCATGCATGTGTGTGTTCACACACTCTCACAGATGTCACTGGTGCTGTTGTGCTCTAGCAGGAACGCAGATGTTTAAAGCCCTCTGTGTAGCTTCACCACACCCAAGAATGGGGACTTGCCCAAGGGTAGGGGTGGGGAAGGGTGGGGGTAAGGTGCATGTGGAATGTGGGAGTTGAAGAGGGAGGACTTCTGGCCATTTTGAACAGAACCAGGCAGAGGGAGCCCTGACTCCTCGCTGAAGCTGAGCAGTGGCCCCCACCCCCACACAGGGCCTGACTCTAATGTCTTCTGATGGAACAAATTGGTGAGCACGACTATTAGCTGGGTGACATCAAAAGGCATTAATCTCTGGTTCCCGAGCAGGACCAGCACCACATTAGTGCCTTGCACCCAGTCATTATTAAGACTTTAGCCCAAGGGTATAATAAATGTTTTATGGCATGCAAACCAAGGTAATGGAATGCAAATCCCATAATATAGCCATACATTTATTTTCTAATGGAGCAAATGATGATGTATTTTATCTGAGAAGAGCTGCCGATAAGAGTCTGCTTGGGAAATGCAAAGTTAGGAACCCAAATGTTGAGTGGGTGGCCCTGCTGGGTGGGGGGCTTGGGGTAAGAGAGGGTGGGACCCATGTTGAGACTCCTTAGCGCCTGTTAAGCTTTAGTGCACAGTACCTTCCAAACAAGCCTATCACTCTTGTTCTCACGCCCCCAAATTCCCTCCTTTTTGGGCATATATTGAACATTCTGAGGCTTAATTACATGCCCTTTGCAGAGTGCCCCTCCTCCCTGGAGCCCCAACCCCCACCCAGAGCTGCATACCAATAAGCTACGCAGTTCATTCATATTGGCTTTCCAAAAATATGGCCGCATTAAGGTGTGAGTTGTTAATGGGACCAAGGGGCGCAGGACTATTTCTCCAGCGGAGTGAGGACTTGGCACTGGTGTTGCTTTTATTAAGAGACCAACATTGTTCACTTGCAGCCCTGGGGCTGGTGGGGAGGCCAGTCTGGATACTCAGGGAGGCTGCAGCCTTGGGCAGGGCTTCAGGTAACCTAGAGCCCCAGGTCATTCTGCTACTGCTTCAGAAAGAATTTTTGATTATTCCAGTTAGAAAAGAGCATGGGATTGCTTCTGCAGTCAGGGGGGTCTCTTCTTTCCCAAGAGCTTCCTTAGTGCCCTCTCTTGTCCTCCCCAGGCTCAAGCACGGCACCTGGCAGGGCAGGAGCTCATGGGCCTTAAACTGATGTTGGAGAACCTGTTCTCAACGTAGACTTATAGGAACACCTGGAAGTTCAAGGCTTGTCCCTGCCTTTAAGGTACTGATAATCGAAATAACTAGGGAAAAAACAAACGCATCTGAAAGAAAATTATCAATGTCAGGAAATATATGGTTTAAGTATCACCTGAGTGATATATCTATGGGCCGCAAGTTTTTTTGGTAAGATTTCCAAGGTGGAGCGAGAGGGCATCCATCAAGAAAAAGGGAAGGGGATTGAAAATCGCTGTTGGAGAAGAATCCTGGTGATGTTGCTGTGGGCCGGAGGTATTGACCCCTTAACACTGAAAGGGCAGGACTGGGTTCTTCCCCCAGAGAGCTCCTAGTAGGTCCTCAGTTCACACTGGCTTTTAAAATTTTATTCTTATTGTATTTTTTGCATTACCAGTTATTTCCCTCATAGCCTCTTCCACATCCGCCCACCCGCTGCCCCCTCAGTCACCACACTGCTGTCCATGGTCATACACATTGGCTTTTAAGTGTCCTGAAAACAGTGATTGTCCTCAGAGGGCTGGGACTAGATCTACAATTGCCACTTTAATTCTTGGCAGTGCTTTTGATCTTCTAATATGCCCTCTTATTTTATAGAATCACATTAGTACCAATGTAATTAATTGAGAAATTATATCAGCCCTGTGCTAAACACTTCATTGTCTCATTGAATCTTGAAACGACCTTAAGAGGAAAGCACCTTTATAGTTCCCACTGAGGAATAATGATAAGGAAACAAGTCTCAGTGTGGGTCTCACTCAAGTGAGTAAAAGCTGGGATTGTAACCAGATCTTTCTGCCCCTCAAGCTCATCCTCCACAATCTGCCCCTCCAAATCAAGGTAGCAGGGGTCAGAGAAGTAGAGAGATGTGTTGAAGAACATGCAACAAGTTGCTGTGGTCATGGGTGAGCTTCTGGCTTTGGGCCACTGCTGTCTCTCCTGAACCACAGTGAGCAGCCCTGGTTTCCAAGTGCATTCATTATCCCAAGAGCAGCCTCCTCAGCTCTGAGTGCCTGACTCTCTGTCTGTGCTCAGGAACAATACCACGTAAGATAAGTCAAATCATGGATGAACACCAAAAAAGTATAACCATATATCTGGTGTCCCAAATGAGCCTGAGCCCACCCTAACTGGAAGGTTCTCCCTTGACTTATGAGTTGCACTGGGTTCTGCTCTGGTTTGACCTGGTAAAGCTCCCGAACCAGCCTTCATATAACATTATCTTTCAAGGCCCAGAGAATGAGCCACGCCTACCTCTGGGGGAGGAAAGAAAGTAATAATCAGCTCTGAACTCTTCAGGCTACATCTGGAAACACAGATGTGAACTCTCAGAAACCTAGGCAGGGCTAGGTCTAGGATGAGGTGAGAGGAGCCTGGGGCACAAGATTTAGGAAGGCATTCACTCTCAGAGTCATGCAGGTACAGGCCTTAGAATTATGTGCTCTAGGCTCCTCTCTTGCCAGGGCCTGACCCTTAATTGCCCTGACTCTATCACAGACAAGAAAGTAGCAGGAAGCCCATATCTTCTTGGCCCACCAGTGAGTTCAAGGAGGAAAAGGATGACTTCCAATTGGTCCCTGTACCTAGAAAACGGGATTAGCAACAAAAATTCCAAGGAAACTGATTTATATAGAAGAAAAATGTGAACTGTTCACTAGCTCACTTAAGTGAAAGTTCAGGGGTTTTCAAGCCTTAGACAGGACTAGATCCAGTTACCCAATGCCCTCAACAATCTTTTTCTTTCCATCTCTCAGCTCTGCTTTCCTTGAAATTCTTCCTTGGTGCAGACTAGTTGAAGGTAGTTTGTCACTAGTAGTGACAAAGAGTCACTTGGGCCTGGGATACACACACATAAAAACCAATGGGTGCTTATCACGGTGTCAGAGACAGTATGGCCTGAAGCCACACCAAAGGTTCTCCTGCAGGAGGGAATGAAGTGATGGCTTTACTCTAAAGCTCAGAAAGCATTTCCCAAATGAGGGCAAGAGGGCAGCTAGCAGCTCCAGGCCTACTTCTGGCTAACTCCAATGGCAAACAGAGCTTCTCCTTCCCAGCAGTTGCAGCAATAGCTTCCATTAGGCCAGCTCCCATCTCATGCTCATTACTGAACTAATCACCATGGTCATGGGGCTGACCTGCTCTCATTGGCTAGTTCTAATCATGGGCTGATCCCTGTGGACCTTAAGACATTCAGCCCCATTTGAAACCACACACAGACTTAGTGAAAGAGAGTGGATTCCCCAGAGGAGAATCTGGGTGCTGCTCTTAGAGGAGGGATGAATTTTGAGCAGGCAAACTTAAGAGTGGACAATCAAGAATGGGAGACCCTTTTAACACCCTGTCTGCACCAAACCTTCTCTGGGGCCCCATAGCATCGGCTGCCCAAATCTGCATAACTTATGAGCATCTTCTGGAAGCTTTCCCCAGGTCTGAAATGCTTCTTGCTCATCTTTGGCCACCTAAGCCCCCTAGGGACTGGCCAATGACTTGTGCATTACAGTCACTCAGTAAGAATTTGCTGACGTTATGAAAGAATGAATGAGGAGCTGTGCTAGGGCTGGGCCCCAGACTTTTATTAACTGTGAGGTTAAAAGCTATCGAGGGTCAGGGGCACCACAAAGGGGCAGAGGGAGTGAGTCAATTAACACCTGCCTTTTTATTTCCAAATCGAATTGTTGCATGAGGTTTAGGGATGATGTAACCACTCAGCAGTGGCGTCAGGGTAGGATTTATGAGCCATGGTATATGGAGCAATGGTTTGAGCAGGCAGCTGATGAGAGGCACTTGCCCTGACTGCCCTGGCTTGGAAGTCTCCCTAAAATAACGGTTGTAAGACATGAAGGTACCTTGGCAATTATAAACCTGTAGCCTTGTGCTCACGGTGGATCTGAATTGAGTCACTTTTTCCTAAGCTGGTTTAGAAAGGTGTCCAACTCAGGCATGGCTTCATGCTAGAAAGGTAAAGAGTGGGAATGTTGGGGAGGAGAGGGGGTAGGGAATGTTGGGGAGGAGAGGGGGTAGGGGTAGACAGATAGATTAGCTTGGCTTTGGGTCCCAGGAATGGGCCCAGGACCCCACTGGAGACTTTTTAGGTTTGGTTTGCATTTGAGTAAGAAATGGTGTTGGCAACACAGAGAGTCTATTTGTTAATGTCCATTCATTGTCTCCTACCTGAGATGTGCAGGATTGGCCTCTGGTGGAAGTTTCTGGTGTGGCTGGACTCACTGACCAATTCACAGCTTGCTGTAGGCCTGGAAAAGAAGGAAGAAGGCAAGCTTTCCCCCCAGCCCTTCCCACCAGTGCTTGGGTCCGAGTGATGGATTTTCAACTGGGTTATTAAATGCTGATTAAAGTACTAGAAGAAAAAAGAACAGGAGAAAAAAAAACACATTGACTGTTGTACATACACACACTCTCCCACCCCAGGCCCCCCTTCTCTTTTCTCAAGCTGCCTCGAAGTTCGTTCCAACCCTCCATTGGAAATGCTATAAAAGGCCAGGTTAATTAAGTCCTATATATTACCAGCGCAAACACTTCCAACTTTATTCCGGCGGCTCCATGAGTGAGGAGGAGGCCAGGCAAGGTCCAGGCAGCTCAGGGTAATAAAACAGAAGACTCAATTACCTTGTACATTTGCAGTTTTTATAAAATCATTTAAAGTTCTCCCAATGAAAATCACAGTGAAGAGGGATTGGAATCCTGAAATCCAGCAGGAGTGGAGGGATTCGAGAGCAGCCACAGGTAAGAAAGTCTCATTGGTCACCCCCCGCCCCCCGCCAATTTCTGGGCAGGGAGACGCCCTCCACAGGGCAGCTCCAGGCAAATTACGGAGGAAAGAGAAAAGGAAGGGGACTCCCCAACCGTGCATTGAGTGCCCACTGGGTTTGCACTACTACTGTACTGGGACTTTACATAACTCCTGCAGGTAGGTATCACCATTTACAGATGAGGAGACTAAGGCAGTAGAACGAGTCTTTGGTACCCAGCCAAAGGGATCCAACACCTAGAACTGGCTGTATTCTGATTCCTGCCCTCCCTTTAAGCTACCAGGCCTATCATCTGCACAGCACTGCCTCTGGAGTCCACAGGTCTGAATTCAAATTCCAGTTCCACCACTTCCTAGCTGTGTGCCCTTGAGCAGAGTACTTAACCTCTCTGAGCCTTAGTGAGTAGTCTCCTCATCTGTGAAAACAATTTTAGGACTTTCCTCTCAGCATTATTAAGAGAATTAAATATGATGGTGTATAAAATGCTCAGCCCAGAGCTTAGAGCGTGATACTTATAGGTTATTGTGATTATTTTAGTATCAACTTGTCATAAGCAGCTCATTACATTTTCAAAGGTGATATTGGTGAACCAGACATACTAGTCATCCTTGTGTGCTAAAGCAGAGGGTTAGACAAACTTGCAGCTCTTTCCTCTGCACCACAGTGACCTAATTCACGAATGGATTCTCCCACCTCTAGGTCTGACCAAAGAGCAAGAACATCTTTCCTGTTGAGAAACCCTGCTTTTTCCCATGGTTACAACAAAAGTAAGAGCTACATATAAGTAAAAGCTAGGTTTTTTTTTTCAGTAAATAGAAACTGCTCAATATGCCTGCTCTTTCGGAAATGGGAGTATAAAACTTCAATTCAACAGCAGGCCCCAGTGGGAGAAATTATTCTCTGGACTGTAGCCACAATGACCCTGAACAATGTTTCCCAGAAGGCTGGAGAGAATTAAACCCAAAGTTCCCTCATCTTGATCAAATCTCTCGGGGCTTAAAGGGAGGACCTGGGTGGGGGTGGTGCTGAAAGGCAGTGCAGCTGGGCCGAGCTCAGGGAAGCAGCACCTGGCACGAGGTAGACACTTTGATCACTCTGTGCTGCCAAATGAGTGACGTTATAAGTAACACCCTCGGCACCCCTGGGGTCCTCCTGTGTGGAGTGAGAGCTTCCTCTGAGGAGGGCCCACGAGGCACTCTGTATTTTCCAAATGTGCCTGCAGCAATATTTCCAGTCCCACCTGCTTTTCTGGAACCTTGACACCCCCATCAAGAAGTGGAGTCTATTTTTCCTCCTCGTGGAATTGGGGAGGACTTATCTCAACAAGTGAACTGTCACGGATGTGATGCTGCACAACCCAGAAAGCTATGTAATAAAAGGCCGTGTGGCTTTCCCCCGGCTCTGCTGCACAGGAATCTAGCACCATATTGTGAGGAAGCCAAAGTTATATGGAGAGGCCACATATAGATATGCTGGCCAAAAGCGCCAGCTAAGGTCCCAGCCAGCAGCCAGCACCAGCCCCCAACCACCAGAACGAGACTTCAGATGATTCCAGCCTCCAGTGGTTGAGTCACCCTCAGCCTACAAATCTTCCAGATGAGGCCCAGGCATCGTAGAGTAGAAACAAGGCACCCTTGCTGGACCCTTTCTGAATTCCTGACCTACAGCATCTGTAAGCATGAGATTTTTAACCTAGCCACAGATAGCCAGAATAACCAACCATGTCTTTCCATGCTAGGTTCAGTTCTAGCAGCTGCTAGGTGAGTCAGTGACCAACTGAAGAAACTCTGGAACATTGTAATCAGGGTGGGAGGCACCCTGGAACCCTGACCTAGGTGCAGAAAGCCAGAGATGGGGGCCAGGATGGGGAGGGGATTCACTCAAGATTTTCCTTTCTCTGAGGCAGGTGTGTGCAAGCTTGTTCTGAGCAGCTGCGTGGTACAGCAGAAAGGAATAGGCTTTGGGGTCATATGGCCCTGGGCTCTACATTTCCTTCTTCCCCTCTCACTAATAGTCCACATCTCTGAGTCTCAAGTGGTGATAATAATGACTCTCTGGCAGGAGGCTTATGTAGATTAAATAACATCAACATAGATGACTCGCTTAGCACATAGACCCTTAATAAGTGCTCTCATAAAAGGTCTTTTGGTCACCCATTCAAGCCTGCAAACAGGAAGTGTTTATGGAAATGAAGCTATAGGACATCTCTCCTGAGCTAAGGCTGGGAAGAAGGATTAAAACATAACTCTCCTTGTCTCAAGATTTTAATGTGTAAGAAATAGACATAAGGAGGTACATGTGGATCAAAATCTCAGCTTTATAAATATTATAAATAGGAGAAAATGCACAATAACTGCCAAAGGGAGAGCTGCAGTTGGGGGCTGGCATTTTCTCTGGTAGATCTTTATTTAATTTAATCTTTATTGTATTTTTTCCATTAACACTTAGTCCCCTTTTACCCCCTCCCCCCAGAAATCACCATATTGTTGTCCATGTCCCTGAGTCCTTTTTCCTTCTTTCTCAATATCTCCAGCCCTAACCTCCCCTCCCCTGGCTGACATCCTGTTCTCTATCTATGAGTCTGCCTCTCTTTTGCTTGTTAGTTCAGTTTGTTCATTAGATTCCACATATGAGTGAAATGCTATGGTATTTGTCTTTCCCTGATTGGCTTATTTCACATAGCATAACATTCTCCAGGTCCATCCATACTGTTGCAAAGGGCAACATTTTCTTCTTTTTTACAGCCAAGTAGAACTCCGTTGTGTAAATGTCCCATAGTTGTTTTATCCACTCATATATTGGTGGACACTTGGGCTTGGCAATTGTAACATAGGGGTGCTTATGTTCTTTTGAATTAGTGTTTTGCGTTCCTTCAGATATAGTCCCAGAATTTAGATTGCTGGGGTGACAGGCAGATCCATTTTTTAATTTTTTGAGGTATCTCTACTCTGCTCTCCACAGTGGCTGCACCAGCCTGCATTCCCACCAACAGTGCAAAAGTCTTCCCCTTTCTCCACATTCCTATCAGTGTTTGTTGTTTGTTGATTCATTGTTGATAGCCATTCTGACAGGTGCAAGATGGTATCTCATTGTGATTTTAATTTGCATTTCTCTGATGATTAGTGACATTGAGTGTCTTTTCATATATCTATTGACCACCTGTACTTCCTCTTTGGAGAAGTCTCTATTCAGTTCCTTTGCCCATTTTTTAATTGGGTTGTTTCTTTGGTGTTGAGTTTTGTGAGTACTTTATACATTTTGGATATTAATCCCTTATCAGATTTTTCAGTGAATATGTTCTCCCATTCTGTGGGTTGTCTTTTTATTTTGTCGATTCTGTGAGGAGATCTTTATAAAATTACTTAGGCTTTCTATTCTTTTGTTTCTGTGGTAAATTGTGTTTTTCTAGGGCCTTGTCCACTTTACCTCAATTTTCAAATTTATTGGTATAAAGTTGTTCAACTGCCTTTTCTACTCAGGGAATTCTCCGTTCTATCAAACCTTCAAAATTTTGGAGAGGGGTCACTTTATGTCCTCTTGTCTAGTGATCACGGAGGTGGAATTTTGTCACCACTCATGCAATAATCTGGGAGTGGCTCTCAGGCCCATTTTCCTGGACCTCCCACGGCAGAGGGGCAGAAGTACTCTGGGCATTAGCAAGTTAGGACTGCTACCTGAAACTCACCCAGAAAGTTCAAGGGAAGGCAAAATTCCTCCCCAGCCTAGGTTCCTATAGACAGCTCAGATGTGCCTCTTGTTGATTAGTCTGGGGCTGACCATCTCCTTCACTCTGGTATGTAAGTCCTTCTGCACCTTCTTTCCTCGCCAGTTTCCCAAGTCGAGTAGGATTTGTGACTTCACATGGCAATAGTATGCATGTTCCACTCTCATCTCTGTTGCTAATTTAGTTTCTCACTGAGTACAGCAGCATCTAGCAGGCAGGGGCATAGTCTGGGACCTGGAGATAAGGGAAACTTATGAGACAGAGGGGAGTCTTGATCTCACAGTGACCTCGTGTGTTCTTAGGCTGAAGTAAGAATTGGGCAGAGGTACCTCAGCAATGGCTTCAGTGAGGTGCCCAATTAGGATGTAGCCCACTGTTCACCTTTCCCAGCAAAGCCCCATTCCTTTCTGACAGTTTCAGGGCAAATATAATGGATGAGATTGGCGGATGGTTCTCCTGAGCCCTTGTCTCCTGGGGAGTCCCTGGCTTGCAGCCCCACCCTCTATCTGTATCCTCTGTTGGTCCTTCCTGCTGCCTTGCAGCCCCCTCCCCAGAAGAGCAGCCATCCCTGAGCTCTGCCTCCCTACAATGCTGGCTGCCCTGAGGGCCTGGCAGCATAGCATGGTCCTCCATCTGGTTGTCCAGCTGAGGCGAGCAGAGGACATGAGCAGCTGCTGGGCCTGTCTCAGGGTCAAAAATCCCTGCAGACTCAGTCAGGAATTGGCTTCTCAACCAACACTGGAAGCTGACATTCTGAGAGATGAGTAGGTGGCCCAGCTGGGCACTGAAGGGGTTAAATGAATGTGGGCAGAGATGAGGGAATAGGGCCACAGGACACTGCTAGAGAAAAAGCTAGCCTTGTGCATGGATAATTAGAACTGAACATCAGTAAACAATGCCTTGTCCCCTCGTTAAGGACAAATCTGTATGTATAATGTGCCTATTTTCTCTTTCATTAACTTATAAATGGCCACTACTTTAAAGCCATTTAACCAGCAGTTTTGACTTGCCCGTCAGCCCCCAGTCTGATGTGTCTTCTCTTCTACACAGACAGAGGTGCCCAGCTAGCTCAGTCCAGCGCTCCCTGGGGAGACAGAGGCCGTGGGGGTGCTTCTCTGAGATGTCACAGAAGGAGCTCAGCAGCTTCCATGGGAGAGTGGAGAGAGGGTGTGAAGGCAGGCCCTTCCATGGGCTGGCCACACGCACCAGCCCCTCCTTTCACCTGTCTCTGATGACTCACTCTCCTTCTCTAAATTGCTTTGTCTGTGCCCTTGAGTAACTTGAGAAGCCTGACCCTTTGAAGCCCCTGAGAATGTGGCCAACTGCAACTCTCATCCCCAACTGACATCCCTCAGCATGACTAGCAACAAGCTGGGACAGAAATCACAAAGGTGAGATGTCAACTCTGCCCTCTTGAAACACATCCAGTGAAGGAGCAGCCTCAGTCAGGTATATACGGAAGGAAGGGACGCTGTAAGAGTTTCGTGCAAAGTGGAAGTGTCCAGTAAAACTCAGGAAGGCTCCCCAGACACATCTCTCCCATCAGTCTGGGAACTCCCCTGGAAATTGACATTATGTCTCCCTCATCAGGCTAGGTGCATCCGGGGACACTGAACAGGTACCTCCCATCAGACTAGGAGATCCCCTGGAGGCAAAGACCAGACCTTAGCCATCACACGGGAGATCCCCAGAATTAGGAATTACTGCTCCTATCAGACTGAAAAATCTGTTCAAGAGCAGGATCTTGTCTTCCTGTCTTTCCCCGGGTAGCCCCTCCCAGGACCCTGGGTGCAAACAGCCTCCCTGCATCCCTCCCTCCTGGACTTCAAAGTGTACCCCAAACCTAGGCCACGACTTGAGAGGGGTGGGGATGGTGCCAAAGGGGGAAATGACACAATGTCCTCGGAAGCACACATGGGCTTTTCAACTTTGTGGTGACACTAATCCACAGAAAGCAGCGGTCAGTACAAAGGACTGAAATAAGCCCTCACTGAACACCCGGTTTGTGGTGATGAGGGTGGGGAGGGGCATGTGCATGACCTATGCTCTTATCCCACATAAGAGCTCACAAGCACAGGATGAGGATAATACTTTCCCCACTCCACAAATGAAGGACTGGAGACCCAGAGAGGTGTGGCCATTCCCTCACGGTCACACAGCCAGTCAGTCATGGGACTGGGGACTGAACAGTCTACCTGGCTCTAAAGAACAGGCTCTTTCCACCACAGACAACTGTCACTCCAAGTGAGCAAAGAAGCCTCATGAACAGTCAAAGCAAGAGGAGAAGAGGAAGAACAGGGAGACCAGAGGAGTCAGGCCTAGGGAGAAAAGCTTCTGCTGGACCTCAGCTGCAAGAAGCTCTCAGGTAGCAGAGGGCAGTGTGTGAGTCTGTGATGGCGAAGCTGGGCACAGCCCACTTTTCAGGCCTGATGAGGGGCCTTGCTCATAGATTCAGCTATTCCTCAAAAGCGCCATCTCCTGATAACATTTTAACATGAGACAGACTTCCGATGGGTGCCAGGTTGTTCCACTGTTGGGACATCATCCCCATCATCATGATCATTAGCATGGTTAGTGCAATACTTCCAAACAACTGGGAACAACCTGAATATCCATCCACAAGAGAATGGACCGATAAGATGGGCTCTGTTTATATGTGGTGTGCTCTACAACAGTTAGGAGGAATGAAGCAGACACACATGGCCTTGACGTGTCTAAATCTCCAAGATACATTGTTGAGTGAAAAAAAAGGAAGCTTTCCCATTATCACATTTAGTGTGATATCACTTATGTAAAAAGAGAAACTCCCAAACCAAGTACTTTCAATGGCTACATATTGTATTTAATCTGCAGCACACTGATAACCATGGTTACCTCAGATTGGGAGTGGCCACAGCTGGAATGACAGGTTATCAAAGGTAACTTTGGCCTTGGCAGGGTGACCACCTGCCTAGGTTTGCGCAGAACAGCCTCTGTTTTCTCTGTTGCTGATATAACTAATAGCAGCGCTACTTTTCACTCTCAGAAGTGTTCAGTTTGGGTGATAAATTACATAATTACCCTACTTATCTGTAGGGTTTAAATTTTTACAAAAAGAATGTATCAATTGATCACTTGTGTCACTTCTAATAGTGTATCAGTAGAAGGTAAAGTCTCCAACCCCTCTTCAGGCTCCCAGCCCCATGCCTCAGAGGTATGTGCTGCTAACAGTTCTAGCATCCTTCCTGAAACTGTAAATCTATATACGACAATGTAATCTTAAAGACACAAAGAGACATACAGAATTACTCAGCATAGTGCTCTGAAACTTACTTTTTACACTTAATGCTGTCTATATTAGCATCATCAGGAAAACTTAACAACCTTGTAGATCCTCAGGTCCCACCAACAGAGATGCAGGTCCACGGGGTAGCAGTGGTCCATGGGCTCCGTGCTAACCTTTTCCCACAGAAACTCACGCATTCTTTTATGCAATAAACAATTATGGACCCTTGCCTTGGCTTTGGCCCTGACTAAACCTGGAATTCAGCAGAGAACAAAACACAGTCCCTGCCTGACTGGTATAGCTCAGTAGATTGAGCGCAGGCCCAAGAACCAGAGGGTCACAGGTTTGATTCCCAGTCAGGGCACATGCCTGGGTTGCAGGCTAGGTCCCTTTCAGGGGTCATGTGAGAGGCGACCACACAATGATGTTCCTCTTCCTCTCTTTCTTCCTCCCTTCCCCTCTCTAAAAATAAATAGAAATTTGAAAAAATAAAAACACAGTCCCTGACCTCCAGGGCACAGCCTCAGGTGTCCCTTCAGTGGGGTCAGCCATCACTGGTGGTGGGTTAAACTGGCTATGAGCATGGGCAATGGAGTCAGACAGGCCTAAGCCTGGCACTTCCTCTTTCTGACTAGGTGACTTTGGGCAAAGTACTTAGAGACTCTCTGCCTCCGTTACCTGGTCTGTAAAATGGACGCAATAATACCCACATCAAAGGACAGGTACTCAATAAATTATAGCCACTATTATTAATAATAAATTAATTATAAATAATAATAAATGTATAATTAATAATAAAACTCATCTAGCATTCTTGCCAGGAATGTTTAAATTAAGTTCAGTCATGAGGAAACAAATACAAACTCAGAGACATGCTAGAAAACTTGTCTGTACTCTTCAAAAATGTCAGTATTAAATAAAAGACAAAAAAAGAGAACTGTTCTAGATTAAAGAAGACTAAAGAGACATATAACTAAATGCAAAGTGTGTTCCAGTTTGGAGTGCAGATTTTAAAATATACGTATTATACAATACAATACATAGATGTATACTGTATGTATATACTCACACGAATACACCAATTCTTAATATTTCGCCTCATTTTCCCTGTCTTTCTGTCTCCCTTTCTTTTTTCTCCCCATCCTTATTCAATTTTCTGAACCATCTGGGAGTTATTTGCAACATTGTGACACTTTATTCCTGAATAGTTCAGCACTATCTCTTAAAAACAAGGGCATTTATATAGTGCAATTATCACACTCAAGAAATTTAACATTGTTACCATATTATTGTATGATATACAGTTAATATTGGTATCTCCCCAGTTACCTACCTCAGTAATACATATGTATACATACACATGTATCTTGTACAGATGTATACTCTATGTATATATAGTATATGGATGTTCCTAATCTATTTTTCTAATTTATTTTTAAGATTTGAAAATTTTCTAAACAAAAACTTTGGAAAGGTGAAATCCAATGGTTTTTTTTTAATGACATTCAGTCATTGACAGTGGTCAACTGACAGTGGTCAATCAGGGAAGGAGGAAGGAACCAGGAGGGAGCATGGCTGGGAGCTTCCAGACTTCCGAGACATCCTACTTCCTGAACTGAGTGGGCTCACTTTGTGAGGATTCACTGAGCTGGGAACTAATGATTTCTCCTCTTTTCATGTGTATGTTACATGTCAATAGATAAGTTTATTTAGAATCATCATCATTTCAAAGCATCCTCCACAAAATCCTATGCCTGATTTGAGTCTATAAATGCAAGATGGGCCAAGGCTGAAGGGAAGGCTGGGTGGGGCCGGGCAACCCTTCCCGCCAATGTGTCACATTCAAGAGGAGAGCCTGCCCCTCAGCCTGACCCCTCAGAGAGGAGGCAGGCTGCTGCTAGGAGGGGCCCCCTCGGGCCCCTCCCACATGAGCCCCACCCGACTGTGCTGCCAGCCCCTGTGGCAGGAGGTTGGCCTTGACTCCACACTTCTCAGGCCGCGCAGCGTTCTCTCTTGTCAGCCCTGGGGACCCAGATGGAGATGGACTTAATGAGGCATCTCATCTTGTGTGAGGATTAAGTCCAGAGGTCACAATTTCTTTTCCTGGCATTGTTTCCCCATGTGTTTGGTCTGATCTACTTCACCAGCTGGAGACACAAGCATGGTCATGTCTCTATGTTTTGCAGATTAATTGCTGGAGTCTTCATCTGCCTAAATTACTAGAAATGACAACAATAGCTAACACTACATGCCAGATCCTGTTCTAAGTACTTTATGTATACAGTAAGTCCTCCCTGAATGTCATTATTAGGATCTTGGAACTGTGGCAAAACAAAGTATAATGAAGTCAATTTTACCTAGGCTAATTAGTATAAACAACCAGTTAAGTTCCTACAGCATCTCATCAACATTAGTTATAATGAAAGGATGTTGAACAAAATGATGTTATTCAAGGACCTGCCATATAACTCACCTAATGCTCATAACAGGCCTCGGAGGCAGGTTATATATATATATTTTTTAACCCACTTTACAGATAGAAGAACTGAGTGTAGAGAAGTGATTTGTCCAAGCAAGACTGGCCTCATAATTTGCTGGGCCAAGTGCAAATAAAAATAGGGATCCTTGTTCAAAAATTATTAAGATTTTCAAGACATTAAGCATTAAGCCAAGCATGGGGCTTATTTAAAGCAGGGTCCTGTGAGACTGCACAGGTCTTCAGCATGAAGCCAGGCCTGTACACAAGGCAAACCTGTAAGTAGTAGAACAGAAACGTGAACTCGAGTAGTCTGACCCCAGAGTCCATCCTCATAACCACCTCTCTAATATTCAGGATCTTCCTCACCTCACCTTCCCCAGACTGCAAGAACAGGAGCTGTTTAGTGCATCAGGATCTGTCCTGTCCCTGAAAGCCAGCAGACAGAAATGAGTAATCATATCAATTCACTGCCACAATCCACTGTTGAGCACTGGTCATGTGCAGTTTAACACCTCCATATCCATAGCTCAGTACTGCCCTTAGAGGTCCTGGACACTCACAGCACAGCTCGTCCTACATACTAAGGGCTTTTCTGCCCAACCACCTGCTAGGTGGGCACTAACCTACCCACCAAACAGCTACACCTGATTGCTTGCTTCACCTATTCAGACTCCCAATTTCCTGATGGTGAGTTGCCCCTCTGGGTCCTTCCTGTCTTTTCCTGACAAAGGATCTCAAAGAGGCCCAATTCAGTTCATCAGACAGCCTCTAGTAATCTTAAACTCTAAAAGGAATGGTCAGTCAGGGTCTTGACCCGAGTCCTCCCAACAGGCTACATGGCCTATATGCAAATATCCCCACCTCTGTGACCAGCTGTGCACACCAAAACCTTATAATCACAACATTCCCTGTTGCACCCTTTTCCCAAAGCAATGTGTTTGTCTACATATCTCACAGTTGCATAACTAAGAAAAGAGGCATTACTTATTTGCCAGAAAATCTACTTTTGCCTTATGAGGCATCCATTACACAATTTAACATGACTTATATATCAATGTCACACTCAGATACTTTCTTAATGACACAAGTGGCTAAAAAGGTTTGGAGAATGAGACTTTAAAGGATGAAGGATGGGAGCATTCAAAGCTAGTGGCATTTGGGTACTATAACCTCTTGGTGAGGCCCAGGAATGTGTGGATTATGCTGGGTACCATGAGCATCTCCACAGTCAGGTTGGCACCACCCAGAGTTCCCCTCTGCGTCAGTTAGAAATGTATTCAGCTTCAGGTAACAGAATACCAACCAACTAAACAAATAGAGACTTTTTATTTTTATCTGACAGAAATCTGGAGATAGCGTGGTTACTAGCATTGGTTTACCAGATCATGGCTGGTGTCGCTGCAATTCTTTTGGTCTTTTCCTCATACAAGCTGATGGCTGCTGCAGTTCCAGCCTTCAGTCTGCATTCAAGGTGGAAAGAAAAGGGTCAAGAAGCACCAACAGCTTTCAATGCCTTTTATTAGAAAAGGAAAAGCCTTCCAGAAGGTTTCAGCTTATGTTCCACTGGTTTTAATGGGTCGTATGTCTTCTGTAGCTGCAAGGGAGCCCGGGAAAATGAGCCTCTTGCCTGGAGCTAAGAAATCACCATGAACAAAATTAAAATGTTGAAGCAAAGAAGAAGATGCCACACCCTTCCTGCTACAATCTTTCCAGGTGACACAGGACGCCAGTGCCCCTTTCTGGCAGTGCCAGGAAACCCCAGAGGATCCTCATGCATTCCCGGCCCTCTCAGTGCCCCAGACAAGCAGGACCCACCCAGGGAGCCAGGATTACTCCTGAGTGAGAGGCCCAGCTGACATTGGCTTTCTCCAGCAGTGATTAATTATATTTTGCCGACTGGGGGAAGGCAGCTAATTAGCTGTAGACTGATTAAGGACAAATCAGGCAAAGTCCCAGATGTGATAAATGTGAACTTTCCATCTTCCTCCCTTCCTCTCTGTCCTGCCACCACCAACAGAAGCCAGCCTATGGCACCCCTCACAGTGTACCTTCCCAAAAGGCCAGCAGATATCATCCAGGCCACTGGTTACACTGCCCAGCACCAACTGGGGCGGTGTGGCAGAGAGGGGTGGGCATACTGGATCTTCTTTCAGGGTCTAGCTTCTCTCCCAACCTTTTCCCAACCTGCTTGTTCTCTACTAGGCATGGTGCCAGGCTTGAGATTTCTAAAACAGTCTCTGCTGTAAAGAATCTATAGGTGAGGGCTGTAGAAATCCAGAAAGATTAAGTCCAGTATGACCGGGCAGGGCTCCATGGAGGGGTATTGGGTGTGTTTTGTGGATGCAGCAGTTGTCCTGGGAAAAGGGAAGGACATGTGTTCGGGAGGGGAGGAAAAATGAGCACAGCACAGTCCTGGGGCAGTGAGGAATCTGAGGCAGGCCTGGATGGGGGCAAAGGCTAGGCAGGATGGAGATAAGGTCAAATAGGAAACAGGAGTCTGGATGTGGTACAGGGAGCTGTTTCCAGCCTTGGTTCCTCCACAACATGTAGCACCCGCATGCGTGATACCTCAGGGCAATCTGTGGTGATCTCCACCTCCACCTCCAGCTGTGACACCTTGCCCACATCTCACACTCCAGAAAGCGCCCGCCAAGTGAAAGCAAATTCATCCCACTGTGGCCCAGGCCAAGGTGTGGTGGAAAAGCTCACTAACTCATGAATCTTATGCAAGATAAGGCTGTGGCCATGGCAAAGGATACATTTTAGCAAGAGATAGCAAGAAACATTCAGTGAGCTTGACTTCTTGGGTCCTCTGCTTCCACCCAGGAGACATACTCAGGAGGTAGCAAAGGTGAGGGCCGGGTGTCCAGGTGACAACATGAGAAGCTCCCCACCCCACCCAACTTCACCTGAGTCACTCTTTTCCATGCCTTGGGTCTTAGCTCAAGTGTCATTTCTTTGGGCAAGATTCCCCTACCCCTCTTAGATCAGATTCTCTGCATTTACCTTCATCAAGTATATTAGTTTATATTGATGCATTTGTCTTTACCACTGTAGATTCAATCAGCAAATATTAACTGAGCCACAAACTATGCTAAGTCCTGGGGACACCATGAGACATGCACATGGAGCTTATAGCCTAGATATCAGTCCCAGGTGTGTCTGAAGTGGAGGTCCACCCTCACTCCAGAAGTAAAACTCCCCCCAACCCCAGTAGCACAATGAGAGAACTCATGGCCTCAGGCCATCCCCAGAAGGGCCTTCACATGTACTTGCTCAGGTTGCCCCTGACACAGGGGAACTGCAGCGGTGTGCATGGCCCATACTCCTCCTTCAGAGCCAGGGCACTCACTCCTCCAGCTGCTTGGAGTGGTTGCTGTTGACGGCAACCACTCAGCTGGCAGCTGAGTTCCTCTCCAGGCATTGTCTTCAGCCAGAGGCACATCATTTCTCAAAGTGACAAAGGCCTGCCTCCCTCCTTGCCTCAGTCTAGGACATTTTTGAAGGATCACCCCAGCTTCTGAGCTTGCCGTGAGGCTATTATTTATTCAACTGCTCCCCTCACTCTCTTGCAGGGGTGGTTCCTGGGAGCACTCCCCAGTGACACTCCTGCCAGCAATCTCCAGTCTCAGAGTCTGTTCCCTGGGGAATCTGAGCAAGGTATGCAGGTGGGAGCAGCAATCCACCCTGGCGTGACACTGCATCTAGAAGGAGGGGCTTATTATTCTATCCTGCATGAAGATGCCCTTTTATGACTTAGTGGTAGTCTGGCCAGGCCCCCACCCACCCAGCTTGAGAGCTAAACCAGTTCGGGAAGCCAGTGCCATAATGGCCTGGCGCAGGCCTGGGGAAGGAATAGAAGCTTGTAGCCAAATGATCGAGGAGACTCCAGAGGAGAGTATATCTGTGGTAAGAAGCCCACCAGCCCCTGGAGTCTGATTCCAGCTGATTAAGAGGCACCCAGAGCCAGTATTTCAGCAAGAGAACTGAGAAATAAGCTGAGAGAAAGTGTTAACCTGGGGTTTTTGACAATGTGGAAGGTATGAGACCAGCCCCAGACATCCTAAGGCAGGCCCAGTGTGTGGGAACACACCCGGGTGGGTGCAGGAGGAGGGTGGGAGAAGCGGGAAGGAATTAGACTCGCACAAACTTCGTAATTGAAATCATTAATAGCAGTAAAATAAGTTGTCCATCCTATGTGTAATTTGTAGTAATGTTTGGTTACTGAGATTAATTTCTAGTAATGAAACACTAATTAAACCATTTATTGAGTAATGTATTTGCTTGGTGGTGTTTTATGGGTGTTCGCTTATAAATATTTTAATTACTTTTGCTAAGTAATTAGAATTTACTAAATAATTTCCAAACTATTTTAATTTCTAGCAATTCTCAGCCAACCAACAAGTAATTGTTTTACTTTATATCAGTAATTAAAGCCTTTAAAAAAAAGTTTGAGTGAGGAGAAACACAGTAATAAAGACAGTTCTATCACAGAGTTGGATATATTAAAACAAAAAAAGACATAAAAATCACTCATAATCTAACATTACTCAAATACTGTTAACATTTTTGGCTATACCTTTACACATTTTTTCTTATGGACGCATGTGCTATATTTTCCAAAATTGAGATCATAGCAACTACACGATTTCTAGTGACCAAAATGCCAATTTTTAAAAAATACTCACCCAAGAACATGCTTATCAATTTTAGAGAGAGGGAAAGGAAGGGAAAAAGAGAGGAAGAGAAACATCAACATGAGAGAGAAACATCAATGGTTTGCCTCTTGTACACGCCCCCACCAGGGACCAAACCCACAACCTATGCACGTGCCCTGCCAGAGAATCAACCACGCAGCCTTTTGGTTTACAGGACGACACTCCAACTGACCCGCTCGGCCAAGACCTAAACTGCCAATTTTTGCATCATACTTTCAATTCCATTAAAATGTCAAATTCATTCTATAGAGATATTCTATTTAACAGTTCAAGAGACTTTCTGAAAGTAATATTTACCTTTTCTACCTCTGTGCACCTACTATGTGTCAGATACTATGCAAAGTAATGCACTCCTCCTTCACCTACTGCCAAGTCTCCTGCTGACTTTGGCCATCCAAAGTCCCTGTCTTTAGGCACATCCCCTCCTTTGACAGGGCCACCTTGAATAATTTTTTAGCATACTTGAGAAGCATCTTCCCCCCAACCCTTTGAATAAAGAGAGGGAGGCAAATGTATGGAAGGGGAGTGTGACAGTGACTTGGAAAAGGCTTGCTGTAGAGAAAGGAGGGCACTGAAGTTCCCCCAAAAGAAGGCACACAACTGGTGCTCAGTCCATTTTAGTCATTTCTCCAAAGAATGGATAATTCTCACAGGCACATCCTTGCAGTACCACCCTGTACTTTTCCCTTTCTTCTCTGTATCTACGTCCTCCCTCTCCCGAGAAATTACCACACCTCAGGCACCTCGCCAGGATCTCAAAACTCATTCAAGAGAAGGGAGGAGGAGAGGGCCCCCAGAATTGCTCTCCACTCCCCAGAGAAGTCAAGGAAAACCAGGCCTGGTTCCCCTTAGCAAACCACCCCCCTTCCCTGTGGACAAGAGTAGAGCTAATTTTAATATTAGCTAACAATTCATACAATGTGGCATGCCCTCTGTTAAGCATTTTACACCCATTATCTCACTTACATATTTATCTTTACTTAACCAATGAGAAAGTGAGACTCATAGAGTTTGAGTGAGGTGTTACCAAGAGGGTGGAGCCAGGTTTCTCTGTTTCTAGAGGCCGAAGCTCTTAAGTATCATATTCTATTGTCTCCACACGGTAGGTGATCCATAAAGGTGAAGAGAGGAAGGGAGAGAGAGGGAAGAGGGGGAAACTCTACATCACTGCAATGCAGGGGAAATAGTGTCATTTTCCATTAGTAGAAGGTAATGTTAAAATAAACCCAGTATGATTACAATGAAAAATATCGGTCTACATGTCACTTAAGTCATGGGTTCTACCCTTGGGAAACACTGGAATATTTGATCTCTAAGGTCCTTTTCTAGCACACAATTGTAGTCTCCATGGGTCAAGTTGGCTGTTTTCTGAAGGAAAACTAGATTTTCTGAGCTTTGGTCATGTGGGAAATAAAATCCTTATAGCAGATGCTGGCCCAACCTTATTTATTTCTATATCCTCCATAAGTATTTATTACAGTGGCCCAGGGTGGATTTTTGGAAAATGAATTATGAATTTTCCTCCCCTGTCTGGGATTTAGGGTCCACATTTTGAAAAAGAGGGGGAAAAGAAGGCTGAACTAGCTGATCTCTAAGTGCTTTTCACTCTGCAAACCATTGGTTCATTGGATCTAAGAAGTGGTCCCTTTCCTGCTGTCTGTCTGGCTTTCTGCTCTGACACTCCTGTGCTAAGCACAACTCAGAAGATAACCCTCCAAGATTCCCATCCCCTGGCTATTCTAGTCAAACACTAGTCTAGGGATTGCTGTGAAAGGATTCTGTAGATGTAATTAAAGACCCAAATTAGTTGACCTTAAGAAACAGAGATGATCTTGATGAGCCTTTGGAAAGAAGTGAGTATTCTCCAGCTGGTGGCAGAACAAGAAGTCAGAGAGATTCAAAGTGTGAGGGGAATTCAACATAAGAAAGGGTCTCTGTTGCTGAGATGGATGGGGGAAGCGCTCATGGAAGGACCCGAGAGTAGCCCCCAACCAACAACCAGCAAGAAGAAGGGAACTTCAGTCCCACAGCTACCAGGAGCTGAAACAGCCCACAACCTGTATGAGCCTGAAAGCGATCTTCCCCAGACACTCCAATAAGATCTCAACCTGGCCAACTTCTTCATTTTGATCTTGTGCAATCCTAAGCAGAGAAACCAGCCAAGTCACCTAGAATTAATGACCTATAGAACTAATAAATAAGAGGCAATAAATAAGTAGGTATTGTTTTAAGCTGCTATCATTGTGGTAATTTGTTATGTAACAACAGAAAACAAATGGAATTCCCAACCTAAGCCCTACCAATCCATGCTCCTATTATTTGGCAGGGAGAGAAGGAATCAGTTTTGGGAATTTTGATCTGAGTCATCTTTCTGCCATTTCATGTGAGTCTAACAAGCAAGTACTAAGTACTGAATTCCTTCTATGTTCTCAGGTTCTCTATTGGTGACCAGCATACAATTGAAGGTAAAATTGTATGAAATAAACATGGTAAGCAGGAGGACTATGAAAGCAATAGAAGGAGCATGCACACTGCAGATGTTAGGTAGGCTTCATGGAATAAATGAAATGTGGAGGCTGGATAGATTTAAAATAGTAGAGAAAGGGGAAGGGGTAGAGAGAGGGTAGGTAGCACAAGCAAAGGAGGAGAGGTAGAAATGAGCATGATGCTGGTCGTTGCTGGCTCCTAAGGACAGGCCACGTTTCTCAAGCCCTGTTGCTGGAATCTAGATACTGAGCTAAGATACAAGTTGACTAGGCCAAAAAAATAGCTGAGTGTGCTTTCAGGCAGGAAGAGGAGGCTGCCTTAGTCTTGAAAAGAAAGATAAAGGGAAGGTTTGGGGAAAAAGAGTAGCAAGGCACACACAAAAAAGGAGGCAAAATTTGTTGTGAAACAAACTCAAGTTAAGTAAAGGAAGGAAGGTCATAAAGGAAGACTAAAGAAGAGAGGCAGGCACATGCTTGTGCCCGCATTCCCATCACCTTGGAAGGGAAAAGAGAGAACCCAGCAGCCTCTGAGCATCGTGCCTTATGATGAAGATTATGCAGGTGGATTTCTGGGCTGTAAGTAGACTGGCTTGCTACAAGGGACAGTCCATGTTGGGAAGGAGAGAAATGATGGTTAGAAAGATTGGTTGGGGCTAGACTTTGAAAACTAGAAAGAAAAACAGGGGTTTTCAGTCTTGGCTGAACATGGAATCACCTGGGGTTCTATGAAAAACACCAATTGATATCTGTATCCTACCTCAAAAATCCTGATGTCATTTGGCTTCATTCAACTCGGGCCTCAAGAGTTTTAAAAATGTCATAGGTTATTCTAATATTCCACTAAAGCTGAGAACTACAGATGTAGAGTTTGGACTTCATCTACTAGCCAGTGGAACCTATTAAAGTTGTGTGAATGTCATAATACAATGAAAAATAATACTAATTTTTAAAAAGACCAAGTTAAGTAAAAATAATCATAGCAATGATAGAAATAGCAAATAGCAACACAGCATTTTTCGATTCCAGGTACTTTTCTAAGGTAATATTCTCCATTATATATACATATATATTTAAAGTACATATAATATACTTTTCAAGTATATATATATAAATATATGTTAAATCATGACAATAACCCTATGAGGTAGCTTATGACCATTTTAAAGATGAGTGAAGCTCAAAAAAAGTTACCACTTTATTCATGATCACAGAGCAAGTAAATGATGGATTTGAGATTTGAATCCTAGAAGTTTGGCTCTAAAGTCCATTTTCTTCCTTTTGCTTCTGGATAAGGTGAATTACTTCGTATCAGACCAACTTTTTCACCAAAAAGAACTAGTAAAGCAAGTTTGAACACAAAGTTACCAGGGCACTGAAGACTCAAGAAGCCAAGATCATCAAGAAAAAAGACATATATTTAGATGAGGCCATATTTTTCTCCTGCAAGCATTTTCAGTTTTGTAAGCAAATGTCTGAGGGGCCCAGATGCTGAGTGAAGAGTTAATAGTCTCCTGAAACTAAGGATTTTTTATTTTAATTGTTCGAGTACAGTTTTCTGCCTTTTACCCCCATCCAAACCCACCCCCTTACCCCTCCTTACCCCCTCCCATTTCCACCACCCCCTTGTTTTTTTCATGTGTCCTTTATATTTGTTCCTGCAAACCCTTCCCCTTTTCCCCTGAAATTCCCTCCCCTCTCCCCTCTGGTCACTCTCAGCCTGTTCTCAATTTCAGTGTCTTTGGTTATGTTTTGCTTGTTTGATTGTTTTGTTGATTAGGTTCCTGTTAAAGGTGAGATCATATGGTATTTTTCTTTCACTACCTGGCTTATTTCACTTAGCATAATGCTTTCCAGTTCCATCCATGCTGTTGCAAAGGGAAGGAGCTCCTCCTTTCTTTCTGCTGCATAGGATTTCACTGTGTAAATGTATCATAGTTTCTTGTTCCATTCATTTACTGATGGGCACCTAGGTTGTTTCCACCACTTGGATATTGTAAATTTTGCTGCTATGAACATTGGGGTGCATAGGTTCTTTTGAACTGGTGTTTCAGGGTTATTAGGATATAACTCTAGCAGTGGAATTGCTGGGTCAAAGGGCAGATTTATTTTTAATTTTCTGAGAAAATTCCACACTGTTTTCCATAGTCATTGTATCAGTCTGCAATCCCACCAACAGTACACTAAGGTTCCCTTTATTCCACAACTTCTCCAACACTTGTTGTTTGTTGCTTTGTTTATGATGGCCATTCTGACTGTTGTGAAGTGGTATCTCAGTGTGGTTTTAATTTGCATCTCTCTGATAGCTGGTGATACTAAGCATCTTTTTATGTGTCCCTGGGCCCTCTGTATGTCCTCCTTGGAGAAGTGTCTGTTCAAGTCCTGTGCCCATTTTTTTAATTGGGTTGCTTGTCTTCTTAGAGTGGAGTCATGTGAGTTCTTTATATATTTTGGAGATTAAACCCTTGTCTGAGGTATCATTGGCAAATATGTTTTCCCATATGGTTGATTCTCTTTTTATTTTAATACTGTTTTCTTTAGCTGTGCAGAAGCTTTTTATTTTGATGAGATCCCATTTGTTTATTCTTTCCTTTATGTCCCTTGCTCTAGGGGACATATCAATGAAAATATTGCTGATATTTGTGAAATATCTGAGATTTTCCTGCCCATGTTCTCCTCTAGGACTTTAATTGTGTCACAACTTATATTTAAATTTTTTATCCACCTTGAATTTATTTTTGTGTATGGTGTGAGTTGGTGATTGAGTTTCATTTTTTTGCATGTAGCTGTCCAGTTCTCCCAACACCATTTGTTGAAGAGGCTATTTTTACTCCATTTTGTGTTTCTGCCCCCTTTGTGAAATACCAATTGACCATACAGACTTGGGTTGATTTCTGGGCTCTCTGTTCTGTTCCATTGGTCTATCTGTCTGTTTTTATACCAGTACCAGGTTGTTCTGATTACAGTGGCCTTATAATACAGTTTGATATCTAAGGATTTCTTTTTAAAAAATACTTTTTGGCTGTCATAAACACAAATCTTAGGGAAAAAACAGCTTTCAGGTAGGAGACCTGACAATTTAGGACCTACAAGTAAGGGCTAATCTCATTTCTAGGATATGTAAATAGATGAGCCATCTCAGAAGCTGAAACCCAGATTTAAATCAGCTCTAAAATTAGGATAAAATGATCTGACCCTGACTTGAGACACATCTTCTCTGGAGAAACATAACATTCAAGTTCAAATTTCCACTATAATTTTTAAACTATATGTTTTTGATTATGCTGTTATAGTTGTCCCAATTTTTCCCCACTTGCCCTCTTCTACTCAACAAGCCTCACTCCCTCAGGCAATCCCCACACCATTTTTCATGTCCATGGGTCATGTGTATAAGTTCTTTGGCTATTCCATTCCCTCTACTGTACTTTACATCCCCATGGCTATCCTGTAACTACTTATTTGTAATTCTTAATCCCCTCACCTCCTCACCCATTCCCCCACCACCCTCTCCCACCTGGCAACCATCGAAACACTCTCCATATCCATGATTCTGTCTCTGTTCTTCTTGTTTGCTTAGTTTGTTTTTTAGATTCAATTGTTGACAGATATGTATAACTGCCATTTTATTGTCCTATTTTTTCTTAAATAATTCCCTGTAACATTTCCTATAATAATAGTTTTGTGATGATGAACTCCTTTAAGTTTTTCTTGTCTGGGAAGCACTTTATCTGCCCTCTGATTCTAAAGGGTATCTTCATTGGATAGAGCAATCTTGGCTGTAGGTCCCTGCTTCTTATGACTTTGACTATTTCTTGCCAATCCCTTCTGGCCTACAAAGTTTCTTTTGAGAAATCAGCTGACAGTCTTATGGAGATCCCCCTGTAGGGGGATGTTTATATTTTGCTTCATTTAAGATACTCTTTTTATCTTTAATCTTTGGCATTTCAATTATGATGTGTCTTGGAGTGGGCCCCTTTGCATCTATCTTGTTTGACTGATAATCATCAGATCAATGATTTGGAAGATAAGGAAGCAAAAAAACAACAATTAGAACAACAATTAGAAACAACAAGAAGAAAAACAATCTAAAAAATTGAGGATAGTATAAGCAGCCTCTAGGACAACTCAAGAGGTCCGACATTTGCATCATAGGGGTGCCAGAAGAAGAAGAGAAAGAGCAAGATATTGCACATTTATTTTAAAAAATAATGAAAGAAAACTTCCTTAATTTGGCTAAAGAGATAGATATGCAAATCTGGGAAGCACAGAGAGTCCCAAACAAGGGACTCCACTCCAAGACACATCATAATTAAAATGCCAAAGGTTAGGGGGCACAACTTGGCGGAGGAATGAATGGAAGTCACGCTAACCCCCCTCCAGGGTCAATCTGAAATTACAAATAAATTGTGGAGAAATTACCTGGAACGAACAACTGGACAATAGTGAGAGGGAAGCCTTATGACCTCAGATAGACAGAAGAATCAGCTTCAGTGCAACCTGACTGGTAAGGAGTGCAGTGGAGACTCAAAAAGGCTGGCTGGACACCCACAGATGGCAACGCCAAAGGGATAATTAAGCAGCCTGTTGGATCCCTCTGAGAAGAGTGGGGTCTAAACCCTAAGCTGGGATCCCCAGCCTAGAGTACCAGGACCCAAAAAGTACACAGATAACAACCAGAGATGAAAAGCAGCAGGTTTGCTCTCTGCCAGTGATGGTCGGCTGTAGACACAAAGAGCCATTTAAAAGGCCAACGCACAAATTTTCATTTGTAGCCACTTAGCCTGGGCTCTGGCAAAGGCGGGACAAAGTGGGCTAGAGATGTCTGAGGACAGACTGGGGATGGAAGCTTTGGGGAAAGAACTAAGAGAGTAGACTCCAGGATTTGAGTGCTGAGTCATCCTCCATACTGCTACAGCCATCCTGCTCAGGCAGATCCCTTCCCTCTGAGTGCCAGAAGCCTATGGGGAAACAATAGCTTTGATCCCAGGAAGTATTCTGCCCTGCCCTGTTGTGCTTAAGCCTGACTGCTGGATGCAAAGTGACCAGATTAACAAAGGAGTCAGCCACAGACAGTAGATACCTGACAAAGGAGAAGGGCAGAGTGGCCTGGAGATACTTGAGGAGAGACTGGGGATGGAGGTTGTTGGGAGAGAACTGAGAGAGTAGCCACTGGGATCCTGGTACTGAGTCATCACCCATACAGCAATAGCCATTATGCTCAGGCAGACCACTCACCTCTGAACAGCAGCAGCCTGAAAGAAAAAAATAGCACTGACCCCAGGAGGATTCTGCCTTGCCCTGTTGTGCTTAAGTCTGACTGCTGAGTGCAGAGTGATTAACAACTAAAGGAGACACCCACAGACAGTAGATCCCTGCAGTCTCGGACCAGACTACCTGAGGTGAGATGGGGTCAACATCTGACATCACCAGAGGTGGATCCAGAAATAAAAAACAGTAGTGAATACTAGAAGCTACCAAGACAAAATTCATTGTGGTCTTCTCTATTATTTGTGATATTTTCTTTGCTGAATAGTTTTTTTGAAATATATTTTATTAATTATGCCATTGCAGTTGTTCTATTCCCCCCTTCATTCCCCTCCATCCTGCACACCCCCTCCCCCACCATTCCCCTCCTTTAGTTTATGACCACGTGTCTCAAGTTCTTTACATTCTGTATTTCCCGTACTATTCTTGTCCCCCCTATCTGTTTTCTACCTACCATCTATGCTACTTATTTTCTGTACCTTCTCCCCCCTTCTCCTTCTTCCACTCCCCTGTTGCTAACCCTCCATGTGATCTTCATTTCTATGGTTCTGCTCCTGATCTAGCTGTCCTCTTAGTTTGCTTTTGTTTTAGGTGTGGTTCTTAATAACTGTGAGTTTGCTGTCCTTTCACTGTTTATCTTTTTTTATTTTCTTTTTCTTAGGTAAGTCCCTTTAACATTTTATATAATAAGAGCTTGGTGATGATGAACTCCTTGAATTTGATCTTATCTGAGAAGCTTTATCTGCCCTTCCATTCTAAATGAAAGCTTTGCTGGATAGATCAATCTTGGATGTAGGTCTTTGGGTTTCATGACTTGGAATACTTCTTTCCAGCCCCTTCTTGCCTGTAAGGTCTCTTTTGAGAAATCTGCTGACAGTCTGATGGGAACTCCTTTGTAGGTGACTGTCCCCTTATCTCTTGCTGCTTCTAGGATTCTCTCCTTCATTTTAATCTTGGCTAATGTAGTGATGATGAGCCTTGGCGTGTTCCTTCTTGGGTCCAACTTCTTTGGGACTCTCTGAGCTTCCTGGATTTCCTGGAAGTCTATTTCCTTTGCCAGAATGGGGATGTTCTCTTTTATTATATGTTCAAATAAGGTTTCCACTCATGGCTGTTCCTATTCCCCTTCTGGTACCCCTATAATTAGGATGTTGGAACGTTTAAAGATGTCCTGAAGGTTTCTAAGCCTCTCCTCATTTTTTTTGAATTCTTGTATCTTTATTATTTTCTGTTTGGTCATTTTTTTCTTCTTTCTGGACCACTCCTTTGATTTAAGTCCCAGTTTCCTTTCCATCATTATTGGTTTCCTCTGCATTTCCCTTCATTTCAATTAGTTTAGCCTTGATATGTTCCTCTAATTTGTGACTAAAATCAACCAGTTCTGTGAGCATCCTGATCACCAGTGTTTTAAACTGTGCATCTGAAAGTTTGGCTATTTCTTCATCACTTAGATTTATTGGCTCTGGGGCTCTGAGTTGTTCTTGAGCCATGTGTTGATCTGTTTGGGCCTGTTAGGTATGAGGAGCGAAGCCTTAGATGTTCACCAGGGCGGGGCCACCCGGGTCACTGGTTTGTGATGCTGTATGTGGGGGCGTGGTCAGAGATGGACAGTGGGGACTTCCTCTGCAGCTTCCTGCTGCTGGGGCTATCTCACTGCTCGCTCCTTCACCGGTTTATCAGTTTGGCTGAAGGGTTCGTTGTTGTCAGACTTCCATGTAGTTCAATTTTTTGTGTTTTGGCTGCATTTTTGTTACTAAAACTTTGTTGTTTTTAAACTTAGTTGTGTGAGAAGGTACAGTGCTTCCACCTATGCCTCCATCTTGGCGGATATCCTCTCAGCCTGCAAGGTTACCCGTTCCTCCTCTGGCTGAGTCGAAACCGGAACCCACTGCATAGTTTTTTTAACATTCATTTCTTGTCCATCTACTTTGTGCATATTTTTACTAGATTTTATAATACAGTTTATTTCTGTCTTTTCTTATAATCGCCTTAATTTCTTTACACCTTTATTAATACTGGTTCATTTGCTGTTGAAAGTGGAATTGTTGTGGGGAGCTATTTTTGCAGAAGTGGGTTTGTTTCATGGGCTTTGTCATTTTTTTCTGGCAGCACCTACACAACAGAATACAAAATGTGGTGAGTGGAGTGACCCTCAGTCAACCAGCTGGAGGGAAGGACCCACCAAAAAGTGATCCAACAACAATAAAACCCAATTACATCCAGAGACCTAACACAATCAGTATTAGGTTGAACACAAAGAGCATTCCAAAAGCATCAAGTTCAGGAGATCAAGGAGACTGCACTACTGAATCTCATAGGTCTTCTACCATAGAAGTGCACACCGCAAACTCAGGGAGTAAATACAGATTAATTTAAGGAGCAGAAGCGAACAATAAGAGTCTCACAAATAATGGGAAGACAAAGAAACAACCCCTAATTGAAAGGAAAGAGGGAATCCTCAGAAAAAGTGCCAAATGAAATGAAGGCAAGTAAACTACCAGTTACAGAGTTCAAAACAATGGTTATAAGGAAGCCCAATGAGCTCAGTGAGACATGCAAAAAACTACAGGGTAACTTACTGCAAAATATATCAGCATGAAAAAGGACATAGAAACTATCAAAAAGAGCCAAGAGGAAGTGAAGAATACAATTTCTGAGTTGAAGAACACAGTAGAAGGAATCAAAATCAGGGAGGATGAAGCAGAAGGTCAAATCAGCAAGTTGGAGGACAAAGTAGAAAAAAACTCCCAGAAAGAGCAATTAAAGGGAAAAAAACTTAAAAAAAAAACAAATATGGGTTAAGGGAACTGCAGGAACATGAAACATAATAATATCCATATAATAGGGATACCAGAAGAAGAAGAGGAACAAGGGATAGAAAACCTGTTTCAAAAAGTAATGATGGAAAACTTCTCTAACTTGATGAGAGAAAAAGTCACACAAATCCAGAAAGTACAAAGGATTCCAATAAAGAGGAACCCAAAGGGAACCACTCCAAGACACATCATAATTAAAATGGCAAAATTCCAAGACAAAGAGAGAATCTTAAAGGCAGCAAGGGAGAATCAGGAAGTAAAATACAAGGGACACCTGATTAGGCTAGCAGCTAACTACTTAACAGAAACATTACAAGCAAGAAAAGAATGGCAAGAAATATCCCAAGTAATGAAAAGTGAAGGTCTGCAGCCAAGACTACTCAAACCAGCGAGGTTCTCAATTCACATGGAAGGCAAAATAAGGAGTTTCCCAGACAAAAGAAGGCTAAAAGAATACACCTCCGCCAAATCAGAACTGCAAGAGATGCTAAAGGAACTGCTTTAAGAAGAGAAAGAAAAACAATGAAAGAGAGAGAGAGAGAGAAACACGAGTTACAAAGGGGGTAAAATGGCAATGAATGAGCACCTATTAATAATAACCTTAAATGTAAAAGGATTAAATGCTCCAATTAAAAGACATAGAATAGCTGAATGGATAAGAAATCATGACCCACACATATGCCGCCTACAAGAAACCCACCTCAGAGCAAAAGACTTACACAGACTGAAAGTAAAGAGTTGGAAAAAATATTCCAAGCAAATGGACAGGAAAAAAATAAAAGGCAGGGTAGCGATACTTATATCAGACAAAATAGACTCCAAAACAAAGGCCGTAAAAAGAGACAGAGAAGGACACTTCATAATACTCAAGGGAAGAATCCATCAAGAAGACATGAAAATTATAAACATATATGCACCCAACATAGGAGCACCCAAATACAACAGAAAAATCTTGGAGGACTTCAGGAAAGATATAGACAGCAACACAAGTATAGTAGGGGATTTTAACACACCACTGTCAATAATGAATAGATCTTCCAAACAAAATATCAACCAGGATATTGTGAAACTGAATGATGCATTAGATCAAATGGACTTAACTAATATATATACAGATCCTATCATCCCAAAAAACAAAATACATATTCTTTTCAAATGCACATGGAACATTTTCAAAGACAGACCACATGATAGGACACAAAACAAGCCTCAACAAGTTCAGGAAAATTGAAATCATATCAGGCATTTTCTTGATCACAAGGGCTTGAAACTAGAAACCAACCTCAAGGAGAAAACTCAAAAACATTCAAATTTATAGAGACTGAATAACTTTCTACTAAACAATGAATGGGTTAAGAATGACATCAAGGAAGAAATGAAAAAGTTTCTGGAAACAAATGAAAATGGACTCACAACAGTCCAAAACTTATGGGACACAACGAAGGCAGTTCTGAGAGGGAAGTTTATAGTGATACAGACCTACCTTAAAAAGATAGAAACATTTCAAATAAACAATCTAACCCTACATTTACAAGAACTGGAGGAACAACAACAAGCAAAGCCCACAGCGAGTAGAAGGAAGGAAATAACTGAGATCAGAGCAGAATTAAACAACATAGAGGCTGAAAGAACAATTCAAAGCATATAAATGAATCCAGGAGCTGGTTCTTTGAAAAAAATAAACAAAATGGATAAGCCTTTAACCAGACTCATCAAGAAAAAAGGGAGAAGATCCAAATAAATAAAATCAGAAATGAAAGAGAAGAAATTACAACTTATACCACAGAAATACAAAGGATTGTAAGAAATTACTACTAACAACTATGCATCAAGAAATTTGAAAACCTGGGTGAAATGGACAAATTTATAGGAAAATATAATCTTCCAAAACTGTATGAAGAAGCAGAAAGCCTGAACAGACCAATAACAGCTGATGAAATTGAAGCAGTAATCAAAAAACTCCCAACACAGAAAAGTCCTGGTGGGAATACAGACTGGTGTAGCCACTGTAGAAAACAGTAGGGAATTTCCTCACAAAACTAAAAATGGAACTGCCTTTTGACCCAGCAATTCCACTGCTGGGATTATACACTAAAAATCCTGAAACACCAGTCCAAAAGAACCTACACATCCCAATGTTCATAGCAGCAAAATTTACAATAGCCAAGTGCTGGAAGCAACCTAGGTGTCCATCAGTAAGTGAGTAGATCAAGAAACTATGGTACATTTACAGAATGGAATTCTATGCAGCAGAAAGAAAGAAGGAGCTCCTTCCCTTTGAGACAGCATGGGTAGAACTGGAGAGCATTATGCTAAGTGAAATAAGCCAGGAGGTAAAAGACAAATACCATATGATCTTACACAAGTGGAAACCAATCAACAAAACAAACAAGCAAGGAAAATATTACCACAAATGTTGAAATAAAGAACAAATTGATGGTAACCAGAGGGAAGGGGGGAATGGGAATAACAGGGAAAAGAGGAGGAAGGGTCATCAAGGAACATGCATAAAGGACCGATGGACAAAGCCAAAGGAGGGTAGGGTTGAGGGTGGGAGGTGAGGGTGGGTGGGAGGGGGAAAGTGGTGCTGGGAAAATGGAGACAACTGTACTTGTAAAACAATTTTTAAAAGATTATTTCCATCTGTAGCAAACTTTAAAAAAATTAAATACAAGCCTCTGTATTAAACAACTTGGTTCAATATGGACAATTACAGGTCAGCATGCACTGAAAAACAATTCTGCAAAAATAATGGTCATTACTACTTCAAATGCACCAGAATCATTTAAAATGAAAAAGACTGGCCACACCAAATGTTGGTGGAATTCAGAGCTATCGAACTCTCATACATTGCTGTTTGGAGTATAATCTTGTACAATGAACTTCAAAAACTTTTGTATCAAGTTCAACATTATAGTTAAGATATAGCCCTCCCATGAGGAAATGCACACAAGAGAAATGAAAACACAGCTCCACAAACGAACTTGTCCAAAAATCTTTATAGAACTTTATAACAGCCAGACTCTGAAAATAATCCAGATGTCCATCAGCATAACACTTGAGAAAGTAATTCTGTTCTATTCAAATGACAAAATAATAAATACTCAGGAACACAAAAGAGTAAACTTGAGAGGCACAACAATGTGGATAAGTATTATGGCCATTATGCTGAGCAAAAAAAAGACACAACTGAGGACACAGTGTATGGTTTCACTTCTATGAAGTTCAAGAACAGGCGAAATTAATATGTGGTGATGGAGATCAGGACAGAGATTGCCTTTTGGACTGACAAAAGAGAACTTTCTAAGGTGCTCCAAATGTTCTTGGTTCTTCTTGGTTCTTTTGTCAGAACTCAACACATTTTGTACTTAAAAGCTGTGCATTACTATTTTCCATAAATTCTACCTCAGTAAAATTGGAAAATATAGGGTTTGAATCAAGTGAAAAAAAATAAAATAAAATACCAAAAGTTAAAGATAAAGAGAGAATCTTAAATGAAGCAAAAGTAAAGCAGTTAGGTACCTACAGGGGTGTCCCTGTAGGTATGCCTATTTCAGCTGATTTCTCAAAAGAAAGTTTGCAGGCCAGAAGGGATTGGCAAGAAAGAGTCAAAGTCATGAAAAGCAGGAACCTACAGCTAAGATCGCTCTACCCAGAAAATATATCCTTTAGAATCAGAGGGCAGATAATAAGCAAACAAGAACAGAAGCAGAATCATGAATATGGAGAGTGTTTTGATGGTTGCCAGATGGAAGAGGGTTGTGGGGAAATGGGTGAGGAGGTGAAGGGATTAAGCGCAAATAGGTTGTCACAGAATAGCCACAGGGATGTAAAGTACAGCACAAGAAATGGAGTAGTAGCCAAAGAACTTATACACATGACCCATGGACATGAACAATGGTGTGGGATTGCCTGAGAGAGTAGGACATGTTGGGTAGAGGGAGGAAAAGGGGGAAAAATCAGTATTACTGTAATAGGGTAATCAATAAAATATAATAAAATATGTTTTTAAACTAAACTAAACAACTCATCAATAAATTTAATCATATAAACTATAAGTCAAAAATTTCATTGGAGAACAGAATCTATCCAAAAATCCAATAGAAATTTTAAAACCAAAAATGATATAATATTTGCAATTACGAACTATAGAGATGGATTGAACAGAAAAGTAGACACAGTTGAAAAGAAGACTGGAAACCTATCTGCTGATAGATAGGTCAGTAGAAGACTTGAGCAAAAAGGAAAAAGGGACTCATGGACATGGGAAAAAATGAAGGATAAGGTATTTCAACCTATAATGTGAACAGGAAAATATACGCTATGCTCTGAATTATGTCCCCCCAAAATTATTAAAGCCCTAACCCCCAATTTAAAAGAAGGTGGATATGAATCTCTTAGGCTGAGATGCCTCCAAAATTCAGAGGCACGAGGGCATGATTATATTAATCTATGAGAATGTATTTTTACTATGGGAGCTAAAAAGAGAAAAGAATAAGACCACTGTTGGCTTTGCTGTTTGACCAATAAAAACTTGACATGACTAAAAAAAAGAAAAAGAAAACATACACACTGGAACAAAGGGTGGGGGGAATGCAGTAAAGATATGGAACACAGTGAAAAGGCATAATATATGTGTAACTGGAGTCCCAGAAAGGAAGGTGAGAGAAAATAGAGCAAAAACAATATCTGAAAGTATAACTAAGAATTTTCCAAAAGAAACAAAAAACACCAAGCCACATATGCACGAAATGCTGCAATGCCCAGGCGGGATAAATACAAAGAAAACCACATCCACACCTTTGGTATATCAAAGTAAAACTGCTAGAAGATGAAGGCAAAGAAAAACCTTAAAAAACAGAAAAAAACAAGAAATATTACCTTCAAAATAATGAAAACAGCAATAACAGAGTTTTCTGTAGAAACTAGGAAGACCAGAACAAAGAAGGATATCTTCAAAGTTTTCAAAGAAAATAATTGCCAACTTAAAATAATATATCTTGCAAAAACATTATTTAAAAATAAATGGAAATAAAGAATTTTCAGACAAACAAAAATTAAAATATTTAACCAGTAGACCCACATCTAAAAAACTAAAGAATGTCCTCCAGGCAGAAGGAAAATGATTCCAGATGAAATCAAAGATATTCAGGAAGGAGTGAAGAGCAATAGGAAGAGTCAAATTGTGTGTAAAACTAAAATGAATATATTATCTACACAGAAAAGTCCAAAGAATCTACCCCAAAAAAAAGGATCTTAGAACTAATTAATGCATTTAGCAAGGTCACAAGATACAAGGTCAATCAATATACACAAATTTATTGTTTTCTATATACCGGCAATGAACGTTGGATTCAAAGTTTTAAAAGCAACAATATTACAATAACACCCCCAAAATGAAAGACTTGGTTATAAAACTAACAAATATGTGCAGGATCTGTGCATAAAAAACTACATAACACGGATGAAAAAAATCAAAGAAAACCTAAATGAATGGAAAGATAAACCATGTCTATGGACTGGAAGAACTGAATTGATAAAATGACAATCTCCACCCCCACCAATTGGTCTATTAACTCAGTCCGACTCCAATAAAAATATCAGTATGCTTTTTAACATCACTACTGACAGACTGATCCTAATGTATATGAGAAAGACTGCTATAAAGGACACTTGGACAAAACAAAGGGGGAGGGTGGAAGCAAGGGAGGGAGGGAGGTTTGGCTGGGGTTGAGGCGAGTAGTGGGGAGAAAATGCAGACAACTGTAACTGAACAACAATAAAGCAATTAAAAATGAATAGATTTAGATTATCTAACATGCACAAAAATAAAGGCAAAGGGTCTAGAATAATCAAAACAATTTCAAAAGGAAGAACAATGTTGTAAGACTTAAACTACCTAATTCCAAGCCTTACTATAAAGCTACAGTAATCAAAAAGTTGGTATTAGCAACAATATATTTAGATGCATAGAACAATGAAACAAAAGAGGTTTCTAACAAAGATCAAAGGCAACTCACTGGAGAAAGATTAGTTATTTCAATAAATGGTGCTGGAAAAATTAGATGTCCTTTTGTTTAAAAAAAAGAAATTAAAAAGAACCTCAACCCATACCTCACACTTCATACAAAAATTAACTCAACTACTCCTAAGTATATATCCAAGATAATTGAAAAGCATACATCTACACAAACACATGTATACAAATATTCTTAAGAGCATTATTCAAAATAACCAGTGAAAACAACCCCCACAAGTCCATCGAGTGATGAATAAAAAAATAAAATGTACATATCCGTACAATGGAATATTATTTAGCCATAAGAAAGAATTGAGTATCAATACATGCTACAAAATGAATAAGCCTTGAAACATTTTGCCAAGTAAAAGAATCTGTAGAGACAAAAAGTAGATTAGTGGTTGCCTTGGGCTGGGGAAAGGGAAATAGATAGCCAGTGACTGCTAATATGTCCAGGGTTTATTTTTCAGACCGTGATGTGCTCTAAAACTACATAGTGGTGAGGCTTGCACAACCTCGTGAATAAACTAAAAATCACTGAATTGCGCACTTTTCTGAGGTCATTTTATTTATTTTTACATTTTATTTTTAATTAAATGTATTGGGTTGACATTGGTTAATAAGATTATATAGGTTTCAAGTTTACATTTTATGATACATGATCTGTATATTAAAGGGTGAATTTTATGGTATGTGAATTATAGCTCAATAAGACAAAATGTTTTTTAAAATTAACTCAAAATGGATCATAAACCTAAATGTAGAAGGTGAACTGCAAAACTTGCAGTAGAAATACGGGAGAAAACCTGTATGACCCTATGTCAGGCAAAAAGTTTCTAGATACTAAAAACACAGTCTACAAAAACATGATCCACAAAAGAAAAGATAGTAATTTGAACTTTATTAAAATTAAAAACTCTTGCTTTACAAAAGACTCCACTAAGAGAACTCAAAAATCAAACCATGGTGTGGAAGAAGATATTTGCAAATCATATTTCTGACAAAGACTTACATACAGAATGAATAAATAACTCTCAAAATTCAACAATGAAAAAGCAAGCAACCCAATTTCTAAAATGCTCAGAGTTCTGAAAACGCACCCCACCAAAAAAGATACACAAATGACTAATAAGCACGTGAAATGATGCTTGGCATAATTAGTCATGGACGAGCAAATTAAAACCACCATGAGATACTACCACTTCCCAATTAAAAGAGTTAAAACTAAAAAGACTGACAATACCAGGTGCAGGTGAGGCTGTGAAGTCATTGAAAGCCTCAAGTAGACTTCCGCCAAGATGGAGGTGTAGGTGGACCCACCTCACTTCCGTGCACAACCAAATCTAAGAACAACTATTTTTAACAACGATAATTACAACCAGACCACACAGAAAATCGACAATACGGAGTCCGAAAAAAATAAATAAATAAAGGACGAAATGCTCGGCTAAACGGGTAAGCCAGCAGCGAAGCCGGTTGACTGAAAAGATCCCTGACCTGGTGGCGCGCAAGCAGCTGAAGGCGCGGATCGGATCGCAGGCTCACTACGGGCGCACACAGGGAAGAGGGGGAGCGGCTGGCTGTCTGCGGTAGGTTGCGCATTTGCGTGCAGATAAACCAGTGAAGAGGCCAGTATTGAGACCGCAGGGCGCGGGGCAGCAGGCTCCCACAATTCTGCTTGGATGAACAGGCTGGGGCAGTGGTGAAAGGGGACGGACTGGGCTAACGGAGAGGACCGCCATTGCTCCCTCTCTGACCCCGCCCCCACACGCAGCGTCACAAACCAGCGACCTGGGTGGCCCCGCCCTGGTGAACAACTAAGGCTTTGCCCCCCTTACTTATCGGCGCAAATAGACCAAAAATGGCTCAAGAAAAACTCAGAGCCCCTGAGCCAATAAATCTAAGTGATGAGGAAATAGCCAAACTTTCAGATGCACAGTTCAAAACACTGTTATCAGGATGCTCACAGAACTGGTTATCAGGATGCTCACTGTTATCAGGATGCTCACAGAACTGGTTGATTTTAGTCACAAATTAGAGAAACATATGAAAGCTAAACTAATTGAAATGAATGGTAATGCAAAGGATACCAATAGTGATGGAAAGGAGTCTGGGACTCAAATCAATGGAGTGGACCAGAAGAAAGCAAATATTGGCCAAACAGAAAAGAATGAAGAAACAAGAATTCAAAAAAATGAGGAGAGGCTTAGGAACCTCCAGGACATCTTTAAACGTTCCAACATTCGAATTATAGGGGTACCAGAAGGGGGAAAGGAACAGCCACCAGTGAAAACCTTATTTGAACAGATAATAAAGGAGAATTTCCCCAATCTGGCAAAGGAAATAGACTTCCAGGAAATCCAGGAAGCTCAGAGAGTCCCAAAGAAGTTGGACCCAAGAAGAAACACACCAAGGCACATCATTATTACATTAGCCAAAATTAAAATGAAGGAGAGAATCCTAGAAGCAGCAAGAGATAAGGGGACAGTCACCTACAAAGGAGTTCCCATCAGGCTGTCAGCTGATTTCTCAAAAGAGACCTTACAGGCAAGAAGGGGCTGGAAAGAGGTATTCCAAGTCATGAACACCAAAGACCTACAAACAAGATTGCTCTATCCAGCAAAATTTTCATTTAGAATGGAAGGACAGATAAAGTGCTTCTCAGATAAGACCAAATTCAAGGAGTTCATCATCACCAAGCCCTTATTATATGAAATGTTAAAGGGATTTACCTAAGAAAAAGAAGATAAAAAAGTTGAACTCACTGTGAGCAAACTCACAGTTATTAACAACCACACCTAAAACAAAAGCAAATTCAGAGGACAACTGGATCAGGAGTGAATCATAGAAATGAAGATCATGTGGAGGATTAGCAACAGGGGAGTGGGAGGAGGAGAAGGGGGGAGAAGGTACAGAAAATAAGTAGCATAGACAGTTTAAAAATAGATAGGGGGAGGGTAAGAATAGTAGGGGAAATACAGAATCTAAAGAACTTGAGACACGTGTTCATGAACTAAAGGGGGGGAATGGTGGGGGAGGGGCATGCAGGGTGGAGGGGGAATAGAACAAATGTAATGGCATAATCAATAAAATTTAAAAAAAAAGAAAGCCTCAAGTATTGCTGGTGGAAAAGCAGAGTGGTTGACCCACTTTGGAAAACAATTTCTCAGTCTCTTAAAAAAAGTAAACATACACATACTATATGACCCAGAAAGCCTGCTCCTAGATGTTCGTCCAAGAGAAATAAAAACTTATGCTTATTATAGGAGCTTTATTCATAATAGCCCACAACTGGAAGTAACCTAGATGTCTTTCAGCTACCAAATGGGTAAACAAAGTATAGTACCACCAAGCAATTGAATACTACTCAGGAATCAAAAGGAACAAACTATTGATTCTCACATTTATGAATCCTAAATGCATATTATATGTGAAAGAAATCAGACCCAAAAGGTTACATAGGTTTCCAGGAGTTGGGGTTGAGGAGAGAGTTAACTATAAGGAATGTCACAAAGGAATTGTGGAGGTGATACACTGTTCTATGTCAAGACTTTGGTGGTGGACATACAACTCTCTGAATTTGAAAAAAAAACCATCACCTGGTACACAACGAAGAATAAAGTTTACTGTATGCTAATTTATGAATCAACCAGGACATATAGAAAACACAAATGAAAAATGAATGTTGTTTCTGCAAAGATAGATAATACCAGATGATGTCTAAAATATACATAAAATTAAAACACATGAAAGTAATAGAATAAAAATTGGAGGTGGTAAATGAAGCTCAAGTAGTCTAAGTTCCTTGCATGATATAAAAACTGGTAAAAGTTTCATGTGAGACTAAACAAAATCAAAGCTGTGTATAGAATGCTCTAAAGTAACTACTGAAAATAATAGAAAAAGGGCCCTGGCTGGTGTAGCTCAGTGAATTGAGCGCGGGCCATGCAATCTCGGTTCGATTCCCAGTCAGGGCACATGCCTGGGTTGCAGGCCAGTTCCCAGCAGGGGACTCACAAGAGGCAACCATACATTGATGTTTCTCTCCTTCCCTTTCTCTCTGAAAATAAATAAATAAAATCATCTTTAAAAAAATAATAATAGAAAAAGAATTTATAATTAACAGAATAACAGAAGGAAATTGAATAGTAAAAATATTGTTTAATCTAAAAAAGGCAAGAAATTAGACAAAAATGAATACAAAACATGTGAGGTAAAAAAATGGTAGACATAAACTCAAATATATTTGTAGTTACATTAAATGTAAGTGAACAAGACACTCCAATTAAAAGGCAAAAAATTATACTATATTAAATAATTAAACATATTTCCTAAAAATTATAACATCATCCTAGTGGTTCTAAATGTATATAAAGAAAACATTGATAACAATTACATTATAAATGGGATAGAGCAAAGGAACATAAAGAGAAATAAAGTCTATTCTTCATTCAAAATGATAAAATGATACAAACAGACCGTGACAATTTATGTAGATATAATGTAATACCTAGAGCAGTCACTAAAAAAAGCTATACACTCAAGAGTATCAAAGGAGATACAATAAAAAGCACTATCAAAAATCAAAATGCAATTCTTAAAAATCAAGTTATTCACAGGAACACATGAAAGAGGAACAAGAAATCAAAAACAGAAAACAAAAAATGAAATGTTAAATTTAAGCTTTAGTTAATCAGGAATTATACTAAATATAAATAATTTCAATACAATAATTAAAAGACAGAGATTGGCAGCATGGATTAAAGTGCATAGCAAAACTGTACACTGTCTATAAAAAAAGTACCTTCAAATATAATGATACAGCCAAATTGAAAGTAAACGCTGGAAAATTATGTATCATGAATGTGTTAGTAAAAAAAGTAGAAGTGACTTCAATGAACTGGACCAATTCCAACAGCAATTACCACAATTTACCCAATATGAAATTGATGTTTAAGGATACTGAATTCATAATTTTATTTTTTCTTTTTTTAAATATAGTTTATTGATTATGGTATTGCAGTTGTCCCATTTTCCCCCCTTCACTCCCCTCCACCCTGCACACCCTCTCCCACCCACCTCCCTGTTTTAGTTCGTGTTCATGTGTCACACTTAGAAGTTCTTTACCTTCTACATGTCCCATGCTATTCTTACCCTCCCCCTGTTTTCTACCTACCATCTTGCTACTTATTTTCTCTACCTTTTCCCCTTCTCTCCTTCTCCCACTCCCCTTTTGCTAACCTTCCATGTGATCTCCATTTCTGAGGTTCTGTTCCTGTTCTGGTTGTTTGCTTAGTTTGTTTCTGGTTTTTTTTTCTGGGTGTGGTTGTTAATAATCGTGAGTTTGCTGTCATTTTATTATACATGTTTCTTATCTTCTTTTTCTTAGATAAATCCCTTTAACATTTCATATATGTGCTCCTGAGTTCATGAACTCATATATGAACTCCTTTAACTTGAACTTATCTGAGAAGCACTTTATCTGCCCTTCCATTCTAAATGAAAGCTTTGCTGGATAGATCAATCTTGGATGTAGGTCTTTGGATTTCATGACTTGGAATACTTTCCAGCCCCTTCTTGCCTGTAAGGTCTCTTTTGAGAAATCTGCTGACAGTCTGATGGGAACTCCTTTGTATGTGACTGTCCCCTTAGCTCTTGCTGCTTCTAGGATTCTCTCCTTCATTTTAATCTTGGCTAATGTAATGATGATGTGCCTTGGTATGTTCCTTCTTGGGTCCAACTTCTTTGGGACTCTCTGAGCTTCCTGGACTTCCCTCCTGGAAGTCTATTTCCTTTGTCAGATTGGGGAAATTCTCCTTTATTATTTGTTCAAATGACTATTCCACTTGTTGCTCTTCCTCTTCTCCTTCTGATATCCTTATAATTTGGATGTTGGGACATTTAAAGATGTCCTGGAGGTTCCTAAGCCTCTGCTCATTTTTTTGAATTCTTTTTTTTTTTAATTTAGATTCTTTATTTATTTATTTACATCAGAGACAAAATTCTTGTTTCTTCACTCTTTTCTGTTTGGCCGATATTTGCTTCCTTCTGGTCCACTCCATTGATTTGAGTCCCAGTTCTCATCATTATTGGTTCCCTGTATATTTTCCTTTATTTCACTTAGCATAGCCTTCATTTTTTCATCTAATTTGCTACCAAATTCGACCAGTTCTGTGAGCATCCTGATCACAGAACTGATCACAAGTGCTTTGAACTGTGCATCTGATAGGTTGGCTACCTCTTCATCGCTTAGTTGTGTTTTTTCTGGAGCTTTGATCTGTTCTTTTGTTTGGGCCTTTTTTTTTTTTTTTGTCTTGACGCACCTATTACTCAGTGAGGGGTGGAGCCTTAGGTGTCCACCAGGGTGGGGCAACCCAGCTCACTGGGTTGTGACACTGTATGTGGGGGAGGGGTTCGAGAGGAAATAATGATGCTTGCTCCACTCTCTGCCGGATTTCAGTCACTATCAGTCGCTGATAGTGTTTTCCCCTAAGCAAATTGGCCCCTTCTGGTGCTGACTCCTGGGTGGGTGGGTTTGCGTACATCCTGACCCTGTGGGTCTCTCCAACAAACTCTCTTTTGAAGCTGGGAGTTTCTCCAGCAACTCAATCCACACAGGTGTTTTGGATCAGTGTTTTGAGGCTTTATTTTCCAATGCTGGGACCCTGGGTTGTGTAGTCTGTCTTGCTCCCCAGTTTTGCCTGGTTTATCTGTGCACAAATGTTGCCTTGTGTGCTGTGCCCCTCCACAATCACTATCTCTCTGGGTCTGCCCACTGCTGCCTTGTGTGCTCAGGGTCTGCCAGCCACCACTTTGCTGCGAGCACTCTCCATGGCTGCTGGACTCTGGCCCTCCTACCGGTCTGGATGAATGTTTCTTCTTTAACTCCTTGGTTGTCAGACTTCCACACAGTTCAGTTTTCTGTCAATATTGGTTGATTTTTTGTTTCTAAATTGTTGTTGTCCTTCTTTTGGTTGTCTGAGGAGACACAGTGTGTCTACATATGCCTCCATCTTGTCTGGAAGTTCCTGAATTCATAATTTTTAAAACTCCCAAATAAGAAACCTCCGGGCCCAGATGGTTTTATGAGAGAATTCCACAAAATATTTTAAAAATAATTGACATTAATTCTATACATTTTTTCCTAGAAAATAGAGGTGGAGGGCATACTTCCTAGTTCATGAAGCTACAATCATCATGTTACCCAATCTAGACTAAGTTCACACACACACACAAAAATACAAAGCAATATTTGTCATGCATATAGATGCACAAATCCTTTTGAAATTCACAAATAGGAGTCAGCTATATATTAAAAGAATGAGCCCTGGCTGGTGTGACTCAGTGAATTGAGTGCTGGCCTGTGAAGCTAAAGGTCCCTGGTTCAATTCCCAGTCAGGGCACATTCCTGGGTAGTGGGCCATGTCCCCAGTTGGGGCTGTATGAGAAGCAGCCAACTGATGTTTCTCTCAAACATCAATATTTCTCTTTCCTTTCCCCTCTCTCTAAATATAAATAAATAAAATATTTTAAAAATAATAATTATACATTATTATTGGAATTTACTGCAGGGACACAAAGCTGGCCCAATACTTTAAAAATAGATATAATCTACCATATTAATAGGCTAAAGAAAAAACCACATGATCATCATACTGTATGATTTCATTTATATCATATTTTTGAAATGAGAAAATTAAAGAAGTAGAAAACAGGTTAGTGATTCCTGGGGACTAAGAAGAGGTAGGGAGCGTGAGGCAAGGGGGTGTGTCTCAAGAGGATGACATGAGGGATGGAAATGTTCTGTATCTTGCTTGTATCAATGTCGATATCCTGGTTATAACATTTTGGTGTAGTTTTGCAAAATGTTACTACTCAAACAAACTGGGTAAAGGGTGTACAGAATCACCCTGTATTATCCAAAACTAAAGAGTTTAATTTGAAAAAGTGGACTCCCTTAATCCTATGTGTCAAATGTGATACTAACAAGAATTAATAAAATATGTATTGTTCATTAAAATCTTTGTCATTATTGATATGTTCTACCAATTATTAAGGGAGATATTTTTAAATAATTCCTAATGAGTGGGAAGTGTCTATTTCTCCTTTTACTTTCTTATATATAAAGAGAGATTTGTTTCCACTTAGTTATGCATTTGTTTGTTGATTCCTGTATGCACCCTGACCAGGGATTGAACCTGCAACCTTAGCATATTGGGACGGTACTCTAACCAACTGAGCTACCCAACCAGGGCCTATTTCTCCTTTTAGATCTGTCGATTTTTGCTTTATATATTTTGAGCCTACATTATCACATGCATATCCATTTAAAATTATTCAATCGTCTTGGCTAATTGAGCCTTTAATCACTGTAAAGTATCATTCTTTTATATTACATCTCATATGATTATATCAATTAATGCAGTAAAAGCTATATCAAAATTCAACACCCTCAGTCCTGGCTGGCGTAGCTCAGTGAATTGAGCATGGGCCTGTGAACCAGAGGATTGCGGTTTGATTCCCAGTCAGGGCACATGCCTGGGTTGCAGGCCAGCAGGGGACACACTAGAGGCAACCATACATTGAGATTTCTCTCCCTCTCTCATTCCCTTCCCCTCTAAAGATAAATAAATAAAATCTTTTTTAAAAAATCAACACCTTCAAAACCCATTCATGATTTTTAAAAAACCTCTCAGAAAAATAGAGATAAAAGAGAACTTCCTCGACTCAATAAAGAACATCTACCAAAAAAATCGAGAATATTATAGTTAATGGAAAAAAAATCTAATTTTTCCCCCTTAAACTGAAAAAGCAAGGCTGTCTACTCTCACCACGTTTGTTCAGCATTGTGCTGGAAGCTCCTTTTTTTTTACTTAAGATTTTGTTTATTTTTAGAGAGGGGAAGGGAAGGAGAAAGAGAGGAAGAGAAACATCAATGTGTGGTTGCCCCTAGCATGCCCCCTACTGGGGACCTGGCCTGCAACCCAGGCATGTGCCCTAGAGTGAGAATCGAACCAGCAACCCTTTGATTCACAGGCCAGCATTCAATCCACTGAGCTACACCAGCCAGGGCATGATTATTGTTCAGTAATTTTTAGCCATTAAAAAAAAAACAAACCTCTTAGCTTTGATATATGAAAGGAGACCTGTGTGTACATACATACACACACAATAAGAAGTTGGTTGAATTGGATGTATTTACTGTACCTTTTGTTGACCAAACCTAATTTTGGAATAATGCTGCATTTGCTTTGCCATGGCTTTACAAGATGTTCTGTGGGTCTTACATCTTTTGCGCTTCTGCTTCGTGAAGTTTGAGGTATATTTGTGCATCTTAAAGTAAATGAGTCAAATAAGACTTGATTCCCCACCTCCTACCACAAATTCTACTTTGGGTTTTTTTTAAGGTTTTATTTATTTATTGTTAGAGAGAAGGGAAAACAGAGGGAGAGAAACATCAATGCGAGAGAGAAATGTTGATGTGAAAGAGAAACATCAATCAGTTGCCTCTCGCACATGCCCCACAGGGGACTGGCCTGCAACCCAGTACCCTGGCATGTACCCCGACTGGGAATTGACTTTTTACTTTGGAGAATGACACCCAACCAACTGAGCCACACTGCTCAGGCCTTTTTTAAGGATTTATTTTTCCAAACACTACACAAAATCTCTGAAAAACTTTGCCATTTCATCTATTACACTCTTTACCACTTATTAGCAGCATTTAAGTCTTGCAAGAATATCTGGGCTTCTTTTAGAAACACAAACATTAAGATTTGCTCATGGGAGGTGAATTAGGAATTGTGGCTATGGAGAGGTGTCAGGATTACAGTGGTATTTGCTCTTTTCCCCTTTCTCTAGCAGGTTGTCTCTTTTGTTTTTGGTCCTATTTAGAATTTACAAATGTACGGTTTTGCCTGAGCCTTTTTTTTTTTCTTTTGTCATTTTGTCCACAGGCGGTAGTGTGTCAGGGTAGCAAGGTGTTGGGGATTTTCCTCCAAACATTGGGAGTGGTATTTCTACCATAGAAATCTCAAACATGCAGTCTAGTTGTGTGGGTTTCTCAGTGACTGAGAATGAATTGTGATCACTGGCCATGTTCTTTGGTTTTTATTTATGATGAGTTGACAAGTACCATCTACAACCTTTCTTAAGATGGCTGTAAATTTCCTATTGTTCTGGGAAAAATCACAATATATTCTGTTCCTCTGTACACCAGATATCAACAGGTACTGTGATGGGAAGAGAGGTGCCTATATTTCTGTCCCCAAGAGTGCAGAAAGGATCCATAGAGCTCTCTGTGAGCCTCAATATTACTATATCGGCCTGGACAGACAAAGGAATAAGACCACTGACAGGGAGGCTGGCCAAGCTGCACTGGTCAAACCAGGCAGTGGCTGACCTAAGAAGATAACTTGCTTTGCTTAAAGGTGGATGTTTAGATGATGCTTAACACAGGCAATGCTAACTTTGCCTTTAGTTCAGGCCATCAACATGTGTTGTTAAAATTACTACACATCCAACCTGAAAGGTCACTGGTTCAATTCCCAGTCAGGGCACATGCCTGGGTTGTGGGTGGGGGCAAGTGAGAGGCAACTGATCAATGCTTCTCTTGCACATTGATGTTTCTCTCCCTTTCATTCTCCCTTCCTTCCCCTCTCTCTAAAAATAAATATGTAAAGTCTTTTTTAAAATCACTGCACACCCCCCTCAGATAAAAGTATACACTGTTCATGTTGGTGTGTCTATGTGCATCTTATATGCATGTGTCTTACATCTTGTTTTAATTTTTTTCTGAATGTGATTACATTTTGCATGACACCTGAGCAGGGTTGCCTTTGAAAAAATTAGTATTATATTATGTTATGTTATATTATGTTATGTTATATTATATTATGTTATGTTATATTATGTTATGTTATTTATATTATATTATATTATGCTATATTATATTATATTATGTTATGTTATATTATGTTATGTTATTTATATTATATTATGTTATGTTATATTATATTATATTTTTGCTATCTTATAACTGTAAAGTCAAATCTTGGCATTACTTTTTTGAAAGATTTTATTTTATTTATTTACAGAGAGAGAAGAAGGAAAGGAGAAGGGAGAGAAACATTGATGTGTGACACAAACCTCAGCAGGTTGCCTCTCGCACACCTTCAACCAGGGACCCGAACTGAAACCAGGCATGTGCCCTGATCGAGAATTGAACCAGTGACCCTCTGGCTTGTGGATGACACTAAACCCACTGAACCACACCAGTCAGGGAGCATCTTGGCATTATTAAAATTGTCTTCAAAAGGAATAAATTGTCCAGTTGATAAATGAAAAGAAATATGAAAACTTCACACGAAACTGTTACAGCACTTTATTTATAATAGCCAAACAAAAAGGAAACAACCCAGATGTCCTTCAATGAGTGAATAGTCAGACTGTGATACATCATACCATGGAATATTATTCAATGATAAAAGGAGATACACTATTGACTCACACAACAGAAACAGGAGATTTATGCTAAGTGAAAAAAAGCCAACCCGGAAAGGTTACATACTAACTAGTAGCAATCTCGCTTACACTGTTCCATTCATTTGGTATACAAAATACTTTCTTCCCCGAAACCACCGAAACCAAAAATAACAATCCAACCCACCTTGATTTCAGCCACTTGGATGGTCTGTGGTGAGAAGATCCGTGGCCATTCCTGGGCTGTAATCTAATCTCTATGAGGACAAGGACTAAGCCTGCCTGGCTCACCACAACATTCCCAGGCACTTGCATGCCATCAGAAACAAAGTAGGTGATCAAATACTGCTTGAATGTATATATGAATAAATGAATGAATGAGTGCTTGTGCAAAAGAATCTGAGGACCCATGCTTAGCACTGGTGTGTGTACTCAATCCATACAGAGGCAGGGATGCTAATAAAGGAAGAGTCAGGGGCAGGGCTGAGCAGGACAGGAGTAAGGCAAGAGCAGCTCCATCTGGCCAGGCTCATTTTGCTTACCTTATTTTGGCCGTACGTGGTATAATGCGGACTCCACAGCCTTTCTGCTCACTAACGTAATCATCCCTGACCCTACCCTCAAACAACCTGATCCACATTAGTGGGTTGCCCAGAACCACATTCTAACTACCTCTGGGGTGGATCACTTATACGTGGGCTGAAATCACAAAGAAGAGATTTATGTCACACACTTAGCCCTAGATTCACACACTTCAGTTGTTCTTGCATGAATTTCTCCCCTAACCTTCACACCTCCTTCAGGGCTAAGCCAGGCAGACATCTATGAAATGGCTTGGAGCAAGGCCACTCACTAAGCCTGTTTGAACCAATCAGATTCTTCCTATTGGAAATTTGAACTGAAATGTAAAGGACAGCGATATTCGGTAAATAACAGAAGCAGGAGCTCAAAAAAACATACCAAGGGACTTCTGACTCTGGTATGATGAAACTAGGAGAGCCACAAAACATTCCCCCCCCCACCAAGGAACTATCAAGGTAGAAAATATAGCAAAAATAGGCAAAAACCAAACAAAAACATTTCAGCACTATGGAATTCTGCCAATGATATACAATACTTGAGAAACACATTTATTCATTAAAACTACCCAACTTTGGGTAATAACAGCAGAGACTATACCTGCTCACAACTCCATACCCCTTCCTTTGCTCTTTCAGTGCCATGACAACCCACAGACCCACCACTGGAGGGGACACACTTGATTTGGAGCATTGTCGGTTGAAGTGATAATCTCAGTGGCAAACAAACAGAGAAGACCAGTATCATAATTAATCTGGGTTCCCAGGCCTGTTTTAGACAAGCAAAGGAGTGGTACACTAGCCAAAGGGTTATCAAGAAGTTTCAGAAGGTAAGACAGAAATGAGAGCTTCCCATATATCCTAAGTTACCAAAGGTCCTGCGCATGCATAATAGAGACCAACAAGGGCCACAGATACCCATGCTCCTGGCACATGTGTGGAGACATGAGGCACTATTAAAGGTACCAACATATCTGTAATGGGCATCACAGGAAAGAAGAAACAGAAAGGGGTAGAAAAAATACTTTAAGATATAATGGCCAAAACCTCCCAAAATTTGATGCAAAACATTAATCTACACACTTGAGAAGCTCAGCAAATCCTAAGTAAGATCAACACAAAGAAATCCACACCTAGGTCTACATGGTCAAACTGCTGACAGTGTAAGTCAAAGAGAAAACCTGAAAGCACAATTTTCATCATGGACAGGAAAACAGTACAATTAATAGTTTATTCCCCTCAAAAGCAATGGAAGTCAGGAAGCAATTGAATGACTACTCAAAGTACTAAGAAGAAAAGACAAACATTCAACCAAGAATTCCATATCCAGCTAAAATAACCCTTCAAACATAAGGTAAAATAAAACATCCCAGATAAACAGTTAGAATACTTGTTGCTATCATACCTGTCTTACAAAAAATTCTTGAGTGAAGTCCACCAGGATAAAAGAAAGTGACCCCAACTGATAACTCAAATCCACAAAAACATATGAAGAGTGCCAGAATGATAAATTTGTGAGTAAATATAAAAGACTCTGTGCATATTTTTCTCATCTCTTCTATTCCTTAAAATACACAAGACCGTAATAAGAAATACAGGGGCGGGAGCAAAAAAAAACCAGAATTATTCTCTGGAGGGCAGGCCCCTTGTAGTACAGGCTTCGCCCACTAGGAGGGTGCTCTTGTATTGTATTTGTGCCAAATAACACCTTATATTATATTTGTCTATATTAACATCAGACAAAATAAACATTAAGATAAAAATATTACTATAGATAGAGGAAAATTTTTACAAAAATGAAAAAGTTAATATATCACAAAGTAACCATGATAAATGTATGTGCACCTAACAAGAGAGCCCCAAAGTTCATAAAGCAAAAGCTGATGAAACTGAAAGGAGCAACAGACACTTCAACAACAATAACTGGAGCTGTCAGTACCTCATTCTCAATAATTGGCAGAAAAATCAGACAGAAAGACAGAATTTATATAAGACATGAATAAAACTATCAACCAACTTGACTTACTGACATTTATATAATACTTCATCCAAAGACTGCAGAGTAAACATTCTTTGCATGAGCACATGGAACATTCTCCAGAATAAACCATTTTCTGGGCCACAAAACAGGTCTCTGTAGCTTTAAAAAGATCGAAATCATAGAAAGTATGTTCCCTGACCACAGTAAAACTGAATTAGAGATCCATAACAGAAAGGAATATAGAAAATGCCAAAAAATATAAATTAAACAATATTCTTACAAAAGAAATCAATGAAATGGAGAGAATAAAAATTAATGGAGAAAATTAATTAATAAAAGTTGGTTCTTCAAAAGAGTAAACTAAATTAGCAAACCCTTAGTCAGACTACCTAGAAAATGAGAGAGAAAATACAAATTATCGAGATCAAGAATAAAGAAGGCACATCATTACCAACACTGTAAAAATGTAAAAGATTCTAAGAGAATACATGAACAATCTCATGCCATCAATTTAAGAAATTAGAATAAAATAGACAAATTTCTAGAAGTATACAAATTGCCAAAACTGACTCAAAAAAGAATTGAAAATCTGGTTACACTTGGGATAAAAAAATAAAATATTGAAAGACTTAAAATGTTCCCACAAAAAAAAGCATAGGCCCATATGCATTTACTGATAAAGCAAATATTAAATATTTAAAGAAGAAATAATAGCAATCCTTCACAAATTCAGGATATAATGCAGGAGGAGATACAAGATGGCAGAGAAGTAAGTAGGAGCTACACTAATCTCCTCCCAGCACCAATCTGGAATTACAACTAAATTGTAGAGAAATCGTCCCAAATAACCAACTGAACACTAGCTGGAGAGAAGCCTTATAATCATGGACAGACAGAAGAAACCTCTTCACCACAACCAGACTGGTAGGGTGTGCAGAGGAGGCACAAGAGGACCGGCTATGCTCCCATGGGTGGCAGCTGAAGTTCTGTAGGGATATTTCAGCAGCTGGGGGATTCCCCTTGAGAAGTGTGGGGTCTAAACCCCAAGCCGAGCTTCCCAGCCTACAGCACCAGAGCCTGAAAAGAACCCAGATTCACATCCAGCTGCGAAAAGCAGAAGAGCTTCTGTTTGCCAGGGAAAGATGGCTGGAGACACAGAAAGGCTCTTCAAGGGCCAATGCACAAAATTTCATTTGCAGCCACTTACTCTGGACTCCAGCAGAGGGAAGACAGAGTGAACTAGAGAAGCTTGAAGAAAGTCTGGGGTTGGTGGCTGTGGGTAGAGAACTGAAGGAACAGCTGCTAGGATCCTTGTGCTGAGTTATCCCCCATATTACAGAAGCCGTTTTACTCAGAGCACTCTTCTCTGATGGAATCAACCTGAAGGGAAGCAATAGCCCTGCCCACAGGAATTACTCTACCGCACTGTGTGGAGCTTAAGTCAGGTTGTTGATTATGGCTTGATTAGCTTTAACAAGTGATTAGTTTAAAAACTAAGGTGGGAAATACTAAGAAGTGGTTAAAATGGGAAGACAAAGAAACAGATGCCAAATGAAAGAATGAGAGAATTCTCCACAAGAAGAACTAGAAGGAATGGAGGCAAGCATTTTATCAGACAGAGAGCTTAGAGTAATGATTGTAAGGATATTCAAGTGTGAAAAAAAAAGACACAGAAACCATAAAAAAGGACCAGTCAGAAATAAAGAATGCAAGACTTCCGCCAAGATGGAGGTATAGGTGGATGTGCCGTGCCTTCTCACACAACCAAGTTTAGGGACAACTAAATATTAGCATCAGAAAACACAACCAGAACACGGAAAATTGAACTTTTCGGAAGTCCGTTAACAACAAATTCTTCAGCCCTACCGGTAAGGGGCGAAACCGGCGACTGGTGAGGGGTTGCACAGGAGGACTCCGGTCGGACGGACCCAGGCGCAGAATCCAGACGCGCGAATCCAGACGCACGGGTTCCAAAACGCAGGATTGGACCTAGTGAGCGACCAAGCAACCCACCAGGTGAGCGACTGCAGAGGAGACAGTGGGGAGGCGGTGCTGCGTGTTGACTGTGGTCGCCTATCTGCGAGCGAGCGGACAGGCGAGGGAGTGGGCAGTTGGACCGGCCAAGGTGGTTGAGGGCGCCGCCGTTTCCCTGCTCTGACCACGCCTCCACATACAGCGTCACAACCCAGCGACCTGGGAGTCCAAGGCGCCGCTTCTCCCGCTTAAAGGGCCAGAACAGACCAAAAATGTCGCAGGAAGACCTCAAAGCCCCAGAGATAAATCTAAGCGACGAAGAAATAGCAAAACTCTCAGACGCACAGTTTAAAACACTGGTCATCAGGATCCTCACAGATCTGGTTGATTATAGCCACAAATTAGAGAAACATATGAAGGCTAAACTAATGGAAATGAATGGAATTCCACAGGAAACCCATAGCAATGAAAAGGAAACTGGGACTCAAATCAATGGAGTGGACCAGAAGAAAGCAAATAATGGCCAAACAGAAAAGAGTCAAGGAGCAAGAATTCAAAGAAATGAGGAGAGTCTTAGGAACCTCCAGGACATCTTTAAACGCTCCAATATCCGAATTATAGGGGTACCAGAAGGGGGAAAGGCACAGCTACCAGTGGAAAACTTATTTGAACAAATAATAAAAGAAAATTTCCCCAATCTGGCAAAGGAAATAGACTTCCAAGAAGCTCAGAGAGTACCAAAAAGTTGGACTCAAGAAGAAACACACCAAGGCACATCATAATTACATTAGCCAAAATTAAAATGAAGGAGAGAATCCTAGAAGCAGCAAGAGCTAAGGGGACAATCACCTACAAAGGAGTCCCCATCAGACTGTCAGCAGATTTCTCAAAAGAGACCTTACAGGCAAAAAGGGGCTAGAAAGAAATATTCCAAGTCATGAAATCTAAAGACCTACAACCAAGATTGCTCTATCCAGCAAAACTTTCATTTAGAATGGAAGGACAGATAAGGTGCTTCTCAGATAAGATCAAATTCAAGGAGTTCATCATCACCAAGCCCTTATTATACGAAATGTTAAAGGGACTTATCTAAGAGAAAGAAGTTAAAGAAACATGAACAGTGAAAGAACAACAAGCTCACAGTTATTAACAACCACACCTAAAACGAAAGCAAACTAAAAGGACAGCTAGATCAGGAGTGGAAACATAGAAATAAAGATCTCAAGGAGGGTTAGCAACAGGGGGAGTGGGAGGAGGAGATGGGGGGAGAAGGTACAGAAAATAAGTAGCATAGACAGTAGATAGAAAATAGATGGGGGGGCAAGAATAGCATGGGAAATATAGAACCTAAAGGACTTGAGACACATGGACATAAACTAAAGGGGGGTAATGGTGGGGAGGGGGTGTGCAGGGTGGAGGGGAATGAAGGGGGGAATAGAACAACTGTAACAGCATAATCAATTAAAAAAATAAATTAAAAAAAGGGGAAAAAAATAAAATAAAATATACTTAAAAATAAAAAAAAGAAATAAAGAATGCAATATCTGAAATAAATAATATACTGAAAGGGATAAACAGTAGGTTAGATGAAGCAGAGAATCAAATCAGTGATTTGAAAGACAAAAAGAATTGTCTTTTTGAAGAAATTCTTTTTTTTTTTTCAGGAAAAAAACACCCAGGCAGAGCAGTAAAAAGAAAGAAGAATTTTTAAAAAGTGAGGAGAGCTTAAGAACATATTGGGCAACATGAGGCATAACAACATCCACATCACAGGACTATCAAAAGGAGAAGAGAGCAAGTAAGGGATCAAGAACCTATTTGCAGAAATAATGACTTAAGACTTCCCCAGTCTGGTGAAGGAAAAAGACACACAAGTCCAGGAAGCTCAGACCCCCAAACAAGTTGGTCCCAGAGAGGCCTACACTGAGATACATCATAATTAAAATGACAAGGCTTAAAGACAAGGAGAGAATCCTAAAAGCCACAGGAGAAAAACAGGCAGTTACCTACAAGGGAGCACCAATTGGATTGTCATCTGATTACTCAACAGAAACATTTCAGGCCAGAAAGGATTGGCATGAAATATTCAAGGTGATGGAAAGCAAGGACCTACAAACTAGGCTACTTTACCGAGCAAGGCTATCGTTTAAAATTGAAGAAGAAATAAGGAACTTCCCAAACAAGAAAAAGCTAAAAGTATTTGTTAACATCAAACCAATCCTGCAACAAATGTAAAGGGCTTACTTACAGAAGAAGAAAAAGAGAAAGAAAAAAAAAAACAGAAGAAAATAGTCTAACAATATAATGGCTCTACATACATATCTATCAATAATCACTTTAAATGTAAATGACTTAAATGCTCCAACCAAAAGACATATGTTAACTGAATGGATAAGGAAACAAGACCCATATATATGCTGCCTCCAAAACACCCACCTCAGATCAAAAGATGCACAGACTAAAAGTAAAGGGATGGAAAAAGATATTTCATGCAAATGGAAAAGAAAAAAAGCTAGGGTAGTGGCACTTATATCTGAAAAACTAGACTTTAAAACAGAGGCTGCAGTAAGTTACAAGGAAGGGCACTACCTAATGCTAAAGGGAACAATCTAACAAGAAGATAGAACCCTAGTAAACATTTATGCACCCAACATAGAAGCACTTAGATAAGTAAAGCAAATCTTGAGGGACATAAAGGGAGGGACTGACAGCAATATAGTTATAGTAGGGAATTTTAACACCCCATTGACTTCAATGGATAGATCTTCCAGGCAGAAAATCAACAAGCAGACAATGGCCTTAGATGACACACAAGATCAATTGGATTTAATTGATAGCTTCAGAGTATTTCACCCTAAAGCAGCAGAATATACCAGTAAATACTTTTCAAGTGCACATAGAATCTTTTCTAGGATAAACCACATCTTGGGACACAAAACAAGTCTCGATAAATTTAAGAAGTCTGATATCATATCAAGCATCTTCTCTGACCACAATGCTATGAAACTAGAAACCAACACAAGGACACTGCAAAACATGCAAAGACAGGGAAGCTAAATAACATTCATTATTAAGTAATGAATGGGTCAAACTGAGATCAAGGAAGAAAGTAAAAAATACCTTGAAATGAGTATGAGAACACAACAATCCAAAATCTGTGGGACACTGGGAAAGCAATCCTAAGAGAGAAATTTGTAGCATTACAGGCTTATCTAAAAAAAAAAAAAAAGCTTAAATAAATGATCTAACTTTACACTTAAAGGAACTTGAAAAACAACAACAAAGCCTAAAGTGAGTAGAAGAAAGGAAATAATAAATGAAATAGAGTCTAAAAATTCATACAAAGATTAATGAATCAAAGAGCTGGTTCTTTTTTTTTTTAAGATTTTATTTTTATTTTATTTTTAGAGAGGGGAAGGGAGGGAGGAAAAGAGGGAAAGAAACATCAATGTGTTGTCGCCTCTCAAGTGCCCCCCACTAGGGACCTGGCCTAAAACCCAGGTATGCACCGTGACTGGGAATTGAACCAGCGACCCTTTGGTTCGCAGTCCATCACTCAGTCCAAGGAGCCACACCAGCCAGGGCCAAAGAGTTGGTTCTCTGCAAAGATAAACAAATTGACAAACCTTTAACCAGGCTTGTCAAGAAAAAGAGAAAGAACCCAAATAAATAAAATAAAAAATGAAAGAACAAATGGCAGCTGACACCAAAGAAATACAAAGGATTATAAGAAAATATTATGAACAACTATATGCCAGCAAACTGAACAAACCAGATAAAGTGGATAAGTTCCTAGAAACATACAATCTTCCCAAACTAAATCTGGAAGAATCAGAGAAACTGAATTGACAGATAACACCTACCGAAATTGAAACAGTAATAAAAAAAAAAAACTCCCAACAAACAAAAGTGCTGGATCAGATGGCTTCACAGGTAAATTTTACCAAACACTCTGAGAACTAACACCTCTCCTTCTCAAACTATTTCATAAAATTCAAGAGGAGGAAAGGCTGCCAAACTCATTTTCAGAGGCTAGCATGATCTTAATTTCAAAACCAGATAAAGACACTACAAACAAAGACAATTATAGGTCAATATCCCTGAAGAACATAGATGCTAAAATCTTCAACAAAATATTAGCAAGCTGAATACAGAAATGTATCAAAAAAGGTCATATGCCATCATCAACTGGGATTTATTCCAGGAATGCAAGGTTGGTACAACATTTGCAAATCAAAAAATGTGATTCACCACATAAACAAAATGAAGGACAAAAACTATATGATCATATCAGTAGATGCATAAAAAGCATTTGATAAAATCCAGCACCCATTTATGATACAACTCTCAGCAAAGTGGGAACAGAGGGAACACACCTGAACATAACGAAGGCCACATACAGCAACCCCACTGTCAGCACCATACTTGTTGGGCAGAAACTACAAGCATTCCCCTTACGATCAGGAGCAAGAAGGAATGTCTGCTCACATCTTTCCTATTCAACATAGTACTGGAAGTCCTAGCTACAGCAATCAAACAAGAAGAAGAAATCAAAGGCTCCAAATTGGAAAAGTAGATGTAAAAATTGTCATTTTTTGCAGATGACATGATACTATACCTAAAGAAACCAAAGATTCCACCAAGGAACTACTAGAAATGATAAATGAATTCAGCAAAGTATCAGGATAAGAATTTAATATCCAGAAATCAGTCACATTTTTATATGCCAATAACAAACTAACAGAGAGGAAAATTAAGAAAACAATCCCATTCACAGTTGCTACAAAAAGAATAAAATACTTAAGAATAAACCTAACCAAGGATGTAAAAGACCTTTATGTGGAAAGTTGTAAGACACTGAAAAAGATACAAACAAGTAGAAACACATACCATGCTCATGGATAGGAAGAATTAACATCATTAAAATGCCCATACTATGCAAAACAATCTATAGATTCAAAACAATTCTTGTCAAGGTTCCAATGGCATATATCACAGAACTAGAACAAATATTTCAAAAACTTATTTGGAACCACAGAAGCCTCCCCATAGCAACAGCAATCCTGAGAAACAAGATTAAAGTTGGAAGAATCACTCTACCTAATGTCAAACAATACTATAAGTAATCAAAACACTTAATGTCAAAAAATACTCTAGTAATCAAAATAACATGGTACTTGCATAAAAACTGACACGTAGATCAATAGAATAGAATAAAGAGCCCAGAAATAAACCTACATGTTATAGTCAATGAATATTTGACAGAGGAAGCAAGCATGTATAATGAGCTAAAGATAGTTTATTCAATATATGGTATTGGGAAAATTGGACAGATATGTGCAAAAAAATGAAACTAGACCACCTTCTTACACCATACACATTCTTTTTGTTAAGAATCCTTAACAAAATATTAGGAAACTGAATTCAACAACATGTAAAAAGGATTATACACTGCTGGGAACTGTCCTGCCTGGTTTCAGAAGCTGTAACCCCCCATGGCTAAGGCTGAGTGAGCAACCTTCAGATGATAAGCTACTGAGGAGACAAAGCTTATCTCCCTGGCAGGAGTGCAGCTTCTGCTCCTTTTACTTCACCCTGCCTGGCCCCCAGTGCTTGATTGGCTAGCTAATGACAGGAAAGATTCCTCAAGGGAGGAATGACCTAAGACAGGCACAATCATGGGGAGGCCTCAGGGAAGGACTTGGGGGGCTACAGCAAAAGGGGGTGATGGACCCTCGCCCTTCAGCTTTGACATAGCCCGAGTTCTCAGTCTGCCAGAAGTCTCCTAATCTCTTGGCTGCCTTACTTCCCCTGCATGACTTAAGCCTGAAACAATGACCAAGGGCAGCGCAGCTCTGTGCTGGAAGGGGTGGGTTCCCGGGTGATCAGGCCTAAGAAAGAATATGTAAAACCCTGTGAAACCTGCTCCCCTAAGAATGTTCTCAATTAAATGATAAGGAAATGAGTTTGTAGCCCAAACTTCTGTAGCCCTTTAACTAACAGACCCTAACTCAGAATAAGCCCTCATAGTGCTTTGCATGCTATCTATTGTTTGACCCTTACTGCCTGACAATGATTAATGAGCTTTACCTGTACTCCCGTGCAAACTGAACCCAATAAAAGCCTGTCAAGGCAAGGGCACATGAGCTCTCCCCTTGAGAGAGCAGTGGTGCTGTCCCTTATCCTCCATAGGACTGGGTAGTCCGTGTGAATGTATCTTATTTCATCCATAACGCCTCGGACACTGCAGGCTGGTGTCTGCATCAATACACCATGACTAAGTGGATTTATCTCAGGAATGTAAGGATGGTTTAATATTGAAAAATTAATTAAAATAGAATACCATATTAAAAGAATAAAGGATAAAACTTACATAGTTTTGAGAAGAAATAGACAATTTAACAGTAATATCTGTAGATTTCAATACCTCACTGAGTAGATGCAGGAAAACCATTTGACAAAATACAGTGCTAATCTGTGATTTTTATTTTATCCAAAAACATTTTCTTTCATTACTTTTCTCGAGAGAGAGAATCATCGATTGGTTGCCTCCCACACACGCCCAGACCAGGGATCACATGCATCTAGACAGAGAATCAAACCCACAACCTCAGTATGTACCCTGAGTGGGAATTGAACATGCAACCTTTCCATTACAGGACGATGCTCCAACCAACTAAGCCACACTGGTCAGCACTAATATGTGATTTTTTTTTTAAAAGAGTTATACTGGAACAATAGGATAAGTGAACTTAAGTCTAAGTGAACTTAGACTTTAACTCATACCACACACAAAAATTAACTTCAAACTCATCACAGCCAAAACGTTAAACACAGAGCTGGCATATGACATAGCAGTCATACTAACTCCTAGGCACATACCCAAGAGAAATGAAAACATATGCACTCACAATCTTCAGGTCAGCATTATTCATAACTGCCAAAAATGGAAACAGCCCAAATGTCCACTGGTGCGGAACAGATAAACAAAATGTTGGTAAATCCATACGATGGAATATTATTTGGCCATAAAGAGGAATGAAGTTCTCATACATACTTCAACATAGATGGATCTTGAAAAAATATGCTGAGTGAAAAAAGCCAGACACGAAAGGCCTTACGTTGTCTGACTTCATTTATATGGAATGTCTAGAACAGGCAAATCCATAGAAAGGAAGAATACATTGGTAATTCCCGGGGACTAAGGGGAGGAAAGAATGGGGAGTGACTGCTGATGAGTAGGGGGCTTCTCTCTCATGTGATGAAATGTTCCAGAATTAGACAGCAGTGATATTTATACAATTTTATGTAGTATATTAAAGACCACTGAATTTTACTTTTTTAAGGATGGACTTTATGACATGTGAGTTATGTCTCAAAAATAGTTGTGGCATTTTTCCTTTCAAATGGATCATAGACCTAAATGTAAAACCTGGTCTCCTGGGGCTGGGGATGGGGCTGGGGCTGGAGCTGAGTATTAACTAAAACGGGCCCCGGAGAAAGAGGGGGATGATAGAAATGTTCTAAAACTGAATTGTGATCATAGTTGCACAACTCTGTAATTTACTAAAAGTCATTGGCTTGTTCACTCACAAGGGGGGGAGTGAACAAGCCAATAGGGGAGTTATGGTATGTAAATTTCACTTCTATAAAGCTGTTCAAAGAAACAAACCCACTGAAAACAGAAATCAAAATGTCATAGTAAATAGTGGGGGAGAAGCTGGGGTGGGGGATTAACTTAAAAGAAAACAAACAAGGGCAACAGTGGAGGTTGGGGGGGGCGGGGGCGCAGCTACTGAAGTACTGAATGTCCTGTTTCTTAATCCCATTATAAGTTATTGGTTGTGAAAATTTATTGACCTGTATTCTTATGCACTTTTCTGTGTGTATATTGCACTATAATAAAACTTTTAAAAATGGCAGTAAGGTCTGAGAGGGGCCGTGAATGAGGCAGTTACGAGTTACAGAAGCTGAGAGGCTCAGCTATATAGTTGTTTTCGGGCCCCCATGTGATTTTGCCCCCTTATTGTCGTGATTTTACAATAACCCCATTACTAGAGCTGGCCTAAGTGAGTTTTTGTTTGTTACTATAAAGAAGCATCACTAACACACTCGCGCATGCACTACCAAAATGTCGACTCCACAAGGGCAGGGGACTTTGTACATCATGGAATCCCAATGCCTAGAACAATACCAGGCACTTAGTAGGTTCTCAATTCATATTTCTTCAATGAGTGAGCAAATGAATGAACAGAGGAATTGTAGAAGAAGGGAGGTGTAGAGAGAGAGAATTGTGAACCGAAAATTTTCAAAACACCTTGGGCAACATTTTCACAGAAATATGGACAAATACTGTGAGGGCCCCAAGGATAAAATGATGCCTCCTGGGAATGTCAGCAAAGTGTGGCAGAGGAGGACACGTGGGAGCCGGCTCTTAAAGGATAAGTAGGACTTTACCAGAGAAGGAATGCAGGGGAGTGGTATAAAGAGAGACAAACACAGGCAAAAACACACTGTTTTGAAAGAGATTGCCATGGGCCTGAGAAGGCTCATGTGACCAAGATGCAGGCTTTACAGTTGAGGAGAGACGAGGCCAGAGAGGTAAGCTGGGGACAGAAAAGTGTCATCTATGCCCAGCTTAGGCACTGAACGGACTCCTTCAGAAATCACAGCCCAGAGAGAATTTCAAGCAGAGGTTAAATTTGCTTTTTAGGGACCTCATTTTTGCTGGTGCAAGAAGAGCTTCTCTAAGTTCCTGAGTCCTCAGCTCTGCTAGTATCTACATTTCCTTGCCTCTGTGTCTCTCTTTCTGTGTATTCTTGTCTTCCTTTTCTCACTCCGCACGGGTTTTCATGTCTAGGTCTCCCCTCCCTATGCATGTAATTCCATTGCATTTTTCTCAAGACGCCACCAATTGAAAGTGTCTCTCAACCACTTCCGTCAGATCTGTCCCCTAACAACGTTCAGATTCCATCTCCACGACTAATTTCCTCCAGGATACCATCCCTAACCAGAGCTTGGGTCCTTCACAAACAAGAAATGCAGGATCTCCCCTTGAACAGCAGGCTCATTTGGCATCTCCTCAGTGCACAGACAAGACACCTGGAAGAAAGGGGAGGTTCTGGGTCACCCTCTACTGGGCTCAGGAAAGATGACCTCCCAGGGTCTGCGGCATGCCTGGAGCCAGTGAACTGGAAACAGAACACCCCCCTCTCAGGCATCCCCACACCACTCACAGCTCAGAAGGGGCCGATGACTCCAAAGCCACGGCCCTACCAGCCCCATGCAGGAAACCTAATGCCCAGTTGCTCATACTTCTGACCATCTGCTCTGAAATGTTTCCTGGCACCTGCCTGCCCTCCCCAGGGGCTGAACAACTGGGGCAGAGAGAAACAGCCTTTCCACCAAGCTGAGCCTGGGACCCCACTCCAGGACAATTCTCTCCCCTGAGATGAGAAGGTCAAACTGTTCCTCCAGACATGACCTCAGAGATGTGCAACAAGGGCCCTGGCCCAATTTATCACCACAGGGCTATAATTAGGTTTGTTAACATACAGTCGAGTGTAGTCTTGTTGACTAGGAACTTAATCACGTTACTATTGAGTTCCTGTTCGCATTGCTCGGGGTGACTGTTTTACTTGCAGAGTTATAGCCAAACCCAACGGGAGGAAATTAGCTTTGGACACAAGTTTGGAGGGGGGTTCTTTTCCTCCTGACTTTGTCTCCCTCCCCCTCTTCCATGTGAAAATATTTAGCAAACAGTGACAATGATGAAAAACAGTAGGAAACAAAATGTTCTACATTAGTATAAAACATGAAAAATGCAGCAAGGACCCTTAGCGGTACAACATGTGTTATGCTGGCTGGCAGTCCATTAGCTCTGATAGACATTTCACTTACCTAAGTCAAATATAACAGTCTAGTATTCATTAATATAAGAAGGGGCTGTGGAATCAGAGCTACCATCTGGCTGGGCCGACAGAATAATCTACAACTCATGATTAGGTCTAAGGAGTGGGGTTTCACTTTAATCTTTCTCATTGCTCGAAATTTCCATCTGCGCAGTTCGGCACATCATTTTTCTTCAAGACAAATGTGCTGTTTTTCATGTTCCAAAATTAGATCAGAAGAAAACGATTAATCATGTCACGGCCTGGGAAAGGAAACAAAGCTCCGATATTCTCCTGCTCTCCCCTCCGCCCGGCCGGGCCGCCCCTCCCCGCGCCCCGGACGTTTGCGAGTTTCGCTTTTTGCCCCAGCCTCTCGGTTTTCAGCACAACTTTGGGAGCCGCCAGAGGAGGAGGGTGGGACTAGACGCGGAGGGCCTCCGCGGGGCTCGCGGGAGAGCGGGGGTTGGGAGGCCGGGCCCCGCGGGGGGCGCCACTGCCCGGCCCAGGAGCCCTGGGTCAGCCCGGGCTCGGCCGCAGCGCCCCCCCTGGGAGCCGCGGAGCCAGGGTGCTGGGCACTGCCGCTCGCCCGGTGACAAAAAGGGCTGCGTGCCTGGCTCCCGCGTCCCCCTCCCGCGGCCGCCACAGCCCTGTCTGTCAGCCGGCTCGCAAGTCATAACAAATCCCTGGCGCGGAGCTGAAGCTGAGCATTTGCCGGAGCGTCATGGGGATGATGAATGACCCGCAGGCCTTTGAAGTGCTCTGCCAGTTCAGCTGGGTCCGCGGTGCTGACAGAGAAATATACACAACAGCGTAACCAATAATGAGAACATTAAACATTCCTGCGCCGTGACAGGCTGACAGAAAAACCCAGGCGCACATCAATCACCGCGCAGATAGAGCCTTGACAACTGGCCCTCACCGGTGCCCGCGGTCACCTTGCCCTGCGCCTCCGCGCCTCTCCCCTCCCTCGCTCGCGCCGGGCGCCCTGCTCTTCCTCTCGGGGGTTTTCTCCCTCTTTCTCTCCCGACTCTGCCAGCCCCCCTCCTCTTCACCGTCTTTCTGCTTCTCCCCGCCCCTCCCCTCCCTCTCTTCCTCCTCCTCTGGGTCCCCTGCCCTCCCGTGATGTTTTCTGTGTTTCTCAGAGGTCAGCTGAGGTTTAGGCCACTTCCAGTCGTTAGGTCGCCTCTTCTAGAAACAATAAAGACGCTGCGTCCTAAAATGAGAAGTGTGAAGTCTTTAAGTTTGTATTTTAAACTGTGTCGCTTTTAACCAAACGTAAAAAAAAAAAAAGCAATCGCTGTATGTAAAAGGTCATTTGGAAATATTAGAAGTTAAAGTGAGGCCCACCTGAAACCCCCTTCTCCTTCCCTTCAGGGGGAGGGTCTCCCTGGGTGACTTCCTATGTGACTTTGGCAAGGGACCCTTCTATTGACGCCAGCCTCTGCCTCTTTCTTTTCAATTGGGTTTATCTGCTGGGATCTGATTTCTGATCTGTCTGAAAAGGAAAAAGCAGCGGAGAAGCGCAAAAATCTTTTCCTCCAACAGGAAATGGAATCTGCCCAGATAAACCGTGCTGGATGGAACGTGCCCCAGTCCCTAAGAAGAAGCTGTAGCGTCTTAGCCACTGCCCGGATCCTCCAGGACTCTGGAGAGAACTTGGTTTGGCCACACTGGGATGAGCCCCTCCTCCTGCCTTGTGAAGGTGGGGTATTCCGCCACCCCCTACACACACACACACACACACACACACACACACACACACACACCCGCCAGGCCCGCTCCCCGCTGGCCCATGAGGGTAATGAAAACAGCCCAGGGCCGGGGGTGAGAAGCCAGGGTTCCAGCTCTACCATGAGAACTTGGGCCGGTTCAGAAATTCCTGGACCTCTATTTCTTCTGAGTAGAAATCCCTGCCTCAGAGCTTTTACGGGTTTGGGGGTTTTTTGTTTTGTTTTGTTTTGTTTTGTTTTTACCTTCTCTGGGTACAAAGGGTTATATTCCTTGCTTTATTCTTGGAGGGTTTTTTTTTTCTTAGCTTTTGGGGAGAGAAGACATTTCTTGACTTCCAAAAAGCCATGAAAAATCCCCCACAACTTCCACATGCATGTTCAGAGATGGTGAGCAGTAGAGAGGGAAGGATCACTTCATCGAGCATCTGGGAACCAAGGGTTTGAGGAGTCTGGCAGGACCCTGAGGGAGGAGAAAGGGAGGCATGTGGAAACTTACTGTGTGGGGCCCATGCTCCGAGAAAAGTCCCCGTAGTGGACATGACACTTTAAATGTGCTTGCATATTGTTTCAGGAGAGGTAATCCGTGTGAGAAGAGAGCATCTGCTGAGGCAATGTCTGCTCCATGCTCTAGAGCAGGGTCATCCAACCTTTTGGCATCTCTGGGCCACACTGGAAGAAGAAGAGTTGTCTTGGGCCACACATTAAATACACTGCAACACGTAATCACCAAAAATATCTCATAGTGTTTTAAGGAAATTTACAATTTTCTGTTGGGTTGCTTTCATAGCCATACTGGGCTGTACGCAGCTTGCAGTTGGACACCCCTGCTACGGTGTCTTGTCCTTTCCTTTCTGTCTGCGTGGAAAGGCCAGCTCCATTCCTACCACCTCCAGGAAGCTTGCTCTGCTTGTCCTGGCCCACAGTGACCTTTCCGTCCTCCAAGATCCTGTGACCCCTGGCCCAGATATTGCCTGCCCCCCCCACAGCCCCCTTCTCTAAGGAGCTGCTCCTACCAGGCCTGCTCAGAGGCCATGTTTATGCTACAGAAACATGCCCTTTGCCACAACTGATTGATTGGTCCAATAGTGAATACCTATGCCTGCAACCAATCAGATTCTCTCTTCCTTAAATTCAGCCACAAGTGTCATGTTATGTTTGGGACTGGAGAGGACATTTTGAGCCATGTATATGCTGGAGAGAAAAAAAAAGTGATTCTTCAAAGGGGAGCAAGAGTATGAGGAGTTGGGCCAAAAGAAGCCTGTATGGAATACCAGGGAGACCCAGAAGACAGCACGGCTTCAATTCCTGACTTATTCATTCCGGTGCCCTGAGGCCCGCTTATACTGCTCCCTGCCCTTGGACGTCTGTGAGGTAACTGCCCACTAGGCCAAGACCTGGCTAATCATTCTAGCCTATCTTTCTGCCTATAATGATTAGTGCAGGGACAGGGACGTGACCCGTGTCAGACCAACCAGAATCCTCCCCTGGGGGTTATGTATTGATTCTGAAAGAGAGACACTCTCCATTCCGGTTAGATTGAGAATTGTAAGGCCGGGACCCCAGAGCCTCCAATGTCATCGCCTGGAAGAAACTACTTACTGTCGGAGTGTATGAGACCAGCCAGAGTGGCAGATGACAAGTCTGATGACTTCTTCAGGTTCCTGAATCTAGTCACACCTGGAGCCTACTCTATCCTTGGCCTTAACAACAGGTAAGCCAGTACCTTCTTTTTCCTGCTTAAACTAGTTTTAGTTTTGTTTATGTCACTTGCAACCCGTAGAGTCCTCATGCTAGTGTTCAGGGGACATATGAATGTAGGAGGATGCACCTCAGATTATTAAGTGCTTCTACTCTTTTTTTTTTTTACATATATTTCCATGAATAAGAATCCACTGAGACCCGTGACCCGGAGGGCTGCAGAGGGCCTTTTCTGACCCGACCCTCCCTGACAGTACTCCCTGTGACCTCACCCCTCGGGCCAGACAGTCAGTCTGCTCCCAGGCCAGGCCCAAATGACTTGCATTTCTGAGTATGCCAGGAATGGCACTTTCTTATCCCGATGGTTTGTCCCCACCCCCAAGCAAGAAGGAGACAGGCACACATTGGGTGGCAGTTCTCTCAGCCTCTGAACAAACCCACTCGGTCTGTCCCCACTGCCAGCCCGGCAGGAAGCCAGAGCTCAAGCTGACCCCTGGTCCATCAGGGACAAGGCCACAGGTCCCACTCTTCAGACACCCTTGCAGTCTTAAGTTCTTTGCAGCCAACAATGGGCTTCTGAGACTAATATTAATTAGAATGATATTGTCATTTTAATTCTGGTCTGATGAGAAGGTTCCTGGACAAAAATGTCATGGGAGAGACCAGGTACAGCTGCAGTTAAAGTGAAGAATGGCTCAGAGTGTTTAGTTGACTGCAGGCTTAACATGAACCAACCAGGTGTGTTGTGGCTGCTTTCAAAAAAAATAAAAGAACCATGTCACGGTGTTAGGCTAGATCATCAAGTCCAAGTGCTGCTTTAAGAATTCTGAGAAATTGTAACATAGGCGAAGGTGATGAACAGTAGGGAAGACTGGTCATTGAGGAAGGAACAAGGGAAAAAGGATAGAGAAGTGGCATCTCCATCAACACTGAGCAGGTTGGCGCTTGCTTGTTCTCAGTGAAACAGCTGTGAAAGCCCCAGGCGCAAGCCAGACACTAGCACTCAGGAGCTATCCTGTCCAGTCCTCACTCACCAGGGGAGAACCAGAGCCGGTGAGCAGAACTTACAGGGAAGCAGGGAACTTACTTATCACAAGCTTAGAACTTTCTGACAATTCCAACTGTGCAGCAATTGGAATGGGCCCCTTTATAAGGTAATGATCTCTATATCACTGCAGGTATTCAAATAGAGGCTAGATAATTAGCTCCATGGGATACTATAGAAAGAATCCCTAACTGAATAGATATTGGGCTTTTAGGGCCCCCCCCTTTTAAAGATTTTTATTTAGTTATTATTTTTTCCATAGAGGAGGGAAGGGAGAAAGAGAGGGACAGAAACATCACTGTGTGGTTGCCTCTCACCCACCCCCTACTGGGGACCTGGCCCACAACCCAGGCATGTGCCCTAGACTGGGAATTGAACCAGCAACCTTCTTATTTGCAGGCCAGCACTCAACCACTGAGCCACACCAGCCAGAGCGGGACCCCTTTTTAATTCAGTGACTTCCGTAGCTTTGGTTTTTCCCTCTGTGAAGTGGGTGTGAGGCTCTCTGCCACCAGATCCAATCTTCTTAAATTTATGGGTGTGGGAGATGGATTTTTCAAAGATGTAGCTGATTCAAGGGTACAGTTGGCCCTTGAATAACATGGGTTTGCAATTATATGCAGACTATTTTCAATAAATACATAAAGCATTGTCAATGTATTTTCTCTTATGATTTTCTTAATGGAATTTTCTTTCTGCTGGCTGACTTTATTGTAAAACACAGTATATAATACATGTAACACCAAAAAATATGTGTTAATTGAATGTTTATGCTATTGGTAAAGGTTCCAGTCAACAGCAGGCTATTAGTAAAGTTTGGGGGAAGTAAAAATTATACATGGATCTTTGACTATGCAGGGGGTAGCACCCCTAACCCCCACATTGTTTAAGTGCCAACTACATTTTCAATGATGGCCACAACATCTCCCGCCCCACATGCTCTCCTTACCATATACTCTTGCCTCTCCTCATAAAGAAGAAGCAGCTAATTCCTTTCCCATTCAATCTGAGCTAACATGTGACTGCTTCCATGAAAACAACGTGGCGGAAGTGACACTCCATGACTCCTAGGCTGGGCTGGCTCTCTAGAGAGGCTTGTCCCTAGAGCCCAAATGTGTTCTGTGAGGAAGCCCAGAGTTGCCCATGCAGAGAGTTCACCTGGAGAGGCCATGGTTTCTGACCCACAACCCAGCCGAGTTCCAGCCGACAGCCAGCGTCAACCACCAAGCACGTGAATGAAGACTTTTCCAGATGACCCCCCCAGCCTTTGCATCAGCCCCACTCAGATCAGAGACACAGTATTCTCACTGTGCCCTCTGCAAATCCCCAGCCTGCAGAATCTGTGACTTGGCAAAATGGTTTGAATGGTTTGTCATGAAACCTGAACAGTAGGGGCAAGAGGCCTACAGGCATGAGAGACAAGTCTTGGGCTGGGACCCACTGGTGACTCAGTCATTACTCTCTTTGTGCACCGGTCCACTGCCCAGCATGGCCCTCTCTCCAGCCAGGTTTTATCCCAATTTGAAACCCAGGCTTTGCTGCTCATATAAACAGTCCTTGCTCCTTTCCTGACCCCATAAATCTACTCTGTCCCACCAGATAGCAAGTATTAAGAGTGTGGAAGTTGTCCCCACAGAGAAGACCCACCTCACGGGACCCTCTGCCCGTGCCCTCTTTCCAGAGCCCTAGGACAGCAAAGTTTAGGGGAAAAAACCTTACTTAGGCCTTTACCCATGACTTCAAAATTTAAATGAATTCCCTCCTCTTTATTCCAACCCAATTTTTCTGGGCAAGTGTTCATTATCATAGGCCTTGAGTCACTCCTTTATCCCCGGTTGTCCCAAGGCTCACCGGCCAGGGTTTGTGGAGCAAGCTGGGGCTCTGCAGGCCAAGAGGGTGCAGGGAGTGGCATGTCTGAGTGCCCACAATGTCTGTGACTATCGAGGCCAGGAGAGCCCACAGCACAGGAGGCAAGATTCAGGTCCTGGCTGACTCCCCTCTTCCTGCTGGGGCCTTTGGGAAGGAGAGATTCGCTGGCACCACTGCTTGGGAATCGATAGTTCAAGAGGTTTTCTCCAGTGATAGAGAAGGGCATGGGAAAGGCCCTGAATGTGGAGCCAATGGCACAGGCCTCTCCTGCAGCCCAGCTCCCAAGAGCATCTTGCAACTCTGAGGCCCAGACATACACACACTTCCTCTATTCTCTCCTCTTCTCCAACCTCAGCTGGAGCCACCCAGTGGAACCTTGGGCAAATTGTTGCAATCCTGGTTTACTGGAAAAATACAAAATAAAAAGATTATACTCTAGCTCCAAAACACGACTGTAGCTCTCTTGAGACAAATCTCTAGGAGGGTAGCGTCATGTGTCTGAACCTGGTGCACCCTACGGCTTTCTGGCCCGTGTTGCAAGTGCTGGAATGCCAGGTGACCTCCTCTACCTGCAGTGGAATTATGCGTCCTTGCTCGGCAAAGCATCTCCTTTCTTCTGGACAACACCTTGTCTAACCACGCACAAGAGCAGGCAGGTGGCCTGGGGGTGGCCCCTCCCAGGACCCCATCTGTTCAGCACAGCAATGCATCCAGGGTTGAGTATTCGTCCCAACTTTGACAAGCAAGTCCTTCTCAGGACTTTTAAACTAGACTTGGGACAGATATCCTTCATCCTCTATGGGCTTGAATGTGGGGCCCCAGCTTTGACAACCATGTCCCTTCTGTGAGGAGAAGCTGGGCAGGGAGGATGCCATCACCACAGATACCTGCAGAGCCCAGAGAGGGAGCCTTTAGTCCTAACTTCACTAGAGGCCCTGGTTCCACTCATTGCTGCCCTGTTCAAGGCTCAGTGTGCTCAACCTACTCTCAGGAAGCCTTAAGTCAAAGGTCCAGAAAGTGCTCACAAGGCCAGACGCTGGTAAGTGGGGATGGGATGGTAGGAGGCTGAGAAAGTAAACAAAAACAAGCCCAGGATGGGGAGGAATGGAAGACGTCTTGCAGGGTGGACTGGAGAGGTCAGGAGAGAAGATGACAGGGTGGGGCATGCATCCAAGTTGGTGCATCCATCCTTCAGGATCAGGGGACAGGGACAGCTGAAAAATGAAAAAAAAAAAGAATATCCTGCTCATGTTCAGAGACTGTAGGGGGAGTTGCCTGGGGCAGGGAGAGGCATGATAGCAGAGAACCAGAACCTCCCAGGGCCAGGGCCAGGGAGCAGAAGCATGGGAGGCAGCAGGCAGGCGGCATCCGTCCCGCAGAGTCACCACCAGACGCACTAGGAGAGGATTGGGCCTTCTCGCACAAGAACCAGAAGCTGGCCATGCAGAAGGGCTTTTCTGGTCAATGTGGGCAGAGGGCAGACTAGCTTAAGGTGAGTGGACTGGAGAGTCCCAGTTTGTTTGCTGTCCTCCCAGCTGACCCAACTGCAGAGTCCAGGGTCACATTCCTACAGCTAGAGCCTCCGCACCTGGGAATATGACACTCCAGAAAACACACCTTCCTCCCAGTGATGGGAACTTAAGGAACATGAAAAGGTTTGCACGCCTGCTGAGGGTTGGGGGGCCCCAGGGGGGAAGGAGATGAGAGCTGCCCCTCTGTCTCAGCCCTGTGTCCTGCACAGGGACGCTGGCAGCTGGGAGGTAGGTATAGGGCACTTTTTACTTGGAGGGAAGAAACAGTGCAGAGGGAGGAGTGGACGCTTCCCATGTAACACGTCAGTGCCCAGCATTCAATGTGTATTATCGTTAATCCTCACAGCACCCTGTGAATTGACACTATTGACCATGCCCATTTCAGAGAGGAGGAAACTGAGGCACAGAGAAGCTAAGCCACTTGTCTAAGGTCACAGAGGTAGGAAGAGGTGGCTTTGCAGCCCTGTCTGTCTAGCTGCAAAATGGTGAGGAATGAAAGAGCGAGCAGAAGGAATGTCCTCCATGCCCCGTGCAAGTCATGAAGCCACATGTGTTTTGCACATATACCCACAACCCTAGCCCATTACATATACATATGGTGGAACTGCTTTATGTTTGTGAGCAAAAACTTAACTAAATTTGACTAAGCTTCATTTTGTGGCTCCGGACTCTTTATAAAAGTAATTTGATACCTCATTGTGGCTATAATGGCACCTAAGTGGCCACCTGAATGCAAAGGAAGACAAAAAGCTCAGGCCCGGATCCCTCAGCAGCAAAGCCATGTCTAGAACTCAGGTCTCCAGACTCCCTCTCCTGTGCTCTCTGCACTTCCCTTGGATGAAAAGAAGTCACCATGAGGTTACTGGGAGCTACCCCACCCCCTTGGGTCTGCCCCAATGCTGTGCTAAGAAGCTCTTCAGGAAATAAACAAACCAACAAAAACCTGACTTGTAGCACTCGCCGTTTTCCAAAATGTAAATATTCCTACCATGGTCAATTTTAAGCAGCCAATGTGATGTCCCTAGCTGGAGCTGGGGGCATTCCAGCTGACCACCACTTCTCTCCTAGGCAAGGCAGAAAAACCTGGTGCTACTTGGAAATCAATCTAATAATCTTCCTCCAACTGAGTTGGAAATCAATGAGTCCACCATCCATGAAGGCTTAGAGTGGGAGGGTTGCTGATGGTAGAAAAGATAAATCTGTCCACGATGGCTTTTGATGCCAAAACAGACCAATTCACCAATGCCATTAACTAGAAGTTAAATGGTTTAGAGTGAATTGAGAAAAATATGGTGTCATGGTTTAGAGAACAGCCTCTGAAGCCAGCTGGCATGGGACCACGCCTAATTAGCTGTGTGACCTTGGACATGTAACTTAACCTACCTATAAACGGGGATGGTACCCGGGAAATCCTCATAGGGGTTGTGAGGATTCACTGAGAAACATGCACACAAAGCTTTTAGTGCAATTCCTGGCACATGATAAACACTAAACAGACATCAGCTGTGTTTGTAACCCAAGTCAGGGTAGTCAACTGTTATTACTACGGAAGTCAGGGTCAAAAACCAACCAGGACCACTAGGTAGTGATTGATTGCTGGGCTGGAAGCTCCATGGGGACAAGAACTTGTCCATCTTGGCCTCTGCTGTATCCCCACACGTGGAACAGTGCTTAACACTTTATTGAGTAGGCACTCAAAAGTATCGGTCGCAAGTGGAGTATGGCATCTAACAGTACTTAAACATTTGTATTTCTTTAGCTCTTGCTTTAAATATATCCTCTGTTTTAAAATAACCATAAGTAACCCTGGCTAACGTTTATGCCTAGTTTTTCTAGAGTCATTCTATTTTTAAGTTCATTGAAATGGAATAAGAGCCTCCCTCCCCCTCAGTTAGCCACACCTGTGCACGTCTGCTGGTGTAGATTACAATCCAGACAGTAGGTCCACTTAGTAGCAGGACGACCAAATCAAAAGACTCAGCAAAAGACTCAGAGGCAAACCTTTCCAGCATTATCCTTACACACCCCACACACTGAAGGGACAGACGTGGCTAACCTCAGGCCTCTGCCCTGACCATCACCTCCACCATCCAGCCAGCAGGCGCAAGAAGGAAGGGGGTGGGGAGGTTCTGGACCCGGGTTTGGGCAGGGGAGTTATGTCTTCCTTTTCTACAGTGCTGTCTCCCTGCGCTTTCCTCCCCACGGTCCCCCTCAGGCCCCTTCCCCACCCTCCACAGCGGATCCCAGCGCAGCCCCTCCGCAGGCCTCCCCTCACCACTCTCCACTCTCCAAGACTGGTTTCTGAGGGCATGAAAAATGGCTCCATGGAATAAAGATGTTTCCCCTCTGATGAGCACATTTGCAGGAGGGATGTCAGAGATCCCGGGGCTTGGGCTGGGCGGTCTCTCCAGAAAGTTGTTTTTCCCCCTCTTCACTCCCTCCCTCCCTTCTTCCCCCTCTCCAACCCCTCCCTTTGCTTACTTATTGGAGGAGTAATAAATATTGGGCCGACAGGCCCTTCTCACAGTTACAAAGCCTACCTGTAAGCGAGCTCAATAATTAGCAGTCTTGAAGATGATATATGACTTTCATTACCCTTTGGGACTGGAGACTAAATGAGGACAGAGCTAATTGCCGTGCAAAGCAGTTTGGCATGAATGAGAAAAATGCAGGCCCTGTCTCCTGCCAAAAAAAGGGCCCTATTGCCGCTCTGATCTCAAGGCTGGTTTCTGCCGCAGGAGTTCACTCAGTGTCCATAAATCATGGGCTGCTTACAGCTGGGGCTGCCCTGAGTCGTCAGCAGGCTGTGTGCTGAGTGACAGATCCCAGCCGACTGCATTAGAACTTCAGCTCGCTCTTTCTTCTCCTCCTCCTTGTCCTCTTCCTCCTCCTTTTCTCACTGACCAGAAAATTAAACCCAGACTCCTTGGAGAGGGGAGGCCTGGCGTGGGGTGGGGGCCGTTGACTTGGGTGGGGCCTGGACGTCCAGACGCAGCTGCTTACTCCCTACACACCGACTCCCCACTCAGAGCATGTCCGGGTTCCGACCCCCCCCCCAGCACCAGGCCAGGGGAGGATGGTTCTCCCCATCCTCGGGAGGAGGCAGGCCCCTCCTGGAATGCTCCAGACTGAGCTTTTGTCCTTGGTTTGTCATCGAGACAAATGCGGCCTCCCTTCTGGCTGACTGTCTCCCTCTTCCAACACCACCCTTTCAGGAAACGTTCCCCTTCCCTTAAAGGGAAAGGACTGACAGCAGCCACATGTGTGTCTGCAGCTGACAGATGGAGTGCACAAGCCGTGGAGGACAGAGGTAGCCAGCAAGGGGCCGCCGTGACAGAAGGGACACTCCTAGAAATACTTGCTTCTCCGCCTCCCAGCCCCATCCCGCGGTCACTCCTCGAGGAGCCCCACTTCTGAGGGTCTGGGGCGAGAAATGGGCTGACCATGCAGAGCACCATCCCTGTCCCCTCAACACTGCCCTGGGTGAGGGACGGAGGTCCCCTCCCCTGTGGGCAAACACCAATTTCACAATCAAAACTGAGCTCCCTGACTTGTCTAAGGGCAATCACATAATTAATTCTTTCTGTTGCCAAATTATACTTGACACTTCATTTAAAACCCAGGGTTCCATAATGCAAAGTCTTCTCCTGGCAATAAGGGTGACGTGCACGACGAGCGTGTGTGACCTGACAGCCAGGGGCGGAGGGGCAGTCCTGTGAGTCAGCCCAGCGAGGGAAGGGGCTGACTCTTACTGGACAGCTGCTCTGCACCAGTGATTTCCTGGGTTTGTTTCTCTAGCTCTCAGTCTCCCATTTACTCTCTCGGTGGCTTCCCAACAACTCTGTGAGCCAAGGGCTATGTAATGCCCTCATCGTGCAGGTATGGAAACCAAGGCCCAGCAAGGCGGTAAGAAGCAAAATGGCTATTCGTGATCTTGGGAGCCTCCTGCTTCTTTGTGCCCTTTAATTCCTCCTTTAAGGATGGGGGCAGGCATTCCCCAATCTGGAAGCCTCAGCTGCATTATGGGGGTGAGAGTCGAGGCCAGACTCTGGCTGCACCTCATACAGTGCCTGACTGTGGCAGCTCAGAGAACTACAGGTGATTTGTCTCACATAACAAAAGGCCAGAGGCAGGCCACCCAGGACTGCTGGAACACAAGGATGGCTTTGATAATCCGTACTCTTTCTATCTTCCCACACCATCATCTGTGCATTCTAGTTTCTTGCACTCTGGTTACAACGTGGCTGCCATACCACCAAGCATCATGTTGTCAGTCAAGGAAGGGGAACGGGATCAGAGACAAGACAGAAACAGAATTCTCCAGCCAAGCCTATCTTTTATGATTTAGGAAGAAGAGCCCTCCCCAGCAGACTTCCCTTGGCATCTCATTAGCCAGAACTGGATCTCATATCCCCACCTCCTCCCCCGTCTAGTCCAATCACTCTCCAAGGGAACAGGTTGCCATGAGCCATTTAAACCAATCATGATTTAACTCCTGGGCCTAGAAGATGGCCCAGGGTCTCTGCTTCCTGAAGATTCTCCGGGTGCTGACTGCACAAGTCACAGTGTTAACAGGGAAGGAGAAGGGATGGCTCTTAGGAGTATAATGAACAGCGCCTGCCACGCCCAGTCCACACCCTTGGCTGCCTCTTACTCTCATGAAAGATACCTGGGTCCCACCTGGAAAAAGACTAATTTGCTGGGTATGTACACAGACAGCTTTGGAGGGTTTTGGAAATTTGGTTCCTTCCTAATCTTCTCTGGGTTTTGTCCACTCCAAGCTCCTTTGTGGCGGGAGTTTGTGTTCTGCCCTTTGGACCTGGGTCTGTTGATCTGTGTGTGCGTGGGGAGGGATAACACTGGGATCACTTGTATTGGGAGCTCCAGAGCCAGCTGCGGCCCCTGCTTGGTGCAGACAATGTACTGAGTAAAAGGAGAGTGTACCTCCCACAGGGAGGTGTAGACCAGAGTGCTAAAGACCAGGGGGAAGCAAAATAGGAGCCTTGTCACCTTATTCCTACATCTCACACTCGTGCTTTGTAAAATCTTTGACAGTCAGATTGATCTAGGCTATTATAACAGTGTTGTTCCCTTCCCACCCAACTTGCAACTATGGCAGAACGGGGCACATCAGTCCCCCCATATCAGTCTATGGCATTCATGGGACAGTTCTAATTGCTGTCTCCATTCTATTCAACTGAGGGCATATTCACTTGCTGGGAAGGGCAGCTGTCAGGGGCGGGTGGGAGGCAGGTGGCACTGGGATGGTTGCTGCAGAGCCACAGTACCCACCAGCTCACTGCCCCTGGGCACTCACAGGACCCCACTGGCCACCTCTGGGCTCCTGGCTGCTTCTCTCACTCCAGATTTCTAACACTTCCTAAGACTTTCTCCAGAGGCTCCTCCATGAGGACTGGAAGCATGCTGGGAGGTTTCTGAGTGCTGTGGTCCTACCTCAGGCTCTCCAGGGGCAAATCAGACCACATCTCCCTGTCCTTGAGACCACAGGGGCCTCTCATATCCTTGAGAATAAAACTTGAAGTAGGGTGACCTGTTATTCCAACATTATTATTAGTAGCACCCTTTTCGGTTTCAATTGTGTCCTAGTCTGGATGATAAATTATGTGGTCCTCTTATCAAGCAGTTGGCTCTGCAAGTCCCCAGCCCTGCCTCTGCCTCAGGGCTCCTCTGCTCACTCCAACTCATGCACCTCGCTGCAGCCAGGTGGAGCAATTCCCTAAAGGGGCCAAGCTATTGCCTGCCTCCTGAACTTTGTGCCTGCCTTATCTCATTTGGAACACTCTGCCCCGCTCCTTCCCCTACCTAGTTCTACTCAGCTCTTAGGTCTCATTTCATTGTTCCTTTTTCAGAGGGGTCTTCCTTTATCTCTCTGCCCTAAACCTTAATAAGACCATACAAAAACTGTTCTTTTTCATTATTGCCACAGTCATCAGTTTGATAACCATTCATTTGTTTCTCTATCTCTGTTTCCCCTATTAGATTTTAAGCAGAGACTCCTACACCTCTAAAACCTAGCAGAGGCAGTTGCCTAATAAGTGTTTCATAAATGAGTGAATGAAGCACACTGTTTCTCCTAAATTCATACCCCACCCCCAAGATACCAAGTTCACTGCAGGGAAATGTAATTCTGGCACAATCTGAGCTTCCCAGCAACATAACACATCCCTCTGAGCTTCCCATCACAGGAAGAGTTCAAACAAAGGCCATCGTGGATTAAGAGACACTATGCCATAAGGTCTTCCCTGCACCTGGTTCTCATCCTACCTCGGGTAGGAATCAGACAGATTGCCTCCAACCACACACCATCATATACAAAGTCACAGTGAACATGGACCTGCCCCCTTTTGGACATGTGAGGAAACTTCCCTGGAATATAGATTTCCAGGTAGCTGAACTTATTGGTCATTAGGAATATATACACTCAACAGACTTAATTGGATTAAATTTCCTCCCCTGCTTTTTTTTTTTTACTGCAGTAATTCTAAAATTCTTGGGTTGATTATCCATCTTGACAAGCGGGACCTTGAACCAAATTTAATTTGATTAAAGAAATGCACCTTCCTTCTATTCTAACTCATGGTAAATTTGGTCCCTATTCTATAGATAGCTTTATGTGCTATTGTCCACCCTTGGAAAAAAGAGCTCAGAATGAGCTGGATGCTATGGAGGGGGCCTGGACAATGTCAACCGTTGCCCATTCCCTGGAACAGATAAAAGGAACAAGAGAGGGAAAGGAGAAAGTTCTGGTAAAGTCTGGATCTCCTGAAAGTATTATTTTGGCATTGGCTCTCCTGGAGGCCCATGGAAAAATCCATTGTGCATTACTAGTTCATAGTATCCAAGACCTGGGCTGAGCTGATAGCAACAACCAAATCCCTCCTATGACCAAGGAGACCAGCGCTCAAACCAGGAATCACTGAAGGGTCAGCCTGGGGCCTATGGGATTGCTAAGGAAGGGAAAGGAGTGGCAGACCCCAGGGTCAGCTCCAGTCAACTCAAAATACACAAGACTGTCTGCTCCCACCTTGTTGTCCAAACCAGAACTACAAGAGGCAAATGTCTACTTGGCTCATCTGCAGCCCGTCCATGGGCCAGCTCAGGCCTAGTGGACTCTAGCATGGGACATCTAGAAATTTGGCAGTATGACTATATGAGCAGCCTGGACTTCCCCCTGAGCAGACAGAAGAATGGACCCTGTTCTTGGTGCAGCCACAGACAGCTTCCCAGACTTCAGTCGACTGCATTCAGACATGCAGACACATGTGCAGACAGACCTGCAAACAGACATTTGCAGATAGATGCGTACCCGGGGATATCAGATACGTAGCTATAGGCACAGAGAAGCACATCTTTTCATACAAACTGACCCGTCTTCTTCCAGAAAAGCCCATAAGGCACCTCAGTCTCCTCTAGAACTGCTGGCCTCACAGTTTAATGGCACTATGGCTGAAAATAAAATAGCACTGAGTGCCTTTCACTTCTAGAAAAGACATAATAACAGGGACTGGATTTACTCTCCCACCCAAAGCAACTAAAACACAGTACAAAGTATATGAGACACCTTTTGAGACACTGAACCTAAAGCAACAGAGACAGGAAATCAACGAGGTGAGCCATACAATTTTCCCCACTTGCTGCCCTGAAGTTTCCAGGATGCAGCAAAGGAAGAAGGAAACCCAGGCAGAGATTAGCTAAGGAGACAAGTTAAGGGGAAGGAACCAAGAGGGTCTCTGAGGAAACCATTCTACTTGGCATTTGCAGGGTAGAATCCTAGAGAGGAGTGTTGCACAGAGAGACAACTGCAGAGTGTTGTCCCCTCAAATACCTAGCAAAGTACAGACTTGTGCATGGTGTATGAGGATGCTACTCAAGGCCAGGGAAAGAATGACCAGAAAAGATTAGAGGGCCAAGAATATTTGCTGTTTCCACCAACCAAGCTGGAAACCTCCAGTTTTCACTTGGCTGGCACAATACTTAGAAGGGTCTCACTTCAATAGTGGGGCAAAGTCAGCCTTAGACTAACACCACCCTAGGGCTACCTAATAAGAAAGACCAAAAAAGATCAAACTGTTTCAAGTAACTTGATGGCATCCAGAACAAAACTCAAAAATATTTATAACAATACAGCATACCCAACTATGTAAAATTCAAAATGTCTAGCATCTGTTAAAAATTACCACCAATGCAAAGAAGTAAGAAAGTGCAACCCATATGGAGGAGAAAGATTAATAAGTAAAAACCTAGAACTCAGACAGATACTAGAATTAGCAGATAAGTACATTAAACCAGTTATTACAAGTGCGCTGATATTTTCAAAAGCTAGAGGAAGAGCAAATGTGATAGAGACATAAAAGACATTAAAAAATCCATATCAACTTCTAGAGAAACATAATTGAATATACCATTAGTGAACTATAGAACAACTCAAGCAGCCTAATATATAATACATAATACATGTAATATATACATATATATAAGATGTTGTCTAGAGACAGGTACACACACACACAAATATATGACTAGAATTCCCAAAAGAAAAGAGAAATAATAGCCAAAATTTTTCATCAAACTGCTAAAGCTCACTCAAGAAGAAATAAATATCCTGAATATTCCTATTACAGAAATTGAGTTTGTTGTTATAAACCTTCCCAGGCCCAGTTGACTTCACTGGTGAATTCTAGCAAACATTTAAGTAAGAAATAACACCAATTCCATATACTCTTCCTTGAAACTGACAGGCTAGACTAGCATCACTCTTACAAAATTAGACAAGACATTATAAAAGGAAGGAAGGAAGGAAGGAAGGAAGGAAGGAAGGAAGGAAGGAAGGAAGGAAAAGAGAAAGAAAGAAAGAAAGAAAGAAAGAAAGAAAGAAAGAAAGAAAGAAAGAAAGGAAGGAAGAAAGGAAGGAAGGAAGGAAGGAAGAAAACCATTGACCAATATCCATCATGAACTTTAACCAAAAATTTTTTGTAAATTTTAGAATTGAATCCAACAATATATTAAAAGACATATACATTATGACCAGGTAGGGTATTTCCCAAACATCCAAGGTTGATTTAACATCCAAAAATCAATTAATGAATGAAGGAGATGAAATCCAGTTGATTATCTCAATAGATGCAGAAAAAGAATTTGACAACATTAAGATGAAAATTCACAAGAAATTGGAAGTAGAAGAAAGTGTCCCTGACCTGATAAAAGGCACTACAGAGAGTTCACAGCTAACATCATATTTAATGGTGAGAGACTGAATGCTTTTCCGTTAAGATCAGGGACACAGTGATGATGTCTGCTCTTGACACTCCTTTTCAACGTTGTACTAGAGTTCCTAGACAATTCAATAAGGCAAGAAAAGATTTTTTTCAATTTTCTGAACACACGTTTACTCAACACAAAATAATGCCTCCAAACTTGACTGGGGTGTCTGACAATGTTCAGGACCAAACCCACCTTTAAATTGGAATTCGGTTGCTGGCCCAGCCCTGGCCTTGGCTTTCTTGGCAGCACCAGGGAGCACAGCCATCCTTCAGTGTGAGTCTTGCACTCTCCAGGCCTTTGGACATTGGCCTGCCAGTCTCAGGGCAGCTGGGGTGGAAAGTGGCAGGTATGATCTTAAGGAGCAGGTGGAGGTATCACAAAGATACTAGATGCCCTTTTGGTAAGTTACTAGTAGAAATGTCACCAGGCAAACTGTTCATTCATGTAGCCTCATGATTTGATAGACTGCATGGCTTCATGACATAGAGATTAGGCACATTCTCGTCAGCCAACTTGGGATGTTAGGCACGTACCTATCCTTCTTGGCCACTATCACTCCTTCCTTAAAAAAAAAAAAGTTCATAAATGGCAATCCAGCTCTTCCTGGACATCCACATCACCACAGCTATTGCATCAAAGGCCAGAGATGGAAAGCAATGCAAGAAAAGATTTTTAAGAAGTCATCCAGATTGGAAAAGAAGAACCATATCATCTTCATTGGCATTTGACATGATCAGCTATATAGAAAACCCACTGGCCTCTATAAAAACCTACTAAAATTATAAGCGAGTTTAGCGCAATTATTATAGGATGCAAGATCAATTTCCCAAAATCAATTGTATTTTGATATACTAGCAATGAACAATTAGAAATGTAAAAGAAAATTTAAATTTCATTCTAATAGAAATTAGAATGACTATCATCAAAAAGACAAGAGGTAAGTGTTGGCAAAGATGTGTAGAGAAGGGAACACTGTGCACTGTTGGTAGGAATGTAAATTGGTGCAGACACTATGGACAATAGTATAAAGGTTCCTCACAAAATTAATAATAGAACTAACATATTATCCAGCAATCTCACTTCTGGGTTTTTATCCAAAGGAAAACAGGATAAAAAAGAGATAGCTACACTCCCATATACACTGCAGCATTATTCATAACAGCCAAAATATGGAAACATCCTAGACGTCCATCAATAGATAAATGAATTAAGAAAGTGTGATATAGACATACAAACTCACACACAATGGAATATTATTTAGCCATGAGAAAGAAATCCTGCCATCTGCAACAACATAGAACTTGAGGGAATTCTGCTAAGTAGAATAAGCCAAACAGAGAAAGACAAACACTGTATGGTATCACTTATATGTGAATCTGAAAAAAAAGTCAAACTCATAACATGCAGAGTAGAAAAAGCGGCTGCCAGAGGCTGGGAAGTAGCAGAAATAGGGAGCAGTTGGTAAAAGGGTACAAACTTTCAACTATAAGGTGAATAAGGTC